>NC_089490.1:344054589-344654589 GCF_036850765.1 Saccopteryx bilineata | reverse complement strand
AAAATATTGAAAAATTAAAAAGAAATTCAATAAAATTAAAAAAAAAATTATGACAAGAAAATAAACTGGAAAAGGATCAAAAGCAAACAAAATATCAAAAACATTCATAGAAAAATAAGAATATAAATATAAAACTTTTAAAAAATGATAAAGAGAGAAAAGAATAAGAAGAAAAAAAAGAAAAAATAAATTTCAGTTTTGAGAGGTTTCTTCCAGTAGATGTCGTTATATGACAATTTTTTTAGCTCTGTGAAGTTCCTGGGCTGTCTGCTGAGATGTTACTGTCGCAGTGATGTAGACTGGGCCACAGTGACAGTGTGCGGGGCGTGTTGTGAGGGCTTTTCAGCTTTGGCTTTATTTCTTCAGCTTTCCAGCTTCACAGCTCTAACAATGGCAATGTCAGGCTTCCAGCCCTTCCTTCCCACTTCTCAACACACCTTGAGATCAGACATGGAACACCTCCATTCTTTAGGGGAGAGAATGGCCTTGGAGGGCTAGCTGTGAGGTTTGTCTCTGCCCCTCTCGGTACTATAAGGTGAGGGAGGCAGGATCTGGGAGGCTGGTTGATCTCACTTTAACTTCCTCTGTCTCTGCCGAGTGTGGGCTGTAGGCAGACCATGGGAACACTGGCTGTGACCCTGTGCTCCGCCACTATTTTGGTTTATCTCCCCCTCTGCCCCTCAGTCTCACTGCTCCTCCAAGCAGAAGGAGACCCAGTCACTCTGGATTTCCCACTCTGTACCTCTCAGACAAAATCCAGAGAGCCTGAGCTTCCCTCCTCCCATAGTCCAGCAGAGGAAAAAAAAAAAAAAGCCCAGTCACTCCTGGTTTATTTCCTCTCCTTTCCAAAGCCCACCACTATTGCATTTTATTTTCTGCCCACCTTTTCACCGTGTCCCACCTTTAGTCCATTTGGTGCATGGATCTTTCGGGCATGCTAGCAAGCTCAGCTGGTGTTCCTTCTCTGTGTTATAGTTGTTCAATTTGTTGAAATTTCAAGGGGAGCAATCAGGAGTATCTCTCATGCTGCCATTACTCTGACGTCATCTCTCATATTGGCTATTGTAAATAATGCTACCATGAACCTGGGGATGCAGATATTTTAAAGTTAGTGTTTTCATTTTCTTCTAATAAATATCCAGAAATGGCATTGCTGGATCACATGCTAATTACATTTTTAAGTTATTGAGAAACTTCCACACTGATTTTCTTAGTGGGTTCACCAATTTATATTCCCACTAAGAGTGCAAAAGGGTCCCCTTTCTTACACTTCCTCACCAACACTTGTTATTTCTTGTCTTCTTGACAATAGCCATTCTGAGCATGTGTGTAGTAATATGACATAGTGGTGGTTAGGAATGTTGAGTACCAGTTTATGTATATGCTGGTTATTAGTAGGTCTTTGGAAAAATGTCTATTCAGAAACTGCCCATTTTTTAATCAGGTTGTTTGTGTTTCTTTGTTGTTGAGTTGTATGAATTCTTTTTATATTTTGACCATTAGCCCCTTATTAGGTACATGATTTGCAGATATTTTCTCTCATTCCATATTGCCTTTTTATCTTGTTGGAGGTTTCCTTTGCTAGGCAGAAGCTTTTCAGTGTGATATAATCCCACTTTTTTTTTTATTACATTTGATGTTTTTGCCAAGACTGATGTCAAGAAACTTATTCCCTATGCTTTCTTCTGGGAGTTTTATTGATTCAGGCCTTACTTTGAAGTTTTTCATCTATTTTGAGTTGATTTTTTGTGTAGGATATACATTAGTGGCCTAATTTCATTCTTTTGTATATGGCTGTTCAGTTTTTACAATACCATTTATTGAAGAGACAGTCTTTTTCTCATTGTATATTCCTGACCCTTTTATAGTAAATTAATTAAGTATAAAAGTGTGAGTTTATTTCTGGGACATGCATTCTATTCCATTGATATAATGTGTTTGTTTTTATGCTAGTAGCATACTATTTGATTACTATAGCTTTGTACATAGTTATCTATTTAGGTCATTTGTGGTTCAGTACACATTTTAAGATTGTTCTAGTTTTGTGAAGAATGTCATTGGAATTTGTGTGAGAGTGTGTGTGTGTGTGTGTGTGTGACAGAGACAGAGAGACAGAGAGAGGGACAGATAAGGACAGACAGGAAGGGAGAGAGATGAGAAGCAACAGTTCTTCACTGCGGCACCTTAGTTGTTCATTGATTGCTTTCTCATATGTGGGTGACTATAGCAGACCAAGTGGTCCCTTGCTCAAGCCAGAGACCTTGGGCTAAGCTGGTGAGCCTTGCTCAAAAACCAGATGAGCCCATGCTCAAGCTGACGAACTCAAGATCTTGAACCTGGGTCCTCTGCATCCCAGTCTGATGCTCTATCCACTGTGCCACCACCTGGTCATACTCATTGGAATTTTGATAGGGCTTGCGTTGAATCTGTGGATATTTTAACAATGATCCTTCCAATCCATGAGCATGGAATGTTTTCCCATTTATTTATGTCTTCAATTTTTTTTAATCAGTGTCTTAATAGTTTTTACATACGTAGGTTTCACCTCCTTGGTTAAATTCATTCCTAGGTATTTTATTATTTTGATGCAATTGTAAGTGGGATTGTTTTCTGAATTTTTCTTTCTGATAGTTTGTTATTAGTTTATTGAAACACAACTGATTTTTGTGTCTCACAACTTTACTAAATTTGTTTTTTCTAAAGTTTTTTGGTTGTGTTTTTAGGGTTTTCCATACATAACATGTCATCTGAAAATAGAGACAGTTTTACTTGTTTGTTTCAGATTTGGATTTCTTTTTTCCTTGCCTAATTGCTATGGCTAAGAAGTCCAGTACTGTGTTGAATAAGTGGCGAGCGTGGACATCCTTGTCTTGTTCTGAAAATGGATTTTTAATCATGTCTTTGGAAAAGCAGGGATGGGAGAATACTAAATTTATTGTTTTCTTGTGGTTTTATGAGAAATTTTTGAATGTATTAATTTATTCAGTTTTAGTGTTTGTCTTGATATTTTAATATAGTATATGTGTATACCACAGTCTTGACTTTTTCACCACATGTTGCTCTATACAGTATTTGAAATAATTTTATCTTTCTAGTAAGGAAGGGAGATTTTTGTATCTCTAATATTGGTTAAAAATAACACTTCAGTGTTCAAGTTTCTAAGGTCTGCTTTGGTGGCATTTTATTTGTGAATCAATTATTTTATTTTTGAATAGAAAATGCATTCATCAAAAACGGAAAAGTACCAGATCTAGGCAGCGGCACAGTGGATAGAGTATTCAACTGGGACGCCGGGGGGTCTAGGTTCAAAACCTCAAGGTTGCCAACTTGAGCGAGGGCTCATTTGGCTTGAGCACAGGGTTGCTGGCTTGAGCATGGGATCATAGACATGACCCCATGGTCTCTGATTTGAGCCCATAAGTTGTTGGCTTGAAGCCCAAGGTCGCTGACTTAAGGGGTCACTTGCTCTACTATAGCCCCACGGTCAAGGCACATATGAGAAAGCAATCAGTGAACATCTAAAGTGCCACAAAGAAGAATTGATGCTTCTCATCTCTCTCCCTTCCTGTCTGTCTGTCTCTATCTGTCCCTCTCTCTGACTCTCTCTGTCTCTGTCAAAATAATTAAAAAGAAAAGGAAAGGAAACCTGTTACCTTTAGCTATTCTCTCTCTACTCCTTATGACAACCTCTCCAGCCCTAAGCAACCAATTATATACTTTGTCTGTAGATTTCAATTATCTGAATTTTTGTGTGAATGGAACAATACAATACAGAGTCTTTTGTGACTGGCTTCTTTCACTTAACAGTGTTTTCAAGGTTCATCTATGTTGTACTTCATTCCTTTTTATGGCCAAGTAGTATTTCACATTTTATTTATCTATTTGTCCATTGATGTGCATTTGGATTACTTTATTTCCCTATTTATAAGACACACCTTTTTCCAAAAAACTTGGGGTCTAATAACAGGGTGTGTCTTATACAGTGGTTGTAGATTTTTTACTTGCATTTTCCACTTTTTCGCACTTTTTTTGCGCTCATTGTTGAAGAACGTGATTCATCATCAGACACAGATAAGGACAAGCTAATAGATGGGAGCTTTGACAGTAATGAGGAGTTGTATGAATTTTATGATGGATAAAATTTGAGTTCAATAACTGTATGTAATAATTTTTTTTTCAAATTTTGGGCCCCAAAATTAAGGTGCATCTTATACTGAGAGCATCTTATACATGGGGAAATACAGTATTTCTGTTGTTGCTGTTATGAATAATTCTGTGGAAAATATTCATGTGTAAGTTTGTGGGTATTCAGTTCTCTTGTGTACCTATATAGGAATGGAATTGTTGAGTTATGTGGTAATTTTATGTTTAATTATTTGAGAAAAAGCTAGACTGGTTTCCAAAGTGGCTGCATCATTTTATATTCCCACCAGCAGTATATGAGGGTTCCAGTTTCTTTACATCCTTTCCAATACCTGTTATTCTCTGACTTTTGGATTCTCTCTATCCTACTTTGTGTGAAGTGGTATTTCATTTTGGTTTTGATTTGTATTTCTCTTAAGACTAATGATATTGAGCATCTTTCCGTGCTTTATTGGCCCTTTATAATCTTCCTTGGAGAAATGCCTATTTATATATTTTGATTACTTTTTAATTGGATTGTCTTTTATCATTGAGTTGTACAAATTTTGGATATTAAGCTCTTATGAAATATACAATTTGCAAATATTTTCTTCCATTCTGTAGGTTGTCTTTTCACTTTCTTGATGATATCTTTTGAAGCACAAAAGTGTTTTATCTAGCCTGACCAGGTGGTGGCGCAATGGATAGAGTGTTGGACTGGGATGCAGAGGAGCCAGGTTCAAGACCCCGAGGTCACCAGCTTGAGTGTGGGCTCATCTGGCTTGAGCAAAAAGCTCACCAGCTTGGACCCAGGTCGTTGGCTTGAGCAAGGGGTTACTTGGTCTGCTGAAGGCCTGCGGTCAAGGCACATATGAGAAAGCAATCCATAAACAACCAAGGTGTCGCAACGAAAAACTAATAATTGATGCTTCTCATCTCTCTTCGTTCCTGTCTGTCCCTATCTATCCCTCTCTCTGACTCTCTCTCTGTCCCTGTAAAAAACAAAAAAAAAACAAACAAAAAAAACTGTTGCCAAATCCCAGGTTGAAATGATTTTTGAAATTACAGTTTACATTCAGTACTATTTTGTATTAGTTTCAGGTGTACAACATAGTTACACCATTATGAGTTAATTTTGTTATGGTATGAGGTAAGAATCCCACTTTATTTTTTGCATGTGGTAATACAGTTATTTCAATACCATTTGTTAAAGAGAATATTTTCCTTCATTGAATGGTCTTGGCACACTTATTGAAAAAGCAGTTGACCGAATATGTGAGTTTATTTCTGGACTCTTAATTCTAGCCCATTAATTTACATGTCTGTTTGTATGCCAATACCACACTGTTTTGATTGTGATTGATTTGTAGTGAGCCTTGAAATCAGGAAATGTGAGTATTTCTATTTTGTTTTTCTTTTTTTTAATGATTATTTTGGCTATTCTGGGTCCCTTGCACTTCTGTATGAAGTTTGCAGTCAGCTTGTCAGTTCTACAAAGAAGTCAGATAGGGATTGCATTAACTCTGTTGATCAGTTGAGAAGTGTTAACATCTTAATGATGTTTAATCTTTGGATCTAGGGTCATGGGATGTTTCCCTATTTATTTAGGTTTTCTTTCATTTATTTAAACAATGTTGTGTGGTTTTCAGAGTATAAATTCGGCACTTCTTTTGTTAAATTTATTTCTAAGTATTTTATTTTTGAAGCTGTTGTAAATGGAATTACTAATTTCATCTTTTGGATTGTCTTTTGCTAATGTTATAGAAATACAACTTTTTTTTTTTTTTCTGAAGTTGGAAACGGGGAGGCAGTCAGACAGACTCCCGCATGCACCCGACCGGGATCCACCTGGCACGCCCACCAGGGAGCGATGCTCTGCCCATCTGGGGTGTTGCTCTGTTGCAACCAGAGCCATTCTAGTGCCAGAGGCAGAGGCCACAGAGCTGTCCTCAGTGCCCGGGCCAACTTTGCTCCAATGGAGCCTTGGCTGCGGGAGGGGAAGAGAGAGACAGAGAGGAAGGAGAGGGGGAGGGGTGGAGAAGCAGATGGGCGCTTCTCCTGTTTGCCCTGGCCGGGAATCAAACCCGGGACTCTTGCACACCAGGCTGACGCTCTACCACTGAGCCAACTAGCCAGGGCAACTTATTTTTGTGTTGTTGATTTTGTACCCTACAATGTTGTTGAAGTCATTTTTTAGTTGTAATAATTTTTAGTAAATTTCTTAGAATTTTTAAATGTAAAATATCATGTCATCTGCAAATAGAGATAATTTCTTCTGTTACATTCTGTATGTCTTGTATTTCTTTTCTTGCCTAATTTCTCTGACTAGAACCTCTAACAAAATGTTGAATATTACTGGTAAGAATGGACATCATTGTTTTGTTTCCTGTTCTGTTAGTGTCTGTTGTAAGGTGGTCTCTTATCAACAGATTCTGTTTTTGTTTATCTGCTAAACTTTATTTGCTGGATATTTGATTCTTGGTTGAACATTTTTTTCTTTGAGAACTTTGAGTACAATATCTTACTGCCTGCTCACCTCCGTTGTTTATGCTGAGAAGTCAGTTGTTAACCTTAATAAAGTCTCCTTGTGTTGTCTTTCTGTTGCTGTGTTCATGATTTTTTCTTTGTCTTTGACTTTCAGCATTTTCAGTATGATTTATCTGTTTGTGGATCTTTTTGTATATATCCTATTTGTAGTTTAGTGAGCTTCCTAGATATGAATGTTAGTGCTTTTGAATAAATTTGGGACATTTCAGCCATTATTTCTTTGAGTATTTCTTTTTCTCTTTTCTCTCTGTTCCTCTTTGGTAGTTCCATTATATGTATTTGGTGCATCTAATGGTATTTCACATTTTTCTGAGGCTCGGTTCATTTTTCTTTGTCCTCTCTGTACTTGCATAATCTTTGCTAATGCTGTTTTCAAATTTGCTAATTACCTTTTTTACCAGTTCAAATCTATTTGTGAGCCTCTGTAATGAATTTTTTATTTTAGTTATTGTACTCTTCAGCTCCAGATATTTCATTTGATTCTTTTGTAATTTTAATAGCTTTATTAATATTCTCTATTTGATGCCACTTTGTCACTATACTCTTATTTCTGTAATCACACGTTCCTTTAGTTTTGTGAACATATTTATAATGACTACTTTGATGTTTTTGTTGTTGTTATATCTGACATCTGGTTTTTCTCACAGGCAGTTTCTATTGCCTGATTTTTTTTAGTGTATAGGTCATATTTCCCTATTACTTTGCATGCATCGTAATGTTTTTTTGTTGGAAACTAGAAATTTTAGATGTTTACATTGATATTTTAGATATTAGATATTATTGGGTACTGGTTTTCTCCTATCCTCTCTTACTCCTGCAGTAATTATTTTTATTTGCTTGATTATTTGTTGTTAATGAATAGATCAATTAGTTTAATGAAGTTAAGCCTCTGATGTTGTTTCTCTGGGAAGTACAGCCTGGGTGTGTCCACAGTTATCTGAGATGACAGTGGTATTTGTACTGCTCTCTTCCTTTCTTTCCATGACCACACTCAGCTGTTCAACTCTACTACCTGATTGCTCTATTGATTTCAGTAATGCCCTGGAGCATAAGTTGCTCTCTACAAACTAATGCAAACTGTGGTTTCTTTGAAGGAATAGTTACAGAGGTCTATTTTTTATATTTGTTCTGACCACAGGAGGATTTCTCTCAGCTTCCTTATTCCTCAGTTTTCTCCTGCAAACTGTGTTGCCTATAGAGCATATCTTCATTAAATCCATGAATCTTCTTCTAGTTGCCTTTTATCATATCCTCCACTGTTCTTGAGAACACTCTTAGACTTGAATTTCTCCATTCTCTGTTACAAATGAAGTCAGTTCCTTTGAGAAGAAATGAAAAGATACCTGTTTTATGACCTATTTCTACCTTCACAAAGCTCTGAGCTCTGGGGGTAAGGTCAGTGGCATGCTTCTCTGAATGACACTCCTACCCTAGGAGCTGAGCAGTCAGTGAAGGCCCAGGAGGAAGGGTGCTTAGCAGCCTGAGATCCTCTCACCTTCATTTTCCTGGCAGTGGAGCTGCCTCCTCAGAAGCCATGGCAATGGTGATCAGGGCCCCAGGGTTCTCATCAGCAGCACCATGCCCAAAGTAGAGCCTTTGACCCATGAATTGGGGGCTGGGAAGAAGAAGGGAGCATGCACCTCTTGACTGCACTTGGGTACCTGGGGACAGTGTGAGATAAGCTGAAGTCCTATTGCTCCTGAGAAGAAAACCCTCCATCTGGGAGCTGGAGGGAAGAGGAAACTCCGTGTTCTTGACTGTAGCAGTCTGGAGAGGAGTCTGCCTGCTTGTAGCAGGGGACGGGGGAGCAGGTCTTGGTTTAAATACCAGAGATCTTGCCTTTCTTATTGAATTTTTCTTCATTTTTTTAACTAGATATTTCTCTTGACTAGATATTTCTTCAATTGTCTGGACCATTTCCAGGGCTTTTTAGTGGTTGTTTTATTATTTTTAACAGTTTCATCATGCTCTCTTTCTAGAAGTTGATCTCTGGAATATTTTTTGTTTGTTTTTAATTGAGATATAATGAACATAATATTGTGTTTGTTTTAGTTGTACAACATAATGATTTGATATAGGTTTAGTTAACATCATTTAACATCCATCACCATACGGTTACAAATTTTGTGTATGTGTGATGAGAACTTCTAAGAGGAATGGTTTTAAATACATTGTAATTATCTTCTTTTTAAAGGATTGTAAGATTATCCTGTGAAACTTTCTGGGCCTATTTTTGGTGAAGAAGAAGAAGCTCTTAAAATTTATTTTAAGTAAATTTATCTATTTAGACATCTTTCTTTTCTGAGGTCAGTTTTGATAAATAATATTTTTCTAGAAATTACTTCATCCAAATTTTCAACTTATTTGTAGAGCTAAGCAAAGTAGTCTGTTATGATTCTCTTAAAGTTTTTTCTGTTTGCACTTATTTCTTTGGGGCAGACTTTCTATGTGCCTTAAGCATTATTATTGTGATTTACTAATTAGATAATCTGGAAATAAGTTTCCTGTACAACTTCTGTTTATGAATTATTATAATCAGGATTTCATTATTTCTATGATAACAATATTTCATTTACTGAATCTAGTTAAGTACTAGGCACTTTACAATTTCAATTTATTTAATCTTTGTAATAGCTCTAAAAGGTATGTACTAGTATTATCTTTATTATGGATGAGCAAAATGAGTCATAGAGATTAAATAATTTGCCTAATTATGCTTAGATGTCATAATTTTAACTTTTGGCTAGAAGAAATTTAAAATTATTTAAGGCTGTTAAATAAATAGATTTGTTTGCTTCCTAATTTCTCAACCTAATCTCTATACAAAAAAATAATAACATTTTAAGTTATCTATGGCAATATATTCAATTCCATGAAAATAAGGTCCTGGTGCAATACATTCAATTCCATGAATTATTTCAGTGAAGTTAATGGGGAAAAAGAGTTACCAGAATTTTTCTTCCTCAGTTAACAATTGTTAATACTTAAATTTGTAGTTAGCATGAACTATTTCTTTTAATGGATATTTTACATTTGGATAGTCAGTGTAACAATTATAACATCTATTTTTATTATTTTTTAATTTTATTTATTGATTTCAGTGAAAGAGGAGAGAGAGAGAGAGAGAGAGAAAGAGAGAGAGAGAAACAGAAACAAGAACATTCCTGTATGTGCCCTGACCAGGAATTGAACTGGCCACCTCTGAGCTTCCCGATGGCGCTCTAATCAACCAAGCTATCCAGCAAGGGCACAGTTATAACATTTAAATAAATGTAAAAATAATTATAACTTTACCACCCTAATATTTTTATTTTGTTTTTATGTATTGCCTTCAGATTCTTGTCCACATGTATTTTTTTTTTTTTTTTGTATTTTTCTGAAGCTGGAAATGGGGACAGACAGACTCCCGCATGCGCCCGACCGGGATCCACCCAGCACGCCCACCAGGGGCAACGCTCTGCCCACCAGGGGGCGATGCTCTGCCCCTCTGGGGCGTCGCTCTGCCACGACCAGAGCCACTCTAGCGCCTGGGGCAGAGGCCAAGGAGCCATCCCCAGTGCCCAGGCCATCCCTGCTCCAATGGAGCCTTGGCTGCGGGAGGGGAAGAGACAGAGAGGAAGAAGGGGGGAGGTGGAGAAGCAAATGGGCCCTTCTCCTATGTGCCCTGGCCGGGAATTGAACCCGGGTCCCCCGCAGGCCAGGCTGACGCTCTACCGCTGAGCCAACCGGCCAGGGCCACACATGTATATTTTTGTAGGCCCCAAAATACTGTATTCTTTATTTTGTAGTTGACAAACTGAGCTTTTAAAAATACTTTTTAAGGCTGTCAATTTAAAATTAAAGGTTCAAAAGGAAAATGTTCTTGCTTCTTTATAGTTTTAACAGCCTTTATAATTTAAGAGGATAGAGAACTATATTTAAAAGCTACATTAACAGCCTGACCAGGCGGTGGCACAGTGGATAGAGCGTCAGACTGGGATGCAGAGGATCCAGGTTCGAGACCCCGAGGTCGCCAGCTTGAGTGCGGGCTCATCTGGTTTGAGCAAAAGCCTACCAGCTTGAACCCAAAGTCGCTGGGTCCAACAAGGGGTTCCTCGGTCTGCTGAAGGCCCGTGGTCAAGGCACATATGAGAAAGCAATCAATGAACAACTAAGGTGTAGCAGCGCTCAATGAAAAACTAATGATTGATGCTTCTCATCTCTCTCCGTTCCTGTCTGTCTGTCCCTGTCTATCCCTCTCTCTGACTCACTCTCTGTCTCTGTAAAAAATAAATAAAATTTAAAAAATTTATATATATAAAAAAGCTACATTAACATATGTTTTTGACTTTTTATTCTAATTGTTTTACCCTCATCTTCATGGAACAGATTGTTTATTTTTTTGTAAAAGTTCAGGTCAATGACTAATTTCGTTCAGAAGCTCTTGTATAACATGATCATAGACAAAGGGAAAAAATTGTTTTTTCTTTAATAATTTAATAGCTTCTATAATATTTTAATTGTATTCTTGAGTGAGAGAAATTAGGAATGAGGAATTTGGGAAATAAAATTTGGTAAAGAATTTTTATCAATATTCAGAAAGCTTCTTTTTAGGCAAGATGCAGTAAATGTGTGTAATACTGCCCTCTTGGGTTGGTATAAGGCACATGTATTTAAAATAATATGTACTGATATTTATCTTTCTTCTTTCAAGGTGTTAAAATCATTACACAACAAGTTCAACCAAGTAAAATCTTACCCAAACCAGTGACAGCAACTCTGCCCACAAGTAGCAATTCCCCTATTATGGTGGTTAGCAGTAATGGTGCAATAATGACAACTAAACTGGTAACCACTCCTACTGGTAAGTTTTCTTGAGCATCAGTGCATTCATTCATTATATTGATATATTCATTGAGTGATTTCTCTGTACTAGCAATGTGTGACACTGGGGTTGTAGAGATCATTGAGACAGTTCTTCAAAGATGCCTTTCTTGACTTCCCACATCCCTGTAACTAAATATATACTGCTCACAATATCCCCTAATTTTTGTGAGCAGTATAGTTCTCTTATTGTTGTATGGTCCTCTAATTTTTTCTTCATAGCACAAGCAATTTCTAATTACTTCACTAATCTTTGTTGATTTGTTTAATGTTATTGACCTTATTAGACCATAAACTCCCATAAGGGTAAGAGGCCATATCTATTTCAGCGTGTGTATTTATAATTTTTTCTTTTTAGAGAGAGAGAGAGAGAGAGTTTGTAAGTGTATAGTAATGATTTTTTGAGTGAATGAAAACAGAGTCCCAGCCCACAAGGATCTCACTTTGATGAGGTTGAGAGTCTATTACATTACAGCATTGGTTCTCAAACGTTTTGAAGTTGGGGTGCATTTAAAATCCTACAAATAATTGTAGGCACATTATATACAAATTTCTGAGAAATATGTTACAATGATTTAGCCAAATATTAAAGAAAAAAAAATAAAGTCCAAGCATGCTTTTATGGTAATTAAATGAAATAAATATGACAAAATTAAATTTATTCTGAAATTAAAAACATTTTTATGTTACATTTTTTGAGTTATGCTTTTTAGAATTTGTAAAAAGGGGGGTTAAAAATAAATGACAAAAAAGTTATCTTTTTATACATATAGATACATTCTTAGTAAGATTTAGTAAATTCGGCAGGTCCCAGTGCAAATGTGTTTTTTATTCTTGTGTTTATGAGAAACATGAGCCTGATGTGTCCTAGTGATTTCTTCAATGTTTGTGCATATATTTGAAAGGCAAACTCTCATTTCCTCGTCAATACATTGAAGAATTCCTCTCTTTTTACTCTTAATTGTGTTGAGTGCAGAAAACCCCCATCATACATATCATATTAACTTTACACCAAACAAAAGATAGAAGAAATTTGCCTCCAGTCTTTCCGGGGAACATGGGTAGTGTAAACAATCCAGCACCACAGCTTAACAGCCTTTTGCAACCTAATCAGGCAAGTGAGGTGGGGGGTTGGGCAGACTGTCAGTTTACAGTCAATTCCCCACACCTCTGTCCCCCCAAAATCTAAACTCCCCAACAGGCACATATTTCTCTGGAATACCATATGGCGCACCTGGAGATCTTCTAGGGCGCACCAGTGCGCCTTGGCGTACACTTTGAGAACCACCGCATTACAGTGTAGTAAATAAACATTACTCAGACTGAGGAAGGCAAAAGATTACATTTTCCCTAGATATGAGAGCAATTATGCTATGAAGTGACAGTGTAGAATATTTTAAATAGTACCACCCTTTGTGATGCTGAACAGTTACTTAATTCCTCAATCTTTTTCCTTGTCTATTTAAAATGGGGTAATAATACCAGTGCCATATGGTTATTGTATTAAATGAAATCAAGGATGCAAAAGTCCCCAGCAGAGTGCTCAATATATGTTACCATTAATTAATACTGTATTAGAATTAGTCATTGCTATTATTTTAAATGTGTTTAACTCCTACCAATTTTTTTGAGGATGGCCAGTATTTAGATGATAGAATTTAAATAGTGTAAAATGGCACTTGTCAGAAGTTTATATTGGCCAATATATAAAGGTCTGTATGCACTTAATTTTCCTTAGTGTCATTATCTTCATTTTCAGCGACAAAACAGACTTAGGTTAAGCAACTTGCTCAAGTCAATAAAAGGCAGAACTGGGATTTAAACCCAGATCTGTTTGACTCCAAAACCAGTGCTTTAAGAAAAAATTGTGGCAAAATATATGTAACATGAAATTTACTTTTTTCATCATTTTTAAGTGTACGGTTCATTAGTGTTAGCACATTTACAATATTTTGCAACCATTACCACTACCTAGCTCCAGAACCGTATCATCTTCTCAAAATGAAACTGTACGTATTAAATAGTAACTCTCTAGTCTCACCTTCTCCCAGGCTTTGGCAACCACCATTCTACTTTCTTTCTCTATACAAAGCCTGTGCTTTAGAAAAAATGTCGTTCTTGTATTAACTCTATCATACTTCCCCTACAACTTTTCACCATTTGGTACAAAGATTGTAGTGTTATGTATACATGATTCCTCATGTTAGGGAAAGGTAGAAAAAAATGGTGTGTCTATATTTTTGTATGTATATTAGAATAAGTTTCTTTTTTAAAAAAGAAAAGCTTAAATAGAAAATTTTTCCTATCATTTAACTGATTCAAACTATGTATATAACATTTATTTTGCACTAGATTTTTATTTTTCTGATTCAGATATATTTTTGTAACCAATTTAAATTAATTCTTTTTAATATTTTTCCTTTTTTGGATAGGGATTGTATTTTTAAATGGTGAATTACATGGCAAAAGCATATTTGGGAGGAAGAATTGTTTAAAATGATTATCACAGTGATCTCTGAATCTAATGTGAAAAAAAATTTCTCAGTTGAAGAAGGTGTTATCTCAGTCATTTTCATTTTCCCCAAGACTAGTACATTTACATAGAGTAGTTCTTAGCCTAGCAATGCTATTTGTGAGTTACTGATTTGTAAGAAACTGTAACAGGCTCATCATCTGTTCAGTTTTTAATTTCTCTTTGGGAAAAGAAAAAAGTCCTAGAAATAGTGGTGAAGAGTCTAAAATCCTTTGAGAGATATGAAGAAAAATATCTTAACAGGTCAATTGAAGCTGAGGAAATATGTAAATAGTGAACTTTTTAGGCTAAAAAGAAATATTCCTGGCAACTCTTGGCAGCTTCAACTTTAATATCTAGTGAAATGATGGCATAAATCTTAAAAAGATGGAAATATATTTATAGGGTAGCAGAGTACAAAACAGTAAAAATTTACACATTTTAGGCAAACAATATTGCCTTATTTGCTGAGTGCTGACATTGGGTTTGGCACTGAGACAGCATAAAACAGATGCAAAGACCTTAAAATCTATAACAGAAATAGCTGAAATGCGCTGGCAGGAAAGATGATTAAATTTAAGTTTCTTTTGGCATGAAACTAATGGAAGAAGGGTAGTAGAAGAAGGAAACAGAGTTATTATGCATTTTCTTGGGGTTAATATATAATTTGATGTAGCACATCACAATATTTTATGTGTAAAATTGATTCAAATCGACCTGGCTATAGTTCCAGCTATGTGCGTTAAAAACTGACTGTAAATTGTTAAGTTTTGACATTTTGAAATTCCATTTTTAAGTTAAAACGATGTATAGTTAAACTGTATAAATTGTCATTCTTCTATAAGTAGTGACAAGTTTTTCTTTCGGCTTTTTTCTTTTTATAGGGACTCAGGCAACCTATACGCGGCCAACAGTGAGCCCATCCATAGGTCGGATGGCTGCAACCCCTGGAGCTGCAACCTATGTGAAAACTACCAGTGGTAGCATCATTACCGTAGTACCCAAATCATTAGCTACCTTGGGGGGCAAGATAATTAGCAGTAATATAGTTTCTGGTAAGTATCTGAAACACGTAAAAGGTATAAGGCGATTAGTGAAAGGATATTTCAACTGTTGAAGGATTCTGTTTTCTGCTTAGAAATCTTGCTTTTTTTTTAAAGTCCTGATGTTTAGTGTTTATAGTTTTTTAATCCTAGTATTAAATTTTAAAATATTAAGTTTCTGATAGTTTTAAAATAGAACATAAATGTTGCTTAGTTAATCAGAATGGAAAGATTATGACTTAGATTTACATAGAGGTTTTTCATTTATAAAATATTCTTCTATTTTTAATCTAGTCATAACTCTGAGATAGTTGGTATCATCCCCAGTTTGCCGATACAGACGGATTTAAGGTTACAGAGATGAAATTGACCTGTCTGAGACTGCACAAGCTAGATACTGGAAGAACTAATATTTGTTTATCTAAATATGTTTGAGGAACCATAACTCATGATTTCAATTACTAATGTCACTTAAGCTTATTAAATTTAGGTAGAAATACTTGAATATCTATATTTGCTTTTCACCATTTATATTGACTGTTTACTTTTTTAAAATATTTTACTTATTTAGTAAAGGCTAATATTTATTGGTATTTTGGAACCATACCTGGTTTTTATTGGCTCATTAATTCCTGAAGTATTTGGGTTATGGATGCTGAAGTGGAATGTTAACATGGCATTTGTTTTTATTGATTATTATTTTTTAATTAAAATGATGTAAATAATCTTTGATCAAGCAAGCCCTGTGGACTTTAACAGTCTACCATTTCTGTAGACTAGCTATATTTTGTATGCCCCAGGTGAGTTGTTCTAACATTTTTAAGTGAAGGGATTGAAGTTCCTGGCAGTAATATGATGTTTCTGATAACTCAGGGAGTGAAAAAAGCAAAGCAGGGCATGGTATTGGCATAAAGCACTATGTTTAAAGCTGTTAATTTTGGCTCTACTTTTAAGTGTAAGTGAGAAAATCCAACGTTTGCCAAACCGAGGAGGGTGAAACCAGTAGGGAAAGAATTATCATACTCTAGATTTTAAGAGGTTATTTTAAATAACACAGCTAAAACAAATTATAATGTATTACCTGACAATATCTTTAAATAGTATAGAACACATTTAGTCAAGTAAACATTTCTCAAAAAATAATCACGTTGGCCCTGGCTAGTAGCTCAATGGATAGAGCATTGTCTCTCTAATCAGGGGTCAGGAACCTTTTGGCTGAGAGAGCCATGAACGCCACATATTTTAAAATGTAATTCTGTGAAAGCCATACAACGACCCATGTACGCTACACATTATCCAATAAAAATTTGGTGTTGTCCCAGAGGACAGCTATGATTGGCTCCAGCCACCTGCAACCATGAACATGAGCAGTAGGAAACGAATGGATTGTAATACATGAGAATGTTTTATATTTTTAACGTTATTATTTTTTTATTAAAGATTTGTCTGAGAGCCAGATAGAGCCATCAAAAGAGCCACATCTGGCTCGCGAGCCATAGGTTCCCAACCCCTGCTCTATATGGATTGTCTTGGATTCTCTCCCCTCCCTCTCCCCCTTCTTTCCTTCTTCCTGTCCAACAGCCAGTGGCTCGATTGGTTCCAGCACAGCCCTGACCACTCAGGATAGCTTGTTTGGTCTGAGCGTGTCAACCTCTGGTACTGAAAATAGCTCGATTACTTTGAGCATTGGCCCAGACAGGGGTTGCTGGCTGGATCCTGGTTGGGGTGCATGCAGGAGTCTGCCTATCACCTCCCCCTCACCTAAAAAAAGAAAAGAAAAAAAGATCATGTTTTTCATTGGTTTGTAGCTTGTTATGACTATAAAGTGTTGTATATGAATTCATGGTACTGTATAGCTTGAAGGAATGTTTAGATGTTATGAGGCCTTTATTTTCAGATATTATTTATGATTTAGCTACTTTATACCAGGTTAGAGCAATGAAAAGCAAGCACATTTTTTCCTGAAGCAGAGGTGATCAGATACAATATTTATGAGTTTTATCATATATACATTTTATCCACCT
Source organism: Saccopteryx bilineata (assembly GCF_036850765.1). NCBI lineage: Eukaryota > Metazoa > Chordata > Mammalia > Chiroptera > Emballonuridae > Saccopteryx > Saccopteryx bilineata. The sequence goes on along the minus strand of NC_089490.1, from coordinate 344,637,478 downwards.
TTTTTTTAGCAGCTCATAGTTGCTATTTCAAGTGTATGGGTATACATGAGGAAAATTCTTAAATTTTTCACCACTATAGGATATACTTGGCATACTTTGAAACAACTTTATTCATTGTATGGAGCTCATTTGTTTCTGCCTCTGCCTTACTCTTTGACATTTGCATTCTAAAGAACTTCTCTGTTCTACATTTCTGACTGCTCTAAACTGATCCTTATGTTACGTATCAATATTCTTTATAGAGATAGTTCTTTTATAATATTCTGTTTTTCTTGATACAAGGAGTATAGTCTAGTGTATTAATCATTTCCAGTCCCAGGTTGACTGTTGATCATAAATGGGGAGGCCTGGTTGGATGACTTCACACTGTTTTGTGCTTTCATCCATGAGCAGATGTTGGATTCTAGAGTCTGTACCCACCTCACCCCCGTGCCACCCCTGGTTGCCAAGAATTTTAAAAAGAATGCTTTTCTTAAACTACACTAAAAAATATAGCTGTAAGAATAGAAGACTTTTAAAAATGATACTTTCTTCCTTATTGTAGGGAATTTGGAAAAATAGAAAGGTACAAAGAATATTAAAAACAATTCTCACCATCCGAAAAATATATTAAAATTTAAGTGTTATATTTCTGTTTATTTTTTGTATAAATATGTTTGTGTGTGAATATATATTTTTAAATGAGAGCTAATGTAATCAGTTTTTGTCCTTTTTTTTTATGGTAATACTATTTGTTTATTCCATTAAATATATTTTGACATCTCTCCTGCCCCCACTTAATGGCTACACAGTGTTCCCTCAAATGATGTACCATAATTTAGCCATTTTCTTGTTGAATATTTTAGATTACTTTCAATTTTTGGATCATTATTAATAATCCTATGATGAACATCATTATACATATATTATTATGTGAAGGTCTTTCTTTCTATAGTATCCTAGAAAGCAAGTTTATGCTTCCAAAATGCATTCTGAAAAGGTCACATTTTTGTTTTTTGTTTTTTTGGAGTAAGCAATTAAACAGAAGGTTTAACTTTTTGCAGCTATTTAATTCACATCTTAATAGAGTCAAATATTTATTTACATCTGTATACATAGAGAGACTATCAGATAAGTAAGGTTTTTTTTATAAGCTTTGTTGAGGGTTGGTTGAAGAATCATTCATATTTTATGCAGATGTTTGGATCCTTCAGAGGTGAACTCTATGAGGACATTTTGAGAAGACATGATAATGGCAATATCATGATTTTGATTCTCTTAATCTTTAGCACAATGTCCAGGCAAGGAACAAGTGTTTACATACTTTTTAATTATTTTATTAATTTCCTTTGTCTTTGAGCAAAATAACATAAACTATTACCCAAGATATATAGTCAATAATGTCGAGATAACTGGGTATGAGGCCAGGTTGGTGCTTAGGGCAGTGGGAGGACCACTCTGTAGAGTGTATGGTTTTCTGGACACTTTTTGAGGTTCATCTTAAACTGGTATAGAATGATATTGAATGTAAGCTGTAGTTGGGGTTAAAAATTACCCAAGGGGCCAAGATTGTTAGGGTGACTTAAGAATCTGATAAAACTGCTGTGGTACATTTATGCAATGGAATAATAACAGGCCATAAAAATGAATGAAATCTTACTATTTGTGACAGCATGGATGGACCTAGATGGTATTATGCTAAATGAAATAAGTCACAGAAAGACAAATACCATATGATTTCACTTATATGCAGTATCTAAAGAACAATATATACAAACAAAACAGAAATGGACTTACAGATACAGAGAACAGACTGATGATTACCAGAGGGGAAGGGGTTTGGGGGAATGGGGGAAAAGTTGAAGGGATTTTTGAGAAGTGTGTACTTAGATATTAAATAAAATTGATTGTAGACACTGAGAAACAAAATCTGTGAATAGTAACATCTGGCCAGTAAATTAATGTTCTCTAAGCTTATCTACCATCATATGTTTTTAAAAAATTTTTATTTAGAAAATTAAATTTAACAGGGTGACATTGATCAATAAGAGTACATAGGTTTCAGGTGAACATTTCTATAGCACTTGATCTGTTGATTATGTTGTATACCCATCACCCAAAGTCAAATCATTTTCTATCATCTTATATTTGTCCCTCTTTACACCTTTTTTTCCCCAAACATTTTACTTTTATCTGTGTCCATGAGTCTCAGTTTTATATCCCATCTATGTGTGAAATCATACAGTTCTTAGCTTTTTCTGATTTACTTATTTCACTCAGTATAATGTTCTTAAGGTCCATCCATGTTGTCTTAAATGTCACTATGTCATCATTTCTTATGGCTGAGTAGTATTCCATTGTATATATGTACCACATCTTCTTTATCTAGTCCTCTATTAAGGGACACTTGGGTTGTTTCCATGTCTTGGCCACTGTGAATAATGCTGCAGTGAACATGGGAGTGTATGTGTCTTTATGTACCAATGTTTTAGAGTTTTTGGGGTAGGTACCCAGTGTAGGGATTGCTGGGTCATATGGTAATTCTATTCTTAATTTTTGAGGCAACACCATACTTTCTTCCATAATGGCTGTATCAGTTTACATTCCCATCAGCTATGAATGAGGGTTATGTTTTATCCACAGCCTCTCTAACACTTGTTATTACCTGTCTTATTGATAATAGCTCATCTAACAGATGTAAGGTGGTATCTCATGGTAGTTTTGATTTGCATTTCTCGAATAGCTAGTGCAGATGAGCATCTTTTCATATATCTGTTGGCCATTTGTATGTCTTGGGAGAAGTGTCTGTTTAGGTCCTCTTCCAATTTTTTAATTGGATTGTTTGCTTATCTTTGCTATGCTTTGTGAGTTCTTTGTATATTTTGGATATTAAGCCCTTATCAGAGCTGTTGTTTCTGGATATCATCTCCCATTTAGTTGGCTGCCTATTTGTTTTGTTGTCAGTTTCTTTTGCTGTGCAGAAGTTTTTTACTTTGATATAGTCCCATTCATTTATTTTTGCCTTTACTTCCCTTGCCTTTGTGGTCAAATTCATAAATTATTCTCTATGGCTAAGGTCCATGAGTTTAGTTCCTATGTTTTCTTCAATGTAATTTATAGTTTCAGGTCTTATATTTAGATCTTTGATTCATTTTGCATTAATTTTTGTGCAGGGAGACAAACTGTAGTCAAGTTTTATTCTTTTGTCTGTGGCTCTCCAATTTTCCCGGCACCATTTATTGAGAGGCTTTCTTTTCTCCATTGTGTGTTTTTTGGCTTCTTTGTCGAAGATTATCTGTTCGTATATGCGTGGTTTTATTTCTGTGCTCTCTATTCTGTTCCACTGGTCTGTATGTCTGTTTTTCTGCCAATACCATGCTGTTTTGATGATCGTGGCTCTATAGTATAATTTGAAGTCAGGTAGTATGATGCCTTCGGCTTCATTCTTTTTTCTCAGGATTGCTTTTGCTATTCGGGGTTTTCATGGTTTCATACAAACCTGGTAATATTTTGTTCTATTTCTTTAAAAAAGACATTGAGATTTTGATGGGGATTGCATTAAATTTATATATTGCTTTGGGTTATGGCCATTTTAACTATGTTTATTTGTCCAATCCATGAACATGGAATATTTTTTCATTTCATTGTGTCTTTTTAAATTTCTTTCAATAATGTTTTGTAGTTTTCAGTATATAGGTCCTTCATATTCTTTGTTAATGTTATTCCTAGGTATTTTATTTTTTGTTGCTATTGTAAAAGAAATTGTTTTTTTGAGTTCATTTTCCGAAGTGTCATTATTGTCATATAGAAAAGCATTGTATATTGATTTTGTATCCTGCAACTTGACTGTATTGGTTTATTGTTTCTAATAGTTTTTTGGTGGAGTCTGGGGTTTTCTATATACAGGATCATGTCATCTGCAAAAAGTGATACCTTTACTTCTTCTTTCCTGATATAGATGCCATCTGTTTTTTTCTCTTCAATGATTGCTCTGGCTAAGACTTCCAGAACTATATTGAATAAGCATGGAGAAAGTGGCAGCTTTGTCATGTTCTCGATTTTAGAGGAAAAGCCTTCATATTTTTCACCTCTTAGTATGATATTAGCTGATAATTTGTCATATATGGCCTTTATTATGTTGAGGTACTTTGTTTCTATTCCAATTTTATTGAGTGTTTTGAACATAAAGTGATGAGGCCTTGGCCGGTTGGCTCAGCGATAGAGTGTCAGCCCAGCCTGTGGATGTCCCAGGTTCAGTTCCTGGTCAGGGCACATAGGAGAAGCACCCATCTGCTTTTCCACCCTTTGCCCTCTCCTATATCTCTCTTCCCCTCCCGCAGCTAAGGCTCTATTGGAGCAAAGTTGTCCCAGCACTGAGGATGGCTCCATGGCCTCGGCCTCAGGCACAGAATGGCTCCAGCCACAAGGGAGCAGTGCCCCAGATGGGCAGGGTGGGGAGTCTGTCTGCCTTCCCGCTTCTAACTTCAGAAAAACAAAACAAAAAAACGAAAGAAACATAAAGGGATGTTGTATCTTCTCAAATGCCTTTTCTGGATCATATGATATTTGTTCTTTGATTTGTTGATGTGGTGTATTACGTTGATCAGTTTCCATATGTTGAACCATATTTGTGCTCCTGGTATGAATCCCACTTGATTGTGATGTATTGTTTTTTTTAATGTATTGTTGTATTCGATTTGCTAGTATTTTGTTTTAGGATTTCTGCATCTGTATTCATAGAGACTGGTCTGTAGTTTTCTTTTTTTGTGTTGTTCTTGCCAGGTTTTGGTATGAGGGTTACACTGGCCTCATAAAATGTATTGAGGAGTAATGCTTCTATTTTTTGAGAGACCTTGAGAAAGATAGGTACCAAATCTTCTTTGAATGTTTGACGGACTTCACTAGTGTAGTCGTCTGGTCCTAGACTTTTGTTTTTGGGGAGGTTTTTATAGTTGTTTCTATTTCCTACCTGCTTATAGGTCTAGTTAGATTTTCCACTTCTTTGTGACTCAGTCTAGGAAAATTATATAGTTCTAGGAATTTATCCATTTCCTCTAGGTTGTTGAATTTGGTGGTATATAATCTTTCATAATATTCTACAAAGATCTTTTGTATATCTGTGATGTCTGTGGTAATTTCTCCTCTTTCATTTTGGATTTTGTTTATATAAGTCCTTCCTCTTTTTTCCTTAGTGAGTCTAGCCAGTGGTTTGTTGAGTTTATTGATCTTTTCAAAGAACTGGCCCAATGTTATATTAATTTTTTCTATAGATTTTTGTTTTCTATTTCATTTAGTTGTGCCCTGATTTTTTCTATTTCCTTTTCTCTGCTGACTTTGGGTTTCCTTTGTTCTCCTTTTTCTAGTTCCTTAAGGTGTTATGTTAGGTTGTTTACTTGGGATCTCTCTTGTTTTTTGATATAAGCCTTTAATGATATAAACTTTCCTCTTATTACTGCTTTTGCTGCATCTCAGAAATTTTGATATCACATATTGTCATTTTCATTTGCCTCTATATCTTTTGATCTCTGTTTTTATTCTTTTTTGACCCAGTCATTTTTTAGAAGTATGGTGTTTAATTGCCAAATTTTTGTGGGTTTCTTTACTTTGTTTTTGCGGGTAAATTCTAATTTCAAAGCCTATGATTAGAAAATATTCTGGGTTTAATTTTAATCGTTTTGAATTTGTTGATGTTAGTTTTATGGCCCAACATATGATCTATCCTAGAGAATGTTCCATGCACACTGGAGAAGAATGTATAATCTGGCGATTTGAGATTAAATGACCTGTAAATGTCTATTATGTTTATTTGGTCCAGTGTGTCATTGAAGGCTGATATTTCTTTATTGATTTTCTGTTTGGATGATCTATCTAAAGCCGTCAATAGTGTGTTGAAATCTTCAAGTGTAATTGTGTTTTTTGTCTGTTTCTGTTTTTAGGTCAGTTAGTAGTTGTGTTATATATTTTGGTGCTCCCTGGTTTGGTGCATATATAGTATAATAAGAAGTGTTATGTCTTCTTGATACAATGTCCCCTTTATCATTATGAAATGTCCATCTTTGTCTCTGGTTACTTTTGTTGTCTTGAAGTCAGCTTTGTCACATATGAGTATTTCTACACCTGTTTTTCTTTGGATATTATTTGCTTGGAGAATCGTTTTCCAACCTTTCACTTTGAGTCTACTTTTGTCATTGCAGCTTCGATGTGTCTCTTGAAGGCAGCATATGGTTGGGTTTTGTCTTTTGATCCAATCTGCTACTCTGTGCTTCTTTATTGGTGAGTTCAGTCCATTTACATTTAGGGTAATTATTGACACTTGAGGATTTCCTATAGCCATTTTATGTTTTGTTTTCTGGTAGATCTGTGTCTTGTTTGGTTCTTCTCTTTTTTGTTTCTGTTTGTTGTTTTTGTTTGGTGATTGATATTGCATACTTTCCTCTATTTCTTTTTTTTCTTTTTGTATTTTTCTGAAGTGAGAAGCAGAGAGGCAGAGACAGACTCCCTCATGCACCATATTGGGATCCACCTGGCATGTCCACTAGGGGGTGATGCTTCGCCCATTTGGGGCATTGCTCTGTTATGGCCAGAGCCATTTTAGCGCCTGGGGCAGAAGCCATGGAGCCGTCCTCAGTGCTCAGGCCAACTTTGCTCCAGTGGAGCCTTGGCTACGGGAGGGGAAGAGAGAGAAGGGAGATGGGGAAGGGTGGAGAAGCAGATCAGCGCTTCTCCTGTGTGCCCTGGCTGGGACTTGAACCCAGGACTTCCACACACATTCTACCACTGAGCCAGCTGTCCAGGACCCTTCTTTTTTTTAAGCTATGTATTTCAGTAGTAGCTTTTTCGTGGGTGATTACCATCAGGTTATTAAGAGAAAAGTGTTCATATATAGAAGATTTCTATGTCTTATGAATGCTTCTGCACTCCATCCTCCTTTTCTACTGCAAATCTTTGTCCTTTTCCCTTTTTCTGTTATTGTTGTTACAGGTTATCCTTGTTTTTATGGTGACCTTGTAGCTTTTACTTGTAATTTTGATGTGTTTTGTTCTTTGTGTCTGGTCGAATAACTCCTTGAGTATTTCCTGCAGTCGGGATTTTCTGGTGATAAATTCCCTCAGCTTCTGTATGTCTGTAAAAGTTTTTATTTCTCCTTTATATTTAAAGGATAACTTTAGTGGACATAGTATTCTTGGCTGGTAATTCTTCTCTTTTAGTCCTTTGGGTCCACTCTCTTCTTGCTTGTAGAGTTTCTGCTGAAATATCCGATGATAACTTGATGGGCTTTCCTTTACATGTTATAGTCTTCTTTTCCCTAGCTGCCTTGAGGATTCTTTTTTTATCATTGAGTTTTGACAGTTTTATTAGGATGTGCCTTGAAGTAGGCCTATTTGGGTATGGTGGTAGCTCGGTGTTTTGTTTGCTTATTAGATTCAAGGATCTAACTCTTTCCATAGACTGGGAAATTCTCATCAATTACCCTGCTCACAAAACGTGGGGATCAGAGAACGAGCAGATACTCTAGTACTTTTAGCCTTTTATATAGTGCATTTTCACCAGTGAAATAAAAGTTGGTTTTGCCTCTCATTTGCATAATCGAACAACTTTCTTTGACTTGTTCCTTTTCTGATGTTCTTGTTTAATGAAGAGAAATCAAAAGCTTTTTTTATCGCTTCATATTCATTTTATAATATCTCCTGATTTTTGTGAGCACTATATTTGTTTGAATAGTCTCTCCATTCCCTTCTCCCTCCCTCCTCCTTCTCTTTCTTCTTCTTCTCCTTCTCCTTCTCCTTCTCCTTCTCCTTCTCCTTCTCCTTCTCCTTCTCCTTCTCCTTCTCCTTCTCCTTCTCCTTCTCCTTCTCCTTCTCCTTCTCCTTCTCCTTCTCCTTCTCCTTCTCCTTCTCCTTCTCCTTCTCCTTCTCCTTCTCCTTCTCCTTCTCCTTCTCCTTCTCCTTCTCCTTCTCCTTCTCCTTCTCCTTCTCCTTCTCCTTCTCCTTCTCCTTCTCCTTCTCCTTCTCCTTCTCCTTCTCCTTCTCTTCTCCTTCTCCTTCTCCTCCTCCTCCTCCTCCTCCTCCTCCTCCTCCTCCTCCTTCCTTCCTTCCTTCCTTCCTTCCTTCCTTCCTTCCTTCTTCTCCTCCTCCTCTTCCTCCTCCTCCTCCTCCTTCTTCTTCTTCTTCTTTCTTCTATACCCATTATTCTTATATTGCTCTTTCTGATGGAGTCAGACAATTCTTATGGAGCTGTTTTTAAGTTTTTAAATTCATGAGTCTGTTCTCTCTGTAGCATCTCTAGTTTCCTGTCTTTGATGTCACTGATTCTTTCCTCTATCTGGCTTGTTCTATTAGCCAAACTTGCTACCTCAGCTTTCAATTTATGTATTGAGTTCTTCATCTCTGTTTTTCAAGTTTCAGTCTCCTTGGTGAGGTTTTCATTTTGTTTTCTGAGCTCACTAAGTTGCCTGTTGGTGTCTTTTTGCATCTTGTTGAGTATTTTAGAACTTCAATTTTGAATTCTCTATCATTTAACTCTAAGGCTTCCATGTGATTGAGATATTTTTTCTGGAAATTCTTACATGTTTTTTCTGAACTATATCTCTGTCTTGTGTAGCCATGGTATTTGATTTCTTTCTTTATGGCTTTTTTAAAAAAAGATTTTATTTATTCATTATAAAGAGGGAAGAGAGAGAGAGAGAGAGAGGTGGGGGGGAGGAGCAGGAAGCATCAACTCCCAACTGTGCCTTGACCAGGCAAGCCCAGAGTTTTGAACTGGCAACCTCAGCGTTTCCAGGTTGACGCTTTATCCACTGCGCCACCACAGGTCAGGCTCTTTATGGCTTTTGAGAGTGGTTGTTAACCCTAACAAAAAAAAAACAAATGAAATATTATATTTAAAAAATACAATAAAAATATAGAGGTTTAAAAAATTGTGACCAGAAGAAAAACGATAGTCAAAAATGATTGAAAAACAAAATAAAAGAAATAACAAAACACCCCAAAGAAATAAGAATAAAATATATAAAAATTAAAGAAAATGAAATTCAAAAGAGAAGAAAAGTGTAAGAGGCAATAAAGGAAATATGAAGAAGTAAAAAGGAAAAATAAATTTCGGTTTTGAGAGGTTTCTTCCAGTAGGTGTTGCTTTATTACAAGTTTTAGCTCTGTGAAGTTCTTGGGCTGTCTTCTTCTGAGATGTTGCTGTCTCAGTGATATAGGTGGTCTGCAGTTGTGTTGGTGGGTGAGATGTGTTGTGAGGGCTTCAGGGCTCTAGCAATTATGATCTCAGGCCTCTGGGTGCTCCTCTCCATATCTCCGCAGACCCGGGACCAGACATGGAGCACGTCTGTTTCTCAGGGGAGAGAGTGGTTCTGGAGAGCCAGCTGTGTGGTCTGTCTCTGCCACTCTTCATACTGCCAATGAGAAAGGTGGGATCTGGGTGGCTGGGGGGCACACTTTAGCTTTCTCTGTCTCTGTGAGTGCAGGCTGCAGGCAGACTGGGAACACTGGCTATGACCCCGCACTCTGGCTGCCTTGGTTTATCTCTTTCTCTGCTCATCTGTCTCACCACTCCTCCCAGCAGGAGGAAACCCAGTTACTCCGAAGTTTCCCATACACCTCAGACAGAATCCAGACAGCCCAAGCTTCCTTCCTCCAGGTAATTTAGCAGAGAAAATTAAACCCAAGTCAGTACAGATTTATATCCTCCCCAGAGTGGACCGTGAAAGTGTTTTATCTTCTGCTCCCCTTTTCAACCCATCCCACCTTTAGTGCATTGGGTGCATAGATCTGTCTGGCATGCCTGTGAGCCCAGTTGGGGTTTTTTGCTGCGTTATAGTTGTTCAAGTTGTAGAAATTTCAAGGGAAGAAATCAGGAGTATCTCTCACGCCACCATTATTCTGATGTAATCAGTACTTTAAAAACTTTTATAGGTACCTTTTATTTAAATAAGAATTCCTGGAATGCATCAGTACCATAGCCTGTGATGTAAATGTGATTCACAGTTATTTGCACCCACTGTATGTTAATTTTTTATATGTAAATACCACATATAAGGTCTACTGGAAGGTTCTGTCCGTTTTTGGAATAAAACAAAATACAAATTTTTCTTACTGTCAATAAACTTTATTAAATTATATAATTGCCATTATTATTAATGATTTCTTGCCAGCGTGAGGGCAATTTGTAAATCCCATTTTTGAAAAATGTTTTATCTTTTGATGCAAAAAATTGAACCAGTGCTTATTTGATATCTTCTTCATTTTTGAATTTTTTGCCCTTCAAAAAATTTTGTAAGGACAAAAACAAGTGATAGTCGGAGGGTGCTAAGTCTGGGGAATATGGTGGGTGTGACAGACATGCTTCTGTAGCATTTCTTCCTTGTTGAAATTTGTAAAAATTACAGTGGTGTAAATGAACTTTATCAGTAGCCATGGGTACACTATGGCTTCACACATAAGACTAACGTGAATCAACTTTGTTTTAGTTAATTTGCTACGTCAGTATGTATACATTAATTGATAAAAATAGAGAGGCACACATGCGCCAAATAAACATGTGCTTACATGTCGAAACTTGTTGTGATAGAAAAAGACAGAACTTTCTGGTAGACCTTATATAAATGGATTCTCTGATACAGTATGAACTAGATGCGTGGCAGGGTGCTGTGATACATAGGGATGTACTTGAGGTGCATTCTCTGCCCTAAAGAATACTAAACTTGTATACATCCTACTGTAACATGAGAACTATAGACTGAATTCTGTGAAAGCATAGAGGAAGAACTTCTTAAAAAATGAGTGCTGATATTTTCTTCGATACAACATAGGTATCACCTGAGATAGGATTATGCTCACTGGAATATTAGAGTTTTATAATTTGATAATTTTAGTCATAAATTGATTCTATTTCAGTATAATGCTATACTTGCTTTGCATTATGCTATACGTTTTTATTCTATTTTTTCTTCTTTCTCCTACCCCCATTTTGTTAAGCTGGTGGTTTTTACTTTGGTGTAGAGTTAAAGAGTTAAAGCTTGGTTTACAATGCATACTTTCTGAAGTTTTTTATTAGCCAAAATTTGGTGAGGCTGCATTGTTAAAGGAGGCATCATAATCAGTCACACATGAAGAATTGGAATAAATTGAGAGTTAAAGTTGATATAAGTGGGCAGTTTGGTTTCATGGCTTTGAGCCTATTATTTAGATACTGTAAAGGAAGAAACTTTTTGAAGCTGGGGTGCACAGATAAAAGTGCTTTTTTGTATATCCTGAGTGTGTTACCTTGGACTGATAAGATACTAGATGATGGCAAGTATATTACCAAGACATTGTAACAAGGTTACCAAAAATTGATATATAACTGGAATATTCTTATTCTTAGTGGTCTTGTTTCTAACTCTGTAATAAGGAATGCTAAGGTTTTTAAGTAGAAAATAATAAAGTTTTGTTTATTTTTTTAATATATTCTTAGAATATTTTAATCAGTCATCTTTTTAATGAGTACCTGTTCTGTGCTTAGTCACTTAATAAATGATATATCACCATATAGAAGAAAAATATGACTTGCCTGTTTGCATAGGCAGAGGAAATTACAGGTGCACAAGTTGCATTGGGATTGGTATGTTCAAGGATCATTGTGGAAACCAGTACTAAATGAGAAGTATATATTGGATAATCTTGAAAATTAAAATCTGACAGAACTTGGAAAACTAAGAGGAGGAGTTTGGGCTTTGTGTGGTAGATAATAGGAAGCCATAGTGAAAAAGTTATACTTTAAACTAGAGTTTATGGAGTATATTTTGGAGTAGGAACAAATAAGATCAAATTGGTAGATTCAAGGCCAGAGCATATAGGAATTTGAATATCAAAATAGGAAGTTGGAACTAGATAAAAGAGGAATTAGGAAGGTTTTTAACTAGTTTCACATGTTCTGGGTTCTTGACATGATAAAATTAGTTGTTTTTAGTATGCTTGAAATGACAGGGACATTCAGAGCTATTTGCATGATAGAGAAAATTGAAATAGGGAGAAAATGGGAAACTTGAAGAGCTGAGGGCTTGTCTGTTGAGCCAATATTGATAAAAATTTGAAATAAGACATGTTGGTAACTAATTGAGTTCATTACTGAGTAATTGTCCTACACTGTGTGCTAGGCACTGAGAAATCAGTGACATGAAAAGAGATAGTGTGGACCTCAAGAGGCTTTCATTTTGTTGGGGGGTACATGGAGGGAAGACAAGGCGTGAATCAAAGATTTGCACCAGATTTCCAACTTGGACAGTTAGAAGAATATAGGATACAAATTTGATAGGTAGATAATTTCATAGGTAGGATAGAAGCAGATCTGTAAGAATGGGGGAGAGGGCAAGATAATATGATATTTGGGTCAGTAGATATAGGTCTACTAAATAGATCTTAATATACTGTTCACAGAAATTAGGGAATATTTCTTTTTTTAATTAATTTTAATGGGGTAACATTGATCAATCAGGATACATAGGTTTAGAGAAAACATCTCCAGGTTATTTTGACATTTGATTATGTTGCATACCCATCACCCAAAGTCAAATTGTCTTCTGTCAACTTCTATCTGGTTTTCTTTGTGCTCCTCCCTCTCCCCCCCCCCCCCCGTAACCACCACACTCTTGTTCGTGTCCCTGAGTCTCATTTTTATGTCCCACCTATGTATGGAATCATATAGTTCTTAGTTTTTTCTGATCTACTTATTTCACTCAATATAATGTTATCAAGGTCCATCTATGTTGTTGTAAATGATCCGATGTCATCATTTCTTATGGCTGAGTGTAGTATTCCATAGTATATGCGTACCACATCTTCTTTATCCAATCATCTATTTAAGGGCTTTTTGGTTGTTTCCATGTCTTGGCCACTGAACAGTGCTGCAATGAACATTTCAAAATGAATATGAAGCAATAAAATGTCCCCTAATTTTTGTGAGCAATGTAGTTGGAAGTATAAATTTATATATACATATATATATATAAAATAGAGTTTTATTCTCACTCTTGAGAGTGCTGCAGATTATAAAAGCACATATTTAATCTGTGACTTGGTCTGTTAGTGTTTGTTTTGTCTTTTGATCACATAAAAATATATGACTTATTTTTTGTAATAAATTTTCTCTAGACTCTAGTGTTATGTGAATTTTGATAAGCATTTAACTACCTCTTTTTTATGACCCTTTTGAAGAGTTTTCTAAGCACACTAGTCACATAGATGTATAATACTGGGTTTGGGGAAAATATATGTTATGGAATAGAGATTCGGATTTGTTGCTCTTAAACTGGTCAAGAGAGGAATATTGATAGAGAAACTGATTGGATATTTTTAGGTACTGTGTTTGGTATGTAGGTAGGTTCTCAGATTCCAAAATAATGACTGTTATAAGAGCAATTCTTAGTATTCTCTCATTCTAGGACAACTTGTAACTTACTGTTCCAAGCCTTCATTTGCATCTTCATGGCAGTCCTCATGTCATCTTGGAACAACTTTGATTATATATATTAATTGTGTTCAACATAAACAGAAATAATCAAATATCACTAGTCTTTAACTCAGACCTCCTTTTCTCCCCCCTTCTCTAAGGAACAACTACCAAAATCACTACAATCCCAATGACTTCCAAGCCCAATGTGATTGTTGTGCAAAAGACTACAGGAAAAGGAACGACCATTCAAGGCCTCCCGGGCAAAAATGTTGTCACAACATTGCTAAATGCTGGAGTAAGTAAGAGCTTGAACTGCAAACTCAGCAATCCACGGAGGACTTGAAAGACCAGCTATACAATTATTTGCTTAAGAACTTCAGAACCCCGCAATGGCCAGAATGGCTTGTTTTAACACCGCTGTGATATGATAACTTAAACATCATCTACTAATGCTATTCCCACAGTAGCTTCTAAAACATGTTGCTTATAGCTAGGTTGCTTATAACCATTCATGATTTAGATGCAGATGGAGGATTCGGTCCAGATGGAGGATTTCACTGGCTTAACTACAAGCGGACCTTTGTTGGGGATAATTTTATTCCTGCATGTGGCCAATAGATAGCAGCCTACTGTTTGGTTTAGGCTTGCCAAAGAGAAGTATTTGAGATTAAGACTAAATTAGTTGACAGGGATTTGTTACTATTGTTTTTACCTTGGAGTAATAAAAATCAAATAACAGATTCATTAATAGTTTTGTTTATAGGTAATTATTAAGAGGTTTGGATTTATATAGACATTGGTTCTCTCAATATTATAGTTGTTTGACCTTAGTTAACTTCAGTGGTAGAATTCAAATAATTTAACAAAAGGTTCTCTGCCCTAATGATTGTTTTAAGTATAAAAAAACGATATACTGAAAGGTAGTTTATTATTTCATGCATTTAAAACTTAAATAAGAATAATAAAAGAGGTACACAAAACTAGATTATGTTATAAGAAAGAGTTTTAAAATATTAATGAAAAAATACTAAATAGTACCTAACAAAAAACAATAAAATTGTTATTTAAGATATTTCCATATTGCTTCTTTTTTTTTTTTCTTTTTTTTTTAACAGAGACAGAGAGAGGGATAGATAAGGATAGAGAGACAGGAACAGAGAGAGAGATGTGAAGCCTCAATCATTAGTTTTTCGTTGCAAAACCTTAGTTATTCATTGATTGCTTTCTCATATGTGCCTTGACCGTGGGCCTTCAGCAGACCGAGTAACCCCTTGCTCAAACCAGCTACCTTGGGTCCAAGCTGGTGAGCTTTGCTCAAGCCAGATGAGCCCGCGCTCAAGCTGGTGACCTCGGAGTCTTGAACCTGGGTCCTCCGCATCCCAGTCCGTTGCTCTATCCACTGCGCCACTGCCTGGTCAGGTCCATATTGCTTCCCTTTTTTTTTTTTGTATTTTTCTGAAGTTGGAAATGGGGAGGCAGCAGACAGACTCCCTCATGCGCCCGACCGGGATCCACCTGGCACGCCCACCAGGGGGCGATGCTCTGCCCATCTGGGGCATCGCTCTGTTGCAACCAGAGCCATTCTAACGCCTGAGGCAGAGGCCATGGAGCCATCCTCAGTACCCGGGCCAACATTGCTCCTGTGGAGCCTTGGCCGTAGGAGGGGAAGAGAGAAACAGATAGGAAGGAGAGGGGGAGGGGTGGATAAGCAGATGGGCGCTTCTTCTGTGTGCCCTGGCCAGGAATTGAACCTGGGACTCCTGCACACCAGGCCGACCCTCTACCACTGAGCCAACCGGCCAGGGCTCATTGCTTCTTGATTGGTGCCCTCGCTTCCTATTGAAGTAACAAATGCAAGGGAATTAAAAATGTAGTATTTCATCAAAGGTATAATGAATTTTATGAAATGAGTAAATAAATATTAGAAGCATAGGTCCGTCAAAATTTTTCATCTATGGACTGAATGAACATTCCTGCAGGCACTTAGAATATGCTGTTGTGCAGATGAACGTTAAAAAAGAGTAAGGAATGTAAATTTGTGATTTCCACATTGGGCAGCTGCCCAGGCGCCCCCTTAGAGAGACCTGATTACAAGTGCCATTTTAAGAACCAGTTTGCCAAACTTCAAAAAGTTAGGTATCGATTCTGCTGAACCAGTGAGAACCGGCTGAATCCCACCACTAGCTAACTTAATTCAATTTCTCTTATCCTTAATTTCCTCATTTGTATTTTGGGGATGATTATCTCTACCAGTGATTTTTTTCACTAACTGGTAGCAGTTTGGAAGTGTTTAGAACAGTGCCTGGCATGTAGGAAGTCCTCAATAAATAAGTTTTTTTTAATTGTAATTACTCTTGGTACTTAACTATTTAAGCTTCGTAATGGCCCTACTTTGCTAGAAAAAGAATGCTGTACTTCATGATAGTGGATATTTAATAGATTCCTGGCTGAGCATCTTAGTCTTTACAGTGTTGATAGGGGTCCAGCATTAGATTTTTTTATCATGTGGGAAGACATAGTTTGTTCCTAGCCTGAGTTCACATAGCCAAAAGTAAAGCCAGGATTAGAATTTAGATCTTCAGAATCCTTTATAATCTGGTTTGCAGTTTCATAGAACTATATATATAAAAGGGGCTGACATGTAACCTAAGTCCTATGGTCATGTATATTTGAATTATTTGTGAATTCTAGCTGCTAGATTTATCTAATAGCAACACTTTGACACAGGGAATGATAGTTACAGCAGAAAAGACTATAAGACCATCCTCTGTCATACATGTACATACACCTGTACATTAACCACTTTCTTTCCTGTGCATGCTCACACACACATCAGAAGAGCTTTTTCAAAAAACAGCCTGCTAGTTGGTTTTGAATTGGCTTTGAATGGGTCATTATACTTAGGGTCCATCAAGTATTTAATATATAGATATGTATGCCCACTTGCAAACCAGCAGTTCTTGGCAAATGAACTAGAGTTCTTTCCAGAGATACTACTGTGAAAGGGTATATGTGTTAAATAAGCACACAGCTGGCAGAGTCTACTTCATGTTCTCCTAAGGTAATTATAACAAATAGGTAATTATAACAGATAGGTAATCTTGTGATTTTTGTAATTTTGTAATTTTAGCTCTAAATTCATAGTGATTACCCTTTTGCTAGCTCACCTGGGTGCTTTGTTTTTATGGGCTGTTAAGTTTAGGCAGACATACATTTAATGACTAAAAACCTAAAAAAACCAGTAAGATGAAAATTTTCAGATCCATTCCTTTTTATTTTTGGATTTTAATTTTTAAAATTTTATTAATTTAGTAAAATCATTGTATTTGAATTTAAATTACTTAAGTTTAACTATTGACTTCATAAATGACCAGAAAATGGTACTTAAGAATAAAACAGATGAAAATTAGAAAATGATGAAAAGTTAACAGGCTTAAGCTATCTATCTAGTCAATAGACTAAAGTGATATTAGTAATATACTAGTAATAAAACGTGAGAAATGCCCTATGTTTTTTCTTTGTATTTTCTCATATAACCTCAGACAGAATGTTAAATTTTTGCTTATTTCATCTTTTGCCCATACTTTTCCACATAGACATTCTGTTATTTATCCTTCTAATTTATATTTGGAAGCTTAGGCAGTTAATTTTGTATGTGTATGTTTAGTTGTTGGTATGATGCACAGTAATTTCTTTTATTACATAAATGTTTATTTTAGATAAATTAGAAAATAAACGTAATTGTGGGGGTGGGGCAAGACCTATAATTGCAACTCTTAGATAATTATTAACATTTTAGTATATATAATTTTTTGACTTAATATGTGCATTCTATAATGAGACAGTATAGTAAGTATTCTTAAGTCAATAATTTTTATTTCACTCAGGAAATAATGTCTTCTTTGAGTAGAAAGTCAGATGACTTCTAAGATCATTTCAACTAATTCTAGGATTTTTGATCACGTGAAAACATTGTACTTTATTACACAATTATAGTTCTTTTATCCATCATCTTGGTAAAATCTGTGATTTTTCAGTAAAAGGACAGTTTTTATTATTTTAATGCTTATAAATCTCATATATTACTGACTTCAATTTAGGGAGAAAAGACTATTCAGACAGTACCAACAGGAGCAAAGCCAGCTATTATCACTGCTACGAGACCCATCACCAAAATGATTGTAACTCAACCAAAAGGAATAGGTTCCACAGTTCAACCAGCAGCTAAAATCATCCCAACAAAAATTGTTTATGGGCAGCAAGGGAAAACACAGGTATGCTATAAGATATAGTGATTTTTATTGGTTCATATATATTTTAAATTTCTAAAATTCTGAAGTAGAAAATTGAATAAAAAGAACAGTAGTATTTTAAAAAATCAAATTATTAAAAGTTATGACTGTGTGTAATTACCCCTCTATTTTCAAAACCTGTGACTCCAGTACTTTTTTTAAAAATCTAAATATTTGTGTCATATTTGTCAAAGATTGGAGAAAAGAATCCCCTTGGAATAAAATTTGTTGAAGATGCAAATCATTATTTGAGGAGTACATTATTGAGAAAGAATGGCAGTTATTCAGAATCTCTCAGAGAAAAGTATTTACTTTTTATAAGCTACTATAGCCATCAAAAACTCTTTATTTACTTACAAAATTTGCTGTACTTGAAACTTAAATAATGGAAAATTTTTCAGCCACTAAGGTAACTTTTCTGGAAATTTGACTAGGAAATGGAGGCCCAGGATTTAATCTTACATTGCTGGGCTACTGCCTATTTTACATGACATGTGAAAATATCAAAGGAAGCAAAGTCAGCTTTGGTTGAGAAATGGTATCCTAGAATTTTTGTAAAAGTTGGTAATTTACCTATGAACTAATAATTTGTCTTTGGAATGATTCCTTCAGAATTATAGCCAAATACTTTACTATCTAAACAAGTAAGTTTAGTGATTAGAAATATGTTCCAATTGCCTTTAAGATTCAAATGGAACAATTTTATTTGCTCCATCATCTGAATTGTAGTATGTTTTCATTTTTGAATTCTTAGAAATGGGTGACTTAATAGCATCTGAAAAGGTTCAGAATCTTATGTGTGGGAGAAGTAAAAAAATAAATGGTGGTGAGTTAACATTTTTATTTCATACACCCAATTGGAGTCAATTCCTAGAATTTAAATTCGGAAGTGGAATTGGTTCAGCTTGAAACCTTTTTCCCATTCCTCTTTTTTTAGTGTCTGGTTTTTACCTTTGCCAAGAGTTGATCTACTACATGTTGCATATTGCTTCTAATAGTTGTCTACATGATTGTTGCTCTGGAGATTTCTTCAATGAGGATTTAGATCCTAAGCAAGTTTACTTTGTGCAAGTGTCAATGAGAAATTTCATTTGGTTGCTAATGGTAGAAACCTGAAGAGCAGTGACTTAAACAAAGTAGGGTTTTATTATATTAATTAATGATCAGACTGGGAAAATCCGGGACTGTTACCATGGCACAAAAATTCCACTGGGAATCTAGACTCCTTGTGTCTTTTTATTTTGTTATCCTTAGCTTGTGATTATCATTTCTACCATATAACCTACAAATTGTAAAATGACTTCCCAAAGACATTACAGGCAAGAAAAAACAGGGGCAATGGCTCTTGTCAGAATCATGGCTGTTGTAATCTGGCATGTACCATTTAAAATGTGTGTAGGTTGATTATAATTTATTCATAGATTGAATTAGTCTTTGATAAACAATGTTGTGCCCAAAGTTTAGTAAATATATGGAATGCTGATCAGAAAAATATTAGTTTATGACATAGACATTTAACATTTTAAATAGTGCTCTAAAACTTAAACTTGGTATATTTCTGCTTGACTTCTAGGTTCTTATTAAACCCAAACCAGTGACGTTTCAAGCCACAGTTGTTAGTGAACAAACAAGGCAGCTAGTCACAGAAACATTACAGCAAGCATCCAGGGTGGCAGAGGCCAATAATTCTTCTATTCAGGAGGGAAAAGAAGAACCACAGGGTTATACAGATAGTAGTTCCTCTTCTACAGAGTCCTCCCAAAGTTCCCAAGGTAAGATCCATTTTATATAATTACTGCTGACATAGTGCCCTAGTTCCAAAATAGTTGCACTAGGGATTTCTAACCAACATGTATGCTTTATTTATCTATTCTTTTGATTTGATTTTCTTTTCTTTGATACGTAATTAGTGAGCTGAAATTTTATGTTTGGTAAGGCTTACCATTCTTTACTGCATGGCATATGTTCATCAAACTAATTGATAAACTGAAGATGATGATTTTGATAGGTAGGTATTATCAAACTGCTTAGAGCTGTGATTTCTCCTGTTTTCTTTGGGTAAGTAGAGGTATGCAAGAAAATGAATATGACTTTTGAAATGGTTGTTTCCGAATCTTGAGAAAGAATCAAGGTGGGTAGAGTGGGCTATAAGTAGGGTGACCATACACTGCAGTTTGCATGGGACAAGTACTAGTTTATGTTTGTTCTAGAATAATTATTAATAGCATTCCCTTTCCCTCTCAAAGGTATGCCAGTTTAGATAATAATTGTGTGGCTCTTCATTATAAGGAAAGGACTATGAAGCCAAACTTTATAGTAAGGAAGCAGTTTGGCCTCAGTGCTGTTTTTTTTTTGTTTGTTTGTTTGTTTTGTATTTTTCTGAAGCTGGAAACGGGGAGGCAGTCAGACAGACTCCCGCATGCACCCGACTGGGATCCACCCAGCACGCCCACCAGGGGGCCATGCTCTGCCCATCCAGGGCATCGCTCTGTCGCGACCAGAGCCACTCTAGCACCTGGGGCAGAGGCCACAGAGACATCCTCAGCGCCCGGGCCAACTTTGCTCCAATGGAGCCTTGGCTGCAGGAGGGGAAGAGAGAGACAGAGAGGAAGGAGAGGGGGAGGGGTGGAGAAGCAGATGGGCACTTCTTCTGTGTGCCCTGGCCAGGAATCGAACCCGGGACTCCTGCACGCCAGGCTGATGCTCTACCACTGAGCCAACCGGCCAGGGCCCTCAGTGCTGTTTTAATTATGTTGTTCTTCTAGGAAGTCTCTTGAAATTAAGTCATGATCATAGTCTTTGAGACCTTCTACAAATCTAGTACTCATGTCTGTCAGTTACCTTGAACCACTCTTATTGTCAGGGTATTATGCCTTAGATGCTCTGATGCATCTAAGCAAAGCTGTTTATCTTCCTTTGATCATTCTTCATTCACTCTATTCCCTCTCCCTGCCTCCCTATTTTCTTTTCTGGAGTGCTTTGTTAGCATTTTTCTAATACAGATTCTTCATATTGTGCAAGCACTTATTATTTTAACTCTTCAGTAGAGTCTTCCCAAATTAGTCTTTTTGGGAGACTAATGGTTCAAATTGCTAATTATTCTATTAATTCAATTTGAGAATTATTTATTAGTTTATACTGTGTGCTAAGCATTGTGCTAGAACCTACAAAAGCTGAGTAAAATATAGTCCTTGCTCCCTAGGAGCTTAAATTCTAGAATAAGGGATAAAGAATAATATATGTACAACTTCAGTATAAGCATTTTATTAGTAACGAAAAAATGCCAAAGGCTGGAAGATCATACTCCAGTGAGGCAAGGGTAACAAAGCATTTGAAATGACCTTTGAAAACTCAACAATTCAAAGAAAATAAAAAAGTCAATTTTGACAAATAGCAGTATGTCACTCATTTTATAAAATATGTAAAATGTTTAGCTTATGAGTTGGTGCTGAAAGGGGGATATGAACAGTAGATGTCCATATATATATATGATATATATATATATATATATATATATATATATCATATATATCAGATTATCTTTTGAAATTGCTCTTATTTTCCTAAGGGAGCTCTAGGCGAGTTGTACTTCCCAAACATGTCATTTCATTACTGAATCTTCAGTTTCATTCTAAGAATAGTACAAGAGTTTGGCTCTTTTTGGAAGTGATTGATTATATGGTTTTCTGCTGTTTGATCTGTTTTAATACAGGTATTATCTATTTTTATTTATTAGTTCTCTATCATTCACTGTGTATTTTAAAATATTCTATAATAATACATTTTATAATTAAGAATAAGCATATCTAATATAATTGACTATAAAGCCAGTTTTTATAATCTGCATTTGCCCCTCTCCTCTTATATTTGTATAGCTTCTTAGTACATTCTCACAAAGACAAGGGGCTGGGAATATATATGCTTTGATTTAAAGAGAAAAGGATAAAGATTTGAGTCAGTCTAAAATCATGCTGTTTTTCAGGGTATGTGAAGGTTGCAACTACTAGGAATATAAGCACTACATAGCAGTCCATTTTTTTTTTTATATTGTTTTTGTGAGTTTTAGCCCCTCTCTTATAGCAACTATTTTTTTTAATGTAATTTCAAACTTAGAAAAAAGTAGCGGGAAGAGTAAAAAGAACTGTGTTTACTCTTTACCTAGATTCACCACTAGTTTACATTTTGCCCTTTTGGCTTTGTTGTTAATTCTCTTTCTACCCCTCCCCCCCACAACCATCATGTTTACAATATTTAAATTTCTTAACTATTTGAGAGGAAGTTTTAGATATCATGTCCTTTACCTCTAAATACTTACATTTGTAGGTTTCTATTTCTTAAGTGTTAGTCTCTTCATAACTGAAATGCAATTTCAAAATAAAGAAATTTAATGCTGTGATTCTATAATCTACAGTCCATTCAAATGTCGTCAACTATCCAATAATGTTCTTTATACTCCTTTCATAAGTCCAGTCTAACTCAGGACCATGCATTGCATTTAGTTGCATTTAATTGTCATGGTTCTTTATTTTCCTTTTACTTTGGATAATTCTTCAGTCTTTCTTTGTGTTTCTTGACCTTGTCAGTTTTTTGAAGAGTATATAGATCCGTTACTTTGTAGAATATTCAGTTTGTTTTTCTCTGTTTCCTCTTGATTAGATTGAGTAGGAATTCCACAGATGTGTTATGCCCTTAGTTTTATTTCATCATTATTCACATGATGTCAGCTTGTCCCAATATTGATGATGTTAATGATCACTTGGCTAAGGTGATGTCTTTCCTTTTTTTGCATTATGAAGTTACTTATTTTCTTTTGAGATTTATATTAATTTCTGGGGAGATACTTTGAGACTATATAAATGTTATGTTTCTCATTAAACATTTATCTCCTAATTTTAGCATCTTCTGATGATTTTCTAAAGTCCATTATTTATATATTTGATAATTGGCATTCTACTGTAAAAATGAATCAACCTTTTATTGACTTCAGATCTCTTTTTCTGATTACTTTCTCTGTACAAATCCTGGAAATACAGATGTCTCTTTGCCAGGGGAATTTCTTGATTCTACTTCAGGTTTCTAAACTTTTCTGCATCATCTCCCATCCCTAAGTATGAGCAGTGTAGGTGTTATACTTTATTCCTGAACTATTCCCTCACGGGCTAGAATAGAGACCTTCATTTTTACCTTGCTGCTTCACTTTTTTAGATCCCCCTGGGAGGGTTCATCATTCCTTCTACATTGTACTTCCAGAATTGCTTTGTACTACTGGTTATTTTATCATTGATCATTTTATTTTATGCTTTTTGTTAGTTTATAATAATTGTTATCCACACTAGCTTCTCAAGGGCAAGGGTCATATTTATCTCTGTATATCCAGTAATTAGCAACAGGTTAACTAGCACTAAGTACACATTCAGTAAAACTTATACTGAATGAACAAATACAAAACAGTAACCATAGTATCTGTGGCATAGTGTTAAACTTCAGCCTTATAAATTTATTTTTGTTGTCTGAATCCAAAGTGGTTTTTCCTTTCTGGGGTTCTTTCTACACCTTGTGAGTGATCCTTTTAAGTGGTACACATAGGGAGTATTTTTAGATCTTTAGATCTTGTTAGACAGGTGACCAAGCCTAATGGATCAAGACCTTACTTGCCTAGGTCACTAACTAAAGATTGGACCATATGCCTTCCACCGCTCCTGATGTTTTCTTCCTAATTGGATCTTTTTTTCCCTTTCTTACTTGGAAATAGGCTAGACTTACTGGGTTTTATATTTTTAAAAAATAAAAAAATATTAATGATTCCTATTCTTTTTTTTTTTTACAGAGACAGAGTGAGTCAGAGAGAGGGATAGATAAGGACAGACAGACTGGAACGGAGATAGATGAGAAGCATCAATCATTAGTTTTTCGTTGCGACACCTTAGTTGTTCATTGATTGCTTTCTCATATGTGCCTTGACTGTGGGCCTTCAGCAGACCGAGTAACCCCTTGCTCAAGCCAGCGACCTTCGGTCCAAGCTGGTGAGCTTTTACTCAAACCAGATGAGCCCACGCTCAAGCTGGCAACCTCGGTGTCTCGAACCTGGGTTCTCCGCATCCCAGTCCGACACTATCCACTGCGCCACTGCCTGGTCAGGCTGATTCTTATTCTTCTGTTTATTTCCAAAAAGTTTTAAGGTAGGTTGGATAGAATACAAGATTATTTGAAGTAAAATGGAAGAGAACATTGCTTTATGTAGGTCACAGCTTGGTTTCTAGGATGATTTTTCCAGCAACTTCATGATCTAGGCCAGCGGTCTCAACCTGTGGGTCACGACCCTGGCGGGGGTCGAACGACCAAAACACAGGGGTCGCCTAAAGCCATCGGAAAATACATATTTTATAATAAATACATATTTTATACATATTTTATAATAAATACGTATTTTATACATATTTTATAATAAATACGTATTTTATACATATTTTATAATAAATACGTATTTTATACATATTTTATAATAAATATGTATTTTCCGATGGCTTTAGGCGACCCCTGTGTTTTGGTCGTTCGACTCCCGCGGGGTCGTGACCTGCAGGTTGAGAACCGCTGATCTAGGCAGTCATGATGAGTGTGGGGAATACATTCAGGTTAAGCAAAACATACTTATTACAGAACTTTTCAAAGCTGTTATGTACTAATGTATATTATGAAAGATGAAGAGTGGAGTGTATAATGTAAAATATTTCCCAACATTTTTTACCATGATCCCTCCTTTTGTAGAGGAACTAATGTTCTATGGAACATTTTGGACTATGCTGTCTAGGCAATTAAATCCTATGGAGGCCTCAGGCTTTATGAAATACTTCAAAGGGCAGGTACATGTTACATAACAGAAGGGATGTAGACATGTTGGGTTTAGTTTTGAAGAGATGGTTTAGACGGCATCTGGGAATCACTTGATATGAGGGATATTTAGTGAATACTGAACATTTATCATGGAGAAGAGAAGATGAAGGTTGGGCTGGGGGGACATGGGAACTGTTGTCAGTTATCTTGAGGACTGTGATGTGGAAGAGGGAAAAGAATTGGTCTTTTTGGATACATGAGTGGAAGCTAGAACTATTGGGTAGAAGTCACAGGAAAACCTGCTTCCATTTTAAGGTAATTCTGCTAATTGTCATAACTATGCAGAGATGGAAGGACATTGTTAGGAAAATAGTGAGTTCTCTGGTGCTGGAGTTCTGGGCTGGTGGTGATAGTTTGTGAAGATTTTAGCATAAGATTGATGACAGCGTTAAATGAACTTTTAGATCTCCCTCCCCTCCTCTACCTTCCCCTTCTTTTCTTTTCTTTTTTTTCTTCTTTCTTTCCTTTTTAATCTAAGTGAGAGGAGGGGAGATAGTGAGACAGACTTCCTCATGTGCCCCAACTGGGATCCACCTGGCAACCCTATCTTAGGCCAATGCTCAAATCAACCAAGCTATTTTTAATGCCTGAGACTGACGAACTCAGATGAACTGAGCTATCTTTAGTACCTGGGGCCAACACTCAGCCACTGGCTGTAGGAGGGGGAGAGAGATGGGGTGAAAAGCAGATGATCACTTCTCTTGTGTGCCCTGACCAGGAATCGAACCTGGGATGTTTGTATGCCAGGCCGACGCTCTATCTACTGAGCCAACTGACCAGGGCAGATCTTTCTAGCTGACAGGTCTTAATGATTATATGAAAGTAATAGACATTTTATAGTAAAGACATAGGAGACATTCTTCCATAGAGATGGCCTTTGGATGTAACAGTACATTGCGTATCTTTAGTACCTAACATGTGGTAAGCATTTAATAAATATTTGTGAAGTGACTTGTGGAGAAAGAAATTTGAGGGTCAGCAGGCCACCATCTTCAAGAGAGATAGGGAAGTCGTTCAAAAAATGTTTTCTTTCTATTGAAAACAAAATAAATATTTAATTACTGTGTACAAACTGTATTTCTCCACCCCACCCCCCAAAAAACAATACTGGGTAGAATATATGCTACACCAGGGGTATATAATTTCAAAACTTCCCAAAAAATATAGAAAATGAGATCATGCTCCTGGCATCTCAGTCATTACTTTTTGATCCCAGCATCAGACTTGATAGACAGTAGATTTGTCCAGGGTAAACATAAGCCAAAAGTAGAAAGGAAAATCACTCAAGAAATGGTTTTCACATTCAGATTCACTCTCCCATTCTGTGTCACAGTTGTTGCAGTAATACTTTCTGATACTCAGTTGGTCTTTCTGAGTTTGGGCAGAAAGAGAGTGAGAAATCTCCCCAGTCTGTGTGGGATGATGTTATTTGTGGTGATGTCTCTGACAGGTTCTTGCATCTGGAAATTTACGTTCCTTTTATAGTCTCTACCGTATCTTTCTACAAATGTAATCCTTGCTTTCTTCTAGATAGTCAGTGTATATAGAATAGGGTTACCAAGTCATTCTTTGCCTATAGGTCCTCTCACCTAACTAACCATGGGGTACTTGTATCATCAACAGAATTTTTTAAATTAGAGAACTTAGGTTATATAAAAAGAATGATTTCCTAATATAATTCTCTTTAAATTCTACATATTGGCCCTGGCCAGTTGACTTAGTGAATAGACCGTCAGCCTGGTGTATAGATATCCTGGGTTTAATCCATGGTCAGGGCACACGTGAGAAGTGACCATCTTCTCTCCCCCACCCTCTCCCCATTCTTCCCCCCCCCCACAGCCAGTGACTTAGTTGGTTAGAGTCTTGGCCCCAGATGCTGAAGATAATTCAGTTGATTCGAGCATCGACTCCAGAAAGGGGTTGCTGGGTAGATCCCAGTTGGGGTGCATGCAGGAGTCTGTCTCACTGTCTTCCCTCCTCTCACTTAAAAAATTTTTAATTTTTTCTAGCCTGGTCAGGTGGTGGCGCAGTGGATAGATCGTCGGACTGGGATACGGAAGACCCAGGTTCGAGACCCTGAGGTCGCCAGCTTGAGCGTGGGCTCATCTGGTTTGAGCAAAGCTCACCAGCTTGGACCCAAGGTCGCTAGCTCAAGCAAGGGGTTACTTGGTCTGCTGAGGGCCCACGGTCAAGGCACATATGAGAAAGCAATCAATGAACAACTAAGGTGTTGCAATGAAAAACTGATAATTGATGCATCTCATCTCTCTTCGTTTCTGTCCCTATCTATTCCTCTCTCTGACTCTCTCTCTGTCTCTGTAAAAAAAAAAATTTTTTTTTAAATTTTTTCTATATATCTACTGAGAATGAGTAAATAAAAACTGTTACATGTTTCACATGGCATTTGGTATTGCAGGATAGTGTCCTTCAATTTTCTAGATTTGGGGGGAAGTTTAATGGAAATTATACGTGCCTTGTATAGCATATATCTTACCTAGTGTTTTTGTGGAGGGGGGGGCAGGGCAGAGATACAGTTTGTTAATGGTAATTAAAATTTCAGATCTAGTGTAGACTGATTTTGGTGGTTTGGGGGGGGGGGAGGCTGTTACTACTTTTGAAGAGTTGTTTCTCCTGTCCCAGCGTTTTTGGACAACTTTGTGGTTTTCAAAAATATAATGGTCATAGAAGGTTGAACTTATGTTGTATTTATTCTTATTTTGGTGGCTACGTGAATTCTTTTTATTCTTCTGTGATGCTTTCAGTAACAATGCCAATTCAAAGCAGTCTTTTCCTTCTTAAATGTTTATTTATTTGCCCTAATCATTTGATTTTACCCCAAAATGCAAAGCTGTATGTATATATTTTATGTCTCCTTCATTTAATCTAAACTTGGGAGTAGGGATCATGCCTTTATATATCTTGCATAATTTTCATGTGGTATCTTAGACAAAGGAGTTTAAGAACTGAACAATGGATCTAACCTGCTTATTCTGTAGAAGGAAAACTTGTAAATATTTTGTTGCTCAGT
The DNA here is from genome assembly GCF_036850765.1 of Saccopteryx bilineata. Taxonomy (NCBI): domain Eukaryota; kingdom Metazoa; phylum Chordata; class Mammalia; order Chiroptera; family Emballonuridae; genus Saccopteryx; species Saccopteryx bilineata. The sequence goes on along the minus strand of NC_089490.1, from coordinate 344,609,851 downwards.
TTGATGCACATGTAGTATTTACATAGCATGAACATAATAAATTTTGAATTAGGGTAAAATTTATTTTGAAACTAACAAGTCTTAGAATTGATGACTTTCAGGCCACTGCCACTACAACAATAACATTTCTGTTGTCCTTTATAGATTATAAAACTCTTCTACATAAACTATTTTTTTTATATCCTCAGAACTTCCATGAGGTAGAGAGTTGATTTTATTGTTCCCATTTTAGGAATAACACTAAGACCCAAATACTAAGACCCAAAGAATCAACTTGCTAATAATTGATAGAGCTGGGGCTATAACCTAAGACTTCGAACTCCAAATGTTATATGTGTCCTATTATATCTTGCTGCTTCTAGATTCTCTGCCCATTCTTGTTGTCAATGGACAGAATTTACTTTCAGTAAATCAGTCATTCAATAAGTGTTGACTGAATGCTGAGGTTGTAATGCAGAGCACATTTTTAGGTGCATTGGGGAAAATAAGACTCCTACAGCATTTTGTTCTTACTCGACACAAATATGCACCCACCCACACAAATCCACACTTATTTATTACAGCAATGATCACAGTGAATTGTAATTTGTCATTTTACATGTCTGTCTCCCCAACCAGATTGTGTGCTTCTTGAGAATCCTCTGATTATTTTGTGAGCTCTTTTGTATCCTCAATGCCAAATATGGACTCTGGCACCTAGATGCCCACTTTGTTGAATCAATGAATGAATTTTTAAGTGAACACAGACCTAAAAGACAGTATGTCCTCTGGGGGCTTATAGTCTTCTTGGGGAGATAAAACATTAAGTTTACAATAAATACAAGAATAAAAAAAAAACAAATTGTTTATTTTAAGAAAAACTTTGTTTATAGGGTTTGTTTTTTTTTAACTAATATAAAACAGATTCCCAGCCTGTAGTTCATGTAATTGCTTCCCGGCGTCAGGATTGGTCAGAACATGAGATTGCAATGGAGACTAGCCCCACCATAATTTATCAGGATGTATCCAGTGAATCACAATCAGCTACTTCAACAATCAAAGCTCTATTAGAACTCCAACAGACAACAGGTATGAATTCACATGCTCAGTTGAATGAAGCATGTTTTCTCTAGAGATGGGTTGTGCTAAAATACTACCACTACCACTGTTCTATTTTCTTTGTTATTATTTGAGCACATTTCCCCCCTCTGGACTTGTGTATAATCATTGGTTCAGTCTGTTTACTTGTCAGTTCATTAAGTTGAGCACAGGAGTATGAAGGACAGATATAGTCAGTAGAAAGGTGGGAAAATAACAGAGCTTTTCTGTCTCCTGATTAGAATGGACAATCAATCCTGTTACATCTTAACCATCAGAAAGGAGTAGGTCTGTCACTTCTAAGTGGAAAGATAGATGCAGTACAGATGCCAGTTGTATCTATTCAAGACTAATAGGAAGCTGATCAAAGGGCCCTCGCCATCCTCCTTGATGTTGGTGGAGCAGTTCTGTGTTCATAAAACACCATTAATGGCCCTTTCTAGTATTCTAAATTGTTTTAATTTTATCTTCATATTTCTTTGTATAATTTAACCACTTGAGCTTCCATGCAAAGCTATCCTCATGTAACAAGATCCTGTCAGCATTTCTAGTTACAAAATATCTTCAATGAACTCTAGGCAAAACCTGTGTTATAAATACTGTCTTTTCTATTATGAGAGATTGTCGGAGTATTTCAGGGACCTTAGCGATGATCTCATCCAACCCCTGCGTTTTATGGATAAGTAAACAGATCTAGAGAGGTAACCCAGTTGGTTAGTGGCAGAGTTGAGACTCTACTTCTCGATTCTTAGTTCAATGTCCTCTCTACTTGTGAAGTGACTTTTATGTTCTTTTGGTTTTCTTTGTTTAAGTGATTCTTTGGATTTTGTCATGTTATATGCTTTGTGAGTATAATATAAATGATCATTCAGTGGGCTGAATTACTACTGTTTGTCTAACATTCACTCTGTACTACCCAAAGAACACTAGCAGTTAATGTAAGTCTTTGGTTAACATTTTTACATATTGATATTATTTTTGTCCTTAGTCATTTCCTCAGCTGCTTGGTTTTGACATACTCAGACATTTCCATTAATGCTTTATAGAGGATAGAAACTGAATGAATAGATTTTGTAGAAAAAGTGATGATAGAAAAGTAAATCTATCCATGGAAAAATTTCTGATTTTAGACCATTCCATAAGATATTTTTTGCAGGAACAGAGAGGCCATTTTTTCCCTAACATTGAAAATTTTTATTTTTTAAGAGTCATTGAAAACATGTAACATTTCTTTAGAGATTATCTCAATTTTTAATATATCAAATTAAACTGATCACAGTGTTGCACTATTCTAGATAGGTATGCCTGGGAGGAAATGATGCTTTGTACTGCTTATTCACCCTTTGTTTTCAGGTTGGTGCACTCAAGGATACCAGGGACTACTTTGAAGAAGGGTAAAAGAAATACTATAAGGGGAATGTGTACAAGGAAAACAGAATCAGTTGTCTGGCCTAGTGATAATAGGGGGAATTTTACTGATTTCATATGAGTACTTTTTGCTAGGCTTCTGGGTGATTGCATAAGTTGTGGACTCTATAGCCCTGCATAGCAATCTGCTTTTTTCTTTTCAACTCATTGTCTCCTTAGTTCCTGCCGCTATGGCACGCCAGTGGTCTGGTTCATTATTCTCGTGGACAACTCTGGTTTTGGTAGCTGTTTGTAATAAAAGTTAACCTTTCCCCTGACTCTTTTATGCAGTAAAGGAAAAATTGGAATCTAAACCGAGACAACCCACTATTGACTTGAGTCAAATGGCAGTGCCTATTCAGATGACCCAGGAAAAGAGACATTCTCCTGAGAGTCCATCAATTGCTGTAGTAGAGTCAGAACTAGTTGCTGAATACATCACTACTGGTAGGTGTCCTCTTTAAAAGTAGTATTAAGGTAGGAGAGCTACCTTTCTGGATTTTGTGGGATGGTTGTTTGGGGGAGAATATATTTTTTATACTTCTAGATTTTTTCTAGTTTGCTCTAAGCAAATTCACTTTGTCCTAGGGATTTACTCTTTTATAACTAGGGGAAAAAATAGCGTGTTACAAAGTATGCAAGCAATATAAAACTGCAATTTGGCTATAAATAATATCTGTGAATATAGGGCAATGTTTGCAGAGAGGATAAAATATTTTTTATCTAAGAATAAACATGTTTATGTATCTGAATTTTTTAATTTAGGGGGAGGGGAGGTGGATCAAAGGAGAAAGAAGGTATAAAATCCAACCCTTTTTTTAATGTAAAGAAAAAGTAGAAAATTTAAAATTCTTTTAAATACTTAGGAGTTCTAGTGAACAGTGAATTAAGTATTTGTTTAAAATATAGTCTAGCAACAACACACTTATGAGATTTTTAGATGGCACATATATAGACAATGGAGCAGGAAGGATAATAGATTTTTTTCTCGTATTCTGGTGAGGCCACACCTGGAATACTGCTTTCTGTTTTGGACACTTCATTACTTGAGATTTGAAATAGTTCAGAGAGTAGCAATGAGAATAATTGGGGGTTAGGAGAGAGGACTTATGAGGTACTATGTAAAGAATACCTGTCTTACAGTGATTCAAAGAGAACATAAAGTAAATAAATATTTGAAGGATATAAATACCAAAGCAGAAAAGGAATTCTTTGGCATCATTTTAGGAGACTAATTGTTTAAAATTGCCAAATGGGAAAATCCACATAAAAATTATGGAAAGCTGTTTTAGCATTTGTCTTTAGAGATATTTAGCAGAAACCTAAATAAAGCAGAGGGCAATATGTTAGGGAACTCGGTACTGACCCCTGGGGATAGACTAGATTATCATAAATAGATGAAGAGACCTATGATTTTTCCCATACTGTCATTTTTAGAATGCATTAATGAGGGGACAGAGGTTGCTTTTCCTCTTCTAGGTAAGTGGTGTGCATCCATTTGTAGTCTAACCAAAGGTGAAAAGTGATTGGAGGAGAAACCCATAAATGGACGCATTCTACTCTGATCTGAAGCTCCAATCAGTGAATGAAGAGAGATTTTTCTTTTGCAAAATAGTGGTATTCTTTTTTAGAAGTGAGCAGTTTGACATTGGAAAACATGAGTTCTTTAAAGAAATAAGTGACTATTTTGAGATTTATAGTATCTTGAATAAAGATTATTTTTAAATGGTTTTAGTTGATCTATTAAATCCATTTAATTTCTTAATTTAAAAAATGTGATAAAGATTAGTATAGACAGCAGAAATGTTCCATATAATCTGATAATTTAATCAGAAATTATCTTTATTTTTCAAATGTCATTCATTTCTGATGATGCTTACATCAATAAAAACCATTAATTTGCTTGCTTAATTTTAATATTAGTATGATTTGTTTTTCTCTTAGTCATAAATGATTTCAATAGCTGCTTTGATATAAATCCTAACTCCCTTTTTTTCTAGTTTGGTTGAGCACATAAATGGGAGATTTTATTAATTCATATAATTTAAAATGTAAATATAAAGCAAACTGTGGTACTGTAGTACATTTATAAGAGAAGACTGGTGATGCTGCCTATAATCTCTTATATGAGGTATAGGCACATATATAGTAACAGTAGAAAAACTGCATTTGTGAATATAGATAGAATGTGTTACCGAAATAAATAAAGCTTGTTTATATTACACTGGAGAGTTTTAAAGCTCTGTACTTATAACATAAATGGCACTTTTACATTGATTTCTGTAGTGGTCATCTTATCCTTGGACACCCCACTAATGACTTTTCTGAAAATAGAACCATTACCACTTGAAATTATAGATCAAGATAAATGAACATTAGAACTATAGATGATTGAGAGAGTTCTGTTATTCTCAAAATCTTTAGCTAGTTTTCTAGATTTTTTTACTGTTCCTAATTCAAAAAGTTGGTTTCTCAGTAAACATAAGCATTTTTAAAAGCCCTGTAGAATGGAATATTACTCAGCCATAGAAATGATGACATATTGCCATTTATGACAACATGGATGGACCTTGATAACATTATAATAAATCAGTGAAATAATTAAATTAGAAAAAGCCAAGAACTATATGATTTCACAACTAGATAGGATACAAAACTGAGACTCGTGGACATAGATAAAAGTGAAGTGGTTACCAGGGGGAGGGTAGTAAAAAGGAACAAATATAAGGTGACAGAAAATGATTTGACTTTGGGTGATGGGCACACAACACAATCAACATTTCAAATGCTATGGAAATGTTTACCTGAAACCTAAGTACTCTTTATAATCAATCTCATTCCATTAAATTTAATTACTAAAAAAAAGTCCAGTTCAGGTGGAAAAAAAACTAAAGCTCTGTAGAATAAGAAGTGGTGTATAGTAAATACTGTTTAAAACATTGAAATTCAGGCTGATAAAATGTGATCACTTGACATCAGTATAGAATAGTTGATTCCATGGAACCTCTATAGCAGCAGAGTAAGAAATGGGGTTATTTCAGTCTATACCCCTATCCATTTGTGTCAGAAGAGCTAAATTTAAAGAACACTGATTTTTCTATTATTTTATTAACTTTATATTTTAGTTCTTAACAATATAAGGACTGTTTTCAGTCCATTACTGTACTTCATTTCGTTCCCTTCTAGGTTAGAAACACATTTTTATTATCCCATTAAAAAACAAAAATCAAACAAATAAAACCTCTAAATTTTAGAGGCTAGATAGAATTTGAGTGACTTCTTCAAATTCACAGAGCTGGTTGGTGGCACAGTGGGACAGAATCCAGGTGTAACTCTTGGTCCAGTTTTCTCTCTGCAGTAGTATCTTGACCTCTTACATCTTTAGAAACTGTAAGACTGTGATACAGTGTCACTTTATATAAAGGAGTGAATGCTTCTGGTTTCTGTTGCATTTGAAACTGGGTCAGGAGATTAAATCAATTTATACTGTCCTATTATCTTTAAGTTAATTTGGGATTTGATTACAGAATGTGATCATTGTTTTGTTACCTTAGTGGGATAAAGGTCATTGGAGAAAGTGAATGCAACTCATAGGAGGATGTAACTTGAAGCAGTTTGTTCCTCCTTTGTGATATCTTTCATTATGCTTCCACATACATTTCTCATCTCATCCTTATAATAGCTCTGTTATTCCCATTTTACAGATGAGGACATAGAGTCTCAGAGAAGATAAGTGACTTTCTCAGTCACACAGCTTATAGATGGGCAAACTCTGGTCCTCCTGCCTCCTGTTTCATAGTATCACACTTTCTGTGATGCAGTATCACAGACATTTGTTTAAAATGACTACTGATTACAGATACTATAGTGATTTCTGGAGAAATATTATCACCTCCTCTATTTTCAGTCAGCCATCGCTCCCAGCCCCAACAACCCTCCCAGCCCCAGCGGACACTACTCCAGCATGTGGCTCAGTCCCAGACCGCAACACAGACTTCAGTGGTGGTGAAGTCCATCCCGGCATCTTCCCCAGGAGCCATCACCCACATAATGCAGCAGGTTGTATCTCTTCTTTTTTTTCCTACCTTTTGTAGCCGCATTTTCCCTGAAATAAGGTTCAGTTTCATCTCCTATTATAAGAGGAGAGATAATTGAATCAAAGAATGTGTAGTTCTTCATCTATGAGGAGTGAATAGAGGAAATGAATTGGGAGTCTTAACAGAAAGTTATTAAGAAATTGTATTCTTGGCTTTTCTGTGAATTCATACTATTTCAACAGGGTAGGGCTATCTTCATAGATGAGTCTGGGACATCAGAATTGGTCACTGCTTATATAAATTTTATTGTTAGGAAATAATTTATCACTGAGGTAATTTCAAATGAAATAGAAGTTGGCTTGTTTCACTGTTTGTTGCTTGTTTTTTATTTGCTTTACTTTTTGCTTTTATAATGAATCCTCATGGGAACATTATGAGTAAGTAGGTAACTAAATATTTAACCCCTCTTTACCATATGTGACCAATTAAGAAGGAAAAGATTCAACAGTAAGGAGAAAGAATTAATATAAAATGTAAAATCTGGTCTCAAGGATAATGAGAAAAAGGAAACATGTTGATAAGTTGATTTTGTGTCAGATACTGTGCTTTGAGCTTTAAATACACTGAATTGTTTGATTCTCACTATGTCCCTGTAATGTGGGTGTACTATCCCTCTTGCAAATGAGGAAATGCATGCTCACAGAAGTTAAGTAACTCATCCTGGGTGGCAGAACCAGGATTTACACCCAAAGTAGCCTGCCTTTATTATATTTATTGATTTTTAGAGAGAGGAGAGAGAAAGTGGGGCGAGGAGCAGGAAGCATTAACTCGTAGTAGTTGCTTCTCATATGTGCTGTCACCAGATAAGCCTGGGATTTGAACCAGTGACCTCAGCATTCTAGGTTGATGCTTTACCCACTGCGCCACCACAGGTCAGAGCCTGCCTTTATTATAAAGTAATATCATAGATGTCAGATTTTTGTGTGACTTACTAGTATTCATACAAATCACTGTCACTCAACTGGTAGCAGTTGACCTTAATGGTAGGGCAAACTACCTGAAAGGCAGTGAAGAAATTGTTGAATTAAAAGCCTATGTGTGTAAGTTCATTATGAGATAGGGGAGGGTTTCATTATGAGATTGAGTGGAGGAATAGCATATGACAAAGTAGCAAAAAGGGTGGGATTGGGGTGGATCTTATGACACTGAGGGAAGCCAGATGGCCAGAGGTTTTGCTGGGTATCTGATCTTAGCCTGGAGGACTGGCCCTCATCTGGCCAACCTGACATTGACCTTTCTCAAGACAGGCAGAAAAGTCAGACAGGCTGGCTCTAACCATGTCAGTTAAGATCAGTGCCCCCTCTCAACACTATTATGAATGACACCAGGCAGTCTCCCTTTCCACTGACAGGAGAGCTCTTGTCCCCTGCCCCCTCTCCTTTCCTCCTGGGAGCCAGGTTTCTGGGAAACTATTGCCCAGTGAGCCTGGAATCTGAGCAGAGGGCTGTTTTTGCAGACCTTTGTGAAGCCTGATAAACCATCTCCACTCTGATCAGAGAGGCCCTCTGTGGGTACTGGGATGGACAACAATTCTTCCCTTCTGGACAGTGTTGGACATGCACACGGCCCAAGTGGTCTTCTCTGAACCTTGGCTTTTCTCTGGACGCCTCACTCCTGGGTTGCTGTGACTTTCTTTGGATGGTTAACGTCTCTAATGACCGGGCCAGAGAGCTGTTTCTGTAGCCAGGGAATCTTCTCTTCTTTGTCCATGTTGGGCTGTAGCTGCAGAGCAACCTTACTCTACTTACCTATAATTTCTGGGCCCTCACTTTTCACATACAAGTGAGTAGTCCAGTTTTGACAGTACTTAATGTTGAGAGTTGAAATTACAAGAGTCTCAATGTAAAGCCCCCTTTCGATTTGGAAACCTTGAGATTTCTTGGTCTCTTTAGGCTCTTCCCTCTAAAACTTTTTGCGTGAATGTCATAACCAAGTCTTTTTCATTTTGAGGAAAATGTAGCAATATAGGTGTTTTTCTTATTTCATTCTTACTTTGTGCCTTTTTTACTTAGGCATTAAGCAGTCACACTGCTTTTACCAAACACAGCGAGGAACTTGGAACTGAGGAGGGCGAGGTTGAAGAGATGGACACTTTAGACCCTCAGACAGGTCTGTTTTACCGATCTGCCCTGACTCAGTCGCAGTCCGCTAAACAGCAGAAACTTAGCCAGCCCCAGCTGGAGCAGACTCAGCTGCAAGTGAAAACTCTGCAGTGCTTCCAGACTAAACAGAAGCAGACCATCCACCTACAGGCAGACCCGCTGCAGCACAAACTTCCGCAGATGCCCCAGCTTTCCATCAGGCATCAGAAACTCACCCCTCTCCAGCAAGAACAAGCACAGCCCAAGCCTGATGTACAGCACACACAGCATCCTATCGTGGCCAAAGACAGGCAGCTTCCTACCCTAATGGCACAGCCCCCACAGACTGTAGTACAGGTGCTTGCAGTGAAAACCACACAGCAGCTCCCTAAACTGCAGCAGGCTCCGAACCAACCAAAAATCTACGTGCAACCCCAAACCCCCCAGAGCCAAATGGCGCTCCCAGCCTCGTCAGAGAAACAGCCGACAAGCCAGGTAACGGAATATTGATAGCATGCAAAGTTAAACTTCTCTGTTCACGGAAAAAATGAGACCATCACGACCCTATCGTGATTAGCAGTGCTTTCTCCTGGCAAGAGGAAACTTGAAAGTCTCATTACGCTGTTGTTAGTTTACCCCAGCAGAAGGTTGACATTAGGGAAGAAATGCACACATTTATATAGGAAGAAAAAAACGTCATAGCACTCAAAACTTGATTTTCCAGGCATTTTTTTATATGACATCACTTCAGCATTGATAAACAGTGCATAGAAGCGATATCCCTAAATTATTTTTATGCTTTAGGTATAAAATACTTATTTCCATGCCTGTAAACTCTTATTTCTTTGGCAATAATGCTAAGTAAGCTACAGTCTTTTAAGGGGCTTCATTGAACATCATCCTTTGTAGTTTACATCATTACCATCTAGGTAATAAATTGTCTTCTAGATTTATCTTCTAGAATGCAGAGGAATTATCTATGAATATTTGAAAGAAAATCGATATTTGGGAGATCAGTGGTTTTGGAGTGACGTGTATGTGTAAATTATAAATACATATAAATATATATATAGAATATGTTTGTATAAATGTATTTTGAAGCAAAATATTTTTTAAAATCTTTTTATTTTAAAAAGTTGAAGATTATATGAAATAATTTGAGACAGGTTTAAGGTATACTGTGTGGGAATATAAATCCCAAAGGAAAACAGGCTGCTGTGACCTCTTTTTCCTTTATTGCTATGAACCTGTGCTGACTGGACAAAGGTTCGTTCAGCCCCTCCTCTTTCCTTAAAAGTAACCAGTTACTTTCCCACCCAGCCCTCTTATCAAAACATCAAGCTTCAAAAATGTCTTCCTAGTATACCGCACGGATATTTCTTTTGCCATATTGTCTGGGGTGTTTGATAGGTTTTCTCAAAGAAATGTAGCTGTAACACACACAACCCCAATTTGTTTTCAGGTGGAGCAGCCAATTATAACCCAAGGATCCTCTGTTACAAAGATAACTTTTGAGGGGCGTCAGCCACCTACAGTTACAAAGATAACTGGTGGCAGTTCTGTGCCTAAGCTGACATCACCAATTACAAGCATATCTCCCATTCAGGCCTCTGAGAAGACAGCAGTGTCAGACATTTTGAAAATGTCTTTGATGGAAGCTCAGATTGATACAAATGTAGAGCATATAGTAGTGGATCCCCCAAAGAAGGCTTATGCCACTAGTATGTTCACTGGTGAACCAGGATCATTATCCTCCACCCACGTAGTGGTGACAGGGATGGCGAATTGCACTCCCCAGCAACAGAAATGTAGAGATTCCTGTTCAAGTCCATCTGCTGTTGGCCCTTCCCTAACAACAAGGAAAATCGATATACCAGGAGTGCCTACGACAGGCCAGTTCATGCGTATTCAGAATGTAGGCCAAAAGAAAGCTGAAGAGAGCCCAGCAGAAATTATCATCCAGGTAAGAATCAGAAGGAACGTGAGAACTCTTGGGCACCTTGGGGGTGGTAGGTTTGGTGTTTGGGGATGTCACAGGAAGAGTCAATCCAACATGGGAAAAAGAGATTATCTTGAGACGGTGTTTGACGAATTTGGTGTAATACTCAAATATACAATTTTATATTTATTTTTTGGAACTGAGTTTAGAAAATTGGTGGACATTGTGACACAGCACATCTTAGAAGCAGTCAAGGGCCCTGAGCCCATGTCAGCTTAATGTATTGATGCAAGCCATACTTCCCAGTGTTGATTCAGTGAGTCACCCCTTGCTGGGGTCGATTTTGGGGCTCCCTAATCTATGCTCAAACATTCCTGGGATATAATTGGGTTGAATTTCTATTTAAAGTATATTTCAGGGACCCTTTCCTTGGAAAAACACAGTTCTTGATCTTGATCCAAATTTATGGTTTTCAGTACAATAAAATCTTAATTAACTGAAATGTCTGGAGAAACATGTTGTAGGAGAATTTTCTAAGTAATTTAACTTTATATCTAATTTGGGATTAACCACAAGGCTTTGCTTTTTATTTCAATCATTGTTATTGAAAAATCTTGTTATAGTTACTGTCCTGCCTTGGTAAGTACAGGCTAGTGAATGTAATGTCTCGTACTCCATTCTATACTCATCTTTCATCATGCACATTAGATCAAGACTGAGGAATTGCCTAGTTCAGACTAGCCCTTAGAAATTGTGTTCTGTTTCCCTCTCCCCTTGCAGGGTACCAGGCTGTTTTCTTGACAGTTGTCATTTTTTGATAAACTGATACATGTCTTAGAAGGTATCAGAGTAGCATGTTTTATTTATTTATTTATTTATTTATTTATTTATTTATTTATTTATGAGAGAAAGAGAAAGACCTAAAGGGAGAGAGATGAGAAGCATCAACTCATAGTGGCAGCACTTTAGTTGTTCATTGATTGCTTCTCACATGTGCCCAGACCAGAGATCTCCAGCAGAACCAGTGACCCCTTGCTCAAGCCAGCAACCTTCGGCTCAAGTCGGCAACCATGGGATCATATCTAGGATCAACCAGTGACCCACACTCAAGCCAGATGAGACTGTGCTCAAGCCAGTGACCTTGGGGTTTTGAACCTGGGTCTTCAGTATCCCAGGTCAACACTCTATCCCTTGTGCCACCACCAGTCATACAGTATATTTTAGTTAATTGAGAATTTTTGAATTTATGTGATCTGGATAGTCTAGGATTTACCATAGATTCATACTTGGAAGTTCCTGTGGTAAACTTTCCCTTTTCCATGATACCAAGGTATGGGAGAATGCAAATTAACCAATATTAACCCAAATATGATATAAATAAGTATGGGGGAAATGCTTAAAGACAAATAGAACTGGCCATTGAATTATTTAAATAATTTGTTTCTCCCTGTTAAAACAAATGTTAGTGAATTAAATAATCTTTGACAAAGAGATTTTTTCCCCCTCTGAAAAGGCAGGGTATAGTTCTGTTCACTGTGTGACTTTGAGCAAGGCTACTTAAAGTACCTCATGTATCTTAGTCTCCTCATCAGTGAAATGGGAGTAAGGATGCCTACTTTACGTGATGGATGTAAATTCAGATGTGCAATTCAGATGAAGCACTTAGCACAGTACCTGACTTATAGTTATTGCCCAATAAATGGTAGCTATTACTGTTTTTACTCAAATTTACTGTGGCTCCTGGGAGTTTAAAATAGTATACTCACTAAATTGAAAATAATTTTGGATAGCTTACCATATTTTTCGCTCCATAAGACACACCTGATCATAAGACATATCTAGGGTTTTAAGGAGAAAAATAAGAAAAAAAATATTCTGAACCAAATGGTGTGTTAAAATATTTAATAAAATAACATATTTTTCGCTCCATAAGATGCATAGGCATTTCCCCCTTCATTTGGGGGTGGGGTGGGGAGTGTGTCTTATGGAGCAAAAAATACAGTAATTGGAAATTATTTTCTGGACTTTATGAACAGAGGTGAAAATCCAACTTGTTTTGTGCATCATGGATAATAGCTAATTAATAGTTTCTCTACAGAATGCTCAGCTTTTACCATGTGCTAGGTTGCTATGTTACAGGGAAGGACAGGATAATAATTAAGAATTAACCTTTTGGAAACAGAAAACCTAGATTTGAATCACACCTGTACTCCTTCCAGCATTTTGGGCTTGAGTAAGAGTTAACCTCTGTACCTCAGTTTCGTTATCTATGAAATGGAAACGATAACATTTGCCTCACAGAGTTATTTTGAGGATTAGGTGAAGAAAATATATATATAAAGCAGCTGGTCAGGTGTCTGATAGAGAGTAATAATAAATATATTTCCTGTTTTAATAGTCATCAATACATTGTTAGAACATTTTTAGATCTTATTAGTTATACTTAGCTTTGACCTGAAATGTCGATTTTGCTGATTCAGTAAATATCTATGGGGATGAGTGGAAGAAGTCTGCAGAAGTGATTTGATGTTAAAAGCTTTGAATGAAAAGCATTGTTCTTGGTAGACAGAGATAATATGTATTTCATTCATTTGTTCATTCATTCCACATGTATGATTTAACCTCCATGTTCCAGGCACTATGCTAGGTGCTGAGGATAGAGTAGTAAACAAGTTGAAGAAAAAGTCTATATATTTGACATTCATAGAATTTTAGAACTGTAAGGATCTTTAGAGAATATCTTCTCCAATTATCTTATACAAGATCAGTCTAAAACTCAAGGAAGTGACTTTTTCAGAAGTCCACAAATTAAAGCCAGAGCTGAACAGAAATGTTGGTCTCCTGACTCTTGAGTCTTTTTCACAATTATTTGCTATATGAAACAGAGGTGGGGGAGACAAACAAAAAAATCTGACTATATTTACATTTTAAAATGTTGTTAGTGATCACATGATAATGTCCTTCCAAGTCTATCTCTTAAATTAGGCACAGACTTTAGCCTTTATTAGAAGAGGAGCCATCAAGATGTAGAAAGATAACTTTGAATTTTATAGGGCTTGGATTTGAATCCTGACATTAGCACTGACCAACTGTGTGACCTTGATTAAGTCACTGATCCTCTAAATTTCCTCATTTGTAAAATGAGAATAATGTTCTTATAGTGTTACTATGGAGATTTAGTAGAATTGTCATATGTGAAAGTACCTAGCACAGTGCCTTGTGTGTAGTAGTCCAATAAATGCCAGATTTCTTTTTCCTTCTTTAGTGTTGTTGGAGAAATCTTTCTGTTATCTTTTCTTACCATAAAGCTTCTCTCCTGTCTTCTCTTCCAGGCCATTCCCCAGTATGCTATTCCTTGTCACTCCAGTTCCAATGTGGTGGTAGAGCCCAGCGGGCTCCTTGAGCTAAACAACTTCACCAGTCAACAGTTGGATGACGATGAAACAGGAATGGAGCAGGACATAGACAGTAGCACAGAGGATGGAACTGAGCCCAGCCCCTCTCAGAGTTCTGCTGAACGATCCTAGTGTTTTGGACACAGGAGTGCACTTTAAAATCTACTTCATTACCAAGTGTCCAGAGAAACTCTTGTATTTTGATGTCTAAAGAGAGCACTTTGCCCAGACTTAGGCTGTGGACCCTGCAGCCACAGTGTGTCAACAGGAATTGCTGCAGGAGCAGCATTTTAAAACAAGGTAAAACTCACAGGGGAATGTACTTAAAGAAAAAAAAAGAAAAAGATGCACATCTGCAGTGGCATAGACCGAATATTCTTCCTCTGTTGCACTGTGGCTGATGGAAAGTGTCTTGCAGTGGAAAGAGACTTTTTCTGTGAATGTTCCTCAGCTGGTTTCTGCTGAGCAAAACACCATGGAGAAGGGAGAATGTGAATAGTTTGTACTTTGAAACAGTGTTTCAGGAACAGGATTTTTTAATCTTGTATGTTTTTGCAAATCCCTGGAAGTGTTGGATTGGTTAACACTTGTCATTTGCTCAGATCATAGTTATCTAAAATAACTAGAAAAATACTGGCATTAACAAATCCTTGGATGGTAAAAATCAGATCCCTCACCAATGGGAAGTGCTTTTGGGGTGGCTTGTACATTCTCACCAGTTGTGTGCTAATTTATTGTGTTATTGTTCCTTTGTGCTCTAGGCCCACACTTGCCTTCTATTTATTTAAATGTAAACACTTCAAAGCAGACTATATTCCTTCCGACAAATTTCCTGTAAACCAGGATTGTCTACCTGTCCACCTCCCCTCTCCCCTTTTTAAGAAAACTTAGGAAAAAATGTTTGATTGTGAAGCAGGAAAAAGAAACATTTTCTGTTCAGGAAAACAAATTATTCATATGATGCTATCTTTACATTGAAATTGCACATTCATGTTGGACTGAGACTTTGAAAAATATTTTATGTACTTTTGTTTAACCCCCTTGGAAATGTATAAAAAGTTCATTTACAGTTTTAAATGTAATGTTTTTAAGCATTCTACCTTTTTAGGACACAGTTTGTTTAAGCAATATGTTTGGGTCTTGTGATTATTATCTGTCACAAGTAGTGTGAGGGGTATGAGGGTGGGAGGGTAAGAGGCAGTTTTGACACGTTATGGCAAAGGAACCTATACTTTTCATTTTTTAAAAAATGTAAATAGAAAGTTTTTAACGGTTTTATATGGATTTCACTTTAAATAAGCATTTTAAGACTGACAAATGTTGAACTGTACATACATATATCAGCATAACTGCCCAGTTTTTTGGTGCTGAAGTACTGTAAGTAGAATTCATCGACAGTCTCCTAATTTTTGCATCTATATCTGGAAAGAAAAACTGTGATACTATAGTTAATAAATTCCCACTAGAGTGACACTGAAGATTTAAACACAAGCATTCGTAAGATGCACTGATCTCTGTAGTTGTCATTATTTCTGTTAGGTGATAATGACTCACCCATAGATGGAGCTGTTGGATATTATTTTATTGTACAAATTCATGTTTAAAGACTTTGTGACTTTATAGTTAAGTAAAATTTTTAACCTCTCTGATCATAGACTTCTTTGAAAATCTGATTATACATACAGTGAACTCTCTCACCAAAAAGATACACATGCCAATATACATGTTAGATTTTGCATACAATTTTAGGGATTCATGGGCCCCTCAGCCTATCCTGTATTCCAGGTTAAGCCCTCTGTTATGGTCAGTTCATTACTTACAGATGTAAGTTTTTTATAAAATAAAATATCTTTTAAATATTTGTGGATCAGGTAAGAAGAGCAAAGTTGAATAAAATCATTACATTCTACTTCTATATATCCTGGCAGCACAGCATACCTCTGTCCCTTTGAGAATTTAACCTTAATACGTTTTAGCAACCAGAACAGTAAATAAAACTTACATAGTCTACATTTTTAAAAAAGCTTTTTTTTCCATTGATTTGGGGTGGGGGGGAGGGTGAGAGAGGAGAATCATTAACTTGTTGCTTCACCTAGTTATGTGCTTATTGTGCTACTCACACATGCCCTGACCGGGGTCAAACCCGTCACCTCTGGTGTGCCAGGTCGATGCTTTATCCACTGAGCCACGTAGCCATAGTCTACATTTTAAAATATTAGTGAATATACTATTAACAAATTATCAAATGAGGGATTTAAATATATTTCTGTTAAAGTGTTGATTTTGAGGACAGCATGAATTCTTTTATTCAACAGATATTAATTAAGTATCTAATATGTGCCAGGTGCTATTCTAAACACCAGGGTTACGATAGTGAATAAACAGAAAATTCTATCCTTACGGAGTTTACAGACAAGACTCCCTGCTAATGATATGGATGTGAGGGCTAAAGGAAGAAGGAAACTAGAATGAATGACTCTTTGGGTTCTTCAGTAAGCAGATGGTGATGACATGTGGATCTTCATGCATCCTTTTACTTAATCTTAGCATTAGTAATCTCATGTTTAAGTCCATGAAGTCAGTGTAATTTTAAGTCATCCTTGTGAAAGATACTTAGAGATAATGATGCAAAATAATTAGAATCCTAATAACTGTTATAGGTAGTAATAAGAAAAATACATTTGGTTTAAAGTAAACTTTGATAAATATTTCATATTATAAATGCAATTTATGGTGAACTTAGAGAACTTTAAAAAAATAGCTTTATTGAGATTAATTCACTTGCTATATACAATATACCCTTATTTAAAGTGTGCAGTTCAGTGGCTTTACATAATATTAAGTACAGAGTTGAGCAACCATCATTACAATCAATTTTAGAACATTTGTATAATCCCCAGAAGAAACTTTGTACCCTTAACCGTCACTCCTAAAACTCTTACCACCACCCCAACTCTAGGCAACCATTAAACTACTTTTTGTCTCTGGATTTGGCCTATTTTGGACATTTCATGTAAGTGGAATCACACAATATGTGGTCTTTTGTAACTGACTTCTTTCATTTAGCATAGTATTTTCTTTCTTTCTTTTTTTTTTTTTTTTTTTTTTTTTTTTTTTGCATTTTCTTTTGCATTTTTCTGAAGCTGGAAACAGGGAGAGACAGTCAGACAGACTCCCGCATGTGCCCGACCGGGATCCACCCGGCACGCCCACCAGGGGGCGATGCTCTGCCCACCAGGGGGCGATGCTCTGCCCATCCTGGGCATCACCATGCTGCGACCAGAGCCACTCTAGCGCCTGAGGCAGAGGCCACAGAGCCATCCCCAGCGCCCTGGCCATTTTTGCTCCAATGGAGCCTTGGCTGTGGGAGGGGAAGAGAGAGACAGAAAGGAAGGAGAGGGGAAGGGTGGAGAAGCAGATGGGCGCTTTTCCTGTGTGCCCTGGCCAGAAATCAAATCTGGGACTTCCACACCCTGGGCTGATGCTCTACCACTGAGCCAACTGGCCAGGGCCTCCAGCCCTTTTTATGGCTCAATTGCATGGAGAGATGATAGATAGATAGATAGATAGATAGATAGATAGATAGATAGATAGATAGATAGATAGATGATAGATAGAGTGTGTGTGTGACATATTTATCCATTTTATCCATTCATCAGTTGATGGACATTTGGGTTTTTTCCAATTTTGGGCTATTATGAATAATGCTGCTATGAAAATTTGTGTACAGGTTTTACCTATGTTTTCAGTTCTCTTGGGTAAATAGCTAGGAGTGCAATTGCAGGGTCAAATGGTAGCTATGTTTTTTTATTGTTGTTGTTTTGTATTTTTCTGAAGCTGGAAACCAGGAGGCAGACAGACTCCCGCATGCGCCCGACTGGGATCCACCCGGCACGCCCACCAGGGGGCAATGCGGGAGTCTGTCGCTCTGTTGCAACCAGAGCCACTCTAGCTCCTGGGGCAGAGGCCAAGGAGCCATCCCCAGCGCCCCGGCCATCTTTTGCTCCAATGGAGCATCGGCTGCGGGAGGGGAAGAGAGAGACAGAAAGGAAGGAGAGGGGAAGGGTGGAGAAGCAGATGGGCGCTTTTCCTGTGTGCCCTGGCCAGAAATCAAACCCGGGACTCCTGCACACCAGGCCGACGCTCTACCACTGAGCCAACCGGCCAGGGCCAAATGGTAGCTATGTTTAACAATTTGAGTAACTGTCTAATTGTTTTCCACAGTGTCTACATATTTTACACTTACCAGCAGTGTAAAATAGTTCTAATTTCTCTTAAGTCCTTGCCAACACATACTGTTGTCTTTTTACTTATGTTCATCCTACTGTGTGAAGTGTTACCTCATTGTGGTTCTGATTTACATTTCCCTGATGCTTAATATTGAGCATCTTTTCATTTGCTTATTGGCCATTCATGTATCTTTGGAGAAATGTCTGTTCTGGTCCTTTGCCCAGTTTTCAGTTGAATTATTTTCCATTTTGTTATTGAAATTGGGAACTTTTGAAGCACAGAAAATACAATATTGTAACTCTAAGAAAAAAGCTGCTCTCTGGTAATTAATTTGACATCCTTAAGATCTTAGGTTTTAGTTATTCTTCTCTAATGTAACAAATTGCTTATAGTTGAGAAGACTTAAATACATTTTTTTGTGAGGTGGTTTTCTCAAAGCTGCTGGATGGGAGACAGTACAAAGGAAATAGTGATTAGGTGGTCTGGATTTGAGTTCCAGGCTCCTCCTTATTGCTCATGTGACCTTGAACAATTCAAATTACCCATAATTCCATGTGTTTCTGACCCCACAAGATTATTGTGAAAACTAAATGAAATGAAGCATGTGAATAGCCAGCAGAGTTAGGTAGGTGCTCTGTTTTTAAAGTGTGATATTTATATCACTCCCACTAAATAAGTAGAAAATCATTTGTCGGAGACAAATGATGACCAAAACTTACAGATTAATAGGCATCATGCTGAGCCACAAATTGCTACTTTCTGTAGAGGAGTGTGTCCTACCAAACAGGACTGGCCTTTGGAAGGGTAGAGGAACTTGTCTTCAGTGTATAACATCAGTTCTTTGCCAGCTTTGGGTGATTTCACACAGGTGCTAAATTCAATTTTGTTTTTTGAGTTCAAATATGTGTCACAAATCCCAGATAAGAGGAAGTAGAGTGAAAAAGCACCATATAAGCAAGACCTTTCCAAGAAAGGACCATGAAAAAAACAGTCTGCTGTGTCTGCTTGTAGGTGTATAAGCCTTTAAGTAAGCAAGGCTTGATGACCTACATTGAAAAAAGAAGAAACACAATAGGATCAGATTTGTGCTTATGAGAAGGCTCGCTCACCGTTCTTCCATCTTGCTCACATATGCACACTATAACTGAAAATTCATACTTGCTTGTTTTTATTTTTAAATCAGACAAGCCTGTTTCTTTTTTTAATTTTTAATTTATTGATTGATTTGAGAGAGAGACATTGATATGTTGTTTTACTCATTCATGCCATCATTGGTTGATTCTTGCATGTGCCCTGACGGGATCAAACTACAATCTTGGCTTATTGGGATGATGCTGTAACCAACTGAGCTACCTGGCCAGGGCTAGCCTGGATTTGAATCCTGACAAGCCATGTGAAGTTAGACAAGCTCTAAGAGGCTTAAAACAACAGAAGATGGAAAGAATTTTATCAAATTTATCTAATTTTTATCTAATTCCCATTTTTAAAAAAAGTGATAGATAATCTCCCACACCCCCACCTTGAATGGTTCTTTCGGGCATCTTGACTTCTTTCTCTTCTAACAACTAGTTATTGGGTACTTTCCATGTGCAAACATTGGGGATATAATTGTCATCCAGGGGCAAAAGCCCCTACCCTAGTGGAGCTTCAGCCCAATAAAGACGATATGTTAATCTAAGATCACAACTAAGTGTATTACTGGATACACTGAGTGCTGTGCTGGAGAAATAGGCAGTGCCATTACAGCATGAAAATGGGAGGGGGTGGGTGGGTAGAGAGCTTCCCTCAGGATGGAATGCTTACTCTGTGATCTGATGGAAGAAGATTTAACTAGGCAGAGAGGAGAGCGGGGACAGCTTTCCAGGCAGATGGACAGCAGGTGCAAAAGCCCTGTGGTAGGAGGGGAACTTTGTTTAGGCCAGTGTGGCAGCAGCTTGGAGAGCAAGGGCATCCAGTGTGGTGGGAGCAGAAAGCACAGACTGAACTATAAATATCCTGTGGGTTATGATAATGGTTTGGCATTTTTAAGAACAATGAGAAGTCATTGAAAAGTTCTAGCTATTGGAGTTGGCAAAATGAATTATTACATTTACAAATTACTTAAGAGTTATGCTGGTCCATTAGAACAGAAAAATATAGTTGATATTTCAGTTTTTGGTGCCAGTCTCAACTCATCCTTTTCTCAAACATCCTCTGTGGTTTCCCCAACACTGTACCGTGAATCTGGCATACAGGGGTCTCAGCCAAAGCTTCAGTTTATGGTTCTAGACTCAAAACCCACTTCACTATTCTGACCTACTGGCTATCTCCCCCAGCACACACACATTTCTTGATCTGTATTTGAACATTTTATTCCTCAAGGCCCAGTTTGAATTCCCCCTTCACCAAGACTAAAAAGATCTTTTCAACCAGGACTCATCCCTCCCCACTGTTAGGTTCCTCTAGCATGGGGAGAAACATGTACCACTTACCATTAATTACCGACTGCGAATTGTTTGTATTGCCTAACAGTTCCCTTTGTAAGCAGGGATTCACATTTATTTTTTAAGTCACCCAATTTCTTGTGTAACACTTGATAGGAATTCCAGGTGTGCACCATCTCACAATGTAAGGGTTCCTTTGTAATTCCCCACAATGTACCTCTCAGTGAGTCCTTGAAATGCAACAATGCTAGAGAGTTATTGTGAAAAATTATTTCAGCCTAAAGTGAGGTGCTGAGCTTTTTCTATTATTTTTCTCTTATGACCTTTAATCACAAGGCTTAATGTTTAAGTTTGTTAGAATTTAGTGAGAGCCTTGGTAATCTTGGTAGGACTCACTTTTATATTCAGTCAACATTCTATTTGGTGCTATTTGCTTTTTCTCTAATTTAGGGGTCAGGAACCTATGGCTCACGAGCCAGATGTGGCTCTTTTGATGGCTGCATCTGGCTTGCAGACAAATCTTTAATTAAAAAAATAACGTTAAAAATATAAAACATTCTCATGTATTACAATCCATTCATTTCCTACCGCTCGTATTCATGGTTGTGGGTGGCTGGAGCCAATCACAGCTGTCCTCCGGGACAACACCAAATTTTTATTGGATAATGCATAACGTACACGGGTTGTGAGGTCAGGAAGCAAACTTTGCTCCTTTTTAATCAAGTAGTCAGCTAGCTAATTGCAGAAACCTTTTTGATGAAGAAGACGGCTAAAAGAAGTAAAGATGAGGAGTATTGTACTTTTCAGTTGGAATGGACAGAGGAATTCACCTTGGTGAGAGAGCAGGTTCTGCAGTGTGTCTAATATGCAATGATAAAATTGCATCGATGAAACGGTCAAATATAAAGCAGCACTTCAACACACGCCATACTACATTTGCATCGAAATATCCAGCGGGGGACAGCAGGAAGAAAGCATGTCAAGAGCTACTGTGCAGAGTGCAAGCTAGTCAGCAGCAACTCCGTGTTTGGACCCAACGAGGTGACTGGAATTTGGCTAGCTTTGCTGGTGCTTTAGCAATTGTGAGAAATGGAAAGCCATTCACAAATGGGAAGTATGCCAAAACATTCATGCTTGATGTTGCCAATGAACTTTTTGACGACTTTTCGGATAAAGACAAGATAATCAAACGAATAAAAGACATGCCTCTGTTAGCAAGAACTGTTCATGATTGTACCATCATGATGGCAAATCAAATTGAGGCAACACAGGTGAAGGACATAAATGCAGCACCATTCTTTTCTCTCGCTTTGGATGAGTCAACAGATGTAAGCCATTTATCCCAGTTAAGCATGATTGCAAGGTATGCTGTCGGTGACACGCTACATGAGGAAAGTCTTGCTGTTTTGCCTATGAAAAAAACAACAAGAGAGGAGGATTTATTCAAGGCTTTCACTGAGTTCACTAAAGAAAAAAATCTGATGGATAAATTTATTTCAGTGTGTACTGATGCTCCGTGCACGGTGGGGAAAAACAGAGGATTCGTAGTGCTTCTTTTTGAACATAAAAAGAGACCCATCCTAAGTTTTCACTGCATCCTACATCAGGAGGCGCTTTGTGCTCAGATGTGTGGCGAGCACCTTGGTGAGGTGATGTCACTGGTCATTCGGGTGGTCAACTTTATTGTTGCCCGAGCTTTAAATGATCGCCAGTTTAAAACACTGCTGGATGAAGTTGGGAATAATTATCCTGGTCTGCTTCTGCACAGCAATGTGCGTTGGTTGTCAAGAGAGAAGGTGCTCAGCTGTTTCGCGGCTTGTCTGAGCGAAATCCAGACTTTTCTTGAAATGAAAAATGTTTGCTTGAGTTAGCTAACACTGAGTGGCTCCTGAAATTCTACTATCTGTGGACATGACTGAACATCTGAACCAGCGCAATGTGAAAATGCAAGGCGTTGGAAATACAGTCTTATCCCTTCAACAAGCAGTGTTTGCATTTGAAAACAAGCTGGAACTCTTCATTGCCGACATTGAAACAGGTTGTTTACTACACTTTGAAAAACTGGGAGAGTTTAAAGATGCATGCACAGCAAGTGACCCTGCTCAACATCTTGATCTCCAGCAGCCAGAGGGCTTCACATCTAATCTACAGTCATTCAAAGCGTGCTTTGGAGAATTTCATGAGCACACTCATCTTTTTAAGTTCATCACCCATCCACACGAGTGTGCAGTGGACAGTGCCGACCTGAGTTACATCCCCGGTGTCTCCGTCAGAGATTTTGAGCTACAAGCTGCTGACCTGAAGGCCTCAGACATGTGGGTGAATAAGTTCAAGTCACTGAATGAAGATTTGGAAACACTTGCATGTCAGCAAGCAGAGTTGGCTAGCAAACACAGGTGGGGAGAAATGAAAAAACTTCAACCTGCGGACCAGCTGATTGTCAAAACTTGGAACATGCTTCCCGTCACATACCACACACTGCAGCGTGTGAGTATTGCTGTACTGACGATGTTTGGCTCTACGTATGCATGTGAGCAGTCTTTCTCACATCTAAAAAATGTTAAGACCAACCTACAATCACGTTTAACGAATGAAAGTCTCAATGCCTGCATGAAGCTTAACCTCACCATGTATCAACCAGACTACAAAGCCATCAGCAAAACCATGCAGCACCATAAGTCACATTATTGGTAAGAAGTACTTTATTCATTGGTTAGCAACAGCATAACAATGTTATTAAAAAGAATTCAGAGACTTATTGTACTTTAAAAGTGTTGGTCTTACATAAAATATACACATTTACTTGTATTTAGTGTTAAACATATTGTATGGCTCTCACGGAATTACATTTTAAAATATGTGGCATTCATGGCTCTCTCAGCCAAAAAGGTTCCCAACCCCTGCTTTACATGGTAGAGTTCATCAGGGTTTGTGCTTAACCTACGTCTCACTCTGTGCAGTCTTCCTGAGGCTATTATTTATACTATGGCCTCAACCTCCGCCTATATAAGGGTTAAATCATTGAATACATATATCTTTGTTGAGTAGTTATGTCCCAGGAACTGTTCTAGCCACTAGTGATATAGCAGTAAACAAAATAGTGGGGGTTGGGGAGAGGCTGCCCTATATAGTTTACATCCTAAATGTGCTATAAGTATAAATTTAAAAATACAGTTATCTTAGTGGTAATGAGAAAAAAAATACAGGAGAAAATGAAATGACAGGGTCTATAGATGTAAAATTTTAGATAGAATAGACAGGGAAGTACTTGCATGAAGGTGACTAGAAAAAAACCTGAAGGAAGTGAGGGAATCAGCCAGGCTGATGTCTCTAGGAAGAGTGTTTGAGGTGGAGAGAACAGCAAGTACAAAGGCCCTCAGACGTGTATCTGGAGTGTTCAAAGAACAGTAAGGAGAATGAGATAGGATCAGAGTGAATGGGGAGAGAGGGAGCAGTAGAACAGAAGGTCAGAGAGAGAACTGGAAGCTATTTCTAGTTTTCTAAATGTTTTCATTATGAAAAAGTGTTGAATTTTATGAAATGCTTTTTATGCATCAATTGAGAAGATCATTGGGGTTTCCCCCCTTCATTCTAATAATGTGTAAGTGGATTTTCTTACGTTGAACTATTCTTACATTCCTGTTATAAATCCTACTTGGTTTTGGTATGTAATCTTTTTAATATGCTGTTAGATTCAATTTTCTAGTATTCTGTTGAGCATTCTCATATTTATATTCATGAAGAATGTTGGTCTGTAATTTTCTTTTTATGTCGTCAGCTGGCTTTGGTATCAGGTTAATTCTGGCCTCATAAAATGAGTTAGGAGGTGTTCTCATTTTTTGGAAGACTTTGTGAAGGATTAGTGTTAATTCCTTTTTAAAAATTTTTTATTTTAAAAATTACATTTAAAGGGGTGACATTGATTAATAAGAGTACATAGGTTTTAGGTAAACATTTCTACAGCATTTGAACTGTTGATTGTGTTGTGTACCCATTTCTCAAAGTCAAATCATTTTCTGTCACTGTATATTTGTCCCTCTTTACTACTTTCTCTCCATCCCCTCCCCCATATCTGGTGTTAATTCTTTAAATGTTTGGTTGGAATTTTCTTTGTTGGGTGGTTTATGATTAGTTATTCAGCTTTTTTCTTGTTATTCTGTTGAGATTTACTATTTCTTTTTAAGCCAGTTTAAATATGTGTGTTTCTAGGAATTTGTCCCTTTAGTCTCCTACATCTGATATGTTGGTGTATAATTGTGCTTAGTATTCTTATAATTTTATTTCTGTAAGGAAGCAGTCATGTCCCTGCTTTCGTTTCTGATTTCAGTTATTTGTGTCTTTTATTTTCTTTGTCAGTCACTAAAAGGTTGTCAGTTTTATTGATCTTTTCCAAGAACTGATTTTTTGTTTCATTGACACTCTCTATTTTTTTTCTTTTTATTTAATTTATCTCCATTCTGTTCTTTGTTATTTTCTTCCTTTTGCTAGCTTTGGGTTTAGTTTTTCTACTAGTTCCTTAAAACATAAAATTGTCGATTTGAGATCTTTCTTTCCTAATTAGGCATTCAAAGGATTTTCTAGCTTCTCTTACGATTTCTTCAATTTTTGGTTAAAGGCATGTTGTTTAATTTTACATATTTTTGAATTTTCCAGTTTTACTTCTATTATTGATTTCTATTTTTATTCTATGTGAATATTCTGTCCATAATTGAAAGTGATATACTGAAGTTTCCACAAGTCTCCATTATTGTGGAACTCCCTATTTCTTCCTTCAATTCTATTAATATTTGCCTCAGATATTTTGAGGGCACTGGTGCATATATGTTTATAATTGTTACATATTCTTGATGACTCAACTCCTTTATTTATTGTCCTTTGTCTCCAGTAACATTTTCTTAAAATTTTTATTTATTGAGTTTAGAGAGAGAGGAAAGGAGAAAGAAAGAGAGAGACAGGAACATTGATCTGTTCCTATATATGCTCTGACTGGGGATTGAATTGGAAACAACCTCTGTGCTTTGGGACAATGCTCTAACCAACCAAGTTATCCGGCCAGGGATCCAGTAAAAAATTTTAACTTAAAGTCTATTTTGTCTGATACTAATTGTGTCGCCTCAATTCTCTTTTGGTTACCATTTGTATAGCATATATTTCTCCATATTTTCACTTGCAACCTGTTTGTATCTTTAGATCTAAAATAAGTCTCATGGGTAGCATATTGGATCTTTTATTTTTTAATTCAATTTTCCAATCTCTACATTTTTATGGAAGAGTTTAATCCATTTACATTTAATGTAATTAGACTTCCTTTGAACATCTTGAATGTGTAGATTCATGTCTTTCATCAAACTTGAGAACTTTTCAGTTATTGTTCAAATATTTTTTTCTGACCCCTTTTTTTCTCTTTTCCTCCTGGGACTCCCAAAATGAATATATTTCTTTGGATGGTGTCCTGCAAGTCCCATAGGCTCTGTTCACTTTTCTGAGTTTTCTTCCCTGCTTCTTGGAGTGGATTATTTCTGTTGTTCTATCTCAAGATCACTGATTCTGTCTTCTGTGTTCATATTTTTGTTGAACCCCTCTTGAGGGTTTTAAAATTTTTACTTACCAATATTTCCCATTTTCCCAGCCCCTGGCAATCACCATTTTATTCTCTGCTTGTATGAGTTTGACATTTTTAGATTCCACTTTTAAGTGATATCATGCAGTATCTGTCTTTCTGTATCTAGCTTATTTTACTTCTCATGATGTCCTTCATCTATGTTGTTGTAAATGACAGGATTTTCTTTTTTTAAAAGGCTGAATAATTTCTGTGTGTGTGTCTGTATGTCATTTTCTTTATCCATTCATCTGTTGACATTTAGATTGTTTCATATCTTAGCTATTATTAATATTGAGCTTGGGAGTACAGATATCTCTTTGAGGTACTGATCTCATATATATATATATATATATATATATATATATATATATATATATATATATATATATATATGAGAGAAACCATACTGTTTTTCATGAAGTTTTTATTTCAGTAATTGTACTTTGCATCTTCAGACTAGCCATTTTGTTCCTTTTTATAATTTATCTCTTTTAAATATTCTCATTTTGTTCATACATTACTTTTCTTATTCCTGTCGTTTTTTTTAAATCCATGTTATCTTTTAGCTCTTTATGCTTATTTAAGAGTTACTTTAAAATCTTTGAGTAATAAGTTTAATGTCTGGGTTTTCTTGGGGACTGTTTCAGCTACTTTTTTTCTTTGAATGGGCCATATATTCTTGTTTATTTGTATATTTGTGATTTTTTTTTTCCTGTTGTTGAAAAGTGAAACATTTTAATATTATGATGTGGTAACTCTAGAAATTAGGTTTTCTCTTTCCCTCAGGATTTGCTGGGGTTTTGTTTGGTTTGGTTGGTTTGATTTGTTTTTGTTTTTTTTGATTGTTAAAGGCTGTAGTAGTTCATTTGTCTAGTGACTTCTCTTGACTGTTTTTTCCAGAGACTACATTTCTTTTCATGTGTGGTCATTGAAGTCTTTGTTCCTCAGCATGTGTTTAGTGTTTTGACAGAGATTTTCTTGAACCCCACAAGTTAAGCAAACAAATGAATAAACAAACACATCTCATCTTTGTAGATTGGCTTTGTGCTGTGGCTCTTCTTCAACACTTACCCAGACTTCCTCTGAGCTTAGGAACCAACCTGAAGTGAAAACTTGAGGTTTTCTCAGTTCTTTCGTAAGCATGTGTGTGGCTTTCTACATTCCTCTTTATATATAAGTGCTTTTGAATGCCCCAGTTTCCCTAAGAAATTCTCTCCTTGGATTCTTCTCCCAGGCCTTAGTTGATCTATTGTATGTCTTAACCATAATCTTTTGCCTCAGATGTCTGAAGGCTGTTAGCCTTAACATGTTTTCAAGCAATGTCTGCTGCTTTCCCAGCCTGGGTGAATTCTGATTTAGGGAAAACAGAGACAAGTGCCTTGCATTAGCCCTGAGACAGGTTAGAGCAGATGTATACAATAATTTGCATATAAGGTCTGCTATGCTTCTTCCAGAACCAGGGAACAGGATCTCACACTGGTAACATGGGCTAACATGTTCAAGACTGCCAAGTTGAGGGAGAGTATGGGGCAAAAGCTAGTAAAAAATGCCACAGAGCTTTCCTACAGCTTTATGTCTCATTTCTTTTATTGTGATAAAATATACATAACATAAAATTTACCATATTAAGTGTACAGTTTAGTGACGTGTATATTCATATTGTTATGCAACCATCACCACTATCCATCTCAAAAACTTCATCATCCCAAACTGAAACTCTTATCTATTATAAATAAGCTCCCATCCCCATCTCTCCCAACCCCTATTAACCATCCTATACTTTTGGAGTTGCCATTTTCTTGATTCAGCATTTGATTATTGCTGTAAACATTTGACTATGTTCCAGAGTTCTGACAAAGTTGATTCTGACAGTTTCTGCTTGTTTTTCAATGTTTCTGTGGGAAGATAGGAGCTTAGAGCTGCCTACACTGCAGTTTGCTGACATCACTCTCAACACTAAGGTTTTGTCCTGAGCAACTCAGAAGAGTGCGATGGCCATTAACTGAGGTGGGGAAGACTGTAGGGAAATCTAATTTTGAAAGAGATATCAAGGGCTCAGTTTGGGATAAATTAAATTCAAGATTCCTATTAGACATCAAGTGGAGAAGTCAAGTAGATAGGTAAAAAGGAAAAGAGATTCAGCAGCTCCTCCCTGGGCCGTCCAGCACATGAGGGTCAGGAAGTGGAGGCAGAACCAGGAGAGATACTGAGAACGAGTAGCCAGAAGGACGGGAAATGGAACTGGAGCTTGAGATTGTAGTATCTTGGGAACAAGTAAAGCTGCTAAATCAATAAGATGGGAACTATGGAGTTCTCCAAGTGAAGTCATTGGTAACCTTGGGAAGAGCAGTTCCAGTGGAGTTAAGGACAAAAGCTAGAGGAGAATGTGAGGAAGGAATTAGAGACAGAGAATACAGGTAATTCCATGAATGGCTAGAAAGAGCAGAGATGTGGAGCAGTTGCTGGAAGGACAAGTAAAATCAAGATGTTTCTGGTTTGTTCTTTTTTATAATTTAAAGAAATGGGATTCCCAGTGGCATTGATCCAGTGGAGAGAAGAAAGTTTATAATGCAGGCGGGGAGAATGCTGATACACTGTTCTTGAGTAGTGGGAGGGCATGGGGTTCGTAGAAGTGCTGGTTTTCATCCATTACAACAGAGGAGAGAATATGTGCAGGGGCTGAAGCAGGTAGTCGTGGTGGATACGTTTGCTTCAGCTTTGTAAGTCTCAATCACTATCTCTTCCTGACCCAAAACCCACTGTCTGGGACATCATCGAGTGGATTTCCTACAAGTACATCGGTCTCAAGTCCCAAACCAATATCAACTCCTTTTCTTCTAATTCATACTTTCTGCTGTATTACCACCTGTTAATGGTAAGGAGAGGAAGAGTCAGGTTTTTGGGTGGGGTGGAAGCCCCACAAAAAGGCAATCCCAGAGATGTAGCTGGAAGACCAGTAGACATCTTCCAGAGGCAAGGGGTTAGAATGAAACAGGCAGAGCCCCCAAAGATGGTGTGGGAAACGGCTTGGGTGTGGGGTGACTAGGAACTGTTCAGAGCAGTTACCTGGAGGCTGTTACACACCCAGAGGCCAACTAAGCATTTCTGGCATGGTCCGTGGAATTGTCCATATTTCATTATATGCTCCAAAGGGCCACTTATCTTGAGTTTTTCTTCCACAGCATTAGATTGCTGTCCTGCTGGAAGAACACTCACAAGCCCCTTCTGTCTCTGGGCCTTGAGCAAGCTGTTCGCCTTATACTTATCCCTGAATATTAACCAAACCCCCTTCTCACCCTTCATTTCCAAAATCACCTTTGGGATGCTTTCCCAGACTCTTTCCTCATTAGCGCCTTATCTATATCTTCATCGTGGCTCCCAGTTTTTGCTCCATGAGAGTTTTGCTCTGGATCCATGCTTTTAGAA
Organism: Saccopteryx bilineata; assembly: GCF_036850765.1. Lineage (NCBI taxonomy): Eukaryota > Metazoa > Chordata > Mammalia > Chiroptera > Emballonuridae > Saccopteryx > Saccopteryx bilineata. The sequence continues at coordinate 344,580,174 of NC_089490.1, read as the reverse complement.
CTGTAGAACCGTACCTCCTATGGAGGAAGCATCAACAAGTTTGCTGATTGACTGTACAACTCCCTTCCCCCAGACCATCCTGGTCCTGGGGCTCTGCGTATAGGTGCACAAATGCTTGTTAACTAAAATGCACAAGCAATTCCCAGAAATAGCATCCTATTGCAGGTTATTTTTGAAGGAGGATGTTATTGTTGTGAGATGTTTGTGTATCAGCCATTCTGGACTTAGGGGACAGTGCCCATCACTACTGTCATTTGTTCTGTCACTTCAAAGTGCAGGAAAACCATAGGGGGTGACTTTAGAGTCTTATTTAAAATCCTTAGGGAATGAGTCATTTTGCGCTGACGACTTTTCCGGATTGCCACAGTGCAGATCAATTAAGCAATAGGATATCGTTGTTCATTTTAATCACTTTAGATGGTAAATTTCAGAAATTCATTACCATGCTTTTCTGAGCAGAATTCTACCATTTCTTAGTTCTTCAGGATTATTATTATAAGCATATTTATAATTTTCCAACTCAGGAATGAGAATACAGAACCTTGCTGAAGGAGGAAGAGCAGGGTATTTCATGCTCAGTTTTTCCCCAGAGCATATCTGCCTGAAGCTCAAAATCTAAGGTAGAGGCAGCTGAGCTCTCAGAAATCTGAGGGGTGAGTGGGGGAAAAGAGGCAGGCCCTGACCCTGACGACAGGCCGTGCGCCTCCAGCTTCAGTGTGCATTCACACTGCCAGGGCATCTTTTATATGATATATAACGCAGGTTCTGACTCCGTTGATTTGGATTCAATTCTGAGCTAGGATTTGAGTTTTGCATTTTTGACAAGATCCCAGAAGATGCTGATGCTGTTGGACCACAGACCATAATTTCATCATCAAATCTTAGTTGACCTCCTAGAGGTTTTCTTGTGATTTTGCACCAGTTTTATTGGGAAGCTTATCTTCAGCGACTTTTTCTGAGGCATCTTAAAGTACCAGGCCTCTAGTAATAATTCCTCCATGTGCACCATGCTGTAAAGTTTATAGAGTGGTCTCATGTTCTCTGTTTCTCTTCATTCTCACGATTGTCCCAGGAAGTAAGTTAGCACCCCTTTACTGACTAGAAAGCCAGTTCTTGATGTCCCACAGCTCAGGAAGGGGCCAAACCGAAGCCCGTGGTTCCACATTTAGTGCTCTTTTCACTGCTTCTTCCTGCCTCCGTATCTGCGTGCCTTCCACATTTCTGTGGTGCCGAGAGAACGCTGGGGGGAGGCTGCATGTGCATGCACACGTGTCTGCCTGTGTTAAAATGAAAGATTGAGCTGTACAGCGAAGCACATGGGGTCCGTGCAGTCTCACTTAGGACACCCTGAGTGAGAAAGACACTTCATCTCCGCAAATCTCCACCCTCAGGTGATGTTATCTTGTGTTGTATAGACTACATACTGGATCCACAGCAGCAAGATGAGATACTGAGATGACATGCTACGATGCAGTCAGTGCCCCACCCATCATCCCTTTAAGCCTTTCCATCTGTGGGCAGGCTGGCTGGACTTGATCTGCTTAACAGCTTTCTCTGGCCTGCTCTGCCCTGTGCAGGCACTGAATGCTGGGAAATTTACACCCTTCAGTCAACCAAGGACTGATGGGAGTTGATGTAAAAAATAACCCAGCTCCCTTGCCTCTTAATTGGGGTAACAGGCATTTTCCCCATATTAAGGCCCAGTTACCCAGAGAATCAACTTGCTCGATAATGTTGCCTTTGTTTGCTGCTTTTCTCCTCCCTGTCTCACTTCCCCACTGCTGAAATAGTATGTCCTGGGATTGATTCCCCTTCTAAGTGAATAACTTACACGTAGCTCCTTGTCTAAGGATCTGCTGGGGAACCCACATTAAGACACTCTCCCAACCACTATTTCTACAGGTTTACTTAAATCTAGACCCATAGACCTGACATCCCTCTAGTCATAAAATATTCCAGTTCCTCAGGAAGGTCACACCTTATACCAGGGACCTAGATTGCATACCGCCCGCTTCTTAAGGATTTTCCTCCTGCAATCATCCCCTTTCTCTGTGGCATTCTCTCTCTCCCTCTCTTCTCTCTCCTAGATCATTCTAACCTGCAAACACGCCTCAGTAGGACCCTTTAGGCCTTGGTCTTCTGATTCTGGCCAATATAGAATAGCAGGGACTGGATTTTCTCTTCCGCTTGAGACAACAACAAACAAATATATGAAACAATGTTTTTCAAGACACTGGGTGGACATCAAGCAACAAAGAACAGTGATTCTTGGTTATCTGGGATGTCATTAAGGGAAGTGGGTGGGCATACTTGGGAACAGAAGAGATATAAATCACATAGCAAGATGATAGATTTAAACCTAGCCATATAATTTCATTAAGTGTAAATAATCTATCCCCAACTAAAAGGTATAGCTCATTAGATTAAATATAAAAGTAAGACCCAACTATATGCTGCCTATAAGAAACACACTTTAAAAATAGATTAAATGGATTGGAAATATATATATATATATATCAATGCTATTAATAACAGAGAAAGTTGGAATAATTATATTAATGTCAAACAAAGTAGATTTCAGAGCAAAGAATATTATCAAGGATAAAGAATATCATTTCCTAATGAAAAAAGGGTTAAATAATCAAGAGAATATAATATTAAAAGCATATGCACCTAATAACAAATTTTCAAACTATATTTTAAAAACTGATAGAACTGCAAGGAGAAATAGACAAATTCACAGTTCTGTCTAGAGACATCAACCTCTATTTTTTTATTAATAGAAGAAACAGAAAATAAAGAGGACTTGAGCAATGCTATCAACCAACTTGACCACGACCATTTAATAGACATTTTAGAGCACAACACCCAACAACAGCTGAATACACATTGTTTTCAAGTATACATGGAATATTTACCAATATAGACCAAATTCTTGGTAATCTGAAAGGATTCAAGTCATACAAAGTATGTTTTCTGACAGGATTAAATTAGAAATCAATAGCAGAAACACTTCTGAAAAAGTCCTCAAATATTTAAAAACTAAATAACACACTTCTAAATAATCCAAGAATCAAAGAATAATTTAAAAGTTAAATTATAAAGTATTTTCAACTGAATGAATAAAATAACACAGCATAACCAAATTAAGCTTTAAGGAAATTGATGACACTGAAAACCTGTATTATAACAGAAGAAAAGTTGTCTCAAATCAATGACCTAAGCTTACTTCTTAAGAAACTAGAGCCCTGGCTGGTTGGCTCAGCGGTAGAGCGTCGGCCTGGCGTGCGGGGGCACCCGGGTTTGATTCCCGGCCAGGGCACATAGGAGAAACGCCCATTTGCTTCTCCACCCCCCCCACCCCCTCCTTCCTCTCTGTCTCTCTCTTCCCCTCCCGCAGCCAAGGCTCCATTGGAGCAAAGATGGCCCCGGCGCTGGGGATGGCTCCTTGGCCTCTGCCCCAGGCGCTAGAGTGGCTTTGGTCGCGACAGAGCGACGCCCCGGAGGGGCAGAGCATCGCCCCCTGGTGGGCAGAGCGTCGCCCCTGGTGGGCATGCCGGGTGGATCCCGGTCGGGCGCATGCGGGAGTCTGTCTGACTGTCTCTCCCCGTTTCCAGCTTCAGAAAAATACAAAAAAAAAAAAAAAAACTAGAAAGAAAGGAACAAATTGCCTGACCTGTGATGGTGCAGTGCATAAAGCATCTACCTGGAATGCTGAGGACGCCAGCTCAAAACCCTGGGCTTGCTTGGTGATCAAGGCACATATGGGAATTGATGCTTCCTGCTCCTCCCCCATCTCTCTCTCTCTCTCTCTCTCTCTCTCTCTCTCTCTCTCCTCTCTCTCTCTCCTCTCTAAAATGAATAAATAAAATCTTTAAAAATATTTCCTGTCAAATAAAAAGGAATACATTAAATCCAAAGTAAGCAGAAGAAATAAAATGACAAAGAGCAGAGCAGAAGTTAGTGAAATAGGAAACAAAAAATAACAAGGGTGATGGGTATGCAACAGAATTGAATGACAAGATAACCTGGACATGTTTTCTTTGAATAGATGTACCCTGATTTATTGATGTCACCCCATTAAAATTAATAAAAATTTATTTATATAAAAAAACAAAATAAGTGAAACAAAAAGCTAGTTTTAATGAAATTCATTAAAATTGATCAATCTCTAGTCAAACTATTCAGGAAAAGGGGGAAAGGACACATTACTAATATTAGGAGTCAGAGCTGCTATCACTACAGATTCCAAAGATACTAAAAAGATAGTAAGAGAATATCATAAGTGGATTGATGCCAATAAATTCAGCAACTGAGGTGAACTGGACATGTTTCTTGAAACAAACTACCATATCTCACTCAAGAAGAGAGAGAACACAAATAGTTTTACATATATTTAAAACATTAAATTTGTAGCTAAAATCATCCCCACACAGATCACTCAGGCTCAGATAGATTCGCTGGTGAAATCTACCAATTATTTGAGAAAGAAATAATGTGAATCCGATACAAACTCTTGCAGAAAATGGAAAAGAAGGACATACTTCCCAGTTCATTCTATGAAGACAGCACTTCCTTGATACCAAAACCAGACAAAAACATCATAAAAGAATTGCAATCTTATATCTCTCATTACTATAGATGCAAAAATTTTAAACCAAATTTTAACAAGCCAAATCTAACTTAAAGAAAAAAAGACATCAAGATCAAGTGGGATTTATCCTAAGAGTGCAAGGTTGGTTTAACATTTAAAAACCAGCCAATGCAATTCACCGTGTTAACAGATTTAAAAAGAAAAAAAAGTATGATTATCTGATTATATGACAAAATCCAACATTCATTCCCAGTCTGAGCACACGCAAATGGAAGGGAACTTCCTGATAAAGGAAAACTGCAAAAACCCACAGCTAAGATCATAATTCATAGTGTAAGATTGAATACTTTCTCCTTAAGATCAGGAACAAGGATATTTGCTCTTGAAACTTTTATTCAAAATTGGGCTAAAGGTTCTAGGCAGTGAATCTGTACTAATAGCAACTCTGATTCCTAATATTAGTAATTGTGTTCTTCCCCACTTTTCCTGAATAGTATGACTAGAGAGTGGTCAATTTTAAAGAATTTCATAAAATCTAGCCTTTTGTTTCACTTATTTTGTTATTTTTTTGTTTTTTATTTTATTAATTTCTGCTCTGATCTTTGTCATTTTATTTCTTCTGCTTATTTTGGATTAAATTTATTCCTTTTTTATTTTGACAGGTAATTCTTTTTTTAAAGATTTTATTTATTTCATTTTAGAGAGGGGAGAGAGAGACAGTGAGAGAGATGGGGGGAGGAGTAGGAAGCATCAACTCCCATATGTGCCTTGACCAGGGAAGCCCAGGGTTCTGAACCAGCGACTTCAGCGTTCCAGGTCAATGCTTTATCCACTGTGCCACCACAGGTCAGGCAATTTGTTCCTTTTTTCTAGTTTCTTAAGAAGTAAACTTAGGTCACTTTTGAAAGATAGGTATAAATCTTTGTGACTTTGGATTATGCAATCATTTCTTAGATATGATACCAAAAAAATCTAAAAGAAAGAATTTGATAAATTGGACTTCATCAAAATTAAGAAATTTTTGTGCATCAAAGGACACTATCAAGAAAGTAAAAAGACAATTAACAGAGTAGGAGGAAATACTTACAAATAATATATCCAGAATACAGGGGCCCTTGGGATAGGATAGTCTCAACATACAACATTTCAAGTTTACAATGCTCACTCCCATAAAAACTTAAAAAAATGAGATGTGAGTGTTTTGGCTTACGCCCTTAGCATCATTCTTACCGACTACACGGGCAAACTAGTTTGGTTGTGTGTGGTGGAAAAATATGCAGTAACATGGCATTTTGGACTGCTAAAGTGCAAGTGTTCCATTTGTGTTAGGTTAAGGTATGTTTCAACTTACACCAAAATTTGGGTTACCTCACCGTTGTAGGAACGGAACTGTGTCATAACCTGAGGACCCTCTGTAGAGAAATAACTCTAAGAACTCAGAAGTAAAAATCCCAATTTAAAAATGGGCAAAGAGTCCAACTAGACATTTTCCCAAAGGCAATATACAGATGGCCAATAAGCACATAAAAAGACGCTCAACATCGTTAGCCATCAGGGAAATACAACTCTCAACCTCTCCATTCTTCTCATCCACCATGCTTCAACCACAGCGGCCTTCCTCTGTTCCTGGACATGGCAAACAGACTCCTGTCTCAGCATTTTGCATTCGCTGTGAAGGCCTTTCTACTAATTCTTCAAAAAGAGAACAGTTGCATAAGCCAAATACTATGTTAAACTTTATAAGAAACTGTCAAATTGTTTTTCCAAAGTAGCTAGATCATTTCTTATTCCCACCAGTGATGAATGAGAGTCCCTGTCGCACCACATCCTCATTGTCAGGTTTTTGGATTATAGCCATTCTAATAACTGTGTAGTGGAATCCAATTATTTTGATTTGCATTTCCCTCATGACTAATAATTTTAGGTGTAATTTTATTTTTAATTTTTACTTTTCTGATTATTACTAAGGTTGAGTTTATTTTTATATGTTTATTGATGATCTGAGTTTTCTCTTTATGAGATGCCTGTTAAAGATTTTTGCATATTTTTTATTTGATTCTTATCTTTTTTTATTATTTCTTAGAAGTTATTTATATATTCTGGTTATATTTTATTTTTTGATTGAATGTATTGCTCATGTATTTCCTGACTATTGTGGCTTGATTTTTAACTCATTTTGTTCGGCTGTATTTTATTCTTTTTATTGAATTTATTGGGGCAACATTGATTAATAAAATTATAGCCTGACCAGGCGGTATAGTGCAGTGGATAGAGCATCAGACTGGGACGCAGATGACCCAGGTTCAAAACCTCGAGGTCGCCAGCTTGAGCGTGGGCTCATCTGGCTTGAACACAGGTTTGCTGGCTTGAGCGTGGCATCATAGACATGGCCCCAAAGTCGCTGGCTTGAGCCCAAGGTCACTGGCTTGTCACTCAGTCTTCTGTAGCCCCTCAGTCAAGGCACATGTGAGAAAGCAATCAATGAAAAACTAAGGAGCCACAACAAAGAATTGATGCTTCTTATCTCTCTCTTTCCTATCTGTCGGTCCTTATCTGTCCCTCTGTCTGTCTCTCTGTCTCTGTCACACGAAAAAATTATACAGGTTTCAGGTATACAATTCTATAATATATCATCTGTACATTGTATTGTGTGTTCACCGCTCCAAGTCAAGTCTCCTTCCATCACCATTTACCCCCCCTTTACCCTCTTCTACCTCCTCGTATCCCCCCTTTTCCTCTGGCAATCACCATACTGTTGTTTGTGTCTGTGGGATTTTAAAAAATTTCTTCACCTTTTTCACCCAGTCTCCCACCTCCCTTCCCCTCTGACAGCTGTCAATTTGTACTCTGTATTTATGAGTCTGGGGTTTTTTTGTTTGTTAGTTTATTTTACTCATTAGATTCCACATGTAAGTGAAATCTTATGGTACTTGTCTTTCTCGGATTGGCTTATTTCACTTAGCATAAAACTCTGCAGGTTCATCCATGCTGCCACAGAAGGTAAGATTTCCTTCTTTGTAAGGCTGAGTAGTATTCCATTACATTGTGTAAATATACCACAGCCTTTTCATTCACACACCTACTTATGGGCACTTGGGCTGCTTCCAAATCTAAATAATGCTGCAATGAACATAGAGGTGCATATGTTCTTTCAAACTAGTGTTTTAGGTTTCTCCAGATATATTCCCAGAAGTGGAATAGATTGGTCATAAAGCAGTTCCACTTTTAATTTTTTGAGGTAACTTCATACTGCTTTCCACAGTGGCTGCATCAACCTGCATTTTCACAACAGTGCATGAGGGTTCCCTTTTCTCCACATCCTTGCCAACACTTGTTATTTGTGGATTTATTGATGATAGCCATTCTCAAAGATGTAAGGTGATATCTCGTTGTGGTTTTAATTTGCATTTCTCTGATGATTAGTGATGTTGAACATCTTTTTATATTCTATTAGCCATCTGTATGTCCTCTTTGGAAAAGTATCTATCCTGGTCCTTTGCCCATTTTTTAATTGGATTGTTTGGGGGTTTTTGGCATTGAGTTTCATAAGTTCTTTAAAAATTTTGGATATTACCCTTATCATATTTTTATAGTTTTGAGTCTGACATTTTTTGCAGGGATCTGTTCAAGTTTCCCAACATCATTTATTGAATAGACTATCTTTATTCCATTGTATATTCTTCCCTCCTTTGTCAAATATTAATTGACCATAAAGGCATGAGTTTATTTCTGGGTTCTCTATTGTTTCATTGATCTATATGTCTGTTTTTATGCCAGTACTATGCTGTTTTGATTACTATAGCCTTGTAGTATATAGTTTGATATCAGATAACATGATTCCTCCAACTTTGTTCGTCTTTCTCAAGATTACTGTGGTTCATATACATTTTTGTAATATTTGTTCTAGTTCTGTGAAATACACCATTGGTATCTAGATAGTCATTGTGTTGAATCTATAGATGCTTTGGGAAGGATTGACATGGTAATGATGTTAATTCTTCTTATCCACGAACACAGTACATGCTTCCACTTATTTCTATTGTCTTCAGTTTCTTTAGTGTCTTATAATTTTCTGAGTACAAATCTTTTACACCCTTGGTTAAATTTATTTCTAGGTATTGTATTTTTTGATGCAATTGCAAATGGGAGTGTTTCCTTAGTTTCCTTTTATGATAGTTTATTATTAATGTATAGAAGAAGTGCAACTGATTTCTGGATATTTATTTTGTATTCTGCTACTTTACTGAATTCATGTATTAGTTCTAGTAAATTTTTGGTGAAATATTTAGGGTTCTCTATATACAATACAAATGCATCTGTTTTACCCTTTAAAATGCCTTTTGATAAACAGAAAACCTCTGTGCTTGAACTAGATCATTTAGTCTATATTTAACTTAAACACAGATACATTGAATATATATCTATCATTTATTTGAACTTTCTGTTTATTTCATTCTTTTTATTTCTCTTTCTTTCCTTCATTTGGATTATTTGGTACCATTCCATTTTCCCCGCTACTAGTCTGAAAGGTATACCTGTTTTTATCTTTTTAGAGTTTCTTTGGAAATTAAAATGATCATATCCTGAATTTACCAAAATCTCATATAGTTAATAATTTTACCCTTTTCTTAAACAATAAAAGGACCTTAAAATACATGTACCTTCCACTCCTGACATACATGCTATTGTTGTGTATTTTAAGGCTATTCTTAAAAAACCCACCTTTTTTTCTTGCAGTATAATATAATGCAGAGCACTGCACCTAGCAAACATGTTGACTCAATAAATTTTTACAGACTGAACACCTCCATGTAGGCAGAATCAGATCGGGAAAGAAAGATTATCAGTACCTTGAAATCCAACTTGTGCTCCTTTCCAGTCATCACCACCCCTTGCCAAAAATTTTACTATCTTGACCTCTATCAACATAGTTTTGCCTACTTCTGTACCTTATAAGAATGGAATCATACAGTATATACTTGTCTGTACCTGGCTTCCTTTGCTCAACATTAAACTGTGAGAGTAAAAGTTTTTTGCTGCAGATTATTGCCTTGATCTGAAATCTACTTTGTCAGATAGTAATATGGCCTTTCTTTTTTCTTTTCTTTTCTTTTCTCCCTCTCTCTCTCTCTTTCTTCCTCCCTCTTTCCCTTCCTCCCTTCCTTCCTTTCTTTCATTTAGGTGAGAGGAGGGGAGCTAGTGTGGCAGACTCGGAGGGGAGATAGTGAGGCAGACTCCCACATGTGCCCTGACCGTTTTTTAAAAATTATCACATGTGCCACACAACTCCCCGTCTGGGACTGTTGCTCGAGTACTGAGCTATTTTTAGCACCTGTGACCAATGCACTCCAATAGAACTATCCTCAGCATCTGGGGCCACACTCAAACCAATCGAGCCACTGGCTGTGGGAAGGGAAGAGGGAGAGAAAGTGGAGAGGGAGGGGTGGAGAAGCAGATGGTCACTTCTCTTTGTGTGCCCTGACTGGGAATCAAACCCAGGGTATTCATATGCTGGGCCACGGGCCAGGGCCCACTCTATCTTTCTTTTCACTAATGCTTTCATGGTATACTCTATTCTTTTTCTTTTAATGTGTCAATATCTTTATATTTAGAGTGGGTTTCTTGTAAACAACATGTGGTTAACTGCTTTTTTATTCAATATGTCAATTTCTTTTAATTGGTATATTTAGACCATCAACATTTAATGTACTATATTGTATATATAATGATATAGTTGAATTTAGATCAGACTAGATCAAGCACATTCAGGGTGGTATGGCTGTAGATCAGTGGTCCCCAACCCCTGGGCCACAGACCGGTACCGGTCCATGGGCCATTTGGTACCTGTCCACAGAGAAAGAATAAATAACTTACATTATTTCCATTTTATTTATATTTAAGTCTGAACGATGTTTTATTTTTTAAAAATGAACCAGATTCGCCTGACCTGTGGTGGCACAGTGGGATAAAGCGTCGACCTGGAACACTGAGGTCGCCGGTTCGAAACCTTGGGCTTGCTTGGTCAAGGCACATATGGGAGTTGATGCTTCCTGCTCCTCCCCCTTCTCTCTCTCTCTCTGTCTCTCTCTCTCACTCCTCTCTCTCTAAAAAAATCAATAAATAAAATATTAAAAAAAAAAAAAAAGACCAGATTCCCTCTGTTACATCCATCTAAGACTCACTCTTGACGCTTGTCTCGGTCACATGATACATTTATCCGTCCCACCCTAAAGGCTGGTCCATGAAAATATTTTCTGACATTAAATTGGTCCATGGCCCAAAAAGATTGGGGACCACTGCTATAGATGATATAGTTGAATTGAAACCTACCATCTTATTAGCAATTTTTTGTTTGTCCATCTTCTCTTTGTTTCACTTCTCCTTTTTCTGCCTTCATTTTGATTGTTTTTTAATTCAATTTTAACTCATTATTATTATTATTAATTATATGTTTATTAAAATTTAAACCCTCAGTAGTTTACCTAGGTTTTAATATATGCACTTTAATTTGTCATAGTCTACCCTCAAATAGTATTATACAACTTCACCTAAGGTGTAAGAACTTTATAACGGTATACTTTCAATTCCTCTTGCTTATATTTTGTGCAGTTATCATACATTTTGCTTTTATTTATATTACAAACCCCACAATCCATTGTTACTATTTTTGCTATAGACAGTCAATTATTTCTTAGAACAATTCAAAAAAAGTCTTTATATTTACCTTCTCATTTCTTTGTGTATATCTAAAGTTTTGTCTGGTATCATATTCCTTCTATCTGAACTTCTTTTAACATTTTTTTAAAAGACTGATTTGGGAGAGAGAAAGAGGAAGGAGAGAGATGAGAACAACTTGTAGTTGCTTTAGTTTAGTTGTTCATTAATTGCTTCTTAATTATGTGCCTTGACCAAGGGGCTCAAATCAAGCCAGTGACCCTTTTCTCAAGCCAGTAAACTTGGGTTCAAGCCAGCAACCTTGGGATCATGTCAATGATCTCAGCTGGCAAGCCTGCACTCAAGCCAACAAGCCTGCACTAAAGCCAGTGAACTTGAGGCTTCAAACCAAGGACATCAACATCCCAGGTCGATGCTCTATCCATTGCGCCACCACCAGTCAGTCTCTAGGATGTTCATTAGACTCAATGTCATAGTTGCTATCTCTTTGCTAAAGCTCCATTTATTTTTTATATTGTCCATCTCTTCAACTAGATTCTAAAACATATCACTTTTAGTTGTTTTAAAGTCCCCTTATTATAGTTTCTTTTTAGATTTTTTATATAGAAATTAAACTTAATGGGATGACATTGATCAGTAAGAGTACATAGGTTTCAGATGAACATCTCTGTAGCATTTGAACTGTTGATTGTGTTGTGTGCCCATCACTCAAAGTCAAATCATTTTCTTTCACCATATATTTGTCCCTCTTTACCTCCCACCCCTTGGTAACCACTTTACTTTTACCTATGTCCATGAGTCTTGATTTTATATCCCACCTATGTGTGAAATCATATAGTTCTTAGCTTTTTCTGATTTACTTACTTCACTTAGTATAATGTTCTCAAGGTTCATCCATGTTGTTGTAAATGGCACTATGTCATCGTTTCTTATGGCTGAGTAGTATTCCATTGTATATATGTACCACATCTTCTATATCCAATCCTCTATAGAGAGACACTTGGGTTGTTTCCAAGTCTTGACCACTGTAAATAATGCTGCAATGAACATGGGGTGCATGGGTCTTTGTGTACCAATGTTTTCAAGTTTTTTGGTGGTTAGATATCCAGTAAAGGGGTTGCTGGGTCATAGGGTAGTTCTATTCTTAATTTTTTGAGGAATCACCATACTGTCTTCCATAATGGCTATACCAGCTTATATTCCCACCAACAGTGAATGAGGGTTCCTTTTTCTCCACAGCCTCTCCAACACTTGTTATTACCTGTCTTGTTGATAGCAACCAATCTAACAGGTGTGAGGTGGTATCTCATTATAGTTTTGATTTGCATTTCTCTAATAGCTAAGATAAGCACCTTTTCATGTATCTGTTGGCCATTTGTATGTCTTCTTGGAAGAAGTATTTGTTCAGATGCTCTCCCCATTTTTTAATTGGATTGTTTGCTTATTTGTTGTTATGCTTTGTGAATTCTTTATATCATATAAATATATTTTGGATATTAACCTCTTATCAGAGCTGTTGTTTGCAAATATCTCTCATTTAGTTGGATGTTTGTTTTGTTGTCAGTTTTTTTTGCTGCGCAGAAGCTTTTTGGTTTGATACAGTCCCATTCATTTATTTTTGCCTTTACATCTCTTGCCCTTGGTGTCAAATTCATAAAATGTTCTCTATGTCCAAGGTTCATAAGTTTAGTTCCTATGTTTTCTTCTATGTAATTTATTTTTTCAGATCTTATATTTAGGTCTTTGATTCATTTTGAATTAATTTTTGTACAGGGGGACAAACTATAGTCAAGTTCATTTTTTTGCATGTGTCTTTCCAATTTTCCCAGCACCATTTATTGAGAAGGCTTTCGTTTCTCCATTGTGTGTTTTTGGCTCCTTTGTCAGAGATTATTTGTCGATATTTATGTGGTTTTACATCTGTATTATTTCTTTCTTTTTTTTAGAGAGAGAGATAGAGAGAGACAGACAGGGAGTGGCAGGGACAGACAGACAAGAGGGAGATAGATGAGAAGCATCAATTCTTTGTTGTGGCACCTTAGTTTTTCATTGATTGCTTTCTTATATGTGCCTTGACCCAGGCACTCCAGCAGAGCCAGTGACCCCTTGCTCAAGCTAGTGACCTTGGGCTTCAAGCCAGCAACCTTTGGGCTCTAGTCAGCAACCATGGTGTCATGTCTATGATCCCACACCCAAGCCAGTGACTCCACGCTCATGCTGGTGACCTCAGGGTTATCGACCTGGGTCCTCAGCATCTCAGGTCAGCACTCTGTCCACTGTGCCACCACCTGGTCAGGGTAATATTTATTTATTTATTTTATTGACTGTCAGCCATTTTCTATAGAATAGTAGACTGAGATAAATAGCATTTACACTTGAAAATAAACATGTGTCCTGTCAGACCTTTAGCATGTAGGATTGAATTGGGAGTGAACTAGGTTGAATTTTGTTGTAACTATGGTTATCTTCAGTACATCACAAGTTTCAAATTCCTTTAAAATTGCCATGTCCTCAAAGATAAACTCAAAATGGATAAAAGACTTAAATGTAGGCCGTGAAACCATAAGCATCTTAGAAGAAAACATAGGCAGTAAGCTCTTCGACATCTCTCGCAGCAATATATTTGCTGACTTATCTCCACAGGGAAGTGAAATAAAAGACAGGATAAACAAATGGGAATATATCAAATTAAAAAGCTTTTGCACAGCTAAAGACAACAAGAACAGAATAAAAAGACAAATTACACAGTGGGAGAACATATTTGACAATACATCTGATAAGGGGTTAATAACCAAAATTTATAAAGAACTTGTAAATCTCAACACCAGGAAGACAAACAATCCAATCCAAAAATGGGCAAAAGAGATGAATAGACACTTCTCCAAAGAGGACATACAGATGGCCAATAGGCATATGAAAAAATGCTCAACATCACTAATCATTAGAGAAATGCAAATTAAAACCACAATGAGATATCACCTCACACCAGCCAGAATAGCGCTCATCAACAAAACAACACAGAATAAATGCTGGCTAGGATGTGGAGAAAAGGGAACCTTCCTGCACAGCTGGTGGGAATGCAGACTGGTACAGCCACTGTGGAAAACAGTATGGAGATTCCTCAAAAAACTGAAAATCGAACTGCCTTTTGACCCAGCTATCCCACTTATAAGAATATACCCCAAGAACACCATAGAATGGCTCCAAAAGGAGAAATGCACCCCCATGTTTGTGGCAGCATTGTTCACAATAGCAAAGATCTGGAAACAGCCCAAGTGTCCGTCAGAGGACAAGTGGATTAAAAAACTTCAGAACATATATATACTATGGAATACTACTCAGCCATAAGAAATGATGTCATCGGGTCATTTACAATAACATGGATGGACCTTGATAACATTATATGGAGTGAAATAAGTAAATCAGAAAAAAACTAAGAACTATATGAATCCATACATAGAAGGGACATAAAAATGAGACTCAGAGACATGAACAAGAATGTGATGGCAACAGGGGTGGGGGTGGGGGAGGGGGGAGGGGGCGAAGAAGGAGAGAGGGGTTGGGGGAGGGGAGGGGCACAAGAAAACCAGATAGAAGGTGACAGAAGACAATTTAACTTTGGGGAAGGGGTACACAGCACAATCAAATGTCAAAATAATCTAGAGATGTTTTCTTTCAACATATGTACCCTGATTTATCAATGTCACTGCATTAAATTTAATAAATAAATTTTAAAAAAAAAAGAATAAAATTGCCGTGTGCTTAGAATTAGAAGTAGGATGCTGGGGGATTTTTCTCAGTAATTTCTCCTCTTTCTCTAACCATATCCATACTCCTTCACCACAGAAAGACTCACTGTCCATATTCTTGCTCCTCCCCTAGCAGTAGACTGATCTTGCTTGTTACTCAGTGCTTGTGAAGGTTGGTGTGAGTATAGGGAGGTGTCCTTTTCATTGTGTCATAGCCTCGGTCTTAGGCAGGCACTGCGTGCCTGGGCCTCAGAACTGGGAAGTTTTAAGCATTCCTGCCCTTCCTCCCCATGGAAGCCAATGTCTGCCTTCTATCTAGGGTACACTTTGCACCAGATGGGATTTCCTTCTGTCTTCCAATGGTGAAAGACCTGTGATCGTATTCGTTTAGGATTCCAGGCCTGGGACAGCTTCCTGCCCTAACCAGGGTAGAGCTATTTTTCTTTCATCCTTCTTTCATCAGCAATGGGATTTTGCCTGTGCCCTTGGGGACAAGTTTTGATGCTCTGCCCAAGTAGCTTAAAGGTTTTGTTCCATATGAAAGAAGGATCTTGGCAGAGTGACAGCACTGTGTGCCTTTCTTCTAGTAGTTACCAAACCCCTTCCTACATATGTGCACTCCTGAAGGTAGCCCCTCACAGCCTCCCACCCTTTCTCCAGTCTTTCTCGTGGGTGCCTGGTTAGAGGTGCATGAAAAGCAGCTTAAAAGTGTGTTAAGATTCTACTGAGTGTGGGACTCTATACTATCATGCTAGCCAACAATTGGCTGTTGGCAGTTATTAAATTAAGTCATTAAACCTAGTTGTTTTCTTCTTATCTGCTTGTATGGTGGCCAGTACCTCTCCCTCTTGAGCTCTGTCACAGGTGAGCCAATCCTGGTTTCACCTCTTCTTGGAGGTGCCTGTCCCTCCTGGAAATTCAAAGTCCTCCAACCTCAGATCTCTGATAGGTTCAAGTTCTGGTTTGTAGTTTACCCGGCCTTTTCTTGTGAGATGAGAGCAACACTCTTTCCAACTTTCTCCATCTTAGGCAGTTGTAAACACTCCCTCCTCTATTCTTTTTTTTTCCTTTGTGAGGAGAGAGAGATAGAGAGACAGAAAGACAGAAAGAGATAGACAGACAGGAAGGGGGAGAGATGAGAAGCATCAACTCGTAGTTGTGTCACTTTGGTTGTTCATTGATTGCACTTCACATGTGTCTTGACCAGGGAGCTCCAGCCAAGCCAGTGACCCCTTGTTCAAGTCAGCGACCTTGTGCTTCAAGCCAGCGACCATGGGGTCATGTCTATGATGCCATGCTTAACCTGGCGCCTCGGGGTTTTGAACCTGGGTCCTCAGTGTCCCAGGCCGATGTTCTATTCACTGCACCACCGCCTGGTCAGGTCTCCCTCTTCTATTCTAAATAAAGTAAACAGGATGAATCTCTTTTGCCAAGTCCTTCCCCTTCTCCGCTGCCCTCTGATCCAGTTCTTCTCTGCTTCCTCTGCAACTCCGTTCTCCATTCCCAAAGTAAAGAGTCTACCTGATAGATCACGGCCTTCCTTAGAGGACGAGGATGCTTCAGGAGAAACTGAAGGAAAAAGGCAGAGTTTTGTTAGTGGACAAGGCTTAGGCTTGAATACTCATATGTTAATAATGTTTGTCCTGTCACAGCTTTAAATAATAGCAGTAACTGGGATGGACACAAGTCACTATGCAGGGTCCCCATCCTGCCAAAGGGAATCCAGTGAGGGTCCCTGCAGTTTTCCCCATTGTTCTCCCTATTACTGGACGAGGAGCCAGGTTGATCCTCATAATAAAGTATTGGAGTTGAGGGGAGGGAGGAAGGAAGATGAGAAAAAGCTAAATAGTTTGAGACTAGAGGAGTTTTCAGGGAATTTGAGGAGAGCGAAGCCAAACCAGGCACAGGGTAGGAGTGGACCAGAGGGGAAAGATGGGGCTTCTGTGAGTACTGCATGGACCCCATTTCGATTTCCGTTTCTCTGTAAGAGCATCAGGTAAAGAGTGAGTTAGTCTATGGCTTTTTCTGTTCACGTCTTAAATGCAATGCCACTCTGAGACTGAACCGTGAGTGTCCCTGGCTTCATAAGGGTTACACTGAAGGCCTACTATGTATGTACCAGGCTGTGGTAAGTACTTTACAGAGGAAGAAACTGAGGGTCGGAGATGGTAGACGACTTGCCCCCAGTCACACAACTAAGAAATGTCAGAGCTTGGATAAAAATCAGGCTTTCTGCCCAGACAGTTTTCCTCTGATCAGCCACCTATCCCGAGGCTGTTCCTGCCCCTCTCAGAGTCTCTGACCCTCAGTCCACAGAGCCAGCTAGGCCTCGCCTCAGGGCTGGGCTGAATCTGCACCCTATTTAGCTCCTGCAAAACCAGCCTCCACAGACATCTCCCCCTGCCCCCATCACCGAGGAGAGAAAGCTCTCCGCTTCCTGACACTCTCCAGACAGCCAGGCCCCGGGGTTGCAGCCAAGCGGAACCCCTCTGGGTGCCCCAGCCTGGGCTCCGGGTGTGTTCCCTGTCACAGCCCAAGAATGTGGGCATCCAAGCAGCAGCAGCAGATACGCTGGCTGTCAGCCGAGCCAGGGCCCCTGATAACTGACAGGAGCTCAAAGAACCATTAGAGAGAAAGGCTGGGTTGAGGGAGCATTTCAGAGTCGCCTGAGCTGCACAGAATGGCAAAGGGCAGCTGGGATGGCCGCCTCAGGTAAGCTGGTGTCTAATAGGACTCAGTTCTTATCCGTGGAATAGGGATGATATTTCTTGGCCCGCCTGCCTTACCAGGCAGCCATGAGAAAAATGAATGTGCTTGCTTGTGCTGCCTGATTGTATTGCCTCCTCCAATCCATCTCAGAGAGCTACAGCAGAACCGAGGCCCCAAGAGCACAACTTACACCTTCAGCTGGTCACAGAGCTAGGAACAGACTGCAGGCCCTCTTCCTCCCCAATCAGGGCGATCTCCCCCAGTTTCAGTGCTTTCTATCCTAAAGACACCCAGAGAAGGAGGACAGCTTCCTGGATGGAGGGCCAGATGAGGCAGATTCCAGTCCTGGGACCCTGGATGGGGCCAGGATGCTGGGCTCCAGGCTTAGTGCCGTCACTCACTCACTGTGGCAAAAACACTGGGCAGAGTTTCTCCTTTTAGGACCTCGGTTCATGACATTGCCACAGCAGTACCTCAGACTTTCATGTGCTCGTGAATTACTGGGGTCTTGTTAACAGTCAAATTCTGGGTTAGCAGGTCTGAGACAGGGCCTGGGAGTCTGCATTTCTGACCAGCCTCCAGAATCCACTGGTGCTGCTGGCCCGTGGACCACAATTTAAGAACAGTGGCCTGGAGGAGCCCTAAGGACTTCCAGGTCTGGCCTTGCAGCCTGCTGGGTCTCTGAGGCTCCGCCTTTTTCTTATCCCAGCAAACCCCCTCCCCAGAGCTGTCCAGAGGTTCTCAAAACTCCTTGGGAGTACTTTCTCCTCCCCAGGATCTGCCCCACCATCTGCTCCTGCTGCACCTCCAGGGCCAAGAAGTCTCAAGTTGCTCCTTCTCCTGCTGCAACTTGCCTCAGGAGCACCCTCCCCCAGCTCTTCTAGGAGACGGAGCCCCATCTCCACTGAGGACGCAGGAGCTCATTGCAGTTACCCAGCTCTTCACTGCAGGCCGGGCGGCATGTGACAGCAGGGCTCTCAGGAGCACCCTATCCAGAGACCTGGCCCTGGCTGATGTGGCGCCCCCTGGGCTTTCCTGCCCCTGCCCCCTCACGCCAACATAACAGCAGCTGCTGGAGTGAGATTTATGTGGATGCTATTGGGGTTTTGTAAAGAAAAGAGGGCGTGTGCTCATAAGGAAGGAAGAAAACCAACATTTATTACGGTCCTATTGTGTGGCAGGCACATTCGCAAACATCACTTCCGCCCAACCCTTGGCCCTGGAAGGAACGCTTGCCTTGAAGGTCATGGTGAGGATGAAATAGGACGAAGCATATGAAACTCCTGGGTGACTGGTCAGCAGTTTGAGGAGCAAACAGAGGCCAGCCTGGCTTCAGGACACAAAGAGAGAAGAGGCTGGGGGTGGGCAGATGAGGGGCATCCGGCCGAGGCTGGGCCTGCAGACCTCAGAGGGAATTAGACTCTTTTTGAGGAGAGGGGGGAGTGTGGTAAAGAATTAGGCAAGTTTGGGAGTCAAATCCAATTGGCCCTCCAGAAGCACAGTGTAGCCACTGAGTGCAGATGGACAGGAGGGTGCAGGGCTTATGTGGAGTCTTCCAGGGGTCTAAGGAGCCTCCAGTGACATCCCCTCCACCTCTGGGAGCTTGAGCTAGCCAGTCTATGTGGAAGTTCTGTTGTTTGTCTATTCCTTCAACACCTCTAGGAATGTTCATATCCACAATTTGAGTCTCCCTGTCAAAATCTCCAGAAGGGGACAGCCCAAGCTTCCCCACTGGCAGATAAGGTCTAAGCAGCCCAAAGGCCTCCGCAAGATCACCCTGGATGAGTCACTGGACTGGGGTTGGAACCCAGGCTCCCTTAGGCTGCACTGCTGCCAGGACACTGGGCCTGGGAGGGAGAGAGGCCGGAAGGCCAGAGTCCAGCCTGGGTCAGCCAGCGTCCATCAGCAGGAGCATCACCCGGCTGGCTGGGCTCAAAATAGCTCTCCAGATGCAAGGAAATATTTTATCTTACTCTGTTTTCCCACAAAAAAAAAAAAAAAAAAAAAAAAATTAAATAAATAAACATTTCCAAATCTCAATGGGGCCAGACTCCAAAGACAGGGAAAGGGAACAGAACATGCCCGGCCTCCCACTGAGAAGTCCGGTTTCTGTCCTTTTAGTTCATTTCTTGAGGGTCAAGACTTTGCTTCATGACTTGAGTGAAGAGACTCCCACGGCTTTCCCAGTAATGACTGGCTTTCGGTGTCAGGCTGCCCTTTTCCAGGGGTCACTCATCTCAGACATGGTGCCAGTCAATGATGGGAGAGCTGCAGGGACCGCCACGGAGGAATGAAGACATAAATGACACAACTTTGCCCTCAAGGGGCTTCCAAATTACTGGGTAACAGGGCTGAGCTTCCTCTCTCCCTGAGAAGCCCGCCCTCTCTCCCTCCCTCCCTCCCTCCCTTCCTTCCTTCCTTCCTTCCTTCCTTCCTTCCTTCCTTCCTTCCTTCCTTCCTTCCTTCCTTCTTTCCTTCCTCCCTCCCTCCCTCCCTCCCTCCCTCCCTCCCTCCCTCCTTCTTCTTTTCCTTCCTTCCTTCCTTCCTTCCTTCCTTCCTTCCTTCACCCCCAAATCTGTAATGTTTCCTGCAAACAAGGACTGTCTTCTCTGTAACTGCAGAACGGCCATCAAAATCAGGAGGTGAATATGAAATCATTGCTATCATTTACTCCTTGGACCCCCTTCAAGTGACCACGTGTCCCAATAATGTCATTTTTAGCCTCAGGATCCAGTTTCAGACACACGTACTGTATATAGTTGTCATGGCTCTTTAAAGTCCTTCAGTCTAGAAAAGTTTCTCAACTTTTACATGACTTAAAGTTTTTAAATTTATTGGAGTGACATTGGTTAATAGCGTATACATTTCAAGTGTACAATTCTATAATACATAATACATATATTGCATTGTGTGCTTACCACATTAATTGACTTTTTTAAGGCCTTGACAACTTGAAAATTATTTCATAGCTCTCCTTCAGTTTGTTTGTCATGGAAGTGACCCTGTGTTTTTCCAAACACACCTTCAGGTGGCATTTGATTTTGATCAGTCCTGTTACTGGTGATGATTTTTTTTATAGAGAGATTCTTTGAAATGAAGCAAATATCTCATTTCTTATCAAGATTTCAATTTATTCATTTGTTTATATCAATATGAACTTACGGTTTTGTTTTATTCAGTAGGTTATAATCTCTTACTATCATTATTTATTTTGATGCTCAAATTGCTCCCAATTTGGCCATGGGGGAATCCCTTCAAGGTGGCTCCTGTATCCTTTTGAAAAGTCCTCATCATTCTTTGACTACTTACTTACTTTCTGGCATGACAAAATGTTCCAAGTGGATCTTGGACTTTTCCTGTCCCTATCCTGTAATCAGGCATTCTCTAAGGAAATGTAACATGGTGAAATTCTAATTCTATTATTTTTACTTTGTTTATTAGCTAGCATTCCTTTATTTGAAAACAAAAACTTCCTTTTCATCAACTACACTGATTCATTTCCTTGAGGTACAATTTAACAGCAAGTCAGGATAAATGTTTGCTTTCATAATAATGAGTTAGTTTTCTAGCATCCTCTAAATGTGGTCAATAAGGGTTTTTTAAATGTTATTATGAACTAATTAATTTTTATGCATTTCACTCTTTATCATTATTGTTATTAATGTTCAAATAATCCCATCTTTGGTCAATGGGAGCTGTCTTTTCTTCCATTTGAATCTAACCATGAGGAAACAGGAGAAAACAAACCCAAACTGAGTTATTTCCCAATGGAAATTTTGTTTGAGATTGCATTGAGTCTTCGGGCTGATTTGGGAAGAATTGATGTCTTTAAAATAGTGAGCCTTTCTGTTCGTGAATGTGGTGTGCCTCCCTGTTTACGTAGGTCTCCTCTAAGGTCTTTCATTGAAGTTTTATTAAGAGTCTTGCACATTTTTGTTAGGTTTATTAAAATATATTGTATCTTTTTATTGCTAGTCCAAATTGTATCCTTTTAAAAGTACATTTTCTTTATTTTTATTTTTATTTATTATTATTATTATTATTATTTGCATTTTTCTGAAGCTGGAAACAGGGAGAGACAGTCAGACTCCTGCATGCGCCTGACCGGGATCCACCCGGCACGCCCACCATGGGGCGACGCTCTGCCCACCAGGGCGCGATGCTCTGCCCATCCTGGGCATCGCCATGTTGCGACCAGAGCCACTCTAGCGCCTGAGGCAGAGGCCACAGAGCCATCCCCAGCGCCCGGGCCATCTTTGCTCCAATGGAGCCTTGGCTGCGGGAGGGGAAGAGAGAGACAGAGAGGAAGGCGCGGCGGAGGGGTGGAGAAGCAAATAGGCGCTTCTCCTGTGTGCCCTGGCCGGGAATCGAACCCCGGTCCTCCGCACGCTAGGCCGACGCTCTACCGCTGAGCCAACCGGCCAGGGCAAAAGTACATTTTCTAAATGGAAAAGTGTGGTATGTAGAAGTACACCTGGCTTTTTTGTATATTGATTTTGCACCAAGTTGCTAAACTCTTAACTCCAATAATTTGTAGATTATTTTGCTTTTCTATGTAAAAATTATATTAAATCATAATACAAATCATAACACAGTTTTGTTTCTCCCTTTTCAGTCCCTGTAATTTTATTTCTCTTTTGTCTCATTGTGTTTTCTGGAGCTACTAGTGCAATGTTGAATAAAAGTAGCAATAGTAAGCTTCCTTATCTTATTCCTGTTTTTAAAAGAAATATTTTTAACATTTCAGAATTTAGTAAAATGCGCCCTGACTGGACAGCTTGATTGGTTAGAGCATTATCCCCATATGCAAAGGTTGTGGGTTTGATCCCCATTCAGGGCACATAGAGAAACAGATCAATGTTTCTGTCTCTCTCTACCTTCCTCTCTCTCTAAAATCAATAAATAAATTTTAGAAAAAAAGAATTTTGTAAAATGTTTTCTGTATGATTGCTTTTTTTTGTAGATACCAGGTATAGAATGTTCGTTTATATTACTAAGTTGCTAAGAGTTGTATTTTTAATCATGAATGGGTGTTGAATTTATGTTCTCTATATACTTACTGAAATAATTCCATTTTATCTCCTTTAACCTGTGAATAAAGAACAACTCATATATAGATTTGTCTAATGTTGAACCCTGTGGTCAAAGAACATGGTTTGTAATGAAACTGATTCTTTTGGAATTTGTTGATTCTTACTGGTCCATTTGTGCTTTTTATTTTTATTTTTATTTTTTTTTTGTGACAGAGAGAGGGACAGATAAGGACAGACAGGAAGGGAGAGAGATGAGAAGCATCAATTCTGCATTGCGGCACCTTAGTTGTTCATTGATTGCTTTCTCATGTGTGCTTTGACCGGGGGCTTCAGCAGAGCGAGTAACCCCTTGCTCAAGCCAGCGACCTTGGGCCCAAGCTGGTGAGCCTTGCTCAAACCAGATGAGCCCGCCCTCAAGCTGGCGACCTTGAGGTTTCAAACCTAGGTCCTCCGCGTCCCAGTCTGATGCTCTACCCCCTGCGCCACCTCCTGGTCAGGCCATATGTGTTTTATGTCGGGTTTATTCCTCAGTCTTTGGATGCAGGGTTCTGATCCATGCATTAGATTGCTAAAAGTCTTACTGATTTTTTTACATAGTCTATCAAATCCTGATAGATCTTCCACTATATATATATTATATATGTATATCAATTACATGTGTATATAGTATATATCCATTATACATTATATATATGTATAATATATATTTATTATATATAAAGTTATAATATATGTATGAATTAAACAATTTTATATCTTCCCAGTTGATTCAATCTTCAGTCATTTTGTAATGGCCTACTATATCTCTAGTAATGCTTTAGTCTTCAAGTCTGTTTTGTCTGGTATTAATCTGGCTATACCAGATTTCTTTTGGTTAATATTTGTCCCATCTTTTGACTTTCAACTTTTCTGCATTCCTTAAAATAAAACTTTTTACTTACTTTGACAATCTTCTTGTTATTGTGAGTACTGATGTGTTTAATTTGTTTCTACCTAGAGCACATAGTAGGTGCTTAGGAAATCAGCCAGTGTCAACCCTGGATCTGTTAGAGGCTTGCTGGGGGTAGGGGAGAGGAGAGAGAAGGGGGGCCTCTTCTCACTATTACCCCTTAGTGTGGAAGGCCAACAGGACATGGTTTTTCCTGAGAAAAGCATGGCATTTCCAGAAAGACTTGGCTGAGAAAACCCCAACCTAGTCTGAGGCCGCATAACTGTTTCCTAGAAACTAGATGTGAGTGAAACTCGGCCGGTGCCCGAGTCACAGCATTCATTTCCTGTTTTTCATCCATGAGCTAATAAAGTTATTTCCTTCGTATGCTACACTGCTGAGCAGGAAGGTCCCGCTGCCTCAAGGCTTGAGGCCAGCTGTCATCCACCACCCGGCTCCAAGCAGAGGAGGAAGTGGCCAGGGCTCCCAGGGGGAGGGCTTCCTCTCAGCCAGGGTCGGCTACTCCTCTCCCCACACATGTTCCCAGGCAGCATCAGAACCACCTCTACCCTGATAGACTCCAAGGCTCTGTCCCCAGCCTGGAGCCCCCTGTGGATCACCTGCTGACCCATCTATCTCATTCTCTCAGAAGTCCCCCAAGATGTCTGACCAGCACCTCAAATCCCACATGTCCCACAAAGACCTTCTCTTGGCTCACCACGTTCCTTTGGGTGATCCTCATATTCCACATCTCTGTGGTGCCGTCACCATCCACCTGGCTGCTCAGTCACAATTAAGGGCATCACTGTGCCCCCTGCCCAATCCCTGTAGCCTGTCAACCAGCCGCCTTGGTCTGGGCTCCCCGGCCCACTCACAGCAGTGTGAGGTGGGCTCTTGTCTGGCCCAGGCCAATCTCCCGCTCACTGCAGGTTCTCCAGGGCAGGGCGAGTGTGGATTCATCTCTGTGCCTCAGTGTCCCGCACAGAGTGTGGGCATGGGAAGACTGCTCAGAAAAGTTCACTCAACAAATGAATGACTGAGTAAGTGAGCAGAACCCTCAAAGCCTTCTCCAGGATAACACTCTGCTATTCCACCTATCCCAGGGATCCTCCCTGGTTGTGGATTCCATAGGCCTCTGCCTCCTGTCCCTTCTGAATCTGCCCCAGGCCTCCGCTTTCTGCCCCACCTGCGGAATTCAGCATCGTACACTGCCCTGGTCACTGCTCTGAGCCAGGGCCCTGGCTCCAGCTCTGGAGGTGGCTTGGTCCTGCACAGACAGCATTGGCTCTAGGTACCAGGGCTGTTTCCCTGGTTCATTCATTCTCTACTCATGCAAACATTCACGGAGCCCAGAGCTCTGGGGATACAACGCAACAAAGAAGAGGTTCCTCCCACCTTGAGGTTTACTCACCCGAGTGGGGAGCAGACGATCCAGCAGCACCCAGTCACTAGCAATGTCCAGGTGAGCTGGGGGACCTCCGGGTGTGTGTGGTGGGTCCAGCCTCATGGGAACAGATAAGAGGGCCGTGGGAAGCTCGTGCAGTTAACAGCCCAGACAGCAGGCCGAGACGCAGGGCTGAGTCTGGCTCCCAGAATGGAGTGTGAAGGATGAGGGCAGTGGCCTACAGGGGCAGGGTTCACTGCAGACGCCCCATACAGAAGGTGGACTGGGAAGGTCACAGTTTGGGAGTTGGGCGGTCTGACATACTGCAGGAGCTGTTCTCTGAGCCCCGGTTTCCTCTTCTGTGGAATGGGTGTTAATAATCCTCACCTCAGCCTGACCTGTGGTGGCACAGTGGATAAAGCGTCGACCTGGAAATGCTGAGGTCACTGGTTCGAAACCCTGGGCTTGCCTGGTCAAGGCACATATGGGAGTTGATGCTTCCAGCTCCTCCCCCCTGTCTCTCTCTCCTCTCTCTCTCTCTGACTCTCTCTCTCCTCTCTAAAATGAATAAATAAATAAATAAAAATAATCCTCACCTCGCTAGGGGAGGAAATACATGCACACCAGGAAAGGTGTTTAACAAATCGGGCACCTATGAGAAGCTCAAGCCAGAGCTTGGGGAGGCGGGGAGCTCACAGTCAGCCCTGGAGCATGGGGCTGGGACCCTCTTCTGCTCAGGGATGCCTTGAAGCTAAGACAGGGCCAAGGTGCAGGGACAGGAATTCAAGAGGATTCAGGTGAGGGCGAGGGGCAGAGTGTGGAGGAAAGATTCAGTTTTGAGCTGGGCAATTTATTTGTATGAAAAACACCTTCACAAGCCCAAGGTAGTGCTGGTGTCAGCCCAGGAAACCGCAGCTTGGAGGGGAAGGGGAATGGCAGAGCTGCGCTCAAATCTGGGTTTGTGGAACCCCTGCTCCCATGCCCCTGGCCTTGCACTGGGGTCCGGGTTTCATCAAGGCCCTCACATCCTTTCACACAGAATCAGGGTCCTGGGGTCAACTGAGCTGTCCTTCCTGCCCTGGCCGCGTGCTGCTGCATTTTTGAACATCTTATTCATTCCCAATCAGTTCAGCTTTTGTTTCCCGGGTCAAGTGCAGTGCACCCAAGAGTGGCTGGCATGGTTCCCACATTGGCACAAGTCACCCCTCAAGGACACTTCCTAAAGGGCAATATTGCATATAATAATAATGATAATTGCAGCAAAACCGTAAGAGTGAGGCGTTGCGGACAGGACCATGGCCGGTGAAGAGAGGGGAGACTCGGCCCTTAAGCCTGCTCTGCTGTGAACTGACTGTGGGCCTGACCACGTCCTTCTCCCTCTGGGCTGCAGCTTCCTTCTTGCATAAAGACGGGGTGCACAAGGAGACTTGCTCCCGCAGCTTCCAAGGCTCCTTCTCTTCTGTTGTCAACCCCAGCCCTCACCTCCCCTGGGCGGAAGCTGCATGAGCAGTTCCCCATGTGTGAGAAGCGGGAAGTAGTGCTTCCCAAGGCCCTCTGCTCCCTGAATATCTTGTCTGCTTGTCCACCAGACCCTCAAGGACAGGGGTCCTGGCTTTCTCTCATCCATTCATTTATTCATTCACTCATTCATTCACTGGTGTACTTAACGAGCCTGTGCCAGGCCCCGAGCTGGGCTGGCTGTGGGCGGCCTGGTGCCTGCCTTCCAGGGGCTCCTGGTCTGGCGGGCAGGCAGAGCCAGGTACGCGTGGTAGCGCCTCACCAGGCCTGCAGGGACGAGATGAGATCCTGGAGTGCTCTGCCCTACAGAGGGGCGGGGTGGGGAGCGGCCTGCGGTGTGGACATGCTGTAGCAAGTGCTCCTGTCCTTTAAGCTCTGTCTCCTCATCTGCAAAGCAGGTGTGAATAACAGCAGCCGCCCCATAAGGCTGTTGTGAGGAACAGATGAGAAAGTACAGGTAAAGGAGCGAGCATAGCTGCTCAGCAAACGCTCGGTCTCAATGGACCAACCTGTGGGTAGGATGGACCCTGCTGACAAATGCTACACTTATATGTCCATTGTCCCTCAGCGAAACACTTCAGCACCTCTCAGGTGCAAGCATGTTTCAGGTGCAGTGTTGCAGACAGCCCAAACGGGCTGCTCAGTGCTGCAAGGCAATTCTTGAGAACCGTAAAGATGCTTATCTCCACCGAGCTGCATTTCTCAGAAGGGACTTACTGTTGGTTGAGCA
The DNA here is from genome assembly GCF_036850765.1 of Saccopteryx bilineata. NCBI lineage: Eukaryota > Metazoa > Chordata > Mammalia > Chiroptera > Emballonuridae > Saccopteryx > Saccopteryx bilineata. Next base: position 344,552,854 of record NC_089490.1, on the reverse strand, counting down.
TAAGCCTTGGGTCGGGAACACAGAAGCACAAGACCTAGGCCCCTCCCTCCAGATCTTCGGTCTCATGGGGAGGAGACAGGTGTGAAACTGCAAGCGGCCTGCCCAGTGTGGTGCGGGGCAGGTGGTATGACTCCAGCACCGTGCCCCCAGCAAGGGTGGGAGGTGTGGAGCAGTGGGAGTGACAGCTCATGGATGGAGGAGAGGATTGAAACTGGGGTAACAGACTGCTGTGGCCAGTTCTGATGTTTATTCTCACAACACCATCACCACCACCACACACACATGATTTAGAGACATTATATCTACAATTATCATTTTATAGATGTGGATGCTGAGACTTAGAAAAGTCTTCTATTTGCTGAAGATCACACTGTTTAGTAGGTGGCAAGGTTAGGATTTGAGTGCCATACATATGACATCAGAGGCCACCACCACCCTCCACTCCCCTGTGAGAGTCTTTCTCTCTCCCCTCCGGGCACACCTTCCCCTCCTTTCCTTTTCACGTGCCCATCCTTCAGGTTTGGTCGGAAGGCTCTCTCCCCTTGCCCATCATGGGTGGTCAGACAGGGACTTCCTGGGTGCAATGCCCAGGAAAGCGGTAACTTTGTAATCCCCAGTCCTCCCACATCCACAGCCTGGGCGCGTCCTCTGTTCAGGTACAGCCCAGGTACACAGGCTCCACCCTGGGGTGTGTGGCAGGGGACAAAGACTCTTTGTTCCATTATCTTCCCCCACGAGGCCTTGCCCTGAACACCCTGGATTTGGGGAGGGCACAGGGCAGCTGTGCCAACCAAGCATGGGTTTGCTGATGAGGCAGCAAAGTCCATGTATCCACGATTTAGTACAAAGGCTGTCATCCTGCCTTTGCACCAGAATCACCCCGGAGCTTATAAAAAACCTCCCTGGCAGGGCCCCACCCCAAGCCAATTGAACCAGGATCAGGGGTGGAGCCCAGGCACCCACACTCTATGAAAGCACCTTACAGAATTCCATGGGCAGCCAGACCCATCGCAGTGGGCAGTACATCAGTCCTAACGGTCATGGCGGGGTGCATAGCTGGACAGTAACTCGCACTGATCGGCAAACCTCCCCGTCAAACTAGTTTTCTATTACCTCCTGTTATGGATTGAGATCATCCCCACCCCCTCCGCCAAATTCATATGAAGTCCTGTTCCCTAGTCCCTCAGAATATGATCTTATTTGGAGAGCAGGTCTTTACAGAGGCAGTCAAGGTAAAATGAGGTCATAGGCTGGGTCCCAATCCAGTATGACAGTGTCCCTATATAAAGGGAAGAAGACATGCACAGGAAAGGGCCATGTGAAGAGGGAGGCAGATTAAGGGGATGCTTCTCCATGCCAAAGGATGCCACAGACTGCCGGCAAGCCACAGGAGCTGGGAGCGCAGGGAGTGGATCGGATATATTAGGTTCACCTGTTTCTCTTTACTTTCATAACGTGGCTACTGGGGAAACACAGCAGAGTATGGGGCTCGCATTAGTCTCTATTGGATAATGCTGCTCTGGAACTCAAAGACCATTTCTTTTTTTTTTTTTTTTTTTAATTTTTTTTATTTATTTATTTTTATTTATTCATTTTAGAGAGGAGAGGGAGAGACAGACAGAGAGAGAGAGACGGAGAGAGAGACAGAGAGAGAGAAGGGGGGGAGGAGCTGGAAGCATCAACTCCCATATGTGCCTTGACCAGGCAAGCCCAGGGTTTTGAACCAGCGACCTCAGCATTTCCAGGTCGACGCTTTATCCACTGCACCACCACAGGTCAGGCCAAAGACCATTTCTTTTTAATTTTTTAAAAAGAAATTAAATTTAGTGGGATAATGTTGGTCTATAGCAGGGGTCCCCAAACTACGGCCCGTGGGCCACATGCGGCCCCCTGAGGCCATTTATCCGGCCCCCGCCGCACTTCCGGAAGGGGCACCTCTTTCATTGGTGGTCAGTGAGAGGAGCACTTTGACCATCTCATTAGCCAAAAGCAGGCCCATAGTTCCCATTGAAATACTGGTCAGTTTATTGACTTAAATTTACTTGTTCTTTATTTTAAATATTGTATTTGTTCCCGTTTTGTTTTTTTACTTTAAAATAAGATATGTGCAGTGTGCATAGGGATTTGTTCATAGTTTTTTTTTTATAGTCCGGCCCTCCAACGGTCTGAGGGACAGTGAACTGGCCCCCTGTGTAAAAAGTTTGGGGACCCCTGGTCTATAGGAACACAGGATTAGGTATACATCTCTATAGCATGTCAACGATGCATTGTGCTGTGCCCCCATCACCCAAAGTCAAAACACTTTCCATCACCAGATATTTGGCCCCTTTACTCCCCTCGCTCACCCCTCCCTCTGGTAACCACTTCACTTTTATCTACGTCTCAGTTTTATATCCTCCCTATGTGTGAGATCATACAGTTCTTAGCTTTTTCTGATTTACTTATTTTGCTCAGTATAATGTTCTCAAGGTTCATCCATGTTGTCGCAAATGGGAATATTTCATCATTTCTTATGGCTGAGTAGTATTCCATTGTATATATGTACCACATCTTCTTTATCCAATCCTCTATCGAGGGACACTTTGGTTGTTTCCATGTCTTGGCCACTGTGAATAATGCTGCAGTGAACATGGGGGTGCACATGTCTCAGAAAGGCCATTTCCAAGACGTCTTCCTGGTGGCTCCCAGGAAAAGCAGCCTTGGAATTCTCACTGAATTTCACTCAGCCTCAGCCTCTGAAGAATGTCTGCTTCCCAGATGGCCTCTGGGCTCTGGAACGCACTCAGGGAATTCACTCACTTCTCCCCAGTCCCCCGTGTGTCACGCAGCCTCCCAGGAAGCTGTCCCAGCCAAGCGACCTTTCGTGTGTCATCACAAAAGTGTAGCCAGCAGAGCCCGCAGCCCCCTGCTCAAACTGGAGCTGCCCAGCTGGTTAGAGTCTCAACGCTGTGTGGGAACTTCCATGGTGTCACTTTCTCCCTCCCCCCACAGGCCCTAGGGATGTGGCTTTGCCTCGCCTCAGGCCCTGAGTCAGCTCCAAGGAATCCCCTCTTCTCTCAAGAGGGTTTTGAGGATGAAAAGAAGGCCATGTGATGCTCAAAGTATGTCTTCAGGAGCCAGAGAGATCAGGCCATGAAAGCAGGCGCTGCCTCACACCAGTCACACAGGCAAGTCCCTCTCCTGTGCCTCCATTTCTTCATTGATGAAATGGGCACAAGCACTGTACCTGCCTCACAGAGTTGTTGGGGATTAAATGACATCATCAGTGCATGGTCCGCAGCACAGCACCTGGTTTATAGTAAGTGGTGGTTGTTAGAGGACAAGAAAGAGGATGTGGCTTTTGGCCATTGCTTTACTCAGTCAGCCATCAAGAGGAGGCAGGTACCAAGGGGGCAGGGCCCGCGGTGGGAGGGAGGTGGGAGGACTGTAGTTCCCTTTAGATTTTGGGCTGCATGAAGCTCAACAGACAGCCTATCTGGCCCATTTCCAGGTGAGGAAATCGAGGCCTAGGAGGTGAAGTGACGTGCTCAAGGCTGGTGCAGGGGCTGCCTGTCTCCGAAGCCTGTTTTCTCTCTACCACGCTGCATCATGAAATCTGAGTCCAGTGAACTCAAGAGAGTTTGAGAGGATATAAGCTAATAATGCCTCGAATGCAGGCACTTCGTTCAGGAGGTGACCCAGGAAACACAGAAGCAAGACAGAGAGGGAGAGAACCAAAGAAAGAGTGCTTTGATGAGCAGGTCATCGCTGTGGGCTCTAGCCTGCTGGGCACCCTCTGAGCTGGTGCATAGAACAAACTCCAGGTTTTTTAAACCAGGACGCTGGAGACTGTGGTGTTTGCCTGGCTTCCACCCTGGTGGAGCCATGGGGCCCAGGATCTCTGGCACTTCCCTGCACAGGCTGCACAGGGTCCTCTGTGGTGGAGGGAGCTCCTGCATAGAGTCAGGAGAGAAGCTGAAGCGGCTGCTGTGAGACAGGCGTCCGTCCACGGGGTCAGCCGCAGCCCCACGGCTAGGGAGTCCTCTTGAGAAAAACTTTCAAATTGTGTGATGATGGTCATGAAAGTTTCACAAGTATATATATATAATAGTGGATATTTGGAAGTAATCTGACTATCCAGCAAGAGGGGATTGGCTTAGTGAATCGTAGTGCATCAACAAGATAGACTATTCTGCAGCCAACATGGAGAAGTGCTTGGGAGGGAATGGTGAGTAACAAGTGGCAAGTGCACACAGCACCACGTGGACGGTGCATCAGTCAGGGCCCCATCGGGGAACGCTGAGTAACAAGTGGCAAGTGCACACAGTCTCACGTGGACGGTGCATCAGTCAGGGCCCCGTCAGGGAACGCTGAGTAACAAGTGGCAAGTGCACACAGTCCCACGTGGACGGTGCATCAGTCAGGGCCCCGTCAGGGAACGCTGAGTAACAAGTGGCAAGTGCACACAGTCCCACGTGGACGGTGCATCAGTCAGGGCCCCGTCAGGGAATGCTGAGTAACAAGTGGCAAGTGCACACAGCCCCACGTGGACGGTGCATCAGTCAGGGCCCCGTCAGGGAACGCTGAGTAACAAGTGGCAAGTGCACACAATCCCACGTGGACGGTGCATCAGTCAGGGCCCCATCAGAGAAGCAGAGCCATAGGAGCTGAACACTGAGAGACATTGCCAGGAGTTGGCTTACAGAGTGTGGGGCTGGCTAAGTGAGTTAGAAGGACTTAGCTTGGGACCAGTCCGGGCTTCCCTGAGGCCATGGAGCTCCATCAGGCTGCTACCACTCTAGGCTGAGGTTAGATCCTTTCAGAGGTTCCCCTTCCTTCACCTCCCATGACAGCAGACCTATGCTGGCCAAGGTGGGGGTCACTCTCTCTCCTTTTTCCCAGCCTTGGCCTCAGAGTTCATCACATCTGGGCTCAGTGCCTGGACTGACACACCACAGTCCTCTCCCCTTTAGCTCCCGGCCTCCCGGGGCTGGGAGGGGAGGCCTGCAGGGGAGATAAGTCCTGAACACGTGGGTCCCATCAGTGACCTCACTCCGACTAGCCATTACTGGACTCTCTGGCCTAGCAAAGGTCTGGCTGGGGCTGCCTCACCCCAGGGTGAGTCTGTATAGTCTCCAGTCTCCTAAAATGGACCAATGCCAAGTAGAAAGTGAGTCAGGTTATGATTGTTTGTGTTACCTCGGGCAGGTCTGTGCCCTTCTCTGGGCTCTCTGGCCACCCCAACTCTAACATGGGACATGTATGATTGTGTCAGTGTTAGCCTCTGTGCCTCTTGGGGTCAGTGTCCAGAGTTGAATTGCCCAAAGCAGGGCTGTGTAGACATGGGGGTTGGGCCGAGTGACACAGCTAAGGCCAGCTGGCCTGGGGCAGGGGCATTTATGCCTGGAGTCTGGTCTGTCCCTACTGGCCCCACACCTTGTACTTCATGCTAGGCTGAGCCCACCAGATCCAGGGACACTGTAGGATCCACCTCTGAGGCATCAGTGCCCAGCCCAGGGTTGGCACAAAGAGGGAACTCAGTGAATAGGGAAGAAAGAGAGGGAAAGGAAAGGCATGGAAGGAGGGGGTATGGGGAGTGAAAAGGGAGAGAGGAAAGAGTAAGACGGGAAAGGGAAGTGAAGGGAGGAAGGAAGGAAAGGAAAAGAGAGGGGACAAGGTGAGGAAGTGGAGGAGAAGACCGAGTGATCTAGTGGGTGGGAGAAGAGGCCACGGTCTGAGGCACCCAAGCATCTGTGTGGCCCGGTTTCGCTGCTGACTCAGAATGCAGAGCTGGAGGGGCAAGCCCAGCCCTTCCCGCAGGCACAGGAAGGGGAGGGAAGATGCATGAGGTTGTGCAGTGAGCAGAGGCAGGGACAGTAGCAAGGTTCATGGTCCAGTGTCTGCCTACCTCCCAAGATCACCCCCAGAGAAATGGTTTCCCTGAACCAGTGGGAAGGTGATTTGGAAACAGCCCCAGAAGAGAGGCAAGAGGGAAGGTGTCCTTGGATAGATTGTACAGGGCAGGGGCTGGGCTCTGACGGGTCAGTGGGCAAGAGCTGACTTCTCCTGGTATGACCATGGCTGCCCCAGGACTAGCTGTAGCGGGTGCCATCTGGTTCAGGGGCTCCAGCTACTCTGAGACTTCCCACATTCCACTAGTCTCGCCAGCTCCTGCTGTCCTGGCATTTCCCAGCCTTGTTCTGTTTCCTCTGAGGCTGTCCCTGTCCTTCCCCTCCTCCTTTCTCCCTCTCTTTTTCTCCCTTGCCATCTCTTCTTCCCCCATTTAGTCTGCCCAGCTCTCTGCCCCCACCACCAGGATCCATCTCTCAATGCCTTTCTCTCCCTGTCTTGTTCAAACGTCACTCCACCTGACTGCCTCCCACTATCACATGTGCTTTAACTCATTTTCTGTCTTGCTCTGCTCTGTCTCAGAGTCTCCCTCTGTCTCTCTGTCACCTTCTGTCTCTGATTTCCTCTTTGCCTCTGTCACATGCTCCTTCTTCTCAAGTCACCAGAGGCCCAGCTGGCTGCTCCGGGCAGCGCTCTACCCCGCCCCCTCTCCTCCCACCCGATCTTGCCCACCTCTGGTAACAATTACTTTGGGTTGGGATGGAATCCTCCAGTGCCTCAGACAGACCCACAGGCAGCACACAGGGACCAGATGGCGACAGATTCCTCAAGAAACTAACCACTTTGGGCAAGGGGGCAGAAGCCCCAGGGGAGGCTCAGTCAGCCAAAGAGCAAAGACCTACAGTCCTGCGCTCTCCACACAAGAGCCTCTTGGGCTGCCATGTTCACTGGGCCAGGAGACACAGGGGTAGTGCTGGTGCCCAGGGCACGGACACCAGGAGCAGCCAAAGAGCAAAGACCTACAGTCCTGCGCTCTCCACACAAGAGCCTCTTGGGCTGCCATGTTCACTGGGCCAGGAGACACAGGGGTAGTGCTGGTGCCCAGGGCACGGACACCAGGAGCAGCCAATGGCAGAGGAGCAGGGCCACTGGAAAGCAAGTGGTCCTGCCCCAACTTCACGGGTCACTAGAATCTGGGCAATAGACCCAAAGCTTGAGTCTGAATTGAGGCTCTACTCCTTGGACTGAATTATTCTTACTCTGGAACCTGACTGTCTGGGTTCTAGGCCCACCTCTCCCTCTTCCTGGCTCTGTGACCTTGAGCAAGTCACTGAACCTCTCAGTGTCTTCACCTGTAAATCAGAGATAATAATAGTACCTGTCACAAAGCGTTGATGGGAGAGTTGATATGTATAATGTGCTAGTACAGGGCCTGGCCAGAATAAAGGTTCAATCAGTGATAAATGATAAATAATATAATATAATATAATAATAAACAGTAATTATCATTAATCTTCTTAAAGCATAGTTCAGCTCAAGCCACTTGCTGCTCAGGAACCTGCCATGCCCCTCAGGGTCTACTGTGTAAGTCCAAGCATACTCCAAAGGTCAATTTTCTTCCCTCATCTTGTTCCACTTAGCACAGCCGGTCTCTCCCTCCTAGATATGGAAACATTCTGTCCACTGGCCCCTGGGCCTCTGCCCTTCCCACTGGCAGCTTATTCTCCCTCTCCTGCTAAGACTCCTGACCGCTACCTTCCACCCCTCTCATGTGGCCTACCCACCAACTCCCTTGGCCATCTCGGGCAGGCCCATGGCTCTCACCACATAACAGAGACGTCCCCGTGAAATCTCCAGGCTGGTCCTCTCCCCAGGCCTCCTCACCATTCCCGACTAGTTATGTCCTTGACTTCCCCACTTAGCTTGTCTGAACCAGAACTCGTGATTTTTCTCTCCAAATATTTTTCTCTTCTGTCTCCCACTTCCTATTGCTCAGGCCAGGAAACTTGCAGTCATTCTTTAGTTCGCTCTTCTTTTCACAGCCCACATCCACATGTCAGCATGTCCGATCAGCTTGGCGTTCGGTCTGAGCCACAGCCTTGCTCTGGGCCACCACCATCTCTCACAGGGGCTATTTCAACAGCCTCTAGCTGATCCCCACTGAGGCCGCCTTTGTCTTCCCAGCTTGTCTAGACTAAGCAGCCTGTATGACCCCTTTCAGAGTTGTACACTAAAAAGGGTGTGTTTTACTGTATGCAAATTATGCACTAGTATAAAAAAAAAGTGGAACAAAAAACCAAAATGGACCACATTACTCCTCTGCACAAATGTGTCCAGTAGCTTCCAGCTTACTCTTTACAATGGTCTTTATAGCCCTATATTAGTGTTTTTCAAACGGTGGGCTGTGACCTTTTACTAGATCAGGAAATCAATTTAAAGATCGTGACCAGCATTTCTAAAAGATAAAATAGAATAAAATAAATTAGTTGAGTGTATACCTTTAGTAAAAGTATGTTTCATGAAATGATTACATACTTTGGTTGTATTTTTGGGTATGTATGTTTATACTGAATTGCAAAATATAATTTATTTCTTGCTGTGGATTATAATCAGCCAAATTAATATACTGAGCAGCATGATCTGTTCCTCAGCCCCTGGTATCTGCTTATTTTATCTCTTCCCTCCCTTACCCATTCTACTGTGACCTCACTGACTTTCTTGCTGTTCCTGTGTCATTCCTGGCAAAATCCTGTCTCAGGGCCTTTGCACAAGCTGTTTTCTCTAACTAGGACATTACTCCTCCAGATATCCCCATAGATTTCTCTTATTTCCTCCAGGTCTTGACTTCAATGTCAGCCTCCAGAAAGAGGCTTTTCAGACTGGCTTGTTTAAAATAGACCCTTGCCCTGGCTGGATAGTTTGGTTGGTTGGAGCATTGTCCTAAAGTGCAGAGGTTGCCGTTTGATCCCCAGTCAGGGCACATACAGGAACATATCTACGTTCTTCTCTCTTTCTCTCTCCCTTCCTCTCTCACTAAAACAATTTTTAAAAGTTTTTTTTTTTTTTTTGAAATAAACCCCATTCCAGTTTCCCTGTCATTCTCTTTATTTTCCTTCATAGCACTTATGACTACCTGGAATACTATATATTTATTTTCCTACTTCCTTCTGCTAGAATGTCCATTCTGTGAGGGCAGGGCCGGGTCAGTTTTACTCACTGTTGTTCCCCGGGGCCTAGAACAGTGCTTTGCACAAAGAGGACATTTATTGAATAAATTACTATACTTGCCCTGAAGGAGCATAAAGTCTAGTTTAGATGGATTCTTACAGTTTTCTTTATTTTTATTTATTTAAATGGTAAAGTTCTTGGAACCTGCCTCCAATCTCTACTGAAAGGACAGAGGTACACCTGAGAATTCACCGGGTTTCAGGACCTGGTGAGACCAGAACACCCTCTGGAACCTTTGGCGCCTCACTGGAACCTCAGTGAGAACTGGCACCGTCTCCAAATTCCAGAGCGCCTCTGCTGGTATTCCCTGGGGTCCTGCCGAGACCCCGGTGGTCTGCGCAGAACCTTGGGCTCATGCCCTGCTAGAGTCAACAACATGGAAATGCTGTGGTTGGGATGCTTCATTCCAGTTGACAAGACTTGCGGGCTGAGTGCTCCAGCTGAGACGAAGCAGAGAAACCTGAACCAGATGGCTGGAGGTCTCCTCGCGTGGGAGGCCGCCTCACTGGTGTGGAAGGCAACCTCACCATGGCGCTCTGTCCTGCTGGCGGCAGCCAGAAAATCCCCTCAGCAGCCCACACTTGCTTCAGGAAGACTACTTTGTGGAAAAGGAAGGGGGAAAAGGAGAGGACCAAACCTCCAATAACTTGAGGGTTCAGAGTGAGTTCTTTCTACCAAAATGACTCTTTCCTCCGGAGGGTGAATCACAGGCTCATAGTACCAGGAGGGTCCATAGGGATCAGGTAATACACTTCTCTATTTCACACGCAGAAAAACTGAGGGCCAGACAGGGGAGCAACAGCCCCAAAGTCACACAGCAGGCTGAGGCTAGAACCTGCATCCTACAACCATCAGTCAAGAGGTGTTAATAGAGCAGAAGTTATAGGGTGGGCAGGCCTGAGGGACCAGGGACAGAGCACCAAAGCTCTCCTGAGCCCATGGCATTGGAAGGCCTTGGGGCCCAAGTGGCATTTGAACAAACTTTCTATAGGTTGACAGGATTTTGACCAATAAAGAAGGCATTCCTTGAGGGTTTGAGCTAGAGGGTGGCTGGGTTAAGCCAAGTTTCAGAGGTTCAGAGGTAGAAAGCTCATTTGGGACCCATGTGCAATAGTGTGGCTCATGTCCAGCTTGTGTGAGGGTGGTGGTGAGTGGCTGGAGCTGAAGCCCACGGCCTTGCTTGGCAATCAGCAGTAGCCTATGCACAGTAGAGGAATTAGGGGCTAAGGACTTCACACCTGGAAAGGATTAGGGAACATAGAGTGCTACCTGGGAGTTTTCTGTCCAGACAACCTTCCCTCCACCCCCTACCCCCACTTCCAACACTGTCCCTACAGGTGTGTGTCTCTCCTTGCCGGGTGCTGATGCTATTTTAAGTTTCAGAACCTGCCAGTTGAGAGAGACCTGGGCTTGAGGCCCCACCTCCTGCAGAGAGGCCGGGGCTCTGGGAAGCAGGAGCAGGGCCTGGGAAAACAGGCTATCAAAGCGGCCTGGGCAATTCCCTCTGGCCATGGAGAAGAGAGGGCGGCAGGGTCACAGTGGATGGCTAAATATAGTAACACTAAGAGGTGGAAGTCTTTCCTGCCAGCCACAGGGGGCCGGCCATTCATAGGAGTTCCTTCTCATAGGAGCAAGGATAAGGCTCTCAGGAATGGTGTTTGTGAGACTGAGCTCTGAGGGCCAGGCCAGCCTGTGGTGGACTCAGGTGCTTGGAGGACCTCAGTCTGAATTTGATGTCAAATATTTGCCCGTGGCTGCAATAGTGACAAGGATTACCCCCTGTATTATTATTCTTAAATTTTAACCAGTATCCATTTGGTCCCTATTCTGGGCTAGGATTTGTGCTTGGAGCTCAGGCTTAAAGACTCTGCTTTTTGGAGCAAATGGTTTCCTGGGGAGACAAACTTGTAAATGGCCAACCACTTTGTGGGTAAACAAAATAAAGACTGATCCTAGAACATCAACAGCTATCCCACTAGAATGTGAGCTCCTAGAGGAAGAGATTCCTATCTTTTTGGTCCACTGACTGCTATATTCCCAGCAACCCGTAGATCAGTGGCTGGTATATAGTAGATGCTTAATAAATACATGTTGAATAGCTGAATAAATGACTCTGCCCAGAGAATCAGAACAGACTTTATGTTGGGGTGGCCTGGGGCTGGCTCTTGAAGAAATAATGGACTTTTAAGCCAGACCACTAGATACGGGCCTATTAAGCAAAAAGACTTGCACTGGAAAGACACAAAAATGTGTAATGTACTCAGGAAGGCTGGATCTAGTTTCATGTGGGAGCCAAGGTGGGAGGAAAACTGAAACAGATTCTGAGGGGCTGTGAACGTGGCTAAGAAGCCTGCTGTAAGAAGTGTCCAAAATTGGGTGCACAAGGGGATCTGTTCATGTAGACAGAACATTCTGGAACTTTTATTTTTAACTGTTTTTAAAAAGGAAGAAAAATTTAAGCTCTACTAATATTTAACAACTAGACTGACATCCATGCCCTCACCATGTCCACACTGTGGTAGGTCATGTGTCCCACTTCCCAGGTCTCCTGAGGCAAGCAATGTGGGGTCCTCCCCATGGGCTTGGCTGACACGGTGCCCCCACTCCACTGTGATGCCTTCAGTTAGCCTGCCACAGGATTCATCCAGGCACTTAATTTTATAAAAATAAAGTCTTTAAATTTTATAGCATCTTTACAAAACTTATTGAGGTAGGGGTACAATTTTTTTTTTTTTGTACCATGTAGAAATGTGCTGTTTATCTCACAACAAAATACTGAAAGAGTTACCCATGAAAATGATGAGTTTTATCTTTTTCCTTTTTTGTTTTTTTGGTTTGTTTTTTTTTATTTCTCCGAAGTTAGAAGTGAGGAGGCAGACAGACTCCCACATGCGCCCGACCCAGATCCACCCAGCATGCCCACCAGGGGGCAATGCTGTGCCCATCTGGGCCATTGCTCCATTGCAACTGGAGCCATTCTAGCATCTGAGGCAGAGGCCATGGAGCCGTCCTCAGCACCCAGGCCAACTTTGCTCCAATGGAGCCTTGGCTGTGGGAGGGGAAGATAGAGACAGAAAGAAAGGAGGGAGGGAAGGGTGGAGAAGCAGATGGGCACTTCTCCTGTGTGCCCTGGCTGGGAATTGAACCTGGGACTTCCACACACCAGGCCAATGCTCTACTGCTAAGCCAGCTGGCCAGGGCCTTTTTTTCTTTTATGAAAAGACAAATTATCCAAATGTGCGGCTCTTTCTTTGACATCAAGGATAACCATCCAGCAGATGCTAAAACAAATAGATAACAGAGGAAAATGCATTTTAAAATTGAGTAAGAAAGCCTGCCCAGGCAGTGGTGCAGTGGATAGAGCATTAGACTGTGAAATGGAGGACCCAGGTTCAAAACCCCAAGGTCGCCAGCTTGAGCGCGGGTCATCTGGGTTGAGTGTGGGATTATAGACATGACCCTGTAGTCTCTGGCTTGGGCCCAAAGGTCACTGGCTTGAAGCCCAAGGTTGCTGACTTGAGCAAGGGGTCACTTGCTCTGCTGTAGCTCCCCCTCTCCCCCTGTCAAGGCACATATGAGAAAGCAATCAATGAACAACTAATGTGCTGTAACAAAGAATTGCTGCTTCTCATCTCTCTCCCTTTCTGTCTGTCTGTCTGTCTGTCCCTATCTGTCCCTCTCTCTCTGATTCTCTCTTTCTGTCAAAAAAAAAATTGAGTAAGAAAGTAACTGCCTTAGAAGAAACTTATGCTATAGAGAGAGTAACTTTGCAAATGGACATTTTGGAATATTTCTGTTGCTGAAGTTGTTGTTAGAACTTTACCTATCTGTTGCATCTACACATTTAACAACAGGGAAATAGACTTAAATAGAATTGTATAACCTATTTAAAAATCTAAGTACAGACAGGTTCCACTTAATACCAGGGATAAGTTCTGAAAAATGCAAGATGCATGAGGCTGCTGCTGGTGTAACACAGCACACTGCTTCACAGCAAATCTTTTTTTATAAGTAGAAAGAATACACTCTAAAACAAGGATAAAAGTATAGTATAGTAAATACATAAACCAGTAACAGTCATTTATCATCACTATCAAGTATCGTGTACTATACATAATTGTGTATGCTATACTTTTATACGACTGGCAGCACAGTAGATTTGTTTACACCAGCATCACCACAGACACGTGAAGAATATGTTTGTTATGACGTTATGATGGCTATGACATCACTAGGTAATACAGATTTTTCAGTTCCTTCATATGTATTGACTGAAAAGTCGTTATGCAGTACATGTCTGTAAAGAGTTTCAGTGGGTTTTGAACTCATCCGTCAAAATAATTTTTAAAAATATCACTTTCTGATTAGTTTCCAATAACAACTGATGTCACAACCTCTGCACAGGACTGGAAATCGCCCTGTGTGATTTAGTAAACGCAGGTAGAAACACAATTCTTCCATGCAGTGCTTGGGCTCTTCGTGAGGTATATTTTCAACTACAACAGACATTAAATCAAGTGAAAAGGTAAATAGAATTTAGCACCAGATCCTCAAATAAGTGTACCACATTGTAAATCAAGGTTTTATTTAAAAATAAGACATACTTGGTCCTGGCTGGTTGGCTCAGTGGTAGATGGACGGCCTGGCATGTGGAAATCCTGGGTTCAATTCCCGGTCAGGGCACACAGGAGAAGCACTCTTCTGCTTCTCCATCCCTTGTCTTCTTGCTTCTCTCTCTCTTTCTCTTCTGCTGCTGCAGCCAAGGCTCGGTTGGAGCAAATTGAAGCTAGTTGGCCCTAGGTGCTGAGAATGGCTCCATGGCTTCCGCCTTAGGCACAGAGAAGAGCTTGGTTGCTTAGCAATGCCCCAGATGGACAGAGCATCGCCCCCTAGTGGGTTTGCTAGGTGTATCCCGGTTGGGGCACATATGGAAGTCTGTCTCTCAGCCTTCCCTCCTCTCACTGAATAAAATAAATTAATTAATAAAAATAAGAAAAAAAATCACAATTTTTAGAAATAAAGCATTTAGTCAGAGCAAGAAACTTTTTAAAGCCATTTAATAAAATGAAAATGAAACTTTAAAAATAATATTATTTATTTACTCTTTCATTCTTTTTCCAGTTTCTATTTTTGGTTTATGTTTTATAATTTATCCAAAATATGGAAAATGGCATATATATATATAATTTATAAATAAACAAATTCATTACTGGTTAGATTGCATGGACTTGGCTTTTACTAGAGGGAAGGTGAGATCTATTTGTAACTGACAGTGATGGGGAAGCTAGGGCAGGGTTTCAGAGGGAAGGATTGCATCCACGTGAGGTCTCTGTGAAAACCGGAGGCCTGAGGTTTCCAGAGGAGAGGCTGGGCTGTGATCCAGACTGGGATCGGGAGAGGGCCTGACTGGGCCTGGGGCGAGGGCAGGGAGGTCTGGGGAGCGGAGGAAGCTAGAGGTTTTAGAGAAGGCAGAAATGCAGGCTGTGGAGATGGGTGGGATGAGGGGGTGAGGAGAGCTCAGAAGGTACCCATGCTGCTACCTAGGATCCTGGTCCATGTGATGAGGTGGCCATGTGGAGTCCCTGCTGGAGAAATCGGGGACAAGAAATCCAGGGAGACAGAGAGAGAAGCCAAGGACTCTGCTTCCTCTCTGTTCTCCTCCAGGATGACCAGCCCCAAAGGCCCAGACAGGGCCTCCTTCTGCCTTATTCTCCCTCACAGCCTCCCTGAAACCAGGAAGGGCTGCTCCCCGCGTGTTAATGCCAGCAGCCAGTGGAGGGGGGCCAAAGCCCTTGGTCCCAGATCACCTGGTCTAGCGGTTGTTTTGGCAACAGGCTCTGTTGTGATGCTACACAGAGCCAGAGGCCTGTTAGTCACCGCCATGCAGGAAGGTCTTGTCTATCCCTGGAAGGCCTTTCAGGCCAAATCTGGACATGCCTGGAAGTGGTCCAAGGGCTGACCATTGTCTGGTTCGGCCCTGGCTGCCAGGCCAAGGGAAGAACAGCTGGTCAAAGGGGAGAGCTGAGTCCATCAGGGATTGGAATTCAAGTATCAATCTATTGTCCATTAACAAACTGCACTCAGATAGCAGGCAAATCAGGTTCTACCTTTGGTTGGGGGAAGAAGTTCCCTGTCTATCACCCGAGATGGGATATCAAAGGTGTCACCAGCACAGCTAGGATGCATCTTACCAAACAGAACTCCCCCCTTGAAGCAGTCCCCTTAGAAGGCTAGTGCGCTAGGCCAGTGATGCGTCTGGGGTGCCTGTGTTTCAGGACTCCCAGTGGGGACCGCTTCAGAGCCACAGGGAAAATGCAACTCACTTTAGACTGGGCTGCAATATTTTTCGTATAGCCTGGGAAACACAAACCTTCTTTTTCTGGGCCTCAGTCCCCATGGTATGTCAGCAGATTGCCCAGGAGACCTGCCCCCTCTCCCTCCTCAGAGCCAGCCTCCCTCATCTGGCCCCTACAAGCCCCACTTCATCCACACCGAGCTCTGCCCATGCCAGCCGGGGCTCAGTGCCACATTAACGCCAATGCTGTCCCAGTTCACTGTTCTGGCTGTGGTGTCTGTGCTGAAGGCAACGAGGGGCCCTGCGCCCAACCACCACCCGCCCTTCCATCCCTCCCAGGATTGGGTTAATGTCCCCAGGTAGTGGTCCCTTTCCTGCTGTGTCCATGCCCCACCCCTCACAGCACACACGCAAATGCCCCCACCTCCACATCGGGGCACAGTATCCTAATGACGGGCCTCAGTGAGGCCACTTCCCTCCCCGAGTCTCAGTTTCCTCATCTGTGAAAAGAAGGTAATGAGAGTGACCTCTCAGAGAAGTGTGACAGGGCAGTTCACTCCCATGCTTCTGATCACATTTAAGGAATTGTTATTTTTATTATTCACGTGGGTGTCTCCTGTTGGCTTTTTCGGGTTGTTGGATGAATAATTCAGGCATAGGTCGGACCCCACTTGACCCTTCTGTGGGTCGCTCAAGACTGCAAGGGTGGTGCCTGGGAGGCCACACCCTCCAGGAACCTGCGTCAACAACAGAGCAGACCTGAATGACTCGGCCCACCCTGTCCCTCGGGAGCTCTGAAAATAGATTCAGGACCTCTTCCCAGAAGCAGCCCAGAGTTCTAGAAAGGCTGACAGGCCTAGTTAGAATCCTGCCTCTGCAAGTGACTCGCAAAGCAGGTCGCCTGAGCTCCCTACCACATCCTCATCCCCATTCTCACCTTCCTGGTCCTCCCTCCATCTCTATGGCAACTGTCTCAGCGGGGCTTGTGGATTCTTGCTCAAGCTGTTCCCTCTACCTGGACTGCTGGCTCCATTCTTCTAGGCTTAGCCATGCCCTCTAGGAAGTACTCCTAGGTTCCTCCACCTAGAACAGGGTCGCAAACCTATGGCTTGCAAGCCAGATGTGGCTCTTTTGATGGCTGCATCTGGCTCACAGACAAATCTTTAATAAAATAAAATGATAACGTTAAAAATAGAAAACATTCTCATGTATTACAATCCATTCATTTCTTACCGCTCATATTCATGGTTGAGGGTGGCTGGAGCCAATCACAGCTGTCCTCCGGGACAACACCAAATTTTTATTGGATAATGCGTAACGTACATGGGTCATTGTATGGCTCTCATGGAATTACATTTTAAAATATGTGGCATTTATGGCTCTCTCAGCCAAAAAGGTTCCTGACCCCTGACCTAGAAGGATCTTTTCCTCAACACCTTGCAAGCATCACGTTAAAGGGCCCAAATAGGAGCTCCAAATCAGCAGTTGGAGCAGGGGCTGGGCCCTTCAAGAGCAGCAGCTCACCTTCCTCTATTTTACAGAGGAGGAAATTGAGGTTCATGAAGGTTGAATAACTTGCCCTGGATAATTTGCAGAGGGCGGACTCAAAACAAGATAGTACAGCTCCCCCATCAACTCCTCACAACTGCACCCTCATTGTCTTCACTAGACAAATGAAGGTGACGCAGCAAAGAAAATCTGAACTTAAAAATATTTTTCTTCTTTTACATTTTATTTACTCATTTTTAGAGAGAGAGGAGAAAGAGAGAAGGTAGGGTAGGAGCAGGAAGCATCAACTCCCATATGTGCCTTAACCAGGGAAGCCCAGGGTTTTGAACCAGTGACCTCAGCATTCCAGGTCAATGCTTTACCTTGCACCACCACAGGTCAGACTGAACTTTAAAAAATTAAAAATTGCCTGACCAGGTGGTGGTGCAGTGAATAAGAGTATTGGCCTGGGACGCTGGGGACCCAGGTTTCAAACCCCAAACTCACCAGCTTGAGCATGGGCTCACCAGCTACAGTGCAGGGTCGCTGGTTTGAGCATGGGATCATAGACACAACCCCCTGGTCGCTGGCTTGAAGCCCAAGGTCGCTGGCTTGAGTAAGGAAGGAGTCACTGGCTCTGCTGGAGCCCCCTGGTCAAGGCACGTATAAGGAGCAATCAGTGAACAACTAAAGTGATGCCACTATGAGGTGATGCTTCTCATTTCTCTCCCTTTCTGTCTGTTTGTCCTTGTCTGTTTCTCTCTCTAAAAAAAAAAAAAAAAAAAAAAAAATTAAAAATTAACCCAAAGTGATTCTCCAATTAACCCATGACTCTCTCCGGTTTTTTATTCTCCAACATAGTTCCTAGAGCAAACGCTCTCAGTGAACTCAGACAGCAGAGCTGTGAAGGCAGCGTCCCCTCTGTGAGCCTGGATCTGCCTCCTTACAGGGACACTCAGCAACCACCGCGGGCTCAGCTCACAGCTTCCCCAGCACTAGGGGCAGTAGTAATAACCACACTCACACCAGCTCACAGCTTCCCCAGCACTAAGGGCAGTAGTAATAACCACATTCACACCAGCTCACAGCTTCCCCAGCACTAAGGGCAGTAGTAATAACCACATTCACACCAGCTCACAGCTTCCCCAGCACTAAGGGCAGTAGTAATAACCACACTCACACCAGCTCACAGCTTCCCCAGCACTAAGGGCAGTAGTAATAACCACACTCACACCAGCTCACAGCTTCCCCAGCACTAGGGGCAGTAGTAATAACCACATTCACACCAGCTCACAGCTTCCCCAGCACTAAGGGCAGTAGTAATAACCACATTCACACCAGCTCACAGCTTCCCCAGCACTAAGGGCAGTAGTAATAACCACACTCACACCAGCTCACAGCTTCCCCAGCACTAGGGGCAGTAGTAATAACCACATTCACACCAGCTCACAGCTTCCCCAGCACTAAGGGCAGTAGTAATAACCACACTCACACCAGCTCACAGCTTCCCCAGCACTAGGGGCAGTAGTAATAACCACATTCACACCAGCTCACAGCTTCCCCAGCACTAAGGGCAGTAGTAATAACCACATTCACACCAGCTCACAGCTTCCCCAGCACTAGGGGCAGTAGTAATAACCACATTCACACCAGCTCACAGCTTCCCCAGCACTAAGGGCAGTAGTAATAACCACATTCACACCAGCTCACAGCTTCCCCAGCACTAAGGGCAGTAGTAATAACCACATTCACACCAGGCGAAGAGGGTGAAGGTCTTTGTCTCATTTTCACAGCAACCCAGCTATGTGGGTATTACTGTCCTGTGTCATGGGGTGGAGGGGACACTGAGGATCAGAGAGATTTGTGGTAACTTTGACAGATTTGTCTGGCCCAGAGGTCATGTTCGCAACCTGCCAAGTAGGGATGTCCTCACCCTCCTTTCCCAAGGGAACCCTTCCCACTGTTGCCAGAGACCTCTTGCCAAGGGACCTGCCTTGGGAGGGGGCCTCTCTTGGGGTTTCCCCTCCTCCCAAAGGCTGCAGAACTTGGCTGACCCCCACCCCCACCGCACACCTGCTGGTCTGGGCCTGCCCCATGATAGTCTATTGGAGGAGAGAGTGCGGACTTGAAGTCATGAACCTGAGCTTCCAATCTCTGCCACGTGTTTGCTGTGCTGTGACCTTAGTTGAGTCACTCACTTCTCTAAGTGCCTGAGGGATTGTCTCTCAGGTGAAGTGAGGGCGTGGTGGCGACTTGGGCAAGAGTACAGTGGGACTCACTGGAAGTGAGCTGGGTCCAAGATCAGGGTGGAGAAGCAGGCAGGAGGAACCTTGACCCAAGAGGCCAGGTCACTCCAGGTCTGGGTCAGGAAGCCGAGAAGGGAGGGAAGGAGGGCCTGAGAGCAAGGACATACTCATCTGGGCTTGGGCAACTTCGGGGTGAATCTTGTCCCTCCCATGGGGCAAGGAAGAAAGTGCTTCGGAATGTGCCCCTCCCCCTCTTCCATGCCGCAAAGACACAGACCTCCAGCATTTGGGCTGAATTAAGAGCCCCAGACGTCAGCTGCCTCTGAATCACGGGCTGCTCAGAGCTGGGGGAGCACGTAGGATCCCATCCCAGATGGTGATTTTCACATTGTGTCCTGCAGGCTCATTGGAATTTGGGGGTATCCAGGAGAGGGGGCTCTGGGCCCTGCTCTGGCTGCTCTCCCAGAAACTAACTCCCTTTATCTGCCTTATCTACTGGGTAGCTTTTATTTCAAGTGCAGAGAGAGCACTGCATCCAAACAGAGAAAGGAAGTAAACCATTCATATATCCAATAGTCTGGTTTTAGAGTTCCAGAGAAGTCACACAGCCAGACAGTGTGAGGGTGGGGTCAGCACCCTGTTTGCCAGGCTCGTTCATTCATGCATGTGTGCCTTCATCCACTAATTAATTCAACAAGCCGAATTAAATGCCTCCCCATGCCAGGCTTGGTGCTGACCATGGGGGCTCCATGGGAAACAAAATAGGCTGGCTTCCTATTGTCATGGAGTTTAAAGTCTAAGGAGATGACCCTGATTACTAAAATCTCATACATTCAACTTTATTACCACCTGCCATATACTTTACACATTACCAACTCTCATGACAAGCCAGTGAGGTAAGTAAATCCCCCATTTACAGATGAGGAAATTGAGGCACAGGGAAGTGAAACAATAAACCAGACAGCTAGGAAGTGACAGAGCTGGGATTTGCTCCTCAGCTATCTGGCTTCAGAGTGTGAACTCATGACTCTTACATCATGCAGCTAAATATAGTTTATAACCTACGGTGCTATGTATATATGTATATACATACATATACATACAGGGGAACCTGGTTAAGCTGAGGTGGAGAAGGGCATCAGCAAAAGCTTCCCTGAGGAAGTGATGCATGAGTTAAGAGGGAAGGATAACGTTTGGCCTGTGGTAGCACAGTGGATAGAACGCAGACCTGGAATGCTGAGGTCGCTGGTTTGAAACCCTGGGCTTGCCCGGTGGTCAAGGCACATACAACAAGCAACCAATAAACAGCTAAGAGTGAAGCAACTACTTCTCATTCCCTGCCTCATTCCCACTCCTGTAAAATCAATAAATAAAAATCTTAAAAAAAAAAAAAGGGAAGATGACATTTATAGGCAATTGGTTTTTGACAATGGTGTCAAGGATACTACTTTGTGAGAGAAAGAATAGTAGTCTGTTCAACCAGGGGTGCTAGGGCAATTGGATATCCACATGCAAAAGAATAAAGTTGACCCTTAACCTCACACCATAAACAAAAATTAACTCAAAATGATTTGAAGGCTTCAATATAAAAAGTTAAGCTATAAAACTCTTTTGTATGTGTGTGTTTGTGTGTGTGTGTGACAGAAACAGAGAAATGGACAGACAGATAGGAAGGGAGAGAGATAAGAAGCATCAATTCTTTTTTTGTGTGTGTGACAGAGACAGAGAGGACAGATAGGGACAGACAGACAAGAAGGGAGAGAGAAGAGAAGCATCAATTCTTCGTCGTGGCACCTTAATTGTTCATTGATTGCTTTCTCATTTATGCCTTGACCTGGGGGCTACAGCAGACCAAGTGACCCCTTGCTCAAGCCAGTAACCTTGGGCTCAAGCTGGTGAGCTTTGCTCAAACCAGATGAGCCTGAGCTCAAGCTGGCGACCTCGAGGTCTCGAACCTGGGTCCTCCACATCCCAGTTCAATGCTCTATCCACTGAGCCATGGCCTGGTCAGGCTCAAGCTATAGAGCTCTTAAAAGATAAACATAGTTGCAAATATTTTTGACCTTGTATTAAGCAGTTTTCTTGGAAATAATACCAAAAGTAGAAGCAATAAAAAGAAAATTAGAAACATTAGATAGCATCAAAATTAAAAACTTTTATGCTTCAAAGAATGCAGTGAAGAATGGGAAAATTTTTTAAAATCATATCTGATGAGGGACTTATATCTGGAATATATAAAGAATACTTACAAACCAATAATAAAGTGATAAGTAGCCCAATTTAAAGATGGGCAAAAGATTTAGATAAGCATTTCTGCAAAGAAGATATACAAATGGCCAATAAGTCCATGAAAAAATGCTCTGACAAGTAAACCATCAGAGAAATGCCACTGAAAGCCACAATGAGATACCACTGACACTGGCTATTATAAAAAGAAGAAAAAAAAAGACAGATAGCAAAGAGCAGTGTTAAAGATGTGAAGAAATCAAAACCCTAAAACACTGCCGGTTGCAATGGAAAATGACACAGCCTCAGTGAAAAGAGTCTGGCAGTTCCTCGAAAGGTTAAACAGAGAGCTGCTACATGATCCAGCAATTGCACTCCTAGGAATATATTCAAGAGAAATAAAAACACATGTGCACACAAAAATTTGTACACAAATGTTCATAGAAACATTCATACTAGCGAAAAAGTGAACACAACCCAAACGTTCAATTGATGGATGGATAAATAAAATGTGGTATCATCCATTTAATGGAATATGGTTTGGCAATAAAAAGGGATGCCGTTCATATACATTTCTACAACATAGGTGAACCTTGAAAATGTTATGCTAAGTGAAAGGAGCCAGTCACAGAAGACCACTAACTGTATGATTCTATGTACACGAAATGCTTCGAATAGGCAATCCATAGAGACAGAAGTTAAATTAGTGGTTGACAAATAAAGGGTGGGGACAGTGATTGCTAATGAGTAACAGATTTATGGGGAAAGTGGTACAAACGTTCTAAAATGGATTGTGTGATAGTTACCTGAATCTGTGGAGGTACCAAAAACCATCGAATTATATGTATATTTTCAACAGGTGAATTGTATAATATGAGTTATATCTCAATAAGTCTGTTATCTTTAAAAGATGGAAGGATGAAGAAACATTAACTATGGACATGGGAGTGGCTGGGGCTTGGAACATAAACTAAGGGAATTGTCATGCAAAAGCCCTGTGGCTGGGGCCCTGGAATGCTTAAGAAAGTAAAAAAAAAAAAAAATCTCAAAACACAAAACCCACGTAGCAGGAACCTCTAGGGCAAAAAAGAAAGGGAAGAGAAGAGGTGGGAGGACCGGTGGGGCCAGGCCACCCAGGGCCTCAAGGGCTATGGCAGGGCCTCCAGTCTATGTGCAAGCATGGCAGGGTGAAGCTCTTCCTTGGTGCAGGTGACGGCATGAAGCTCACCAAGCTCAGGCTGTGCTGTCCTTCCCCTCTTCCTGATCTCTCTCATCTGCCTGGGGGACCCTACGATAGGATATGAGCTCCAGAGAAGCTGCAGGAATCATCAGAGTCAAGAGTCTCTGCAGAAGATGGACTTTGTGGCAGAGCCAAGGGGACAGTCTCAGCTTTTTACCTTGCTGTGAGACTCTGGGCAAGGTACTTCCTCTCTCAGAGCCCAGATTTCTGCATCTGTGCAGTCATGTTTCTCCCTGTTCTACCTTCCTCACAGGGCCATATTGGGGGTGGTGTCCATGTGAAGGCATGTGGCAATTTAGAAAGAAAGTTTAAAAAACCCAGACAAGGTCATTATCTCTCTACTACCAGCTGCCTTCTTTCTGAATTCCAGGGTCTGCCGAGAGCTGCCACACCCCCGCTCTGGGGGTTTCACTGAGGAGCTGGCTCTTATCCTGAGACGGGAAGGAAAGCCTCTGGCCTGCAGGCTGCTCCTCCTCAGCTCCAGGGTACTCAGGGGATCAGGGGGTGGGCGAGCTGGGAGCAGACAGACTGCGCCCAGAGCTTCAGAGCTGACTAATTGAGGGCAAGGGGCCGGCCGACCGGCGAGCGGATTCCTCAGAGAGGAGCCAAGTCAGGGCCTTGGCAGCTGGAATCTGTTCACTTGCTCTTTGAACAAACACTGGCTTTCTGTGCAACCTTAGAGATCATTCCTGTCCAATACAGGCTCTGGATCTGTGGGGGCGAGTAAGGCCAGAGTGCAGGAAGCCTTAGACAAGGCCACATGGTCAATAAGGGGCAGAGGAAAGCCAAGAATCCAGAAAAAGTCAGAAAGAAAAGGAAGGGACTTTAGGGGTTTCCTGGTCCAACTCCCACACTGAAGCCCATAAAGCTCAGACCAGCCACAGTGGTAGGGACAGACCAGCCTCCAGACAAGGATGGGCCTAGTGACCCGTGCTGCCCACGAGGTTCTGTTATCCCGACCCCCGAGGCTTCCTCTCCAGACTCTCTATCTAGAAGAGCACTCCTTGGTATCTTCACAACGTCCCATTCCTTGTCTGAGTCACCCACCCCATACTCCTCTGTAATGGCCCTTCTCCCCTCTCCCCACCCTGTCTCCCACTTCAATGCCTGCAGCTGCGTTCCCAGGGTCAGAGCTGAGCCCAGTATCGGGCACCGTATAACCATCTTTGTGAGTCCCAAACAGAACCTGTCACTGAGCCCAAGTACAACTTGCCACCCTCTAGTCTCTGTCAGTGATGGACACCGTCATCCACACTGTGCCCAAGCCAGCCAGACCCTTGAGGTCACCTGCCTCCCCCTCCTCCCCCTGACGATCACCTGTGTACCAAGACCATCTGTTCACCTCTGAAATAGGCCCTCCCTAGGGGCCCACTGCCCTTGACTGGATTCAGGCCTCCTTTTCTCTTACCTACATCTCCAGACTTGCAGGCCTATGGCCTCTCGGCCTCCCGTCCATCTCCCTGCTACAGTCCAACCTCCCCACAGTGACCAGAGACACATTTTGAACACACAGTTCTGATCCCAGCCTTCCTCTCTTCAAACTCTTCCATGGCTCTGTAGTACCTCATAGGAAAGCCCATGTTCCTTGGTCTGCTGTTCAAGATCCTTCTTCGCGTTCCTGCTGGGAGCCCCATGCTCCAGCCATCCCGCCAGGAGAAAGATGGCTGGGCTCCCACCTCCAAGCTTCGATTTCCAGCCCTCTCTGACCAGGACTCTCTTTTCCTTCTCCCTCTGCTCTACCTGGCAAATACCTACCCATTCCTTCAACAATCACACCCCCCAAAGATTTCCCCACAAGGTGCCCCCTGCCCCTGTACCCTGTCAGACCTTGATCTGAGCCCTGTGACACTGGTCATACCCCCTGCCCGGCCTGGGGGCCCCTCAGCCCAAGGACCAGATCTTGGGCTCAGGGCAAAATGTAGAAGGAAGGCAGGAATGGAGGAGAAAGAAAGGACTTTGTTTCAGGTGCCAGATCTGTGCCTCCTTCCCCTGGAAGGCCTCCAGATGGCCGCGTCTCCTTGTCATGGCCACCTGGACCTCTTGCTTGCACCTTTGCCAGTGCAGCCACCACTACTCGTGCCCACATGGAGTCTGGAAAGTCAGTGGAACTCTCAGCCCTGGCAGATCATTTAGGCCGCACCTTGTTTTACACATGGGGAAAATGAAGCGCTGCTGAGATCACTCCACCAGCATGGAGCAGAGCCAGGATCCAAACTCTGTCCGTCTGACCCCAAACCCTGCGCTCTTTCCCTGCTCCTGCTGCCTGATGTTGGCACCTCTGGATCTGCTCATCACAGAGGGGCCTCTACGGGACTGAGAGCCTCAGGCCTCAGGCTGAGCACAGCGGGGCAGGTGGTGGGGGTGGGCATAGCATGGTGCAGGGGTGTGGGGAGGAAGGCAGTAGGGACTGAGCCTTGTGGGGCCTCCACTCTGTGCTGACCCTTTCCTTCCCAGCTCATTCGAGCTCAGGCAGGAGACTACTCATCACTGGAACCCCATCACAGCTCTCCTCATGTCTCTGTGGAGTCAGACCTCTCGGTCTTGAATCCCAGCTCCGGGAACCTGTCTTGCCCTCTCCCTGTGCCTCGGTTTCCTCCTCTGTGAATGGAAATATTACCAGTGTAAGACTGTGGGGCTGTGTGTGAATCAAATGAGTTCATATGTGTGAATCACTCACAACTGTGCCTGGCATGTAGTAAGTGCTCAAAAACAAGCTTGGTAGTATTGTTATTATTATTACCTATTTGTCCCCTTTGCCCACCAGAGTGCTATGTTTTTGGGGTCCCTCTTTATCCCAGTGCCCAGCGCTGTACCTGGTCCGGCAGTGGTTTTGGTGCATGTCCGTGTGAGTAGGGAGAGCCCATTGGTCATGTGAAGGGACTTGCTTGAGGTCTCACAGGGACTTCAGCCTGGGGGCTCTGCTCCTCCGTTCTGCAGGCAGGGTGGGCACCATGCTGCGCTCACATGGGGCATATTGGCCAGCCTGACCTCACGAGAAAGTGTTCCTTGGGGCCCCTCCAAGTCCAAGTGTGACATGCCAGGAGTAAAAAAACACATCCGGGTGTTAGAGTATAAGACACCAAGGCTAGAGGGTGAAGGGCCCGCCTCCTGCTCTGTGAAGCTGGTGTCCCACGTGCCCACTTGCAGTGCTGCAGGGAGATTAAGGGGGGACAGGAGCCATCTGCCTGCATGTCTGCTTTATGTCATCCTGTGTCTGGTGCGTCTGGTGCGTCTGGTGCGTTTACATTCCCAAGTACTCCAGACAACAGCAGCTGATAAGGATGTCTCTGGTCTGGGAGTCCCCACAGTAACGTATCTCTCCTGATAGGGCTGGGCTGGCCCTGTCTAAAACAGGGAGGGCAGCTTCGATTTCTGAGAGGCCCCACGCTCAGGTGTGGCTGAGCCCACCTGGCTCTGGTATGGTCGCCCCTCTCCCCTACCTCCAGCCCTGCCTGCTGGTCCCTCCACTCCTCTCCCGTACACCCCCACCCATTCACCCTGGCCTGGGCCTTCCAGGGCCTCCCCAGGCCCACCCCTCTTATTCCCAGGTCCTGTCAATTTGGAAGCAAGCTGAGGTCAGTGCCTTCTGGGGACCTGTCGGCCTGTACACAGCTGGGTTTCTCATAGCCAGTACCCACCAGAATTCATCACTTTCCAGCCTTCCTGAAATCCATTCCTCCTCTCGCCTTTGACTAAGTCAGAGGCTGGGGCCACATCCTTATTTAAGTCAGAGGCTTTGGGTGTCACATCCTTGCCTCCACCTAGAGAGTTTTCACTATTGCCAGGCACTTTAATGAATCCCAGACTTCTGAGAGGCACTATCTGAATCTCATTTGGCATTAAGCATTGGAGAGGGTTGGTGACCTGCCCAAGGGCACACAACTGAAAGCTACAGAGCTGGGCTTTGAAAGAGGGCTGTGCAGCCCAGCAGAGTACTGACTCCAGGTTATGCCTGCTGGAGTGGAAGTGGAGATGAGAAGAAGCTTACCTGTACTTTGGCTGGGTGATTCAGGGGCTCAGGGTAAGAAGGAGGGATGTTTCTGTTACCTAGCATTGTGTACTCAAAACTTTATGCTCAAAACAATGGCAATTATTGTGTTCTCAAATCTGCATTTGGGCAGGGCTCAGAGGGGATAGTTTATTCTGCTCTGCTTGACATTACCTGGGATGATTTGCAGTCTGAGAGCTGGAATCATTTACAGAGTTGTTCAAACATATGTCCAGAGGTTGACGTTGGCCATTGGCTGAGACCTTAGTTGGGCTTGTTGGCCAAAGCACCTATAACGGTCTCTTCTTGTGGCTTGGGCTTCCTCACAATATGGTTGCTGGATTCCAGAGAGAGACAGAAACAGAAATAAGTAGACAGGTGGAAACTGTATCACCTTTATAGATTTAGCCTGGGAAGTTATGTAATGTCATTTCTGCCACATTCTGTTTGTTGAAACCGACACAAAGTTCTGCCCAATTTCAAGGGGAAGGGCAATAGACTCATCTCTTGATGAAGAACAACAAGGTTTTACTATGTGGATCTGAAAATACTCCTGAGGCCATTTTTAAAAAACACACCCTACCACAGGGACCTCCTCTCTTGAGTTCTCCTGAGTAGTTCCAACTTCCATGACCTAGCAAGGCACTCCCAGAGGTTCAACCAACACTGCCTTCCCACCCCAACTTTGAAGTATGTTCCTAAGTGGTGGGAACAGGGAGAGACAACGAATGGCCACTTACTGAATACCTGTTGCATGCCAGGCTCTACCTGGACACTTCAATGCCTTATGTCATTTATGATCTGACACAATGGGCAATGAGGCCCCATGTTATGGGTGAGGAAACTGAGGCCAAGAGACATAAGGACCTTACCAAGACCACAAGGAGTCACCAGTGAGGCTAGGATCTGAAGCCATTAAGATTCCAAAAGTCTTTCTCTTACCCCTGTACCAGCTGTCCCCACAGTCAAGGCAAGGAAGGAGTGAAGGATCAAGAACATGGGTCTTGGATTGGAACAACTAGGTTCTGACTGAAGCTCCTTGCCCTTGGGCAGGTCACTTAATTTCTCTAAACCTCGATTTCCATATCTGCCCAACG
This sequence comes from Saccopteryx bilineata, assembly GCF_036850765.1. Lineage (NCBI taxonomy): Eukaryota > Metazoa > Chordata > Mammalia > Chiroptera > Emballonuridae > Saccopteryx > Saccopteryx bilineata. Next base: position 344,525,217 of record NC_089490.1, on the reverse strand, counting down.
GGACATTGCAGGCTTTTAAAAAACAAAGAAATGAAATAATCTCTGTTACAAGCGTGGCACAGCCTCTAGCACATTTCACATAGTACCAGACCCCTCCAGCACTCCCCAGAAAGGATTTGCTCAGCTGTGAGACAGCAAGTCCCTGGGCTTTTGCCACTCACTAAAAGGGAGTCCCCGGTCTGCTTTTGGCTATTTTTAGACCTGTGTGGGCAACCACAGAACCACATGTGGGGTTTACCACGAGCTGGCCAAGCCCAGAAAAATAAGAAAGCACTTCCAATGACAAGAGAGTGGGCATCTGAGATCAGGATGGGCCTCACTTCTTCCCAGCATCTCTAGATTGACTTCACACAAAGTCTGAAAGCCTTTTCAGGTCTCAAAATCCTCATCTGCAAAATGGGGATCACTATAAGCACAACAGCCCACATTTTGGGGCTGCTTCCAGTGTGCTGGCTCACGGTGTTGACTCACGTGACCTCACATGACGCTGGCCTTGAGGGTAGCTGATGGGGAGAAGCTGCTCACCCAGAAGAGGGGCAGGAGTGGAATGAGGACCAATCCTTTTCTCCATTCTGCTTCCAGCCTTCCCAAGCACACTAGAAGTTCATGAGAATTAGCTGAGATTATAGAAATGGTTGTGTTTTTTAAATTGTAGATTAGAAGGAAAACTGAAAAGGCCCAAGAACAACCTAGACGCAGAGCTTAGAACTATATTTCATGGAGACCCCTCCCCAACCCCAGCCTTCAGCAACAGTCCTTCCATTTATCCATCTGCTTTCCTGGGAAGGATCCTTGCAAGATTTTGTTTTGGCTTTACTACTACTGCTACTACTACAAGAAAAAGGCCTTAAAAGTCACTAAGGTGTGAACTGAAGACCAGAGGTCACAGTGACATTCCCCAGGGCACACAGTGGGGTCTGAGGTCCCTGGTGTCCCAACCCCATCACCAGCCTGGCTGACAGCATTGGCCCTGGGGTCCTCTATTCAGTTCTCAGAGGAGCCCAAACCTCAGGCCCACCCTCTTTGCACCCTCACCTAGGACCTCTGGTGTTTTTACTTTTCAGGTCCAGGAAACCATCTTCCTGGAAGAAACAGGCACAGCAGGACTCAGAAGATCTGTAATTCCCCAAGAGAAAAGGAAAGAAGAGGGCGAGAAGGATGTTAGTGTGCACATGTACGTGCAAGCATATGCATCATCCACACCACACATATCTCACATGTACACACGCACATGTCACACACACACTCACCTATACACACATGCACAGGCACACACAACACTCATTTCCACAGGCACCATACATACACCTCCTCACACCACATTCTTGCAGTAAGATGGACCGATAGATGTGAATATTTCAAACAACTTGCTATTAAATTATATTGTTAATCCACAGCAAAAAAGATGTACTCATAGAATGCACACACACCTTACACCAATATGCACACATATTCTGTATTTTCTTATGGATTAACATAAATGCACAACAAGTATTTATGCAAAAAGCACAAATAAATGCATATTTACACCTACCTAGATATATACACCTCCATGAATAAACAAGTACATATACTCAATATACTTGCATTGTAAAAGCTTGCATACAAATGCATGTTCATACAAATACACATGCCTATATAAATTTGGATATGCACATATACTTTATTTACACATTGTCATTCATAATAGCAGTAAGTATAGACACTTAAATAGCTGTATATTTACAAAAAAGCCATATATCGCAGCTGTCCATGCATGCACATGCACCTTACACACACACACACACACACACACACACACACACACACACACCCTTGCATGGACGCACACAAGCTCAGCAATTCTGAACGTTGCAAGTGCACACTGCCTTTTTCGGCTCCACTGTTGCTGAGCCAACCTATAAAGGTGCAGAGGCACAAACACCTAGTTCCACTTCACCTGAAAACCGCCAGCCCCTGGATGTGTGGGAGGGTGAACCAGACACCTTCCCTGCAGGGGGCACAGTGGAAAGTATGACCCAAGTGGACTTTTGTGATAAGAGCAAAGGTGAGGGTTTTTTCCACCGGGTTACTTCAGTGTGTCAGGGGTGATCAAGGTCGCCATTGCTATTCCACGTCCTATTAGCCCCTCCAACCCTTGAGGACATTCAGGTCTAACATCAGTTTACTAAGCAATAAACTACCATCGCCCGACCTGTCTGTGTGCCAGGCCCTAGGCTGGGTTAAGGACAGAGAGAGCAGCTGGACCTGGGCTCTGGCACAGTCAAGAGGAAGGGTGGAGGATGGGATCAGTAAGAGGCTCTTTCTCAAGTCCCTAAAAATATATTCACTTGATGGCCAATTTGTCAAGTGCTTAACCTTCAAGTGACTGATTTGCTGCATATACTAAATTTTTCAATTTACTGTTAATTTTTGTTCAATTTCAGTTCAAAAGTATACAGCAATTTGTCCTAGCTGGCTCAGTGGTAGAGCATTAGCCCAGCGTGTGGATGTCCCAGATTCGATTCCCAGTCAGGGCACACAGGAGAAGCACCCATCTGCTTCTCCGTCCTTCCCTCTCTTCTTTCTATCTCATTCACTTCTGCAGCCAAGGCTCCACTGGAGCAAGAGTTGGCCCAGGTGCTGAGGATGGCTCCACGGCCTCCACCTCAGGCGCTAGAATGGCTCCGGTTGCAATGGAGCAATGCCCCAAATGGGCAGAGCATTGCCCCCTAGTGGGCATGCTGGGTGGATCCCGGTGGGGCACGTGCGGGAATCTGTCTCTCTTCCTCCCCGCTTCTCACTTCAGAAAAATACAAAATAAAAAGTATACAGCAATTTTATCAAATGGATTGGAATTTGTTTTCATTTTGTCTTCATAACAGCATTTTAAGGAATATTCAGATGGTCAAAAGCTAAGGATTGGGCTGATTTGGTTTAATAAAGGCACTTAATATTTTTAACTGGAAAAAAGATTTTCTGGGGACATTAGGATTAGGGCATTCTGGGAAACTTGCAACATTTCTGGGACTGCTGACCCCCAGGTGCCATGTGACCTGTACCTGGGGCTAAATTGCTCTTGATCTTGGCCATGTCCCTTTGCCTTGCCAGGCTTCAGACTCCTCACTGAAAAAGAGATCTCTTAAGGGCTCTTCTGACATTTAATGGTCCCCTTGAAACTTCTTGTGACCTCACTCTCCCAGCGGGGCCAGGGTCTGGGCTATGCCGTACCACCTTGTTTTGAGTCCTCCCTCTGCAAATTATCCAGGGCAAGTTGTAAGAGTCAACACTCACGTATATTGTGCTGGTGTCTCTGTGTGAACCATGACGTTTCTGATCCCATTTCCAGCCCCAGGCAGAGGGGCCTAGCATGCTCTGAGGGGGAAGCATGGGGCTGCAGAGGGTGGGGCCCAGCTAACTTTCCTTTCCTGGTAATACGCTTGCTAACCTCATTTCCTTTTTCTGAAGGGAAATGCCATTGACATCACACAACTGGATTTTCAGCAAGGCCAGATAAGAACTCGTGATCCTGCTGGCAAAAAAGACTTTATGCATGGGCTGGGTTCAAATCTGTCCAGCAGTGGACTTTGGGAACTTCTGATCTGAGGCTCTTACTCAACCCCCTTGCTTCAGAGATGGGACTCATAGATGCAAAGACATGCCCTGGGGCCCACAGCCAGATACAAGAGCAAGGGCCAGAACCCAGGTACCTGCCTCCCAGCCGGGGATCTAGATGGAAAGGCTTAACCTGCTCCTCCAACCCTGTCTTAATAATAGTGGCACCAACATCCACCAAGCTGCCTAAGCCGGAAATGGCCCAGCACGGTTTCCTCCCTTAGCAGCCCCTCCTCATTGCAACTACGCATCTCCTCCAGTCTATCCCCAAACCACACTCCAGCTCTGACCTCCTAGTCTCCCTCTAGAACCCTTGCCCAGGTTCTGCTCAGGTCTCCCACATCCATCCAGACCTCTTCCTCCACTCTTTCCAGCTGACTGGGTGACATTGCTAAAACACACAACCCTCAGAGGCTTCTGGCTGAGAATTTGAGGTCTTCCAAAATATTCTCCATCTTCTCAGCCACTGCCCTGATATGCCCCTTTGTTCCTTCAATGCAGAGATTACTTGCCGTCCCCAAATGTGGAACCTTCTTGCACTTGCCTTTCTTACTAATGGAAACTCCTGCCTCTACATGTACATCCCTGCCTGAATTCACTCACAACCAAGGGACAGAACTCGGGGATTTGCCCCCATCACTCTCTTTGGTTGATATGTCTAAGTCCTCCTTCCCACCCCTTGAGAGCATCAGGACATTCTATTGTGCAAAATTTCAATCATATACAAAAACAGTACAGTACAAAGGAGCTCACATATTCCTCACCTAACTTCAACCCTCACTAATTCAAGCCACTCTCATTTCATTGACATCCTCCTCCCCACTGGATGCTTTGGAACAACTCCAAAACATCAAATTGTTTTATTCATAAATATTTTTGCATGTATTTCTAAAAGATAAAAGCATAACCAGGATACCATTATCATATTTATATTTTAATAATATTTTTATATTATCTTCAAATATCTAGTAGTGTTGAAATTTCTCCAATTACCTCATAGATGGTCTTTTAAAGTTGGTTTGTTCAAAATCAGGATCCAAACAAAGTCCATACATTTCACTTGGTTGTTGGGTCTCTTATATCTCTCAATCTGTAAGTTTCTCCTCCTCATCCTATTTATTTGTTGAATAAACTAGATTTTTTTGTCCCCTGTAGTAATCCACATTCTGGGCTTCTCCTAGCATGACCTCCATGGTGTTTGTTTGTTTGTTTGTTTTTAGCTGGAGAGAGAGAGAGAGAGAGAGAGAGAGAGAGAGAGAGAGAAACAGGGGACAGACAGACAGGAAGGAAGAGAGGTAAGAAACATCAACTCAGCTGTAGCACTTTAGTTGCTCATTGATTGCTTCTCATACCTGCCTTGATCAGGGCTGCAGTGGGGGGTTCTCCAGCCAAGCCAGTGACCCCTTGCACAAACCAGCAACCTTTGGGCTGAAGTCAGTGACCATTAGATCATGTTGATGACCCGTGCTCAAGCCAGCGACCTTCGTATTTCAAACCTGGGTTCTCAGTGTGCCAGGTCAATGCTCCATCCTCTGCACCACCACCTGGTCAGGCCCCCATGGTGTGTTTTAACAGTCTTTTGTCCCCTGCCTTTTCTAGAAATTAATAGTTAGATCTAGAGACTTGATTAAATTCAGATTCAAAGTTTTGGCAAGAATACTTCATCAGAGGTGTGTGTACTTTCCTCTAAAGGTACATAAGGCTTAGCTGTCTGCTTTTTGTGCTTTTAAAAGTCTTTGAAGATCATTGCCTAGATCCACTATTTCATTGATTATTTGAAAAACAGTAATATTTTATTTTAATTTTATCATTCCTTCATTTATAGCTGGCATCAGCTATTTCTTCAAGAAGGACCAGTTTTTTTAGTGAGAAGAGTATTTAGATACCATAAATCTGGATGCTAGGAGGCCCAATGCTATTTGATTGGTCATTGCATTTAAGCTTTTCAGTGTGCAGAGCTGGGAAATGCTTTTTTTTTTTTCTTAAAAAATATATATCAAGGCCCTGGCCAGTTGGCTCAGCAGTAGAGCGTCAGCCTAGCGTGCGGAGGACCCGGGTTCGATTCCCGGCCAGGGCACACAGGAGAAGCGCCCATTTGCTTCTCCACCCCTCCGCCGCACTTTCCTCTCTGTCTCTCTCTTCCCCTCCCGCAGCCAAGGCTCCATTGGAGCAAAGATGGCCCGGGCGCTGGGGATGGCTCTGTGGCCTCTGCCTCAGGCGCTAGAGTGGCTCTGGTCGCAACATGGCGACGCCCAGGATGGGCAGAGCATCGCCCCCTGGTGGGCAGAGCGTCGCCCCATGGTGGGCGTGCCGGGTGGATCCCAGTCGGGTGCATGCGGGAGTCTGTCTGACTGTCTCTCCCTGTTTCCAGCTTCAGAAAAATGAAAAAAAAAAAAAAAAAAAAAAAAAAAAAAAAAATATATATATATATATATATATATATATATATATATATCAAGAGTTTATACTGATATTTTAAATAGAAGCTAAGATTACAGGGCTTTTATTTAAGCTTCTTGATTTTATATTTGTATCTTTTTTCTCTAATCTTGTTTTCTACCAGTGTTAACATGATGACTGATTTGTTTTCTCCTACTTTAAACCTCAGAGTAACAATACCAGTAGTATGAATAAAAATATATAATGACTGAAAACACTTCATAATTTACTTATAGTTCTTTTGTCCTTAGAATTTATTTTTTTGTTTGTTTGTTTGTTTTTTGTATTTTTCTGAAGCTGGAAACGGGGAGGCAGTCAGACAGACTCCCGCATGTGCCCGACAGGGATCCACCCGGCACGACCACCAGGGGGCGATGCTCTGCCCATCCAGGGCGTCGCTCTGTTGTGACCAGAGCCACTCCAGCGCCTGGGGCAGAGGCCAAGGAGCCATCCCCAGCGCCCGGGCCATCTTTTGCTCCAATGGAGCCTCTGCTGCAGGAAGGGAAGAGAGAGACAGAGAGGAAGGAGAGGGGGAGGGGTGGAGAAGCAGATGGGCGCCTCTCCTGTGTGCCCTGGCCAGGAATCGAACCCGGGACTTCCGCACGCCAGGCCAATGCTCTACCACTGAGCCAACCGGCCAGGGCCGGAATTTATGTTTTATAAGTGATGTGCAGTCGAGTCGCCAGGTTTCTAAGTTGCTTCAAATAATTCAACTCTTTATGGTGAAGCCATGAACTCAATACATAGATTTATTTATTTAAGTTTGTTTTTGATTTTTTGGAATTGCTTCTGACTTTTATTTTGATTTAACTTTGTTTTATTTTTATGTAAAACATTTATTTGGTTCTAAAGTTAATCTATAAAATAAAGTATATTCAGAGAAGTCTAGCTTCTACCCTTACTCTCTTTACCCTATTTCTTCCCTTTGCCAATAGATAATAATTTTAAACACTTATTTTTTATTTTAGCTGATTTTTAAAATTAAATATGTATTCCCTTTATTTAATAAATAATTGGTTAACAATTATAAATAATTGGTTATATATATATTTTATTCCACTTTGCTTTTCACTCAGCACTGTACCCTGGAGATGATGTCATCACAGCATCTGTAGATAGTGCTTTTTCCCTTTTCTAGCTGCAAAGTCATCCCTCGTGTGGGCAACTAATTCCCATTGATGGAAATTTGAGTGGTTTTTAGATTTTTGGTTTATTTTTTTTACTATTACAGATGGTGCTTCCATGAATAGCTTTATGTATGCATCTTGTCTTATTCAGCTAGCATATCTTTGGCATAGATTCCTAAAAGTGGGATTGCTGGGTCAAAAGGCAAACACATGGAATTTTCTAGAAATTGTCAAATTGTCCTCTATATGGAGCTTGCACCATTTTGTAATCCCACTAAGATATATACAAGAGGGCCTGTTTTCCCACAGTCCTGCCAGTAGAGTACATTGTCAAATTTGGGGGTTTCTGCCAATCTGATAGATAAGATATGGTATTGTGGCTTAGTTTTAATTGGTATTTCTCTGGTTACAAATAAGGTTGACCATCTTTTTATTTATTTTTATTTTTATTCACTTTTGGGCTTGTAGCCTTCAGCTGGCAAAGATGGGGCCCTTAGGGGAGATTTTTTTTTAAGTGCAAGGAGGGGAGATAATGAGACAGACTCCCGCATGCTCCCCTACCAGGATCCACTCAGCAACCCCTGTCTGGGTCCAATGCTTATATCAATGAAGCTGATTTTAGCACCTGAGGCTGACCCTCAGATCATCCAAGCTGTCCTCAACACCTGGGGCTAATGCTCAAACCAATTGAGCCACTGGCTGCAGGAGGGAAAGAGAGAGAGAAAGGAGAGAGGGAAACAGAGAGAAGCAGATGATTGCTTCTCTTGTGTGTCCTGACCAGAAATTGAACCTAAGACGTCCATACACCAGGCCAATGTTCCATCTATTGAGCCAATTGGACAGGGCCAAGAGAGATTTCTAGAATAAAAGAAGGAACAGGTGCACAAACAAATAAAAATTGAAGAGGATGACTGACTTGCTCAACACCACATATTCAGTAATCAGCAGAATTGGAACTAGAATTGTTCTCCTTTCTCCCCACTTGTCTAATTATATTTTTTCCAACTATAAAATAAACAAATTTATAGTAGATTTTTTTCTAACTATAAAATGAATAGAAGTTTATAGTAGAAGCTTTGGAAAGCACAGAAAGTATCAACCTAGAAAAATATTTTAATTTTTCTATCCCAATTCAACCATTTTTAGGATTCCAATCTATTTCCTCCCAGTTTTTATGCATTTTTGATCACACTACATTATGGTTTATATTTTTTATATAAGACTTTTACATATTAATAACAACATTTACAAACATAATTTCAATGGCTGCACAATATTTCACGGTCCAAATACAAGTTAGTGTATTTAAGCCTTTTTGTTACCACTGGGCTTCTAGATTGTTTCCAGATTTTTGCTATAACAAATAAATTACACCATGTTCATCTTTGTTCACATTCTGGGTTTTGCCCCTTTAGGATTGATTCCTGGAAGTGGAGCTCCTAGAATCTCAGCACTGAGTTCCAAGTTGAGGGATTTTCTTGGCTGCACTTAGAGAGGACTGCTTGCTAAGCTTCATCCCCATGACTTCCCAGAGCCCCAGACCTGGCTTGGTTCTCGATGTCTGTGATCTTGAGTAGAGATACACTCACACCCAAGTCAAATCGGCAGATGGGCTCAGTTGGGAGAGATGGAACTCACTCAGGATGAAGAACAGACAGTCCTGTCATTTGCCCCTGTGCTCCTTGCCTTCCCAGGGCTATGAACAGATAACCTGGAACCAACAAGAAGAAACTGCACAGGAGCAAGATCACATCTGGTGAAGGGTGCTGGCAGGCAGCGATGCTGAGTGGATGTTATTATCTTTGCTTTGGAAGCCTCTGACTGGAGGAGCCATCAACTCAGTTTAGTAGTAAGGAATATACCACATTTCCCCATGTATGAGACGCTCCCATCTATAAGATGCACTTTAATTTGGGAGCCCGAAATTTGAAAAACAAAATGTATTGCATAAAGTTATTGAACTCAAGTTTTATTCATCACAAAATTCATGCAACTCTTCAAGCTGGAAATACAAGTAAAAAAATCTACAACTACTGTATAAGATGCACCCAGTTTTTAGACCCCAAATTTTTCGAAAAAGGGTGCGTCTTATACATGGGGAGATACTGTAGGTCTTATTTGACAGGTGAGATTGGGCGGTGGCCAATCATGAGGGGCCCTGTAAGTTAGGTTACAGATCCTGGACCTGATCCTATAGTTGGTGAAGAAGGCAAAGGACAGGGTCAGGTCAATATTAAGGACAATCCCTCTGGCTGCTGTTTGTGGGGGCAGGATTACAGATGGGGAATAGACAGACTGTTAGAATGAAGCCAACACCCAAGCAAGAGACCATGAAGCCCAAATCAGCGCAGCAGCCATAGGGATGGAAAAGAAGGACCAGGACAAGGGACACCAGGTATCAGAGCAGAAAAAATCATGTCAATTTACGAGCTTCCTGTTGTGTGTGCGAAAGAGTCCTGGATGGGGAGTCAAGGTACCTGGTTCTAGTCCCAGCTCCATGTGACCCAGGACCCAGCCTCTTGTCTACATCTGGGCCTCAGTTTCCACTTTTGTATACCGAGGAGGTTGTATTATATCATCTCCAAGAGCCCTAATGTTCTGAAATCTGTAATCTTAAAACTGTAAAGTGGCTGAGAAAGGAAAAACCAGGCTGAGTGAAGAGAGCATCTGGGTTGGGGGCCTTAGAGTCTGTCTTTCTTCCCCATCAATCTTGCAGCATTAATGTCAGTTGGGGGGGGGGGGGGCTGGGCCCAGGCCAGAGTCCAGCTGTGGAGAGGGAGGAATTGTCTGGCTCAAGAAACAGAGGGAAGACTACAGAACTTCTAAAAGGCTGTGAACAAGTCATCAGCTCTGGCTGGGTGCCCAGAGGTTCTGCAACTATCCTCCCAGCTTGAGTATGAAGAGAGGGCCAGTGTGAGGAAGGTGCCTCGTTCCCCCTCTGTGCATAAGAAACTGCAAGGTCACAAGGAGCACTGAAGAGTCCTTGCCTTTGGCTGCAAGTAAGAGGACTCCGTGGCTTGGACATCTAAATACAACTGAAAACTATTGTCTCGCAGCACTGTGAGTCCAGAGAATGTGGCTCCACCACTAGCAGCTCCTGGTGTCATCAGGAATGCAGGCTTTTTTATTTCTCTCTCATCCTTATATGATTCCTCTTGTGGCCCCATGATAGCTGTCGCTCTCCTCAGGAAGCCGCAGGCTTCCATGAGAACATCCAGGGGCAGAATGTAAGAGAGGACTTCTCTACCAACCAAAAATTGTTCTTCAGTTCATGTAGGATGACTTAGCCATTTCCAACCAGTATATTGACTTACTGATTGGGATCCAGTATTGAAGCTGAGAGAACAAGCAGAATTGGGGTCCTATGAGAAAGAAAGAGGTGAATAGATGCTGGATGAACAACCAACACAACCGCAAGACCATGATCCTCCATTCCCCATCATCTTGTTAGATCTCCACTCAGCCCAGCCCAGGGGTCAGGTCAGGAGGACAGCTGTCATCTCCAGATGACCAATGAGGTCACTGAGGCATAAAGTGGAGTGGCCTGTTTGGGTCACAAAGCAGGTAAGTAGCAGCGCCTGGATTGATAAAAATAAACACACAGCAGACACACTGAGCAGGTCTCAAGCTGCCAGTCCCGCAGTCAGGCTCCTGACCCCTGTCCCTCAGGCAGGGGCCTGCTGTCTCCTCTGGGTTTGCATAGCACCTGCTCAACCAATGGCGCTTTGTCCAGTCTCCTCGCAGTGGTGGATGGGTGGCCATCTGCCTCTGCAGCCTGAGCGTGTACTCAGTCACTCACCAAACGAGGCTGTCCAAGAGCCTCAGGATCCAAGGCCAGGGTGTGAGTTTGAATTCTGGCTTTGAGCTTTTGTGTCTTCCTCTGTGAAATGGGACCATGAGTCCCACATTTACCTCTTTACATAACTGTTGGGGGTTCAAATGAAATGAGGAGATGGTGTTTTACTAATTGTGAAGTGATCTGGAACCATCAAGTTTCCCTTCTCTTGGTGGGAAAAGGTCATTCCAAGAGCCTCATCAGCCCTGGAAGACAACAGGAAACAGGCAGCCAGAGGGCTCAATGAGACAGCCAGACAGGGATCCATTCAACCACAAACCCAGTGCAAACCCATCTGTTGTTAGATGAGGAGATCTGTCCTGAGAGGGCAGTGACCTGCCCAAAGCCACACAAGACTAGAACCCAGCCCCTGGGCTCTCAGCCTTGTCCTCTTTGCACCAGGCCACACGGGTCAGTTGAGGTCCACTACCTGGCCCGAGGGTGGGTGCAGCTGCAGGACAGCTTGTGCCTGCTCGCACGTCCCCAAGTTTCTCGGGGGCCATTCTTCAGGGGTTCACTGAGGCGAGGCCACACTTCCCCTCGGGCGGCTTCCTGTTTTGGCCAAACAATGACTCTCGCTGGGACCTGGTGCCAGCTGGCTGCAGCTGTTGCCAAGGCCTTGACTTCTTACATGTAGGGGAGATCCTGGCCCCGGCAGCCTGCTATTGGCCTCCTCAGGCCATGAACTCCCCTCCCCACTCAGATGTGGCCTTTGGACCCCACTCAATCTAGCAGTCCCTTCATGTACTGATCACATACATGCAAGCACCTTCTGTTTGCCAGGCTCGGTTTGAGCACCCAAAACAGAGAGAGACATAGGGCAAGAGTTTATCCATTCTACATTTATCCTCTGTCCATGAAGCTGAAGAGATTGTGCTAGGAACCAGTGATGCAGATATGAATAAGATACTCCCTGGAAACTCGCTGACTGATGCATCTGCTTGTCCTTTCAGTGCCTTGCAAGAGCTCAGAGTCGGTTGTACACGCTCATGTGAATTAGTGCATCCAGCTCCTTCCTGAGGGAATGTCTCGAGGCACATGGGAAGAGGTTCTAAGGGGTATGGGTAAAATAATGAAGATGAAAATTTTCCTGAGTTTTTTAATAGGTGAGTAAAGAAAGATTCAGATATGTAAAGGGGCGGGGGGATGGAGCCAAGACCTTGACCCAGGCCCTCAGAGTCCAAGCACGGCACACTGAAATGCTGCAAAACGCAGCCAATCCAATGTGCAGATTGGAATACTGTGGGCGTGTCGATGTGCACGTGGGGTGGGGAGTCTGCTGCTGAGTAAAATATGTGACGACCAGACACACACACACAGAGAGAGAGAGAGAGAGAGAGAGAGACACTGAGTGCTCTCAAAGTGCTGGCCACCTAGTCAGGGGTTGTTTTCACTCCAGAGATGAGGAAAATGAAGAGGTGAAACAACTCCTTGAACATTTGGAAAGCAGCATAGCTGTCATGTTCACCCAGATCTCATGTGGATGCTGGCCCTTCTCCACCTGCCCCGGGTCTCTGTCTGCCCCAGGGGTTACCCTGGAAGGCTGACTTCTACCGACACGACACCTTTCTGTTAGGTCAACGGGAGGCTGTGGCAGGAGAGCAGTGAGAAAGGAGAGAGAGGTCAAAGCCTTTGGTCCCCTTGCTTCTCCCTGTGTGGCCACAGTGCCGGCAGCTGCAACGTTCTGTGATTATGGCTCCAAGGACCAACGGCTCTGGAACAAAAGCACTGCTGCTGCCTCTGGGTCCTGCAGGCCTAGGAAGGCCACTGTGTCTTGCCGTTGCTGGTGGGGGGCTCCTCGCCTTCGGTTGGCTCCTTCAGCATGCCCATCTTTTCATTTCTCTCTCCTCAGCCCCTCGCCCTGAGTGGTCCTGTTTCCTGCTGGAACGCTAGCCAGTGCTGAGCTGGACCCTGCTCCCATCTGGCTGCCTTGCTCCTCATAGCCAGGGGGATGCCCCCACACCACCCCATCCACACCTGTCTGAGATAGGGCAGTGACTCGGCAACGTCTGCCTCCTCCTGGGCCTCCTGAATTGTGTGGGGGCTGGTGATCCTGTGAAAACAATGAGGAGGGCTTTCCAAAGGCTGGGATCGGGTGCCCCTCTACAGCTCACATGTCCTGGGACAGGCTGGATCTCCTGGGCCCAGCGCCTAGAAGAAGCACAGTGTCCTGCCTAGAAGAGGGGTGGTAGGTCTTGGGAGAGTAGTGGTCTGGAATCAGACTTCTCTGCGGCCACCTCCAAGCGGGGGGTGAAGGAGGTACCAGAGACAAAGGGGGGGGAGAGAAACCACAGAGGCTCTTCCTGCTGAGCTGCAGGACCCCTACGAGTCACCCAAGGCAACCCTCTTGCTTCAGCAGCAACAACAGGCCCAGGAGGGAAGGACATGACTGAGGTCACTAGGTGGATGCTTCTCCAGTCTGCTTCAAGCCCCGTCTCCCTCCTGAGCACCGCACCCAGGCCTGCGCATGCTCCAGAGACCTTTGTGAGCCAGGAGAACAGATGCCTAACATGATCCTTCTTACTCCTCACCATGTCCCCTCCATCAAGGAAAGACACCAGAGGCTTAGAGTCAGTCCTGATGGTCTCTCTCCCTCTTCTCTCTGCTCCCAACCCCTGACCTTACTTAGGTCCTCACCAAGTTTCACTTTCTCAACTGCCCTGGACTCTGTCATCTTCTCTCCAGGACATCTCCACTTCCTTAATCTGGGCCTCAAATCTACACTCAATTAACGGCAGGGACCTCCTCGCTGGTCTCCCTGACCCTGGTCTTGCTCCCACCGATCCATCGGGAGAATGTATCCAGCAGCCGAAGTGATCATTCAGAAATAGAAATAGAAGCATGTCTCTTTGGTGTGTAAGTGGAGCCCAGACTCACTGACCTCTGTGATATGCCCAGGCCTCCCTCTCCAACTTCACCTCTAAAGCAAAACCCTATCCAATGGTCCATCATCCACTAGCCTTTGCTAGTTTCTCCACGTGTGGCTCTGAGTCCATTCAGAATGGTTCCCTTGGAAAGGGTCTTCCTCATGGTCACCAGCACCTGCATTGTTCCTAGTTTGGGTTCCTCCAAAAACAAAGTATGACACAAAGCCTTGGTGCACATTTAAGGAGGTGACCCCAGGAAGGGGAGTAAGGGAGTGGGGAGCGTGAGTCATGGAAGGAAAAAAAGCCTATGACAGGGTGTGTTATATCTATCTCCACAGAGGGCTTACATTCCAACAGTACCCTGCAAAGCCCACAGACACCTCCCAGAAGTGCCCACCTGCGGGGTGGAAGGCTGGAAGTCCACCCATCGGGGAGTCCATCTGTTGTCTCTCGCCCCGTCGGGTCAGGGCCTTTAGACCTCTTGGCAGCATTGCTGGCCCAAGCAAGCTCCTGTGGCGCTGAAGAGCCTGCAGCCCATGCAGAAACTCACAGCTCAACTTTGGGGTCAAAGTCTGCCCACAGGAAGTGATCTTGGCTGAAGTCAGACGTGAGCCTTGGCTGTGACAATAGCTTCTGAGGTGGCTGCCCCAAAATATTTCTTAATCCATCAGTACATTTGGCTTGTTGGAGCTCAGTGGCACCTGAGTTGCCTCACGATGTTGAAAAGGAGACTGTGGTCAGAGTGCACCTGAGGAGCTCTGGATGGAGATTTGCTGTCAGACTTTCTGAGTTCACATCCTGCTTTGGGTGGTACCTGCTGGGTGGACCTCAAGCAAGGCACTTACCCTTGAGCCCCATGTCACGTTCAGCAGTAAAATAGAGACAGTACTTTCTACCATGCAAAGTGTTTCTGAGAACCCAATGTGCCCGCTGAAATGAATACATGTAGCAGCCTGATGCCAAATGCAACGTTACCTCTGCTTCTTTCTTCCGTCCCAGAGCTGCTGCCCCAGATTCCTCCTCACTCTTCTCCCTCAGCCAGAGGTACCCATCTCCTCCTGGCCGTGGATTTAGCTTGTGTTGCCCAGAAGCCCTGACTTCCTGGGGACAGTACTGGTTTGCCCATGTCCTGGCTTTGGGCCAGCATATCTGCAATCTTCTTCCCCACTCCACTGTATAGAGCAGTACCTTCTGTGGGAACACAGAAGATTTGACAGTGCATACCACATAGAGATAGCTTATGTTTTTAAATCCCATGAGCTGTGTCTGCCTCTTCCCCGAATGCCTGTTCTGACCCAGCTGTCTTTCTCACATGGGTGAGTTTAGCTTGAACCGGCCCCTTCAGTTCTAGCCTTACACATTCACCACTGTCCTTTGGGTGCTGGCCTCTATCCCCTGTTATCAGTTCAATTTTGTTCCCCCTCAAAAAAAAAATCATATGTTGAAGTCCAAACTCCTAGCACCTCAGAATCTAACCTTATTTGGAAATAGGGTCATGACAAATGTTAATTAGTTAAGATGAGATCACACTGAAGTAGGTGGGTCCCTAATTCAGCATGATGGGTGTCGTGATAAAAAGGGCAAATCTGGGCACAGAGACACAGATGCAGGGACAGCTCCATGTGAAGACTGGACCACTAGATGCTAGGAGAGAGGCCAAGAGCCGACCCTGCCCTCGCACCTTCAGAGGGAGTCCAGCCATGCTGACACCTTGATCTTGAACTTCCAGTCTCCAGAACTGGACAATATATTTTCAGTTGTTATTGTAAGCCGCCTCTCACCCCAGTGTGTGATACTTCGCTCTGGCAGTCCTAGCAAACTGATACACCACTTACAAGAGCAACTTTTTCTTTCTTGCAAAGGTCATTTTCCTATCCTTCCCTTCTAATTCATTTTTTGTGTCTCTGTTTATGTGTTTATATGTCTTCACTCCCTGACGGGCTGTGAACTCCTTGGAGAAGTCTGGGTCACTCTCACTATTGTCTCTACAGGGCCCAGCCTAGCACCAGGCCCAGAGGAGCCATTCCGCAAAGGTCTGTGGAAGATTTTATATTTATTTATTTATTTTTTACAGAGACAGAGAGAGAGTCAGAGAGAGGGATAGACAGGGACAGACAGACAGGAATGGAAAGAGATGAGAAGCATCAATTATAGTTTTCCATTGCGCATTGCAACACCTTAGTTGTTCATTGATTGCTCTCTCATATGTGCCTTGACCGTGGG
Source organism: Saccopteryx bilineata (assembly GCF_036850765.1). Taxonomy (NCBI): domain Eukaryota; kingdom Metazoa; phylum Chordata; class Mammalia; order Chiroptera; family Emballonuridae; genus Saccopteryx; species Saccopteryx bilineata. The sequence continues at coordinate 344,509,132 of NC_089490.1, read as the reverse complement.
CCTTCAGCAGACTGAGTAACCCCTTGCTGGAGCCAGCAACCTTGGGTTCAAGCTGGTGAGCTTTTTCCTCAAACCAGTTGAGCCCGCGCTCAAGCTGGTGACCTCGGGGTCTCGAACCTGGGTTCTCTGCATCCCAGTCTGACGCTCTATCTACTGCGCCACCGCCTGGTCAGGCTGGAAGATTTTCTAAAAGAGGTAACTTTGATGCTTGCCCTTGAAGGGTGGTCCGGGTTTGGACAGGAAAAACTAATAGGAGAAGGCATTCCAGGGAGGAAAGTGGCATGAGCAAAGGCATCGAGGCAGGAAAGAGCGGTACGGGGGTGAGTGAGCACCTCGGTGGGCTGGGGTGTGGGGTACTTACTGGTAGGGGCGGAGGCAGCGTGGGACCAGAGAGTGTGGAAACATAGATGTTGCCAGCATTTCAGGGAATGAGTTTGACTGGGTAGGCAATGGGTCAGTGTGGAACCATGGAAAGGGGATAGAATAGCAGCAAGGTTCTGAGATTATTCAGCCACAGAACAGATTGAAGACAGGGAGACCAGGAAGTCTGGGGCTTGGGCCACAATCCAGATGAGAAATGCCGTCGGTCTGAACCCTCAGGGGCATGAGGATGGAGAGATGAGAGACAATTAGGAGGAAAAAATACCAACCTGGTGACTGAGTTGGAGGTGTTTTCCCCTTTGAGGTACCTGTCTCCAAGCTTCCCCTCTTTCTGAAGATGCCACACTGAGAATTTCCATGATGTCTACAGTGACATATAAATCAGTCCGCCCCCATCCCCTCTCTGACAGCTGTCAGTCTTGGTGAGAGAGCAGAAAAGAAAGAGCCATCACCACCCCAGTCTGCTGAGGTTTCTGGTCACAGTTCAAAATGTCAATTTATGGAAACAGATGGTTTTTCATTTTTTTTAATATCGTTTTTTTTTTTCTTACCACTCACAAATAATAAAAGTTAACTGTATAAAAAGTCTGAAAATACAATGGCATTTCATCTTATAACTAGAAAGTGAAAATTACATTCAGTAAAAAATGATCCTGGATGATCCCTTCAGTGGAAGGACCTGGGATATTGGAAATTCAAAAGGCAAAGATTACACAGCGTTATTTTCTTTACCTGTTGACTGTGACCTTTCTCCTGGAGCATCAGAGGTCAAGGTCTAATTAGAATTGGGTAAGAGGGCAGAGTTTGGAGGTGGTGGGGCGTCGGGTATGAGTCCACTCTATGGATGAGTCCACGGAGAAATGGAAAATTACCTGAAATCCTTCCACTCTGTTTTTAGGTGAATATTCTCCTCTCAGTGTTTTTTCCTTCCTAAAGCTATTCTCAGTGGTGACCTGAGCAAGACACATCACTTTTGTGGTATTTTTGCCAAAAAGGCAGACCCTAGCAGGGGAAATACCAGACAAACTCAAATTGAAAACCATTCTTCAAAACTGGCCCAGAATTATCTAAAGTGCCCATGTCATAAAAGACAATGAAAGACTGAGGAACTGTCCCTAAAGAGATAAAAGAGACACAGCAACTAAATAGAATGCGTGATCCTGGATGGAATCCTGGATCAGAGGGGAAGTTGCTATAAAAGACATTATTGAAGCATTTCGAAATTTGGATCTGGTCTGAGGATTAGATAATAGCAATGTTAAATTTCCTGCATTGATGACTATGCTGATGTTGTGTAAGAGAATGTCTTTTTCTCCTTAGGAAACGTGTGTTGAATATTTGGTGTAATGATGCAATGAACTCTCAAATGGTTTGGGGCAAAGTGTGTACTGCGTACATAGAGATAGAAAGAGACAAAGCGAAAAGTTAGTGAGTCTGGGTAAAGGCTTTATGGGAGTTTCTTGTCCTAGTCTCACAATACTTCTACCAATTTGAAACAGTTTCAAAACTAAAAGTTAAAAAAAAAATCCAGTTGAATTCAAATAAAACTTTATTTCAGCCTCCAGAAGAAAATTTGCAAAAGGCATATTAATAAAAATATCAAAATAACCAAAAATCTTTAATCCGCAACTATACTCCTATGAAATGGATTAAAAGCAACAATAACAATGCCAAGTGTTAGTGAGGATGAGGAGCAACCTAATACTCTCAAGGAAATAAATGAATGTCAAGTGCATTATCCTCAGTGAAAGAGCCCAGACTTGAAAGTCTACATACTGTGTGATTTTATTTATATGCCATTCTGCAAAAGGCAGAGCTATGGCAGAAAAACAGATCAGTGGTTGCTTAAGGGCTGAGGACAGAGAAAGGAGTTGACTATAGCCTAACCAGGTAGTGGTGCAGTAGATAGAGCATCGGACTGGGATGTGGAGGACCCAGGTTTGAGACCCCAAGGTCACCAGCTTGAGCACGGGCTTATCTGGTTTGAGCAAGGCTCACCAGCTTGAGCCCAACCAAGGTTGCTGGCTCAAACAAGGGGTTGCTTGGTCTGCTGTACACCCCTCCCCCATCGAGGCACATATGAGAAATCAATCAATGAACAACTAAGAGGAGTTATAGAGGTGCACGAAAAGAGCTTTTCAAGGTGATGGAAATGTTTCACATCTTGATTTTGGTGGTGGGTATACAACTGTATGTATTTGTCAAAACTCACAAAATGTACACTAAGGGTGAATTTTACCAAATGAAAATTACATCTCAATTAAACAAACAACTGAGTTTCTCAAAGCTTCTCTCTTCCCTTACAGCTCTCAGCCTGACACCATTCAGAAACCTGTAGTAGGGAAAGGAAGGATTGTTTGTCTCTCCTTTGTTCTGTGTCTTCGTCTGTGAATCAGGCTCAGGGATGCATGGGGCTCCTGGGAGGTAAGGAAAGTGATGGCCTGTTTGAAACAGAATCATTATAAGCTGGCATTAGACACTTCTGAGTGGTACATGCCCAAAGTCTTGTTCTTGCTCTCATGATGTAAACATTTTGGGGGGTTGTGGAGCCTCTTTGTGGTCTCCTTCTGCTAATTCCTGGGCTTAGGGGACATACCCCTGGCTGACCACCTGTGCCTGGCCCCTCCACTCCAACTGAGGGGTCTTTCTTCAGGCGGAAGACTTCTTGGACAAGAATCTCCCAGGGTAGCTCATGTCCAGCTACCTTGCACTATGTCTAACTGGTCCTTTTTTGAAAACATTTTTTTCTTTTGCTGCCAAGTTCTGAAAGCACAGGCTGCTCCCACAGCAGCCTCCGACCCCACCTCGGCTACCACCACGGCAACTCCCACCATCTTTTCTCTTCAGATCTCTCCATGGGAGAGGGGAGCTCAGGCTCTGTGTCCTTTAAGCTCCAGAAAAGCCCCAGTCACTTGCCTTGAGCTGTGTAGGGTGACACACAACATCTTGCCCCGTGGGAAGCCTCAGCCCTGTCCTCCTCTGCCAGGACAGTGCCTGCAGTGAGGCTGGAGGCGGATGATGGGGTGAAGACGTCATGATCGCTGCTGGAATCCTTCTGGGTTGTGTCTGGTGCTGTTTTTAAGGTTCTGGGGGAGAGTAGCTATTCGGAGACAGGAAAAGTCCCATTTAACAACCCATTACACATAACTAATGTGTTTCTTTTTTAAAACAAAACTTGGATCTTTCACATATTTTAGAACCTGCCTTTTCACTACATATTAGGTTTTGAGCATCTTTTCATGTCAATAAATATATCTCTACATTGATATCATTCTAAGTGACTGATCAAATTCCTTTGATTAGATATGCTATAATTTATTATATCCAACCACGATAGTGCTAAGTTGTTTCTAACTTTAGATTATTATTAGTAATACTATAATTGAGTTAATTTAGGTGAAACTTATGAAGCTTTAGCTGCAGAGCTCCTCACTTCTTCAGGACCTATATCTGATTGCCCAGGAGGGTCTAGCAATTTTAAGATTTTATTTATTGATTTTAGACAAAGGAAAGAGAGAGAGAGAGAAGAGGGGCAGGGAAGAGTGAGAAGTATCAATTTGTAGTAGTTGCTTCTTATATGTGCCTTGACAAAGCAAAGGCAAGCCTGGGTTTCAAACCAGCAACCTCAGTATTCCAGATGCTTTATTTACTGTTCCATCACAGGTCAGGCAGGTCTAGCAATTTTATATTCATGAATTTGTCTTTTTTTTTTAAAAGGGGCCCTCTAAATTGTATAAGCTTCAAAGTCCAAAAAGCTGGATGTGCCCTTGGCTATGATAAACAGCCTCACACTCAATTTTCCTTTGGCTACATCTTTATTTCCTTAGGATAAACTAGAAACAGAATTGCTGGGTTAAAGCAGATGCACATTTTTAAGATTCTTGGAACATATGGCCAAAGAGTCCTCCAGAAAAAGTGATTTAATTTGCACCTCAACCTTGCCCTAAACAAGAACACTCAAGACTGGAATGGTTTCTATGGGATGGTGTTTCTCTATTATTGTGGTTCAGTTGTAGCTGCCATGAACACCTTCTCCAAAACACAGGGGTCTTGACTTGAGGTCCAGGGGTAGAATTCTTGGGGTCTGTGGACTTGGATGAGAAAAAAATTACATCTTTATTTTCATCATTAGCCTCCAACTAAAATTTAATAGCTCTTCCAGTCATGAACATAGGCCACAAATCCTCACAGTATCACCAGTCCCTGTGACATTAGCAGTCCTGTCACCAACAGAAATCACAGATGTTTTCATGCCGTTACAGCTGTTGCAAATCTCTCAAAATATTGTTCATACTCATCAGTGCTTCAAAATTACAATAGTTACTGGACTTGCCACTAGATATCATTATATAATGTGTTAATAAAAAACATGTATTACCAAATCACAATTATTTTTTAATATTTCAATAACTGTAGTCAATGTAATGGATTTCTTTGTAATAATGTGTATTATTTGTTTTATGAATTTGAAAACCTTATTCTGAGAAGGGGCCCATAAGCTTCCTCAGACTGCCAAGGGGACCCAGGTTTTTAGATTTCCCAGGATTTTGAGAAAAATCAAAAATCCAGATTTTCATATGTTCCCATATAAAGCAATACTTCCAGTTTTCCGATGTTGGCAACTAACCCAGATTTACATAAACCACTGCCTGGGCCAAACAAAGCATGCCTGAGGGCTAAATTGGGCCCATAGGCCACCCGTTTTCAACCTTTGCTCTGGGAGGAGAACAGAATTCCAGTTAGGGTGGAACAAATTCACTCTGTGGGACAGAGCAACAGGGATTCTGAGCTCCCCACCCACACTTCCACTCTGCTCCCATAAACCAGGAAGACGGGATTGAATGGAGCCTTGGTCTTGGGGGGAGAGGTCATGGGAGAAGGAGTGTTTTGGTGGTCATTGAGGGTTCCTGCAACCTGGCTGCAGGCTGGGCAAGAATAAGTCTGGATGGAAGCAGATGCCACGGTGGTGAGGGCAGCAAAGGGCTGTGGCAACAGGGGAGCCATTGAAAGATTGTATACCTAGAAAACTCAAGGGCCTCTAGCAGAAAAACAAAAACCAAAAATAAATGCAAACACAAAGAAACAAATTTTAAAAACTTTTTTTTGAATTAAGAAAAATTGATAAGGTTATTGGATACAATATAAATATACAAAATCCAATCGCTTTGCTCTGTTTTGACAATAAACATGTAAAAAATGAACAGACACTCTCATAAGTTGCACTTGTGGAAATGTAAACTATAACTGTCCTTTGGAAAGGGAAGCTTTATTAAAATTACACATAATATGTATATAATATCTATCCATGGACCTAGAATCCCACTTAGAAGTGCTTATCCAACATAAATGCAAATCCCAGAGACTCTAGTCATGTGAACAAGAATATATTTGCAGCATGTTTATAGCTTCAAAAAAAAGGTAAATATTTATCAATCGGTGAATGGCTGAATAAATTTTGGAATATGCACATTATGAAATGTTACGTACTGTCAAAAATGAATCAGTTATGTCAGTTTGGGGGGACTTCCTTGAAGTGAGCTTGAATAATAAAAGGAAGAAGCAGAAAAATGTATAAAATACAGTCCCATTTGTATAAAACACGGATACATGCATATATGTATTTGCATATAATTTAAATGTGTTAATGACTGATGATGGAGAAAATATACAGAAGGTTAGATATGGGAATGTTAATAACGTATCTCGAATGAAAGAGGAGTGTGCAAGGTGACATGGGTGGGGGAGAAATGGAGGAGGGAGATAAGCCCATAAAAGCAGGGGCCTTTGGAACTAGACTCTCCTAGTTGCAGCCTAGCTGGCCCCCTACCCTTACAGTGATGACTCCTGACAGCCCTTCCTTAGTCGTCCTCCCCCATCATGTGGCCTTCCGTATCTGTCTCCATGATTCTAGAATGGGCAGCCAAGGCACCACGGAGTGGGGGAAGCAGGGAGGGACCCAGGAGAGGGGCCTGATTTCAGTGCATGAAAATGAACCTCAGAGTGTTGTGTTGCTCTTTCTCTCTGCAGGCATTTTGGCAAATTCATGGGAGTGAGGGGCAAAGGTATACTAATTTACTTAATCAACTTAAGTCCTCCTGCAGTCTTAGTTTACAGATTACATCCTCAGAGAGAACTTCTTTGAGTCCACTCAGTTCAGTTACATCTCCCTATTATTTCCTTTCAAGGGTCTCATCATAATTTGCCATTTTATCTTTATTCAAATGTATGTGTCTGGGTGTTTAATGTCTATTTCCCCCAATAAACAGTGAGCACCACAAGCAGAGAGACCTGGTGTGTACAGCACCTAGCATGGCTTATAGCAGGGGCTTAAGAAATTTCAGCTGAGTTCAGTAATTCACTTACTTATTCTCTTTGTCATTGACTCACTCTTTTATTCATTCTTTATTCATTTATTTCCTTATTCATTCCAGAAACATGTGCTTTTGGCTAATGACTTTTTCCCTGATCAGAGTCTCCCATTTTCGAGGGTGGCTTTTTGGAGGGATGTTGGAATGGGGATATGACTGTAGAATTCCAGGAATGCATCCACATTGGGAGAGCTGGGTGAGTTGGAAATTCTTCAGGGAAGGAGGGAAGATTCCAGATGGAAGGTAAAAGCAGAAGGTGCTATAGGGTCAAGAAGGACAAAGTTGGGAGTGATAGGATGAAGGCTGGGCCTGGGCAGACTGCTCCCTGCCCCACCCACAACGGCATCCCCCCCCCCCCCCCGACTCGCTCATGCATTTGCTCTGTCCAGTTTCTGCACTCTGGAAGAGCCTCTCCCCATCTTCACAAGCTGAAATCCTACCCTAACTAACAGAGCCAGCCCAGATGTCCTGGAAGTCCACCTCACTCCTCCAGCTGGAAGGACCACTCCCTGTGGCAAACAAATCCCCTGAACACAAAATCTGGACCTCCCCTGTGGCGCTGACCACTTCCTGTCCGTGCTGTGGTATGGCCTATCCCTCCACCCGAAAGGCAGTGGTTCCTTCTGACTGTTCCCAGGGGTCTCCCCCCTCCCCAGGACTTGGCAGAGAGTGGATGCTCACGCCACTCTGTGCGCTTGAGGGGCAGTGGTTACGACCCCATTTTATGAAGGGGGAGCTGGAGGCACAGACAAGTAGCTCGGCCTGCCTTTGTTCCCAAAGCAAAACAGTGGCAGACTCAGGCCTGGTTTCTGATCCCAGAGGCAGCGCTCTTTTCAGGGTGGCTTGGTGGGAGGTGAGAGCAGGGTGGGTGGAGTAGGGAGCTGGGTCCTGAGAACCAGCAGGCCAGAGAGTTGTAGAGTTTGCATGGCCAAGTTCAGGGAAAGCACAGCTGGGGAGGAGCCAAGGTATTTATTATGCTTGGTCTCCAACTCCAAACAGAGCTGATGGATGGAGCTGCTCCAGTTCCTATAAACAGCTTGGGCCTCCCTCCCCTCCACCCGACCCTGTTCTCACCACCACGGTCCCAACTGCTTCCAGTAAGACTAAGACTGGCTGGAGGGAAGAGAGATGACCAAGGGAGGAAAAGAAGAGGAGAGTGGGGGGAGGGGAAGGAGAAGATCAGACAGGGTCTTAGAGGCAAGATGAAACTGGAGGGAAATGAAAGGAGGTGAGAGAAGATTGTTTCTCTGCCACAGCACTGGCCACTGCTGCTTTTGGGCAGCACACACCCTGCATCCTTTTCTGTGTCCTCTGTGTCCCCTGGATTGTCTGAGAAACTGTCATCCCATTCTCTGAGGGCTGGTCTTAATCCCCCCCAAGTTTCTTAGTCTCAGAGAGCAGGGGCTATTCATTCAGAAAACCTTTTCTGAACTCCCTTCTGCATTGGCTCACGGGCCCTGGGGACACAGAAATGACTCCAGTAGTGGCCTAACCCTAGGAGCTCTCCACTGGTGGCAGATCAGGCGGACATCCCAATGCTGTGGCCCAGGGCAGCTCTGGGCTCTGGGCAGCTGGAAGAGGGACGTCGGGGCAGTGTCCCCAGAGGAGGTGATGTGGGCAGTGGTGGAAAGATGAGCAGTTTGGCAGGTGGGGGCTGGGTGTGTGAGACATTTCAGGTGGAGGAAGTGGGAGAGAGCCTGGGGTGGGGGTGGGTCAGGAGGCAGTGCCCCCTAATGGTAGAGATCACTGGCTCTGGAGCTGAGCAAACCTGCATTTTTAAGTCTCAGCTTTGGCACTTCTCAGCTGTGGGAACTTGAGTCCCAGTTTCTCTAAATTGAGGATGATAATAATAGAAATATCTTCAAAGACGGTTAGAATTACACTTGACAATTACTGAGCACGTTCGGAAGCGCTCAGTTATTGTCAGCTCTGAACACAGGGTGAGAAGTGGTTAGAGAGAGAGGGGCTAGGCTGCTCGGGGGTCTCGGGGACTGGGCCTCAGAGCTGCCGAAGGGACAGGGGCACAGACAGCAGACCGTGACTCCCGGTCCCGGGAGGTGTGCTAGGTCAGGGGACTGGGAAGGGAGGCAGCTCCGGGCCGTGGATGCTGCCCACCTCTCCTCCCACCTGACCTCCAAGCCTGGCTCCTGGTCCCTCTGCCTCCTGGAATGCCAGAACAGCTCACCGAATAAATGGGTCTGGTGACCTGGCACCGCAGGCTGTCTGCAACTGAGTAGGCGAGGGCCTCCCCTCCCACTGGTACTTGCCGGATGCTCTGATGACCTAGTTGGCAGCTATGGCCACGTTTGGCTGAAAACAGGAATTTCTGCCTCACTAGGGGTCTTGACCAGGTGAGCAAACACTTCTGTTTGCCAGGAAAAGGGGTCAGGGGCCTGATGCACTGCTGGCTGGATGGGAGGTTCACAAAGCCCCGGGCTGAGCTCAGCCCTTCTACTGTCTTCCCTTAGGCCTTCATTGGACACCTGCGGGGTGTTAGAGCGTCGGTTCACATGCTCTCTCACTGCCCAGCCCCATCCATGAAATAGGCATTTAAATTTTTCCTTTGGAGAGTAGGAACTGGAAGCAGGAGTTGGGAGTTGAGAGGTCACAGACTAGAGAAGAAGCTGGTTGGAGACATCTCCAGGATGCCTTGGGGTGGGGGACTGGGGATGAGGCATCATTAAGCAAGAACTCGGGGGAGAAGAGGTTGGCGCCTGCAAAAGGGGTAGTGTTTGGGTGTCAGGAGGCTGAGAAGGGACAACAAGGACACATGAGGACAAACACAGGAGCTGCAAAGTGTGTTTGGGGGAGAACCACTCTATGTTCTCTAGACTCTGTCTCAGAGCCCCTCACCTGCCCTCCACCCTACATAGGGTGGCTCTGGTCCCTGCCTCAGACCCCACTGCCTGCAGTCTCACCCTCTACCTCCCTTCCTGGAACCAGGAGAGCTCTTCTGTTGGACTCTCCTGGTTCTTCTTCCAAGGTCAACCTTGAACTGCAGCCTGGCTGCTTACTCCCAATTCTCCAGCCCCTGGGAGAACTTTAGTACTTTAGCTGGGGAGGCTTCTGGGTATCAGGGTATCAGGGCTGAATGCTCAGAAGGGGATCCAGCTGGAGGTAGAGACGTGGGCATCATCATCTACTGGGGTGACTGTGGCAATGAGTGTGATGACATTCCCGAGGGAAGAGGGCCTGGGACAGGAGTCCTGGTAGTTGCCACTCAGATAGCTCAAGGCAGATGAGCAACACAGTGGGGCCTGAAAGATATGGCCTGAGAGGAAAGTGAAAACTGGGTGTGGGTCCTAAATGCCGGAGAGTGTGCCAAAGGGAGGGTGTGAATGATGGGGAGGATAGGGGTGATGGGGGAATAGGGGTGATGGGGAGGGATGGGGTGATGGGAGGATAGGGTTGATGGAGGTTAGGGTGATGGGAGGATAGGGGTGATGGGGGATGGGGTGATGGGGGAATAGGGGTGATGGGGAGGGATGGGGTGATGGGAGGATAGGGGTGATGGGGAGGGATGGGGTGATGGGAGGATAGGGGTGATGGAGGTTAGGGTGATAGGGAGGGATGAGGTGATGGGGATAGATGAGGCAATGGGGAGGATAGGAGTGATGGGAGGATAGGGGTGATGCTCTGATAGGGGGGTAGGGGTGATGGGGAGGATAGGGGGCCCCCACTGCCAAGAGGTCAAGGGAGTAACAGGCTGAAAAGTGCACTAAGGTTGGCAAAGGACACTCTTGGTGACCTTAGCCAGGGCAGTGTGGGGCTCTGAGGAGTTGAAGGCCGCCTGGGTGGTTGAGGGTGGAGGGGAGGGAGGAGAAGCTACTTAACCAAGAAGTTTGCCCGTGACATTGGGGAAGGAAGGGAAAAGTGGTTTAGGATCTTTGCACACTTTTTAAGATGGGCACAACTTGAGCACAGCTGAAGTCTGAGAGGAGGAAGTGACTAGAGGTGAGAGGAAAGTGAGAGAGCCAATGAGAGGAGGGAATGAAGACCCTGAGGGAGACAGAGGGGTGAGCGCAGGGAAAGGGCCCGACGTGTAACCACCGAAGGCCACCCTTTTCCCAGCGGTGGGGTGGGGGTGGGAGCAGGGTTTGTTGAGTGTGAAGGATGTGATTGGGGCTGAGGGCCCAAGGTCCGGGGTGGTGATGACCCAGAGCTTCAACCTCTGGTCTAGAGATCCTTGGCCTCTCTCCCTAGGCGCTCGCCACGAGGGTTCCAAGACCATAATGGGAGTAGAGGAGGGCAGGGCTTGAGCGGAGGCAATGGCGCTGATCACCTGAAGCAAGAACAAGGCTAGCAGGCCACACTATTTCTCCAAAGTTATTTTTTAATACATTCATATGGGTTATACAAAGAGCTAGTCCCAAGGCCTGGCCTGTGGCCTGGCTCCTGGGAGGTGAGAGCAGCATTGTGTAGTGTTTTCAAAGATCAGGCACAGAGAGGCTCACACCTGCCCCCAGGCCCGAGAAACAGTGTTTGTGTGCAGTCGGCACCTGTAATCACAACCGCACCTGTAATCACAGCCCCAACCGAGCCTGGATGCCCTGAGCTGCCCCTCAGGACCACAGGGCCCCAGATGAGGCCAGGACACGAAACTCCAGCCCTGGCTCTGCAACCAACTACCTGAGTCCTGGACCCTCTCTGGGCCTGTTTGCTCATCTGTAAAATGGGGCACAGAGTGGCATTTTCATAGTCTCACGCTTTCCCCAGTACTGCCCTGAGCTGCACTGTGGCCTCGCACAGGTGGGAGGTGAAGACAGCAGCCCAGGAGCCTCCTTTCTTCCCATGGCTTCCCTGGGTGTGAGGGGCAGGGGGTTAGATATGAATCGTTGTTTTTAGCCATTTTTTTTAGGGGAGTGGCAGGGAGGGGAATCCCTGCATGATGAGGACCAGGAAAAACCATTTGGCATCCGTGTTACCTTGTGATATGACAGCTGAGAGAGAAGGACGCCACCCAGGTTCAGCTCTCAACCCCCCACCCCTGCCATACACACACCCTTAATGAGGCCTGAGTCCATGTTTTTCCTACAGGCTCTGAACAATTCTGTTTCTCTTCCTAAGCCTCAGTTTCCCTATCTGTGCAATGAGGAGATGGGATTCAATGGTCTCACACTATAGGCTACACTCACTGCAGCACGGGAATGCAAGAGCAAAAAGAGGAAAGGGAGAACCCACCAGTCTGCTAAAAAGAGAACGAGGGAACCTGAGGCAGAGAAGGAGGAGAGGGCCCGTGGCTGCCTGTCTTCTCTGTGCCTGCTGGGAGAGAGGAGGGAGCGAAGCGGGTGGGGAGGGACAGCACAGGATGCTCCCAGGCCCTGTCCCCGCAATGAGGGCCACTTCCTGGCCACCTGACAGCCTGCAGCCTCCGCAGTGGCAAAGCTCTGTCCCTGGAGTCAGGACGATGTGACTCTGAATCTTAGTTATGGCCATCTCTTAACTGGGTCACACTGGAGGGAGATTCAGAGCCTCTTGTATAAAACGGGATCATACACCAGCCCCGCAGGGTTGTCATTAAGAGGCAGGTGCAGCCTGACCTGTGGTGGCGCAGCGGATAAAGCGCCGACCTGGAAACCCTGAGGCCGCCAGTTGGAAACCCTGGACCTGCCTGGTCAAGACACATATGGGAGTTGATGCTTCCTGCTCCTGCACCCTTCTCTCTCTCTCTCTCCTCTCTAAAATGAATAAATAAAAAAATAAAAAAAATTAAAAAAATTAAAAGAAAAGAAAAAAGAGGCAGATGCAGGCTTGGGTTTGTTACAGCTGCCAAGCCTGGTGCAAAGCAGAACCAGAGACCTAAGGCTCTAACTCCTGTCTCCCCAGCCAGGCTGGGGTGGGATGACGCAGGAAGTGGGGTTAGGGCAGTATTTGGACCAGTGTGTGCAACACAAGGGTGCCAGGTGGGAAAAGAGCCTGTCTAGAGCAGGAAACAGTATGGTCCAGTGCTGGCCGAAACCCAGGGCAACAGCCTCCTAACCCGGACGTGCTGGAGCCACCACAGTCTGCCTAAGAGCGCTGGATCCAAGACTACTCATGTGGCTCCAGTTCTCTTCCAGTTACAAGTTCCTCGTGTTCCAGAGAAGCTGAAAGTCATTATCAGAAGATGTGACAAATAGTCTGCTTGGAAAGGTCTCAAATTCTCTTGGTCTTTCCCCTCCCTGGCCCTGCAGGGGGCAGGACTCTCCACTCTCAGCTTGTGCTGCCAAGCTTTGCAGCCCGAGGCCCCACACTCTGTGTGGTCATTGCATGGCTCTGTGACCCCCTCCCCACCCAGACTGGGAGATGCTTGAGGGCAGGGATGTGTCTCCTTCACCAGTACCCCGGTGCCCAGAGCATGGTGGGGCACAGAACAGATGTCTGGTGAAGATCTGTTGATCTGATAGGTCAACCTCATTCTTTGTCACTCCCGGTACTGCTCAACTTCCAGCTTCCACAGTTGTACCACATGTGTGGCCGAGGATGTGGGTCACCTACTGATGCAGCCGGATGCAGGGAAACGAGCCCTGGGCTGGGATTTAGAGCTGCGAGTTCTGGGACCCTGGCTCACTGTGAGATCTTGGGTCAGACCTCAGCCTTCTCAGTGCCTCCGACTTCCTCACATAGCCTGGAAGGGTCTCCTGGCCGAGCTGGTCAGCAGCCTGGATTCCTTAGGCTTTGTACTGTTGGTTGAACTTCTGCTGGCGGATACAACAGCAGGTGGCCAGCATGGTGAGGACAACAGCAGAGACAAGTGCGAAGGTGAGGATTATGATGAGGTTGACATTCTTGAACCCGCCCTTCCCACAATCCTCGGGACGCACGTGGCTCAGGGACACCTCCTCCTGGGAGCCGAAGCGGCAGATCAGGTCCTGGGTGGCATCCACATCCACCCGGCCCTGGTGCAGCTGGGCCGCCAGCCAGCCATTGCCACAGCAGCTGAGCGGATTGCCCTGCAGGTAGAGGCGCCGGAGGCTGGTCTCAAGGCCACCCATGGCACTGCTGGGCAGCAGGCTGAAGCTGTTGTTCCTCAGATCCAGCACCTCTAGGGACACAGTCTGTGTCCAGGCCGGCAGGCGGCTCAGACGGTTCTCCGCGAGATTGAGCAGCTTGAGGCAGCTGAAGCAAGGCAAGTCTATCTGCAGGACCTCCAGCCCATTGCCCTGCAGGGCCAGGACCTCCAAGGAGGCCTCCAGGCCAGCCAAGGCCCCCATGGCCACATCCAGCCCAGGGTTGTAAGAGAGGTCCAGCTCAGTAAGTGGCGTGTGGAGGAAGGCACCTGCCCACAGTGTCTCCATCTCATTGTCCACCAAGTTTAGGATGCGGAGGGAGGAGATGCCAGAGAAGTCCACACAGCCTGAGGGTCCAGGCCCAACTGACCCCCCACAAGGGCTGACCCGGTTTCCCTGCAGGTTGAGCCTCTGCAAGCTGGCCAGGCCAGCAAAGGTGTGTGGGGGCAGGTACCGCAGGGCATTGTCCTGTAGAAGCAGCGTCCGCAGAGACCCCAGGGCTCTGGTGCCCAGCTCTAGTGTCTCCAATGCATTGTGGCTGATGTCCAGAAGCACGAGGCAGGGCAGGGAGCCCAAACGCTGAGCCACAAAGGCCCGTAAGCAGTTTCGGCTGAGGTTCAGGAAGCGCAGGGAGGTCAGGTGCTCAAGAAAGCCCTCAGGGACAAGCTCAATCTCATTGTAGCTCAAATCCAGATTCAAGAGCTGGGAGAGGGGATGGGTGCTGGCATTCCGGCTGGGGTTTGAGAGGGGCAAGGCTGACAAGCCCTTGGAAGGTGCTTGGCTAGCCTTTTCTCCCTGGGGTGTTCCCGCAGGGAGACGGATGAGGTTGTTGGACATGTTCAGGTAGATGAGTCTCGGCAGTGCGGCCAAGTCAGGGAAGTGGAGCAGTTTGTTTTCCCGCAGGTCCAGCCAGGTGAGCTGGTACCCAGCCTGGGGCTCTGGGGCCATCTGAAAGGCCTCAATACTGTTGCAGCTCAGGTCTAGCACGCGCAGTTGCTGGAGGCTAAAGTCGGAGATGCAGGTGAGGGAGTTCCTGGAGAGGTTGAGGTGGGTCAGGTGGGGCATAGCCTCGAAAGCACCATCCTCGATGTCCATCAGCACGTTGCTATGGAGGTCCAGCCACTCAAGTGCAGGTGTGCCCCAGAAGGTCTGGCGGGCAAGGCGAGTCAGGCTGTTCTCTCCCAAGGAGAGGGTGCGCAGGGCGGGTGCCTCCCCCAGGAGCTGCTCCACCAGGCCACTGTACAGGCTGTTCCCAGACAGGTCCAGGGACTTCACATGCAGCAGGGGGCCCAGACCACCAGTGCTCAGTGCCAGGTGGTTGTGGGCCAAGTTGAGGTGCTCCAGGTGGGACAAGGCCTGGAAGACACCTGGCTGGAGGAAGCTGATCTCATTGGAGCTCAGGTTCAGGTGACGAAGCACCGTGTATACGCCCAGGGGCAAAGCCAGGATGCTCCGAAGCTGGTTTCCAGACAGGTCAAGGGCCTCAATGTCCCGCGGAAGCATCGAGGGGACCTGGAGTAGGCCAAGGCCCTGACACAAGGCCTGCTTGTTCACCTGAGGAGGGGGAGGCAGGGAGAGGAGCAGGCATTAGTGGGTGCAGTAGGAGCTGGGATCAGACAGATGCCTCCAGGAAGGATGGCTTGAGCTCCTGCCGGGTTTGGCTAGGAGCTTTCTCCCCTGGTCTCCCAGGATGTTTGACGTTCCTCCATCGTAGCCTCAGCACCCATGTCTGGATGACCTCGTTCTGCTTCCTGCCCCTATCTCTGGCACCCAGTACAGTGCTGGCATCAGGGAGGGATTCAAGGAAGCTTTGATGGGTGGACAGATAGAGAGGTGACAGAAAGTTAGAAGAACAAATGAATAGAGAAAAATACCTGCACTGATTATTATCCCATTTTATAGGAAACTGAGCCACAGATCAGCTAGATAGACCCAGAGCCAGCAAGGAACAGAACCAAGCTGGGCCCCAGGCCTCCTGGCTCCACACCCTGGGTTCCTTCTTTGGGCCTGGGTAGTTAAATTTACCCAGCTGGTGTTAAACTAATTAACCCACATTGGGGGAATTGTTTCCAAAAGGGTAAATTTGCAATTTTCCCTCTTGTCATAAGTTTTTGGCTCTGCACTCTCAGATCTCATTCAAGCCCTCATTCCATGGGGTACGGCTCTGGCTCCCAGAGCTTGCTTCCTCGGTGACTCTCCCCAGAAATGTCCTTCTGCTGCTGCTGCTACCCACCCCCACCCCAGCAGTGGCTTCACTTCCCATGGCCCTGCCCAGATCTGCCCCTGGAGATGGGGGAGGGGGAAGGGGAAGGGGAAAAGGAAGGGGAAGGGGAAGATGGCCAGGGTCTCAACCCACGTTTTTCGACAACAAGGCTATGATTTCACTGTGGAAGCCCCATCAAGTTACATTACCACTCTGGTTTCTTTTTTTTTTTTTTTTTTTAATTTTTTATTTATTCATTTTAGAGAGGAGAGGGAGAGACAGAGAGAGAGAGAAGAGACAGAGAGAGGGGGGGGGAGGAGCTGGAAGCATCAACTCTCATATGTGCCTTGACCAGGCAAGCCCAGGGTTTCGAACCAGTGACCTCAGCATTTCCAGGTCGACGCTTTATCCACTGCGCCACCACAGGTCAGGCACCACTCTGGTTTCTTATTCAGAAAGTAACTCATCCTTCCTCAGCATCCACTCAGCATTTTAGATTTTACTTAGCATTTTCAGACTGGTTCTTCACAATAGCCTGCCTATCAATATGATCACCCCTATTAGAAACCTAAGCTCAGAGAGAATAATGGAGGTTCCACGATCAACTATCTGGTGAGGAACTGAGCTGGGTTTATATATATATATATCTATATATATCTATATGTCTATAGATATATATAGATATATAGATATATACAGATATATAGATATATATATACTTTTTTTTTTTTACAGAGACAGAGAGAGAGAGTCAGAGAGGAATAGATAGGGACAGACAGACAGGAACAGAGAGAGATGAGAAGCATCAATCATCAGTTTTTTGTTGCGACACCTTAGTTGTTCATTGATTGCTTTCTCATATGTGCCTTGACTGTGGGCCTCCAGCAGACCGAGTAACCCCTTGCTCAAACCAGCAACCTTGGGTCCAAGCTGGTGAGCTTTGCTCAAACCAGATGAGCCCGCTCTCAAGCTAGAGAGCTCAGGGTCTTGAACCTGGGTCCTCCGCATCCCAGTCTGACACTCTATCCACTGCGCCACTGCCTGGTCAGGCTGAGCTGGGTTTTGAACAGAGGTCTTTTAACGACCAAAGGCCCCACTTCTTTCCTTCTATCCCATGTACTTTCTGGGGTCAGAATTCTTTCCAGTAAGTGCAATCTTCCTCTTATCTTTTCTAGCCCACCAGGGACCCCAGCCTTTCTCAGCCAGTCTGACTTCTATCATCATCCAGCTCAGGCCCACTCCTGCCCCAGCTTCTGTCTTCGCTGATCCTTCTGACCCACCCACCAATCAAATACCTGACAACTGCCCCCAAATTCCACTCTCAGTGCTGCCCTCTGCTTGTGTCCCTCCAGGGCAAACTCCAGGACTCTCAGCAGGGTTCAAGACTGTTTGTGGCCACTGATAAACTCTCCCCTCTCCTCCCAACCCACTCCAGCCCAAACGCAGTGACCATATCTGAACACTCTCCATTGTGCCCTCCAAGTGCCTGCCCCTTGCTGTTTCTTGTGCTGGTTATACCCTTCCCAACCAGATCTTCCTGGTAGGGTCTCCTCTACCAGGAAGCCTTCCCTGACTACTGGCCAGATCAGGGCCTCTTTTGGGTTCTCACAGCCTCTGTGCTTTCTCTGTTACAGCTTTTGCCCCTGAATTGTGGCTGTGGTGGGACCTGCTAGACACTGAGCTCAGAGCAAACAGGGACTGGTTTGATGGATGTGGATGCCGTGGTCCTGGCTCACAGAAAGTGCTCAGTAAATTCTTTAATTAATGAAAGAGTCAAAGGCATCATTGGCTTAGTAAAGGTCTGAGGGACTGACTCAATCAATAACCTTTCTAAAGGGTAAGAAAAGGGATGATCCATACACTCAGACTAAATTCAAAGACTGTTAGAGCAAAAAGGGTCCAATCACCCAATTCTCAGATGGGGAGACTGAGCTTGAAGATAGCCTGGGTTCCCTGCCTGACCCCACTGTTGGCTTTCTCTCGAGAACCCCAAGATGAAGAGGGCAAAGAAATGGACTTTATGCCTCTTCTGAGTCCATGCATCACAGTGACCAGCCTTCTCAGAGGCTCAAGGACACCCCTGCAGTTGGGCACCATGTTAACCAGACATCTACCCTGGCTACCTTGCCAGTCCTGCCTGACTCCTTGCCCCTTCCTCCTTTACAACCTCTCAGCCAGCTGGGGCCACCAGGAATGGCCTTCTCATCCGGTCCTCAGCTCCCGGACCATCCTGATTAAAGAAGGAACAGCCAAAGAAACATAAACACCATACCTGCCACTAACTGTAGAGCATCATCTATGTGTCAGGCTTGTGCTGAATGCACAGATCCCTTGCCTCATTTAATGTCATAAGGCAGGTATCCCCAAACTATGGCCCATGGGCCACATGCAGCCCCCTGAGGCCATTTATCCGGCCCCCCGTCGCACTTCTGGAAGGGGCACCTCTTTGGTAGTCAGTGAGAGGAGCACTGCATGTGGTGGCCCTCCAACGGTCTGAGGGACAGTGAACTGGCCCCCTTTGTAAAAAGTTTGGGGACCTCTTTCTAAGGAGTATTTACCCCATTGCACCCCTAAGGAAACTGAGGCTTAGAGAAGGTGACTGCCCCAAATCAAATAGTCAGAGGCTCAAAACTACCACTGCGAGGTCCTTTTCCTATTGGTGCCAGCCCAGTCCTGACTGGGTGCCCTCAGCTGGTTGAGCACCCAGGTTGAGTCCTTCAGCACAGTAATAACACCAGCCACCACTTCCTGAGCAGTGACTGGGGCGGGGGGCGTTCTTTGCATCACATGTCATCCTACAGGAAAGCCCACATCCCATTTCACTTCTGGATACTCAAAGGCTCCCTTCTGAGAGTAGTCAGGACACAAAGCCAAGCCCAGAGCTTAAGACTTGCTTTCTGCCCAGGTGCCCAGGCCCCTGTCAGAGGCCCAGACGAGGCTGCTGGCAGGCAGGTGCACTGGGCTGGCCCACTCTCCAGTGCAGTCTGGCAAGGAGCTTCAAGGCCAGAGCAGCCCTCAGCACTCCATTGCACTCACCGCTGCAGGGGCTCGGGCCCCAGTGAGCCTGACTTACTTGGGAAAAGGTCTTGGGGGAATCAGCCCTTAGCCAAGTTCGGAGCTTCCCTCGACAACCCTCTACCTACTCTGGGAGGCAGGATGCCCCTGCCCATCTTTTTTTTTTTTTTAGGAGGGAAGAAGACTTGCCACCCAACTCCATTTAACCACCTGCAGAGAGAAAGGACGTGGGGTAGTAAGAGTCACCAGTAGTGGACATTATAAGCTCTGGAGAGCTGAGTTCAAACACTGTTGTTACTTCCTATCTGTGTAACCCTGGAGGGTCATATCTCCTCTCTCAGCCTCGGTTTCCTCAGCTGGAAAGAGGAGTTCTGGGCAGCAGAAAGGAGACAAAGCCCTCAGTATGTAGCATTTTATTTTTATTTTTCTTACTATTTTAAAAGTCATCATAACCCCTTTGATGGTAGTCCAGAAAGTACTTTCCTGCCTATTACCTCATTTGCCCCAATCCAAGGCTCACCCAACTCCCCGTCTTGTTGGGTGGCGCAGGCCCCTCACTTCGCTGAGCCCGTCTTCCCAGGTAAAACGTGGGCTGCACTTGGTGACATCTGGGGTCTTTTCTGCCTGTTAGTCTGGGTTCTGGGCATCTCAGAAGGGCTCTGAGGGGCTGAAGTGAGGTGACAACAGCAGGACGCTGAAATCCCAGGGCAGGGCAGCCGGGCCCTGGCAGCCAGCACATTCTGCGGCCACTCATTCTGTGTCAGAAGTTTCCAGTCCCGGGGGCGAGCGTGTCTGCCAGAGGGCCTGTCCCTTCCCAGCACAAGCTGCTGCCTTGACCTCAGTGCCTGCCCAGCCGTACTAGCGGACCTAGGTGGTCTTTTCCCTTGTGCCTCACAGGGTGACAGTAACTTCAGGGCTAGTCACCCTGGTTTGGGGTGAGGAAAAGGAACCAAGTGAATCAAACCTGGTCCCTGCCCGTAAGGAGTTCTTGGTCGGGCAGGCAAGACAGGCCTAGGCCTATTTTTTCAACTACACCATGTGCTCAACATTGAGAAGGAGGAAAGCTTGGGGCTGTAGAAGCCCAGAAAAGGGAGAAAACAGAATGAGGTCAGCCTAAGAAGGAGTAGAGGAGGCTTCCTGAAGGAGGTAGCACTTGACCTGGGCAGTAAGGAGTGAAAGACTTCTCAGCAGGGATGTGGTAGATGGGCCCAAACCAAAGAGCCCCATTAGAAAAGGGGATTTGTCCCCAGGAAGCCCCAATAACAGAAAAGTCCTTCCCAGCTGGTCCACCCCAAATTCTGCATCACCCAGCTAGATGCACTGCCCTGTGGGGGCAGCTTGGGGCAATACAGTCCAATATTGGCCCCACTGGTTCTAGCTGAATGACCTTGAACAAATCACCTAACCTCTCCAAGCCTCAGTTTCCCACTCTGTAAAATGACAGTAATGGTTCTTACCTGACAGGATTAATAGTAAATAAGGCATTTAAACATTCTAGCAGGTGCTAACTAAATGCAAGGCTTAAATGCACTAACTGCATTCCTTTTCTGACTCCTCTAACTTCTGGCTTCTGGGGCTGGGACAGGAGAACACCCTAGGGCTGGGGAATGAAGGACTGTGGGGAGCTTACCCTGCCTGGGCAGGGCTTCTTACCATCTCACAGGGCACCTTGTCTCGGAGCTGGGAGGCAGCCAGACCCAGGGTCAGCACGGCCAGGAGCAGCAGGATCTGGTGGCTCATGGCTCTGCCTAGGGCAGGGAGGAAAGGGGAACACTGTAAAACCTCAGGCTCCTCCCACTGCCCGCCCCCACCCTCCCATCCTGTCTGCATCTGTCCTGAAGGAGCCCCAGACCACAGCTGTATCTGAAATTAAGGTGCAATGAGGGGCTGTAGCCCATCGCAAAGGGCCTCCAGGGCCAAGACAAAGAGCTAGGCCATTCGCCCAGCTTGAGTTTCTAAGCAGTGGGTGACATGGTGAGATTTGGAATTCAAGACTCTACCTGGTGGAAGACAGTCTAGAGGGTAGAGTAGGAGGCAGAGAGACCCTAAGGGCTACCCTGAGCCAACCTCAGGGGTGGGGTAAGATGAGGTGGGAAATGGGCCTCTGACTCCATTTCTACCTAGGCCACAAACAGGTCACCCCACCCTAACGCCTCAGATCCCAAAGGGAATTTCCCCACCCCACCCCCACCTCTGGACTTTTATTTTGCCCGTTTTCTTTTGATTTTCTGCTTCTGGAGCCCCTGCCATTGTTTGAAGGCTGGGCCTGGAGCCTTGACAGGAAGCCCTACCAGGAGGCCTCCCGGCTCCCCAGGAGCAGGCTCGAGCCCTTCACTTTCACTGAAGCCACTGACAGCGCCAGGGCAGGGGACACTCAGGCCTGCGGGGCTGGCCCCTCTCCGTGAGCAGACAGGTTGAGGCTGCCGGGGAGCACAGAGGCCTCAGCAGGATGGAATCCCAGAGCTGTGAGGGGCTCACTCACTGAAGACCTGGGTCAAGTGCTAGGAATGCACAGATCAATCTATTAATTTCATTCACGCATTCACACTGTTACTGAATGCCTCCTCATGTCTAGCTTTGTCCTGGGAACTGAGGGCACAAACACACAGAAGTGACCATAATACATACAGAGCATTAAGGAAGACATAGAAAGCCCTTCCAAGAGCACTGGACTCAGTGTCACCCATATCCTATTGTTCTATCCGACTCCTTCACTTACCTACTGTGTGACCTTGTGCAAATCACATTACCTCTCAGAGCCTCAGTTTCCTTTTCTGAGGAAATGAGGTTAATGATCAAATGAGATATATTCTATGAAAATGCCACTAGAGAGCCCTTGTTATGCACCACTCTTCTCCATACTTCACATGTATTAACTCATTTAATCCCCGCAATAATTCAATGACTTGGCTCTATGATTACCATTCCCATTTTACAGACAGAGAAACTGAGGCTCAGAGAGATAAAGTAACACGTCCAAGGTCTCACAGCTAACAAGTCTGGCTCCTGGGTCTGTGCCCATAACCTCTACACCATAATGTCTCCCACAAGTGCTCAATAAATAAATAAGTGCTGAATCGTGACTCAGGGTGCTTTAGAAGAAGAGGCATTTATAGGACCTTTGAGGGCTGGGTCTTTATAGTTGGAATCCACTAGCATCCTTACTATGAATTTTAAGTGAATATGGCTGCTCTGAGGGCCTTTCTTGTTCAAACAGTGGTCTTCTAAACCTGTTCCCTGGATTCCCCCAGGCCATGGGCCTCTGCCCCCACAGCTGCTCTGTCTTCTCACCTGCAATACAGGTCAGACTTTCACAGGAAATTTTGTTCTTCTGTTTAAAAAGCAGAACATCACCACCCATCTGAAAGCTGGTATACTCAGAATTGAGTGGAAACCCCTCAGTGGGGCCTCCGAGGCCCTTGGGGAGTGTGCCGTGTGCCTGGCCAGCTCTTCTCTCCAATCTCATTTCTCACTGTTCCCTCTCCCACCCTGGGTTCTGGAAGCCTTCTATCTCCTTCAGTTCTCGGAGCCCCTTTTCTCTGCCCCAAACCTTCATTTTCTCCCCTCTCTTGTGCTAAATAACTCCTCATCCTTTGGGTCTCAGCTTCGATGTCACCTCCTCTAAGAAGCCTTCTCTGGTTCCCCAAGTCTAGGTTATATATTGGCTCTTCTTCTAGGTTATTACAGCCCCTGAGCTTCCAGTGAGCACAGCACTGAGCAGTTCATGGTTTATTCCCTCCCCCATAGGAAATGTCCCTAGGGCAGAGGGGCTCACTGTCCTCTGGGACCCATCTCAAACCACATATAGGCAGGGGGAGGCACTGAGATTGGCATGAGGCATCTCAGTGACATGGTGACACTGGCGAGAGCGGTTGCTCTCCTTGACTCTCCCTTCACCTCCTTGCCATACTCCTCCCTTTCAGTGGGTTCTATCTGTTCTCCCCGAGAAACAACCACCAGATCTGCCCACCTTTCTCCTCTATCACTGCCGCAGACAGAGGCACCACCATGACCCTGGGCCTGGACCACAGCAACATGCTGCTTTTACCCTGACTTCTTTCAGTCTGTCCTACACATAGCTGCCAGAGAGATGTCGTTAAATCATAGATCAGCTCATGAATCTCACTGTTTAAAAATCTCCAGTATAATACAGGCTTTACACCTCTCTTCTCTGACTCCATCGACCATTTGCCCTTCCCTTACCAAATTCTAGCGTTTAGCATTCTTCTTGCCTTTCCTCAAATAGAGCAAGTGTATTCCTGCAGAAGGCTGTTTGCCCTGTGGCTCTGTCCACCTGGAATCCTCTTCCCCAGACTCTCATGTTCTATTGTTTCCATTGCATTGATCATTTCCTGATAATCAATTTTTTATTCTGTGAGGACAGGGGTCTAGTGAGTGGTTCTCATCAAAGATCTATTGAACAAACAGCAGAGTAAGGGGTAGAAATGGGCTGAGGGCTAAATGTGAGGTGAGGACAAGGAAAGGCTGACAGTTCAGAACCAGAGGCATTGCTGCCCAAAAGGGTTTTCATTTCCCCCTTCTCTGCCTGCCAAATCCCACTCTACCCACAAGTGAGCATCAGAGCATCCAGCAGGGACTGTCCCTGCACCAGTGGAACTCTGCCCTGGCATCTGACAGAAAGGGGCGCCTCAACTGTTACCATCCATCGACAGTGCCAACGATGTGTAGAAGTTGAGGACAGTAAAAAGTTGACTTACAAGCAGGAAGACTTGGGTCACTTAGACCCAAACTCACATCCAGACTCTACTGCTCACCAGCCTGTTCCCTGGGACAAGTCCTTTAACCATTTAGTGCCTCAGTGTCTCCTTGGTAGGGCAAGTAGCCTGGTTCCCATTTTGCCGCTGCATGTCCCAACCCTTGTGATGATCAAGCTGAGAATGCCTGTGGATGTGCCCTGGACACGTATTATCTTTTTAGCTTGGACAATGATTCACAGGGTTGAATAAACCCAGGCAAGGTATGCTGAGAATGGAGGCCTCAGGCCTGCAGACAGGCAGACAAGAGAGCTAGGCAAGAGATATCTTAGGATTCGGATTGAAATGAGACATGCTAAAGAATATCTGTGTGTGTGTGTGTGTGTGTGTGTGTGTGTGTGTGTGTGTGTGTGTGTGTGTGTGAAAGAGAGAGAGAGAGAGAGAAAGAGCGGAAATGAGGTGGGGCAATGCCTACTATCATAAATAAGCCCATCCTTACTATTTAAGGATGTTAGACACTCTTCAAAGTACCTGACCTATATTATCTCAATTCTCACAACAAATCAACAAAGTAGTTATTACAATTTCCATTTTACAGATGAGAAAACTGAGGCTCAGAAATGACTTACCCCATAGTTACTCAGCTCATAAATGTTTGGGGATTTAGCCCAGGTCTACATGACCCAAATGCTGTTTTCTCTAGCAGGAGCTGAGCTGCTGCCGCCTATAGAACTGTCCTCAATTTGCCCAAGAGGATGAGGCTCAGAAAAGTGACTTACCCAAAGTCACACAGTCAGTTAACAGAGTCAGGATCAAAATCCAGCGTGAATACCTCCAAAGCAAATGTTTCCACTGCATCTGGCCAAGATCTCCCTCTCTAACCCCCACTAATAGCAGCCCCCCCACATCCACAAGTTGACAGGCTCCCAGTGCTCCCCCTCCTCTCAGCCAGGATCACTGGCACAGTGGGGTCCTGGGAGAGCTGCCGTGGAAGTCCCTGCCCAGCAGTGAATCACTAAGAGCAGACATGTGCATCCCACGGGGGATTTAGACCTTAACCCAAAGGAATGTGACTATGATGGTGGAATTTCAGGCAGCTCAGGGTGGGGGTGGGGGTCCTTCACATCTTACCACCCATAAAGAAGGCTGGCTTCCCAGCCCCTTGGAGAGAAGTGGGTGTCCCCCCCCCATTGGGCAGGCTATCTGGAGCAGTGGTATGGGAAGCCCCACCACAGCCAGTCCGGTCAGAGGATGGTAGAGATCTGGATTCAAGTCCTGGTCTGTCCTTGCCTAGCTGTGTGTTCCCGCTAAGTGCTGGCCATTCTGCCCTTGTTTTCCCACCTGTCAAATGGGAACGCTGGCCTCCCCTTACAGGAAAGATCCGTTGAAACAGGAGCCTAGGAGACCTCTTGGGCAGAGGGAGGGTCAACTCTGGCTCAACGCTCAAGGTGGGTGTCGGTGGCAGAAAGGGCTCTTGGGGGATAGGGATCGGCGTCCTGATGGGCTGACCCCTGCCCAGCTCCACGCGATCTCTCAAGAAGGGCGCGGGACAGCGGGTTCCCTAGGGGGCCCGCCCGCCTCGCTCGCTAAGGGCTCCTACCTGGCTCAGCGCGGCCGCCGCTCCTCTCCCGGGCAGCCCCGGCACATTTTGCGCAAACCTGCCCCCCCCCCCCGGTCCCACCCCGCGCCAGACCCCGGGGTCACGGCCCGAGGAGGCACACGGCAGCTCCACAACCCCACGGGAGCCCGACCCGCGAGGGGGCGGCTTGGGCTCCAATTTAAATACCTCTCCCGTCCCACCACGCCCCCCCCCTCAGCCAAGCCGCGGGGTCCTAGCGCCCTGCCAACGCTTCCCAGCTAGACTCGGTTTATCCGGAACCCACGAGGGAGTGAAGCATCTCCCTTACGCTGAAACCCCGGCTGGGAAGGGGCGGGTTGCAGAGGGCGAAATGGAAGGACGGGAGGAAGAGGGCTCTCTGAGGAAACCCAGTGCGAGCGAGGCTCGGCCCGGGGCCGCACGTGCGGTTCGTGGCCCCGCGGGGTCCTGAGGGGCGGGTGGCTCTAGAAGCCACAGGTCCTCAGAGGAAATCCGGCCTGGCCCCGATGTCCCCGCTGCCGGCGCCGCCGCACTTAAGAAGAGGGCTTGGGGGGCGGGAGGGGGAGCAAACAAGAGAAGCGACCGCGGGGTGAACGCGGAAGGAAATGACCCTTTACTGGCCCTGGGGCGGTCACGGAGGGGTTTCCCCCGGACCGCGCAGTCTCCTCTGGGCAGTGCAGGCAAGTCGCTCCCCCTCTGGATGTGCTCTAGTATCCAGGACCTGTCGCCGACCTAAGCAACCCTCAGACACGGTGCCATCAAAGCTTCCCGTTTTCAGATTGAGAAACTGAAGTTAGGGATGGGGACAGCGAATATAAATAAAAACCTGCGACTGATAAGATCCCTACTTATATTTGGGAAAACTGAGTCTCAGAAAGGTTATATGGCATATCCAAAGTCATATAGCCCATAAGAGGTTGAGATCTGAGCTCAATTTGTCCACAAAGCTAAATTTAGGCCAATTTGAGTGCCCCTTTCCAGGCACCGTTTTCTTCAGGTTGTTTAAATGCAGTGCAAAGAGCACGGTGGTATTAGTGTCTTTTACATCAGAGGTTGAGGCACATCTTCCCTAAAGCCACACCCTCTTCTACATGCCTTGACCCTACCAAATCACAGGTACTGTGCCCTGCTGGGTGTGGACTCAGGATGGGGTACTTGCAGGAAGAGGGTCAGAGCTGTCCTTGGCGTCCTGGTTCCCAGTGTAGAAGGAAATTATTCCTCTTCCATGGGGTTTCTCTTCCTTGATGGAGTGGCACAGGGTGCCCCATTTTACAGATGGGAACTGACCACCCAAAGCCTGTGATAAATTAGGGGAAAGCTGGGCTTAGAAACAGGGTTCCCTGAATGCTAGATGGTTGCTGCTTTTCCTTTCTCCCATCTGGCCCACTATGAGGATGGGCCTGCTTACATGGGGACAGAACAGAGAAGACAAGCTATGATAGCGTGTGGCCCGGGGCCTAATCTAGCCTCAGAGGACGCTATCAGGGAAAGCTTGCCTAAGGAGGGGCCTAAGCTGCAATGAAGACATGGGTAGGGAAGGTTGCAGGTTGTAGGCAGGGTGTCCAGACCTCCACCTTCCCTCCCAGTCACCTGAGGCTTCAGATCTATGCTCAGGGAGGGCCCAGCAGGTCATTCCAACCCCCTCTCTGGGCTCCACTGCTCACCTGGTCAAATGGAACCTCAGTATCCCTGTCTGTAAAGTGAGGAAGATAGTAGCTACTTCTCAAGGTTGGTGCCAGAATTAAGCATAGTGGACCCAGCCTGGAGCCTCTACTCAGTGGGTAAATTCTCACTGTCTTTGGTGGTGACTGGAGATACCTCTGCTATACCCTGCAGGCTTCCTTTTCCAGATCCTTATCCAAGAGGCCACTGTCCAGGAAGTGATTGCCAGCAGCACTCCATCACAGGCAGAGCATGTCTGGGTGGATTCAGGTAATTCCCAGCTCTCCCACCTGACCTGATCCCCCCAGGCCAGCTAAGCACCCCCTCACCCTTTCCTGAGCTGCTGCAAAGCAGCAAATGCTGAGTTGGCATGCAGCTCTGACTGGGGCTGGAGTAGGGCAGGGCTGAGGCCATGGTGGGCCAAGGAGAGTGGCCCACCTCCCCACACACCCCAGTGGTTGTGGTTATGGTTAGTAAGTTCGTGGAGTTCCACCTCACTCAGTGCCCGGATGGGGCTCCCCAGGAGTTAGATACAGATGGGCAACCAAGTGTGCCCACCTGCTACAGATGTCTCTTAGGACTCGGGGTGCTAAATGCTGGAAACTCCAGGTGCTCAGCAGCCCTTTATCTCTTCACTTCTTCAGCAGTCATGTTGCTGTGTGACTTTTGGCAAGTTGCTTGATCTTTCTGACCTCAGTGTGCTGATCTGCAAAGTGATACTAATAATAGCACCTGACATTTGGCTTGTGGTGAAAATCGTGTGTAAAGTAGCTGCTTGAGGGCCTGACCCATGGTCCTTGCTTAGTAAACATAATCCCTTCCCTGGTGGGCCCTGGAGAACTGGTGAATAAAAATATCCAGGACTGGAACTCCCAGTCCAGATGGGAGGCAGAGGAGGACATAGGATGATTGAGGCCTCGAAGGCCAAGTATGGGAGTCTAAGCTTGATCTGAAGAAGGAGGAGAAGTTGGAACCAAGCAGGGTGGGAGTTGCCTGGCAACCATGTGAAAGGTAGCTTTCTTTAAATGCCACTAAGGCCAACTTTGCATCTAATGTTGCCTACTTAGCTCCTGCTCACACACCTATAGGAATGGAGAGTTCTCCTGGACAGCCCATCAAGGGGCAGCTCTGTCTGCACTGTGTTGGTATTTTGGGAGCTATGCTACCAGTCCTGCATGCATCTCAGTGGAAATAGGAGACACGCCTTTTCCTGTGTCCTTAGGAGATCCATTCCAAGGCAAGAAAGGCCTTTAAGTCACCAAGTCAGGCTCAAGACTTCCTGGAAGGGTTTCATCTCAGGCCAAAATGAAACCCAAGGGCCCCAAGTAGGAGCAGGTGGCCGAGGAAAGCAATCGTGTATATATCCTGTGTGACCTTGGACAAGTTGCTAGCTGCAGGACTGGATTAAGAAGGATTGTGGCACCCTGGACCCCCAATTTAGTTTTCACTACTCACTGCTGAATACCCCCTCTGGACCACCCTTCATCTCATGTGGCAAATCAGGATAAAGACAGACATCGAGAGCTTTCCAGTTAGGTGTCTTTATTCTCAATTACTCACTAAGAAACTGAGGCTCAGAGAAGTTAGATAACTGGCCCAAGTCACACAGAATTGAACCCAACTCTCCAGTTTCCCAGTCTAGATCTCTGTGCAAGGATGTGGCTGTTTTTACCCCTTGCTTCTTCCCAGCACCTCTGTGGGCCCCTGGGAGTCAGGAAGTTCCCTCATCAGCCTCCCTGGGGGCCCTGCCTTTTTGGGTAGGATTCTGGGTTCCCCAGTTCTTCTGCCCACCCTCTCTTGCTCCCTAGGGAAACTGGGCTCAGATCATACTGGCTATGGGCCACCTCCTAGAGAGGTGGTAGGTACAGAGAGCAAATGTTGCTGGGTATCAGCTGTAGAGAGTTTGTGGGCCAGAAGCCAACACTGGATGCTTGGGAAACAAACACTTATAAAAAGACAGGTGGTGTGTCCCTTGCTCTGAAAAATAGCTGAAGTGTTAAAGGGGAATAATGAGGGATTGAAGGACTGGGCCTGGTGCCAGGTACTTTACTTGAATTATCTCCTCACAACCATCAACGAAGGCTCCGTCTTTTGCCCGTCTTTTATAGAAGAGGGACGGAGGCTCCAAGGGACTTGTCCATAGTCATACAGCTAACAGATGGGAAAGGGCAGGGCACAGCGGACATTCCCATCTGAGTCCTTAGACTCCCAGGCCCTTGTGCGTGGCCAGCAACTGGCTTGGTTGGTTTTCTGTTCTCACTGGGGGTACAGGTTCCCTCCTCACTGTGGCACTTGGAGTAATCAATGAAGGGGAAGCAGGTGGTGCTCTTGGGGACCAGCGTTCCCCACCAGCCACACCAGAGGCTTCCGGTTCTGAGACTGGTCAGTGAGAACTGAGGCTGAGGAGGCTCCCAGAGGCCCTGAGGTAGAGGGGGGCTGTGAAGTGAGAAAACCTGAGACTGGGTAAAGCAGGCGGGGCAGGATCAGAAGTGTTTCCACAGCCTGACTATGCTGTGTCACGGACCGTGAAACCACAGCTCTCTGCAGCATCCACGCTGCTCGGAGCCTGAGGGCTTGTCATTCTCAGCCACACAACTTTATCCTCCGTTTTAACCATTTGAAGGTTAAACCCAATGTACCCTTTTCTTGATGATTCAGGGTGGTTGGTATGGGCTCTGATGTCATAAAATGTCATCTTCATGTTAACAACAACAGCCACAGAGCCAAGCCCAGAGTGAGACAGCAGCAGACACATGAGTGCCCCTGAAGGCAGCGCTTAGAGAAGGCTGGCCACAAGGGGGCTGGGCGACCTGGGACAAGTCATTTTCCCCCGGGAGTCTCAGTTTCTTATCTGTAACACTGGGAAGTCATTCTGCCACTTCAAAGGGGTGTTAAGATGATGACACTGTGGCAACCTGAATGGAGTAGGGGGAAATATGATTATTGGTATCACCTGCCTCACGCACAAGTTGGTGGTTGACTGAAGGGACCTATTGGCGGATGAAGCACCAGTGATGGGAGACAGTGACTGAGGGGGGTGCTGAGTTAGAGGGGCTCTGTCACTGCAAGCTCTGTGGTCCCAGAGCAGAGGTGGGTCCCGGGCTCTTTGGGGGGATCGGCTGTGGCCCAGATAGGGCATCTCATAGTGGGGATACCTTGCCCCCAGACATTCCCTAGAGGTCCTTTGCCAACCTCACAGCCCTTCCCAATTTTGGATTTTTTGCTATGCTGAGCTCCCAGCAGGCTGTGACCTCCCATCTTCATCTGAGTGTTAAAGCCCCGAGGGCTGGCAAAGTTTCCAGAAACAGACTTGTGTACCCAGGTGATCCCACTGATAATGGTCACTTCTTGAAGTGTCAGAGAATCCCCTCCCCCCTACTCGTTTCTCTCACTTGCCTTTCATGAGGTGTTCACACGGCAAGCAACCTCGGGTTCTAGCCCAGGTCCTCTCAAACTTTGGAGAGTGTCAGAATCCCCAAGAGTGTTCAAACAGGCTGCTGGGAGTTGTGCTCTCCTCCTTCTTGGGTGGGATGAGGAGGAGAGCAGAGCCAGTGGAGACAAGCAGCCTGGGTTTCAGAGAGGGACCCACCTGGGTTCCATTCTCAATGTTCTGCCCACTGCTGTGTGACTTTGAGTTGGTGGCCTCACCTCTCTGAGCCCATTCTGTCTCTGTAAAAGTGGAACAATGATGGATGACTAGGGCTAATGGAAGAGTGTGCTTCTTGTGTCAAGTGCCCACCCACCCATGGCACCCACCCAGTCGATAGCATGACTTGTGATTCCTGGCTGGATATTATTTGTATATTTTTGGCAGCAGCTTGGTCTTTTTCATGCTGCAGGGAGGGGAGTAAAGTGGTTTGTGAAGCTTCCCGTGGCTGTGCTTGGAGGATATGGGGAGGGGACTTGCTGTGACTGCCTTTCAGAGGCAGCATTCCCCTCTGCAAGGGGACAGCTGGGGCCACCAGAGGGTGGATGAGGGGACAGAGACCTGGGCACACCCAGCTCTCATTGGAACCATCCTCTTTAGCACAGGCCACTGTGACCCAGTGTCCTACTCACATTGCCTTTCTTCTCCTGGCCCTAGGGCCTCCCTAGAATATATCAAATACTGGCCTTTGGGGAGAATCGAGGCTAAGGTGGGATAGGAACTAGCTCAGGTGACACAGCCAGGAGATGTCAAAGTGGGAGCTGCAACCTGCTCCTCTCTGCTGTGTTAGGCTGTCACACACACACACACACACACACACACACCCGTGATGTCCCTACACACGCACGCACGCACACGTGTGCTTCCCTCCATGGACACAGTATACCTGTACCTGCCAGAGTGTATTTCCCCCAACGCACATACACACAGACCCTTCATATAGACCCTCAGGCAGCATAGCCGTAGAGGGGAACAATTCATGAAAACAACAAGCATACATCAGCCTCACACATATATTTCACACAGGCACACATGCTATTCACGAACATTTCAAACATTTCACAGAGACATCCTCAAAAGTGACACCCTCACAAATTCAACTCTCATTTATACAGAATGCATGCAGCACACAAGCATGCATAATGTACACACAGAATGTGCATATATCGCACCAAATGCCATCGTCACATACACACCACGCACACGGCTAACAAACACACATCATATCCCACACGTACAGCAAAGACTTAAAACATGCAGGCTCCTAAGCCCAGTGCACACACATCAGACACAGTGCACAGATCAGTGTGCCATCTCTGTGTGTGGACGTGTACATGCACGAACACATGTGCACTTGTGTGCAGGACCATAGGAGCTAGACTGATTTTGCATTGTTCGTGCCTCTGATTATCTCAGAAGCAGACCACATATGAGCCAAGAGGCTTCCACTAGGGCTGATTTCCTGGGGTGTGAAAGGGAAGAAGGGGAAAAGGCACGGTTTGACAGACTGCTGTGCTCCCAGGGATCCCGTGATTAACCCTGAGGGGTGCTGTGAGCTCAGAATCCCAGGATCCTGGAAGCTAGGCTGGGGCTCCGGGGCACAGAGGGCTGGATCCCATCTCTCAAGGATTGATGTGCCCAGGTCTGTATTCATAGCCAGCCTTTTTCTCTAGGTCTGGAAGCTTGGGAATGGATATTCAGCCTTCCAGACTGCTGCTCTCTGGCCTCTTCTGAGCTATGTGACTTCTGCCTGCTTGCCTTCCCTCTCTCTCCCTGTGTGTTGGGGCAGGAGACCTGGGTTTGAGGCCTGAACTAGACCCCTAAGACCAACCTCATCTCTGTCTGCATCAGGGCCTGCCTGGCCTGGGGGATGGGCTGCTGGCAGAGCTGCCCCTGGTGGAAGCTTCCGAGAAGCCTTTCCTGGCAGGCTCTCCCATCAGCATGAATACCCCATTTCACACACCCCATCCCGGCTTCTCAGGCTTCCCAGCCGGCCACTGCCATGCCCTCTTGTCTCCTCCCAGCCAGACCTGTCAAGGTCGCTACCTGCTCTTGCTGTCTCTATTTTCCTCCACTCTCCTCACTTCTTCCTCCACTTGTCTCCAGCCCCACCATTCCAACCGGTTCATCCCTGGCCTCTGCATCTAGAACTTCAATAAATAAACACTCTTTTGTCCCCAGCTGCCTCGGTCACTTGGTCACTCGGCTGCATTCTTCACAGCTGCGCACGTCCTCCTTCCTGAATCATCCTCTTCCCTGGGTACTATAATGCCCTTTCCCGGTTCACTTCCCACCTCTCCAGCGTTTCCTCCTGGACCCTGGTGCTGACCCCTCCTCCTCTTCCTCTTCCTCCACCTGATCTTCAAAGTGGGATCTCCTGGGTCTCCATCCCCCCTTGGCCTTGCTTTCTTTCTCTCCTCCCCCTCCACGAGGGGAGCTTCCTGCCCCAGAGTCTCCCTTTCCTGTTCATCCATCCATCCAGCCATTCATCCTCCGTCCTCCACATGGAAGCCAGATGGAGTCCTTCCAAACACAGATTTGACTAGGTCACTCCCCTGCTTAAAACCCTTTGAAGGCCCTGGGGGTCCAAGCACATGTCACATTTCCCATTATCCTGTCTCTTCCACTACTCAGGTGGCCAGATTCAATATCATGCACCCACATACATTCTCCATCATCCCCTCTCCTTCCTGCTCTCTCCTGCTGTGCCAGTTATCTCTGCCAAACTCCCCCTCCTCTCTCATTCTCTCTGTCTCTGTCCCTCTCCATTGGAGGGAAGGGTTGTAGGAACTAACTGATGGGGCTCCCATAGAGAGGGGAGATCATGGCCGTAAGAGTGAGAGAACCACCCTCCCTCTGGGCCGCCCACTGGGATAACCTCAAAGACATCTTGCCCAGTGCTTGGAAGGCCTGAGTCAGCTCTTTGAAAGGCGCTGGGATAGCTAAAGGTAGTTGGCTTCCCTGCTCTTTCACTCTCCTCCTGCCCCACTTTCACTACAAGTTATGACCTTGACCTCTGTCCACAACACACTCTGATGTCTGCTCCATTCAGCTCCTCCATCCACTAGCCAGAAGCCTTGGCTTTCCCTGGGGCCCCAGCCTTACCTACCTGCTCCTCTAGATCTCATCCCAGAATTCACCCCATCTGTTTTGGCGGGTCCCACCCTGCATCTGGTGACTGAGGCTGTTGCCACATCTGCGTCACCTTTTTCTGTATAATATGTGGTGTGGCCGACAAGGCAGTCAGTGTGGTGTGTGTGGTGGGGGCCTTGGAGTCAAGGTCCAGTTCTGCCACTGGCTTGCTGAGTGACTTTGGACTGAGTCACAGTAGCTTCATGGGGAGAGCCCTGGCCAGGTAGCTCAGTTGTTAGAGCATCATCCTGATACACCAAGGTTATAGGTTCAATTCCCGGTTAGGGCACATACAAGAGTCAACCAATGAATGCATAAGTGGAACACCAAATAGATGTTTCTCTCTCCTCTTTCTCTCTCTCTCCCTTCCTCTCTCTCTAAAATCAATCAATAAATTTTTTTTAAAGTTTTTAAGCCTAACCTGTGGTGACACAGTGGGTAAAGCATTCAACCTGGAATGCTGAGGTAGCTGAAATACTGAGGTTTGCCTGGTCAAGGCACATACAGGAAGCAACTACTATGAGTTGATGCTTCCCTCTCCTCCCCACCCCCCTTTCTTTCTCTCTCTCCTCTCGCTAAAAATCAATAAATAAAATTTATGAAAAAATATACATGTAAAGTTCTTTAAAAAAGAATATACAGTGGTACCTTGAGATACGAACAGACCAACAGACAAATTTTTTTAAGATACGAGCTGCGACTCAGTCCGTATTTTTGTTCAAGATCCGATTGAAATTCCGAGATACAAGTCGTGATTCGGGAAGCTGCCGCTAGTTGGCGCATTGGTCCAGTATCGGCAGTTTCATATACGAGTTGACTGACTTACGAGCTCGGTTACAAACGAATAAAATTTGTATCTCAAGGTACCACTGTATAGGGAGAATAATGTCTACCTTAATATGCTCGTAGTGAGGAATAAAGTATACCTGTATAGATATTCCATTCATATCAGTTCCTTCTTTTCAATAAAATTAAGCCATTCCCTTGGGCTGCCTACAGGGGGAGTCTTGAAAACATGTACCTGGGAAGGCCTGGCTTGAATTTACCCTTTAAAAGGCCCCTACCATTGCCCTGGCCAGCTGGCTCAGAGATAGAGTGTTGGCCCAGCGTATGGACATCCCAGATTCAATCCCCAGTCAGGACATACATCTTTTTCTCTCCCCCTCCTTCTTCCCCTTCTCTCCCTCTCCGTAGCTAGTGGTTCAATTAGTTTGAGCATCGGCCTGGGCTCAGTTGGTCCCAGCATGTCAGCCTCAGGCACTAAAAATAGCTCAATTGATTCAAGCTTGGCCCCAGACAGAAGTTGCCAGGTGGATCCCAGTCAAAGTTCATGTGGGAGTCTATCTCACTATCTCTCCTCCTCTCACTTAAAGGCCCCTAGCCTTAATTTTGTAGGTCCTCTTTCAATGAAGCAGGAAGCTGACACTGGGTGCTGGTTGGCTTGGGACAAAAGAGGATTGGGAGGCAAAGGAGTGGTGAGGAAGAGGAGGGGGAAAGGGGCACTGCCAGGGAAGAGACTGGGAGAGAGAACTCGGAAGTTTGAAGGGATTCATGAAGCTTGGCTGCCTGAAGCATGATGATAATACTCTCTTCTCTGGTTCCCAGGAAATCTCCAGAAACTCTCCATTTCTCATTGTACACTGGGAAGTTGGGTCTGGTTTTAGGGTTATATCAAAGTGTTGAGTGTGGGCCCAAGTTGGACACATGAAGGAACAAAGATGGCCCCCATGGCTTAGCTTCCCCCAGGCCATGAACACAATGACAACTCCTGAAATGGGCCAAGTGGATATGATGATGTTCCTCAAGCTGAAAAGATTCTACACCAGGACACAATGGTGACAGGGGAAGGTTATACAGTGTCCAAGCCACTGGTCCAGGTCTGGGGGTTCTTATAACTGTTAATAATAATATTGTAAAATAAAAATCCTCTCAGTTGACACTGGGGGTCTGAGAAATTTGAGAGGACAAGATGGGACTAAGCAGGAGGATGGGAAAGGGCTGGACATCACGGAAGACGGGTGTGAGGAGGTCAGGAGGGAGGTCTGTTGGCAAAGGGCCCTGGCCACCAGCAGGGGAGAGTATGCCAAGGGGAAAGTGACATGGCACAGTCTGTGCTGCAGGTAGACGGGGAGGGCACGAGCCAGTCGGGGAATGGAGGCAGGAGAGCAGCACGGAGGCTGGTGCTGTCACTGAGGCCCCAGGTGATGGGGCCCGGACAAAGGCAGAGACTATGGTGGGGGGTGGGACAGACGCGGGGATGGGGGAGAGGGTCATGGGGAGGACAGAGGAGAGGGTGATCACCCCTGGTTCTGGCCTGAACAGGGCAGAGCACAATCAGGGTGAGCTGTGGCTCAAAGGAGAGGTGCTCAGCGGGCAGCCGGACACTGGCCTAGAGCCCAGAGGAAGGTGGAAGCCAGCAGTGGACGAGAACTGCCAACAAGAGCCTCATTCTCCTGTCTGTGCATGGAGACCGTTACACCTGCCTCATGGGGGTGGGGGTGGGGGCGG
The DNA here is from genome assembly GCF_036850765.1 of Saccopteryx bilineata. Lineage (NCBI taxonomy): Eukaryota > Metazoa > Chordata > Mammalia > Chiroptera > Emballonuridae > Saccopteryx > Saccopteryx bilineata. The sequence continues at coordinate 344,473,135 of NC_089490.1, read as the reverse complement.
GGGTGGGGGTAGGTATGTGAGCTAATGTCCAGAACAGCACCAAGTAAGACAGAATGTCACCTACCTATTATTTAATAGGAAGTGCAAATGGCTGGAGACTGGAAAAACCTCTAACACATGCCCACTAGGCCAGGCCTTTTGGATGGGGACAGGACACTGGGATCTGCTGCCTCTCACTGTCCTTCAGTCGTCATGGAGATTCCTCAAGCAAGACTTCCCTGTGGGGCGGGGCCCACCTATTACTTTGTGCTGCACCATCCTCCCTCTCTGTCTGGGCAGTGGAACTGAAGGAGCCTGCGGGCTGGGGAGGAGCCAGGAATCTCAAGGTTGACAGAGGGGTTTCTGGTTCTCTCTGGAACAGCTTGCCTGCCCCCTAGTGGACTTCTGAAGAGTCTTAAGGACTCACGGAAACCCAGAGCAGAGGTGCTGTGCAAGCAAGTCCTAGGGCAGAGCCTGGACTTGAGCTGGCATGTCAAGCTCTTGGAAAAGAACTGGGGCTTTGGTGTCCTACAGCCCCAGGTGAACTCAGCAGCAATGGGGATGACACCTACTTCCTAGGACTGCAAGGACGGTTCTCAGAGTCACTGCACAGACAACATGCTCAGTGTACGACGTGCGGTCCTTTCCTCCTGCCCTACATTACTCCACCTCCCACTGTAAAGGTATAGACTCAGCTCTAACAGTCTTTGAGCAAACCTGGATTTGCATGCGTTCATGTGAGTGAATTTCCTTAAAATGAGGTTCATCTGCCAGCACAGTGGCCTCCTCTACCTCCCCTGCCCTGTTATATGTCTTCTCCCACCAGGGTCACAGAAAGAGGGCTTAGACCCAGCCCTGCCCTCAGGAAGCCTCAAGTCTGCTAGCCAGGGTGGCCAGGAGACTGAGGGGACAAAGAAAGAGGTGCCCCTCCCATATCATTTGGGAGTGGAAGGAAGGATTTCAGGGAAGACTTCCTGGAGGAAGTGGCAAAGGAGCAGAGGGGTGAAGGGTTGAGGAGAAGTTAGTGAGAAGGGGTGAGAAGCAAAGGAGATGAGGAAGGGCACCCAGGCTGGTGCAGGGGTTGGAGGTGGAGTGTCCAGAGCAGCAGGAGGGATGGTAGCAAGTAGAGAAAGAGCAGCCAGGGAAGCCACACACTCAGGGTCCCACTAAGCATTAGACTAAGCAAACCCCGATGCAGAGAACAGCAGAGGAGAAACTCAGCAGGAGACCTCAGGAGCGAAGATGGTTCATTAAAAGCCTTTGCACTAACTAGTTCATTAGCTTGTTCATTCATCCATTCACCCTCCTAGTCCACACCTCTTCACGGGCATTGCAGTGAAGAGTGAACTAGATAAGGTTGCTGCCATCAAATGAGAGTCAGGCATGGCAACTGCTAATTACATACAGGGAGCAATTGGAAAAGGGTTCAGGAGGAGGTGGCTTTTCAGGGTGACTTTGAAGGATGTGTAGGAGTTCACCAAATGTTGAAAAGGGGGATAAGGTCATCTAGGTAGAGAAAACAGCAAGAACAAGATGTGGCATCATGAGGAGCTTGGGGAAGAGTGAGCAGTCTGTCATGGCCAGAGAGCCGGGCGTGCAGGAGGCATATGAGGTGAGGGCAGCGTGCGTAGGGCTTTGAGTGCCAGGTGAAAGTGTTTGGACATTTCTAAGGAGCCCATCCCAAATTGTGTCTGCCTGAGGAACCATAAACCAGCAAGTCCAGATGACCTGGCTCTGTGAGGACCTTCTAGAGCCCCATGGCCCCATCTGTCATAGCAAGAGCCTCATCCCCTGGAGATGTCAGGGGTGGCCCACGGCTGGAAACCATCCCAGAGGAAGAGGAGGGCAGTATCGGGCCGGCAGGGGATTACAGGGGAACTTCATAAGGACCAGCTGGCCCTGACTCATCGTGAAAGTCATGACGTGAAGCCCCATCTGTGGGGTTCCACCTGGGCATGTGCCCGGAAGCCCCATGCAAATGCAGGGCTGGTGCCCCATGAGAGTGGGGCCAGCTCTGAGAGTCTCCTCATTCTCATCTGTCCTCACCCTGATTTGCAGAAGAGAAACCTGTGTGTCCCCTAAGACCATTCCCTCTGGAGCCTTTCAAGGACCATTGCCATTTCTCTGGGCTACTGTGCAACCATCGCCGATCAGGAGACAGGCTGGCGTGGGGTCACTTCACCCTCTGAGCCTCCTTTTCCTCATCTAGAGAGTGGGCAAATACCCTATCTCAGTGGCTGGTTGTGGTTGAGATAGTATGTGTGGAAGCTCCAGGCGTGGGGTCTACTCCACAGCAGGCAGCGGGGAAATGTGGGACAAATGAGCCCGAAGTCTCCCACGATGGAGGAAACCAGCCCAGCGCCTGGCAGGGTACAACACAGGATCCCTCAGGGTACAACACCTTCCTCCTCAAAGGCCTTGTTCCCAGCAGGTGGGGGAGAGGTGAGGACCCTGGTGGGTGCTGGTCAATTTACATGCAGTGTGTCAGCTCAGGAGCCAGAGTTCACTGTCCGAGCCCCCGGTTCTGCCCTGGGGAGTCTGAGCAGGGAGCATCTGAGAACAGAGCTGCCTCAGTCCTTCTCAGAGGGTTGACAGAGGGCTGGGGACTGTCCCCCCACACTACCATTCTGGAGGGCCCAAGAGTAAAGAGACCCATGGCTGGATGCAGACACACCCCAACATACAACCCACACATGTACAAGGCATGCACTTGGACACACATCACACATGCAGACACACATTGTGTGCACAGACACCAGTATAAGGAGGCCCACCACTGCTCTCAGACTACTGCCCAGACAGACATACTTGAACACATAATGTACACAGCTAAAGCAGCATACATGCCAACATACCAAGGACTACATATACACAAATTCATATGCACAGCTCACACAGACATATAAATGCACATACACATAGATGGACAACGTGCACACAGACATTCACAGACATGCACAGGTACACTGTCACTTGAGTGACACAGGTACACAGGGCACTCTGAGCTCTGACATGCACATTGCATGCACAAAGCCACACGGGTTGGTCACACATATGTATACCCTAACTCACAGCTACAGCGCACTCCTCAGTCAAGAGTGTGTTTTCACAGCTGTTGCCACTTTTGCCCTAACAGGCAGGCAGTACAGGGGTCTGGTCCTTGCTGTGCAGTGAGGAGCTGAGGTCTTAGAGAGGCCACTGACCAGCTCATGTTAAGACAGCTGGGTGCTAGTTAGAATTCTTGTCCCCTTGTGTCTGCCTACCAAGCTGGGTCTCCACTGACCCAAAGTGTGCTCATAGACCTGCACACCCAGAGGGACCTCACAGGCACTTAGATGAGACCCTTCTTTTACAGAGGAAGAGACTGAGGCCCTGAGAGAAAATCTACAGGCTAAAGTTGGCCGCACGTTAGTCAGTGAAGGACCAGGGCCACACTTCTCTTGCCCTCCCCATGGCTGCCCCACACACCGACGCACAGCTGCTGGCATGCCCCACAGATGGGCACGGGCAGATCCTGCCTTCTCAACATCCCCATAGGCTCTCTCGGGGCCGGACCCACTTGACATTTCCACCATCCTCTCCATTAATTCTCACAAGGACATGGGAGGTAAGGGTGACTGGCCTCAGTTTGCGTTTGAGGAAACTGAGGTGTAAAAAGGTTAAGTCTAAAGTCATGCAGGTAGGGACTGGCCATGGCGTTTGCCAAAGCCAAGGCGAGCGCTTTCCTCCGCACAGCTGCTAATGGCTCGACGCACACGTGGCCCGTACCCCTTACGCAGCACTTCTCTCTCACAAATATGCGCACACGCACACAGCCTGTCGTCTGTGAGCACAACCTGCAGGCAGAACATTTTCCCAACAATTCCCAAGGGGTCTTTTGAAGAAGGACCAGTTTGTTTAGGTCTGAACTTACTCCCTAGCCCCCAGCCCTCTCCCCCTGTTGGGGAAATGAATTCCACATGCTTGTGGTCTGCCCAAGGACTTAGGTGAACACTCTTTGATGTCGGAAGTCAGTTTAAAGAGTTGGCTGTGCACCCAGGTTTGTTTTTTTCCTGTGAGACAGAAATCTCAGTTTCCTAAGAATCAAAGCATTATCACTCTCCTCCTGCTCCCGAGATTCTAGGAGCCCACAACCTGGACTCCCAGCACAGTGCTTACAGACACCCTACAGATTAGACCAGCAAGCAGGGAAGGAGGCGGCATTCTCAGAGCATTTGCTGTGGGCCGAGACCTGTTAGGAACGAGCCTTGTGTGGGCCCTTTCAACTCCCATTCTAGAGATGACAAAACATTGTCTCCAAAAAGAGATGGAATGTGAGTCGGTGGGCCTTCTGAGCCCGGAGCCCTCGTCTGCCTGGCTCCAGTCCCTGGTACCTGTCTTCCTTTCATCCATGCCACTGGGGCAGATGACCTCCTCCCTCTGTGCCTGGGCACCTTGGCTGACAACGGGGACAGTGTTCTTGATGTGTGGAACAATTGAGCCCCGTAATAACGCGCTCTCAGAGTCAGAACAAAACACTGCCTGAAGAGAAGGGAATGTTTCCAACTTTATTGTTTTTGTATTAAGAGGCAAGTTTACTCAGAGGATTCACGCTGGAACTTACCAATTAATATGGCTCTAGAGCAATTATTAACAAGCACCCAGGTGGCTGCTAGAAAACTAGCAGAGAGAATTCTTGGAGGGGAGTGAAGTGGGAGAGGGTCCTGGGGGGTCCAGGCACAAGAGTTCCTGGGCTGGTGCAGCCCCTGTCCTCCTCTGTCCCTCTCCTCAGGGCCGGCCTAGGCCTTCCCCGAGCTCAAAGGTCCAGCTGAGTAATGGCGGACTTTAGCAAAAGCCACCCTGACTTCTCAGTTTAGGAGTGACTTCCACAGGGATTCCTAGGGAAAGGAAGAAACCAGATAATAAAACCCTGCCCAGAACAACAGTGATGAGGAGTAAGAGCCCACACTGCTTCCAAGGAGCCCCTTTCCCTCCTTGGCTTCTCCTGATCCCCACCCAGCCCCACGCAGGCTTACCAGTGCCCTCTCCATTGCAACTTTAGGGAACACAGGCTCAGAATGGTGTAGTGCTGCTGACCCATCTGCACCTGTTGCAGTCCAGAGATCTCCCAGGGGATGAGGAGCTCGCCCCAGCTCTGTCCCTTACTTAGGACACGACCTTGGGAGGCCATAGGCAGAGGGGCTCTGTGACTCTCTGGGTATGATGCAAGTCCAAGGTGGGGACACTGGACCCCCACTCTGCACACGCTCGTTTTCTTATTCTCTCCCCACATGAGCCTATCAGGGGGTAGAACAGGGTTCTAGTCTTTGCACAGCAACCTGAGAGGGAACACTTTTGAGCCTGGTTAGCAGGAGCAGAGGGGAGAGAAGGGGCCACTGTATGGAATGTTTCTGTGACACATGACAGGAGACCCTGTGTCTGTGTCATGGCTACACCAAGACATGGAGGGCGCTTTAGCCCCCCCCCAATTCACCAGTCTCCCCAAATGCCTCCAAATGTAAAGATGAATAAGTTATGCAGACATGGCAAATACAGAAAGTGAGTCTAAAAGCATCTTTAGAAAATTTGACTTAAAAAAAATTAAGCTATAGCACAAATTCAAGTAAAATTTGGCAACTGCCTTATAAATGCAACTCTAAGACAAGTTCCTATCTAACTGGTGTCCTAGCCCTTCCTGTAGAGCTTCTGTGTGTCTGTTCGTCTGTTGCTGTCTGTGAACTCACATCCCCGCAGGCTGAGGGGCACGTGGGTCTGTTTCTATGTGTGTGTGCCCGGTGCCCAAGATGAGTATAGTGTGTGCACTTGTGTGTGTGTGCCCACGTGCACTGTTTTCTTTGTGCCCACGTGCTGGGTCTGAGCCTGTGAGCCTAGGCTGGTATGGATTCTCCCCTGGCTGGCTGGCCATCTGGGAGAATGATCTCTCCTCTCCCCCTTCCCTGAGCCGAGAAGATGAAAATGTTTCTGGCACTTTCTAAAGTTTCTGTCCGGGTGTGGAAAAGTCATCAGCAGAGGGAACTCAGGATGACAAATGGCTGCCAGACCTGCCGGTTCCCACTCCCAGGCCAGGGGAGTGGGGGTCAGGGAGGGCTGGGAGCTGGCTGCCCAGTGCCTGCGTGACCAGGGCCCTGCTGGGGAAGGCGGGAGTTCCAGAGCTCACCTTCCCTGGGCGCCGGGCTGTGCAGGCACACAGTGGCCAGGATATCCGGGCTTGTTCACGCAGGGGAAAGTTCCATGAATGTGTCAACAGGAAATATCAGGGAGTAACAAGTGCGACAGAGACACAATGCTGAGAGGTGGGATAGAGGGTGACAGCAGGGCTTTGTTTAGAGTGTGTGATCAAAGCTGTTTCATGAAGGAGATAGCATCAGAGCCAGACCTGCAGGATAGGAAGGGACTGGACCAGGGCATTCCAGGTGCAGGAGACAGCAAGAGCAAGAGCCCTGGGGTGGGAGGAAGCTCAGTGTATATTAAGGACTAGCGAGAAGGCCCCGAGCACATGGCTTGGCAGTAGAAGATGGCAGAAGAGATGAGGCCAAGGGGCAGGCACAGGCAGGAGAGATCAGGGCCTCAGAGGTGGCATGAAAGATTTGGGGTTTGAGCCTCAGAAGAGTAGGAAGCCCCAGAGGGTTAAACAAGGAACTTTCCTATTGACCATGTTTATGTTTTCTTTAAAAGATCACCCTGGCTGCCACTGGAGAGGATGGAGGGGCCCAGCGGGGAAGGGGAAATGGCGAGGAGCCCCTGCCGCGGTGGGAGAGTGGTGTGGGGGGTGATGGAGGCAGAGCTTAGGGATGCTGAGGATCCCAGGGCAGCGGCCAGCTTTCCGAGTGAGGATGGCAAGGCCAACTACGAGACGCGAACTCAGGAGGAGGGCCCCGCTGCCAGGTGGACGCAGGGAGTCTGAGATGCCATGAGGCTCCAGAAGGAGTCCATGAGGGACAGGATGAGCTGCAGGGTCCCGGAGCTCAGAGGCGTGGTGGGGTATGGTCTGCATTTAGCAGGACAGAGAGCCCAGGGAAGAGCCCCGTGAGTCCCAGCATTGAAGGGTTGGAAGAGGAGAGGAGTACGAGGAGGACGGGCCGGGGAGGGGGGAGCGCAGCAGAGTGCCAAGGAGGAGGCTGGGGAGAGCCCGTTTCTAGGAAGTGGGAGGGCAAAGGGGAAACGCTGCTGAGCAGTCAGGTGGAGAACTAGAACTGCCCACGGATCTAGTGACATGGGCGGAGGTCACTGGTGACCTTCACAGAGCGTTTGGGCGCGTGGGGGTGGAAGCTCAGACTGCGGGGGTGGGGCAGGGAGTGGGAGGTGAGGAAGTGAAGTCAGCATCAGCAGACAGGCCTTCTGGGAAGTGTGTGGAGGTGAGGAGTGGGAGGTAGACGGCCGGCTGTGAGGTCAGAGGGCAGTTCGCTTTACGAGGGGCAGGAGAGAGCTGGAATCGAGGACCAGGGTAGGTGAGGAAAGGGCCCAAAGCGCCACAGCTGCTGTCCTGAGGGTGGGTGAGCTGAGGCTGCTGGGGTACATGGAAAGGTCCAGAGAGGACAGGGACCCGCCCAAGGTCACACGGCCCATGGCCCGGACCAAGCCCCATCCTCACACCATGCTGCCTCCCCAGTGAGCCACCCACACAGACTTCCTGCAGAGTTGAAGAGCCTGGGGCTGTGTGGAGGCATTTTGTGAACATAAGCTGGCTCTGTATCCAGGGGGCTGACATGACCTTATAAAAAAATACATCTATGTGTTCCCTATCCCGGTGGCTTCTCTGTATGCCACTGTACACCTATCCATGCCCTGTCCCCCTCCCTGTCTCGCTGGACCCTGAGATTGTTGTCAGAGGGCACTTAAAATTGGAGGGGGTCAGTTCCAGTCCTCTGGCACTGCTCTGCCCCAGGTTCTCCAAAGTCTTGGGACACCCTGACAGCGGGATGGAAAGGAAGTGGCTGCCGCAACCGGCTCTGTGCCAGTCTCCCCTGTTCACATCAATCCATCCCCTGAAGGACACGCAGCCTGGGCTGCTCTAGCACTGGTCCCTTCCAGGAAGCCCAGGGGTATCCCAGACATTTCTCATCTTTAAGAGATAGAAGCGGGCGACCTGGAGCGGGGGAATCATGGAAGAGCTGAGAGGAGCCAGTGGGAAGTTCTGATAAAGGAAAAACTCTGGTCAGGAGGCTGTGATGTGGTCATGCTGTGGGGCCCCGAGAGGGCTCTGGCCATCCGCAGGTTCAGCCTCCCCACTGGTGGAATGACCTGTGGGCCCTGTGGGCCCTGGTAGGCCCTGGGCCCTTCTTATTAACAGGAAACTGTAATTCTCAGTAATTGGCAACACCTATGACCGTTGCCCTCCAGACTCCACAGAAATTAGTCTGAATGGCAACAGATGCCCAGTGATATTTATCAATGCATTATTTGTAAGCAGCTCAAAATGAAAAGATTCTACCTGCTCAGCAACAAGAGAGAGGTTGAGCTAATCACGGCGCCCCCCACATGTTGCAATCCTGACACTGTCATTACGAGTGTGTTTATCAAAGTGCCCAAATGCTCTGAACAACACTGAAGACCCTCAGGAAGTGGAGCTCCGAATGGGAGGCCACCGAGGCAGCGTGATCTCATCCACACAAACGCATCAGAAGCGGCCGGCAGGAGCTGCACTAAAGTGTTAACAGCACTCTCTTGGGAGTGGGGAGATGGTGATTATTTCATCCTTCAAGAATTTTGTATTTTCTAAGTTTTCCACACTAAGCAGCTAAGACTTTCACAATCAGAAAGAAACAAATATCAAATTTCGCACAGAAAAGGCCAATCTTCTGGGGAAATTTCTCTTACTCAAGTTTGATGTCCAGAGGTGTGGGGAGGGGTCTGGGGAAGCGTGCCTTCCCCACCAGCCAATAGGTCTTCTCCACAACCTCCCCCTGGAATAGAGAGGAAAGAGGATTGAGCAACCTTCTCAAGCAGAGAGCAGGGCAGAGGCATGCAATCTCCAACAGCTTGGAGCAAAGCAGTCTAGAGGGGTCTCAAACTCGCGGCCCGCCGAACAATTTTGTGCGGCCCGCAGACTAATCCACGGGCTTACTTAATTTTATCCAAAATATTTTGAACTTCGTGGATTAGTCTGCGGGCCGCACAAAATTGTTCGGTGGGCCACATGCAGCCCACGGGCCGCGAGTTTGAGACCCCTGGGGGCAGACTGTCTGCATCCAAATCCTGGCTCTTTCACTTGCTAGCCGTGTGACTTTGGCCCTGACTTCACTTCTCTGTGCCTCAGTTGCCCTAATACCTCATAGAGTTGCTGTGAGGATTAAATGAGTTAGTATTTATCTGTCAAAGGAATAATAAATCATGAATTCTATGACCTTCATATCCGGAATGTTAACGTGCCAGGATTCTATGATCTCCGAGTCTCCCCAACTATTGAAGGGCCTGGTGGCCTCCTCTGGGATGGGGGTACATCTGCCTGGAGGTCAGGAACAAAGGGGGCATGAGGCACACCAGGGCCAGGTTAGCTGGTCTGGAGGTACCGTACCCACTCTGGAAGAGAGATGGCTATTGCTCCTTGAAGAAACTGAGGTTTGTTTGCTGCCCTCCCCATTCCTTCTTGTCACTCCTTTCTGTCATCAGAGTGCCCCTGCTCCTCAGGACACCCAGTGCTCACTCCCCCATACAAGACACACCTGCCTTCACTTATTCTAGCTCACTCTCCTATAACCTCAGTCTCCAGGGCAAAGGATTCCACATTGTCAGCCCTCCCAGGCTGTGTGACCATGGACAGGTCACTGTTCCTCTCTGAGCTGCCCCCTCCTGCTCTAACATTCCCCAGCATAATGCAGTAAGTACTCTGGAGCACCCAATTTCTTTTTTTCTTTTTACAGAGACAGAGAGAGAGAGAGAATCAGAAAGAGGGATAGACAGGGACAGACAGACAGGAACAGAGAGATGAGAAGCATCAATCATTAGTTTTTCATTGCGCATTGCAACACCTTAGTTGTTCATTGATTGCTTTCTCATATGTGCCTTGACCGCAGGCCTTCAGCAGACCGAGTAACCCCTTGCTCGAGCCAGCGACCTTGGGTCCAAGCTGGTGAGCATTTGTTCAAACCAGATGAGCCCCTGCTCAAGCTGGCAACCTCGGGGTCTCGAACCTGGGTCCTTCCGCATCCCAGTCCGACGCTCTATCCACTGCGCCACCGCCTGGTCAGGCTGGAGCACCCAATTTCTGAGGCCCAGTCTCAGCCCTGGTCCTTTAAATACTGAGGCTGCTCTAGTCTCCCCACCAGGCCTGCCTCTAGCTGAAGAACTGGGGAACAGAGAGAAGGTGGGGTAGGAAGAAAAATCATTCATAGGAATATTGTACCATTTAATGAACATTAACATTAAAAAAGAATACAGAGATGACAAAACTGTCTCTGCCTTTGAGGCACTCATAAGCAAATACAACACAATATCACATCTACAACAGCGGAGGGCTGGTCTTTAGACTGGTGGGTGCACAGAGAAGTCATGATAGTTAGGGTGGGGAAAAGGAAGAAGTGTTCCTGAGTAGGTGCAGGCTTCAGAGACAGGTGATTTGTTTATTTGTTTTGTTTTAAAGATTTCATTCATTGATTTTATGGGGCGTGGGGGTTGAGCGAGAAGTATCAACTCATAGTTGTTCCACTTTAGTTATTCATTGATTGGTTGTTGAATGTGCCTTGTGCGGGCAAGCCCGGGGTTTCAAACTGGCGACCTCAGCATTTCAGGTTAATACTTTCTCCACTGAGTCACCACAGCCCAGGCTAGAGAGGTGATGTTTATGTTAGGGTTCTGAGGGACAATAGGAGTCCAACAATGCTTTGGAGAAAGCACAGGCTTTGGAGCCACTGGACCTGGGATACAAGATGTGAGAATCTGGACAAGTCACTTTGCCTCTCTAATTTAATTTCCTCAACTATAAAATGGGGACATTAAGCCCCCTTTCATTATTGTGGGGAATAAATATGTTAATGTATTTGTACACCAGCATGCTGCCCAAGTAGATCACCAATAGAAGTAATTTCTCTACCCCGGGCTTTTGGGCTTTTCTCATGAGAAGCCAAATGAGGGAGTGGCTCCAGGAAGAACTGTTGCCATAAAATTTCAGGAGTGGAGGATCAGCTCCATTCCCAACACCAGGCAGTCTCCCTTCAGCCACATCCGTCAGATGACACTCTCTCCTGCTGCCCACAAAAACTTTGGAAACTTTTCTCACTAATACCAGGAAATAAAGTCTCTTACCTTTAGCACAGTCTGGCCTCTAATGTCAATTTTGTAGCCTTCACGCTGAACAGGGTCTGGACAGTGCTGCTGACATGAATTCTGTATGCTGAGAAGAAAGGTAGTAATTCAAGTCACCACCCGGGGGCAGCATACCTAGTGTTTAGTGAAAACATTAACCGCCTGTGATGGCCCCAGTGCTAGCCCATAATACACAGAATTCTGATCTATGCAATACCCTTTGCCTGGCTCTCTGGTCTCTCTAGTAGGTAGTTGGTCCCTAAAACAAAGGCCTCAAAGGAAAGCACATTACATAGATTGAGTGTTAAGAAAATCTCAAGATGAAGTCAGAACCTCTAGGAACATAATTTCCACCTGTAAGGAAGTCTATGAAAGTTGAGCCAGAGTAGTTAAGTAGGGTGTTGTTGTTTTTTTTTAAAACAAATAGAGCCCCAATAGAGCCACCATGTCTGGTTATGCAGGATAGGCACTAAATGACCTTGTGGAATACACAAGCTGTGTGGCCAGAAGTAGAGGTCTTAGTACTTCAACTTTTTTGGCTGCTCTAGCCAAACCATAGAGTGGCTATTGCTTCCAGCAAGAACCCACAATGGCATTTAGAGAATTGGAAGGGATCTCCTTCTTGCAGAAATGAGGAAACGAGGCCTAGTAGAAGAGCATTTTGCTCAAGGACACAAAGCAAACCTGTTGCAGCAGGGCTAGACCTAGGTTTCCTGCCTCTTGAGTCATTGTTTTCTCTGCTAATTTCTCATGAGATCATCACAAAAACCTCATGGAAAGTTAAAAGAACCTGTGACATACATGATCTCCTTACAGTTGCTTTACTAATAACTAGAGTACGCTGCCACCAGGTGGTGATTTGATTACTAAGCACTGTTTCAAACAGCCAAGCTGCAGGGGTCACTGAGACAGAAAGTCCTTCCCTGAACAGGATAGAAATAGGATACACTGCCTGACCAGGCGGTGGCACAGTGGATAGAGCATCGGACTGGGATGCTGAGGACTCAGGTTCGAGACCCCGAGGTCGCCAGCTTGAGCGGGGGCTCATCTGGTTTGAGCGAAGATCACCAGAGTGGACCCAGGTTGCTGGCTTGAGCAAGGGGTTACTCAGTCTGCTGTAGCCCCACGGTCAAGGCACATATGAGAAGAGCAATCAATGAACAACTGAGGTGTCGCAATGAGGGACTGATGATTGATGCTTCTCATCTCGCTGTTCCTGTCTGTCTGTCTCTATCTATCCCTCTCTCTGTCTCTGTAAAAAAAAAAAAAAAAAAAAGAAATAGGATACACTCACATAGCCCTGTTGACTCAATCTGAGATGCAGTGTTAACAGTGTCCCCAAAGAGGCAGTACCGAGGCAGTATCAAGGCATGACCCCTACCACACAAGGCCCTGAAACCCAAATGTGTTTAGTGAGCTCCAGCAGGTCTTGGACCACAGAGAAGTCCCTATGACAGTCCCGCCCTTCCTTATCCCCACTGTCATCCCCACCCCACACCCTGGGCTCCAGCTGGGGTGGGAGGGTTAAAAGTATCTGGAGTTTCCAACAACATCCAGAGAGGAGATGACATCTGTACCAGGCTCTGGGCTGGGCGTAGGTGACCACAGATAAATCGAAGCCAGTCTGTGCTCTTGGGGAGCTCCTAGCTCAGTGGAAGGAGATGTGCAAACTATGATCAATACTGTGATGAGGGAAGTATCAGGATTGTGCCAACCCAAAGAAGGAACTCTGATCCAGCCCAGAGGACTTCCTGGAGGAGGTGGTGCATGAGCTGTGTCTTGAAGGATGAGAGAATGAGTCAGCAGGGAACAGCAGGTGCCACGGCACACAAGCAGAGCCCACGTGTTGGTGGGAAAGTGCAAGCAGCTGAGTTTGGGTGGAGGGCCAAGCGGGGAGTGGTGGGAAGTGAGCTTGGAGAGATTAGCAAGGGTCTTGGTGACTACGGGGCAGGGCCTCTGGACTTTATCTTGCAGGAAAAACTGTGGAGGGAGAAAGGAATGGAACAGGATATATCAGAAAACCTGAGGTCTCTCCCTCAAACATTTAGTTGTTTGCAAGACCACAGAAGGTCTCTGTCCTGCCTCTCCCAACAGACTGTCAGTTCCTGAGCATGAACTTAGATGCTCTCGACAGATGATGAGACTCACACACACAAAAGATGTGTGAATCTGAACACAGATTCTATGATGTATATACCTTAGAGCCTTAAAATAATAAAAGAAAGATAGCCCTAGCTGGTTGGCTCAGTGGTAGAGCGTCGGCCTGGCGTGCAGGAGTCCCGGGTTCGATTCCTGGCCAGGGCACACAGGAGAAGCGCCCATCTGCCTCTCCACCCCTCCCCCTCTCCTTCCTCTCTGTCTCTCTCTTCCCCTCCTGCAGCCAAGGCTCCATGGAGCAAAGTTTGCCCGGGTGCTGAGGATGGCTCTGTGGCCTCTGCCTCAGGCACTAGAATGGCTCTGATTGCAGCAGAGCAACGCCCCAAGATGGGCAGAGCATCGCCCCCTGGTGGGCATGCCGGGTGGATCCCGATCAGGTGCATGTGGGAGTCTGTCTGACTGCCTCCCTGTTTCTAACTTCAGAAAAATACAAAAAAAAAAAGAAAAAGAAAAAACCAAAATAATAAAAGAAAGAAAGAAATGTAAATTTTATTTTATCACAGAGTTTTAGAATCTCTGAACTCCAGAAACACATCATTGGAGTGGCCTCAGCCCGTACCTCAGGCAGGGTTGGGAGACTGGTCTGGCCCATCGTCCCCGTGACCCCAGCCTGTACCTGAGTGCAGGCCAGCCCTGATGCCAATGGGTATGCCAGGTGCATGCCTCATCCAAAGTTGCCGCCAGAGCTGAGGATCCAGGGCCATGCCGGCCATCTCAACCGCATGCCAGCTCTGCTTACGCCAGGCAGCCCTGATGCAACCATGTAGGCGTTCCAGTGGTCTCCACCTAGAAATCACAGCCTCACACTTCAGCATGAGCACACAGTCTCCCAGACACTGCCCACATCCCACTCAGGGGAGAACCCATGACAACCCCTGTGGTCTGGAGCCCACAGGGCCATCTCTGCCAGGCCGCTCATTCCACACACTCTAGCAATGACTGGATCTGCATATTTCAGGTCACCTTTGTCTGAACTGCAGGTGGCCATGCCCGTTCATCTTCACTGACATCAGGCCATGAGCTCATTGGTGGCAGACCTGGGTGCCCTGTCTGCATAGTGCCACAGTGGCAGATCAGAACTTCATCTGGAGAAGAGTACGTGTATATTGAATATATATCCTGTTTTCCAAATGCCACTGGCCTTCCAACGTGTACTGAAAAGAATGTAGATTTTGGAATCAGAATGGTGTGGGTTCAAATCCCGGCTCTGACGTTTACTGTGGGCAGACTATTTCACCTGTGTGAGCCTGTTTCCTCTCATGTGGAATGCATATTAAAGATAAAGTATTTAAAGAACCAGGCTCATCATAGATGCTCAATAAACAGACTTCTGCTTCCTTCATTGTCATCTTCATCATTTGCATGGCTTAAGGTTTTCGAAAAGATAGAATCACAGAATCTCAAAATTGGGAGGGACATTAAAGGTCACTCCCCACCTCCAGTCCCAGTGGCTGTCCTGGCCTGCTCATGTCTCCTAATAGGAAGGTACCTTCCTTCTTGAGGTGGTTGCTTCTCCCTTCAGGCAATCCTGACTTTCACAAATTGAGTTGAATTGAAACTAATCCCTCACCTCTAGTTCCAACTCTACTATCTGAATTCAATCCACAAGCCTTTCCTGTTTCAGGAGCTGAGGACATGTGTACTGTGGCCTTCCCCCCCTGCCATACGCCAGACTAACCAAGGTAAAAACAGTGACTGTCCCTCCCAAGTCTTCCCCTCTGCAGGCTAACGAGCTCAGTTCCTGTGCTGCCACTCGAGCAGCCAGCAGAAGCTGGCACCATCCACTCACCCTTCGCATCTGGCGGGTAATAACAATAATGGTGATGCTTTTCCTGCCCACAGGGGCCACTGTAATTCAGTACTCAACATTAGCTGGGGGATGTTCCCTATTGCTTATGTCCCCCAAATCTCTTTCTCACCCTGGCTGTCTCTACCCCGACACCAGGAGGTGATCTGCCCCAACCATACTACATTTGCTCAAATAGTTAAATTTGCTTCCCATGGCCAATGGCTTAAAATTCACACCCGATGGCCTAGCAATCAGGGACTCCCCTGACTTGCAGAATTTCCTGACTTACTCCTCACAGTTGCTCCTGATTCCCCATGCTTCAGCCTAATGGGAGACTTTCTACTCTCTGCCGAGACTCGGGGCACTTGCTCACACCCAGAACTTGATCGCCCTGTTCCTCTGCCTGAAATGCTCTCCCCAAATCCCTATTTGTTGAGAACCAAGCTCTCCATTATCCAAGCTCACACCTGATGGAGTCCATTAAAATCTTTCAGGTCACCAGCTGGGGGAAAGATTTTTCCTTCCTTGAGGCTGTGACCTCCCCCCCCCCATGTCACCTGCTGCCATCCGCCCAGTATTTTTGGACTGGTAGTGAGTGTGGTGGGGTCGGGGACAGAGCTACCCTCCACTGTGTATATTTCCACAGCGGAGAGACCTCCCACCCCACACCCCAGGAAGGGAAAATATGAGTAAGCTCTGGCTTTCCCCTGCTCATCCCCTCTTTCCCCACAGGAGGAAGAATGCCTTAGTTGTTGGGCAAGATTGGAAGAAGGCAAGATTAAATGCTTAAATCTTTGTATAGCAGTTGTTACTTGCCTGACACTATTCCAAATCCTTTACAGATATTATACATTATATCTTCATAAGAAGTCTGTGAAATAGGCATTATTACTATTGCCATTTTGCAGGTGAAAACTGGGCCGGAGAGATTAAGTTGCTCACCCACGTCACATAGCACAGATCTGAACTTTGCTAGTCCAGTTCCAGAGCTCGTACGCTATGCTGCCTTCTGATAAACAAGGCTTGGCCCTTTCCCTCTCCCGGTTCTGGGGAGAGAGGATCTGCCTGCTGTGTGCCTTTTCCTTCTGATCCTGCCCTGCACATGGTTAGCACATGTGTCTGGCCTGAGTCCTGCCTCCCATAGCGGCCTGGGAGGCCTGCCGCTTGATGGGCCCCCCCACCAGCCCACCAGGTGTGCAGCTGTGGTTCAGGGACAGTGCACCTGCTCTGGGGACCCAGCACTGCCTCAGATGGGTGACCCAAGGTCATCCGTGGGGAGGAGGAACAGTAGAAAGCCCCAAAGTAGCCACACATCCAGACCACATTCTCCAAACTGCTAAAACTGACTGCTAGCCCTCCGTGTGCCTGCCATCTGAGCCGGAAGGGAGAGCGTGGTGCAATCATTAATCATCCCTAGAGCCCCAGTGACAGAAAGATGACCAGGCATAGGCTCTGCTCTCTAGGAACTCAGACTCATGAGATGAGCTCTGAAAGACTTAGTTAGATCTTAGATCAATGGCTGCAGTGAGGGCCATGACTCCTTGTACACAGTTGTAGTCCTTTCTCAGATGGAAGAACACAGCCAGGGGAAAGGTGAGAGCAAAGGTTTCCATATTAACAAACACAGATGCGATTTCTAACTCCACCACTAGCTTGCTGCGTGACCTTAGGTGAGTCGCTTACCTCTCTGAGCCTGTGTTCACAACTGTACAGTAGGGATAATGAGCCCTCCCTCTGAGGGGTACTGCAAGGGCTAAATGAGATAGCCTGTGACACTGTCTAGACTGGGCCAGCCCTCTGTAGGTGCTTGCCCCTGTTCCCAGGCTGTGCTGTCAGGGAGAAGCCTCAGTGCCTGCACCTGCAGTTTCATGCTACATCATGTTGGTGAATGAATAGACAATAGCACTTTCTTTCACATTACTTAGTCTGCAGAACAACTGTAAGCCACAGACACTTTCATCTCTGTTTACAAATGGGAGCTTGACATTCAGAGTGGTGAAGTGATTTGTCCACAGTCACCCGGCAGATGGCTAGGGCCAGACTCCCCCCCTGGGGCAGCCCACGTGGGCTCTGTTCTGGAGTTCTGTCCATGAAAGTGCTCACTCAGCACGTGCTGGGAGGGAATCGCAGACCCCCATGGAACCAGGAAATGATTGCCTGGCTGCCTCCCAAGCCAGACCGGATTAAAGAGCTGTAACCAGATCCTGCTGGGGACGGCGGGGAAACCAAGGCGGATGGCCTGAGTGGTGAGAGATGCGCTCGCACACCATGAGAAATGGGGCCTCCTGTTTCCCCACATCTGGAGGGGTGTGCGGGCCTTGTTTTATTTCATTTCACTCTGCCAGAAAGATGCAGACCTCTTGGCCAGAGTTCAGAGTAGATCAGAAGGTGTGATTCAGAGCTGGGAGGGACACATGTGTGAGAAAAGATTAACGGGGGAGGAAGAGACATGCCAGGGGTGACTCAGGGCAGATCAAAGCTGCAGGGCTCAGCAAGATGAGACGAGATGAGGAATCTTTTCCTGGGGCCCAGGGAGGCTTTGGAGGCAAGGGGAAATTCAGTCGGAACGAGGGACAATGCCTCGGAACCACAGACTGGGGCGGGCACGTGGGGTCAGGAAGAGGGACCAGGAGGGAAGCTGCATCCTGAGAATGTCCATGGCTCAGGTCTCTGTGGGTCAGTGGTGGGCAGGTGGACAGGGCAGGCAGTGGTGGTGGCAGTGGACATTGCAGATTCCCATTCTGGCTCTGCCATCTACCAGCTGTGTAACCTCAGGCAAGTCATTTCTACTCTGGGCCTCAATGAGCAACTCATTCAGTTAACATATATTTCCTGAAGATCTACCATGTGTTGGACTTTGTCAAGCATTTGGGACAGAGTGGTTTAGGCTAGGACCATAAAGTGTGGCTGTGTTGTCCAGGGATAGTCATGAGAGCATCACACAGGAGCTTGTCGCCATGTCCAGAAGAGCAAGCAAGTTAACCTGAGACCAGGATGACCAGGGGGGAACCAGGGGAGGGGGAGGGAGAGCAGTGTCCCAGCAGAAAAGAACAACGTGTGCAAAGGCCTAGTGCCAAGGAGAGCAAAGCATGTGCGGGAACACGGAGGTCTGCGGAGGCGGAGCGGCCAGAGATGCAGCGCGAGAGGTGGGCGGAGCCAGCTCCTGGAGGACCCTGTGGGCCACCGTGAACCTGTGGCTGTATCCTGAGGACATCCATATTGTGGGGATGGTGAGCCCCCCTAAAGGGAGGGTGTCGGGACTAGAATGCTCAAGTTCAAATGTCAGCTTCATATTCAACCGGGACTATGTAATTAAACAAGCCATTTAATCACCTCAGTTTCCTCATTTGTAAATTAAGGGTACCAGTACCTACCTCATAGATTATTACAATAGTTAAATGGGATAACACATATAAAGTGTTTAGAATAGTGTCCAGGACACAGTAAGCACTCAATAAGTACTGATGAGTGCTGTTGGGAAAATATACACAATGCTCTCAGCAGCCTGCCTGGCACCTCAAACAGTTAGTTCTCTCCTCTGAAGCCTCTTGTCCAAGCATCCTTTTCACTCTGGCGTCAGCCCCAGGTCTGGCCCTCCCCATGCCTGGGTCCTTGGAGAGCCGCGACAGGAAAGGGGCTAGGGAGTAACAAATGAAAGCCAAAGCCAGTGGAGCTTGAACATGGCTGTTACCTGGGACCTCCCTCCTCACCTCTTCCGCAGTAACTAAAGCTGATCCGAGACCCCCAGGAACTGGGATTCAAAGCTGGAATCAAGAGGTACACAGATCATGGAGGGTCTCGACAGCTCTGCCAAGGCCCCCACTGCCCTCTCCAGTGCCCCCACCTGCCCACTTACTCCCAGATTTGTGCAGCCATCACAACCAATTCAGAGTTCCTCACAGTCACAGGCCTACCCTCTCAAGCCTCAAGTTTTAGTACATATCCCCCCCCATTGTTTTTGGGAGCCACCCCTGCCCCAGACTGAACAATGCTAGAAAGACAGCACCTCCTCCAGGAAGCCTTTCCTGCTTTTTAGTCTGCACATCTGCCCCTGGCTGGATTGAAGTACTTCTCAGCCTTCTCCGCCTCCCTGATCATCACTCTCACTGTGGGTTGCCTTCATCTTTACCTACAGCACCAAGAGCTCCCTGAAGCAGGCACAGGAACTGACTCATTTGTCTCCCCTGGCCCAATTAGCCTGCCAGAGGCTGAGAGATCATGGGACCAGACTGAGTTGTCCCAGGCAAGGCTCTAAGGATGTGAGAGAGCCCAACCAAGATCAGCAGAACTTCCTGTCTCATCCACATCGGTATGGGCGAGTCCAGCTGAGTCCAGAGAACTTTACTGCTCCATGTAGCTTGTGAAGAATAATAAACACTAATTGTATTAACCACCTGAGAATATTTGCTACACAGCAATAGCAACTTGATGAAAACACATGAATAAATGACTGGAAGTAAATGTATGACAAACATAGTGGTAAAAGAAGGAGAGATGGAATGCCAGCTTCATCACATGGCTTCCCAAAGCAGCATCAAACAACATGTAGAGATCACTGGGCAAGCCCACCTCAATGGGCCCACTCAGGGCTGAGAGGGTGGTGAAACCCCCAATGTCACTGAAGTATATAGAAACTTGCTCAAAGTACTCTGGCTCCACAGTTGCCCCAGTTTTCAGAGCTTCAGCCACAGACCTGGAGGGATGGTAAGTTCCAGAGTGACAAGGTAGAAGAACCCCCTTTCCACAGTTTGGAGGTAAGGGGGGAATATTTAAGGGGAAATCCTGGGTTGAGCATCAAAGGATCTTAGACAGGTCTGCTGGGATGCTGGCTTCCCTTCAACATTTACTTGTTCCTCTGAGGATGTTACTTTTTCTGAAGGGGGGTAGGGGGCATTATACTCTCTCCTTGTCTCCAAGAGAGTGAGGTAGTAGAAATTCAGTACCCGAGTGCCCAGACAGTGCCTAGCATATGTAAGGGCTCTATGAAAGTATGTTGGAGAAATAGACAAGGAATGAGTCAAATGAATTCATGAAACCTAGATTTACTAAGCACTTATTATGCTCCAGATTCCATGCTCAGAGCCACTGAGGCTTGAGGCACAATCAAGTCCGAAGGGGCCACTCACTGAGGGAACATCTGAGAGAGCGCCTTTCCAACTCCAGTTTTCAGTCTGCTCCTGGATCAGGTCCTCCAGGTTCCGGGAATACCTCTTCGACATCCACAGCATAGAGTCAGCAGCACTGGTCTTCCTGCCTTGATGATATTCTTGAAGATGAAACAAAAAGTCCAATTCATCCATGAAGGTTAGTACAGTCAAGTCAGCCCACAGCCTGGTGGTCTGGGCTGTGAACCAAACACAGTCCCTGCCTGGAAGAGATGATTGACAGGGACCAGGTATGTAATAGACAGGGATGGCAGCTCTGAAAAGGAAAAGCACAAGTTGCTGGGAGGAAAAATAGGTTAGTTCTGCATGAGGCAGGCAGAGAGGCTCAGCATAGCATTGCCATTAACAAACACCCTACTGCACTGGTTCTTATAACACTGTGAAAAAGGCATTCTTTGTTCTTCTCAAAGATGGACAGATGGATGGATGAATGAACAGACAGATAGACAATTGGGTGGATCGATACTGGATGGGTGAATAAGATATATGTATGGATGAATAAGTGTATGGGTAGGTGGGTGGATAGACAAGTAGAAAAAATATATATAGGTTATTAATATAATAATCTATTTCTACCTCTCTATTTCTCTGTGTTTCAAAAAAAAATTTTTTTAATATATTTTTATTAATGGTAATGGGATGACATTAATAAATCAGGGTACATATATTCAAAGAAAACATGTCTAGGTTATTTTGTCATTAAATTATGTTGCATACCCCTCGCCCAAAGTCAGATTGTCCTCCGCCACCCTCTATCTAGTTCTCTGTGCCCCTCCCCCTCCCCCTAACTCTCTCCCTCCCTCCCTCCCATGTCCTCCCTCCCCCCACCCCTGGTAACCACTACACTCTTGTCCATGTCTCTTAGTCTCGCTTTTGTGTTCCACCAATGTATGGAATCATGTAGTTCTTGTTTTTTTCTGATTTACTTATTTCACTCCTTATAATGTTATCAAGATCCCACCATTTTGCTGTAAATGATCTGATGTCATCATTTCTTATGGCTGAGTAGTATTCCATAGTGTATATGTGCCACATCTTCTTTATCCAGTCTTCTATTGAAGGGCTTTTTGGTTGTTTCCATGTCTTGGCCACTGTGAACGGTGCTGCAATGAACATGGGGCTACATGTGTCTTCACGTATCAATGTTTCTGAGGTTTTGGGGTATATACCCAGAAGAGGGATTGCTGGGTCATAAGGCAGTTCTATTTGCAGTTTTTTGAGGAACCACCATACTTTCCTCCATAATGGTTGTACTACTTTACAGTCCCACCAACAGTGAATGAGGGTTCCCCCTTCTCCACAGCCTCTCCAACATTTGCTATTACCCGTCTTGTTGATAATAGCTAATCTAACAGGTGTGAGGTGGTATCTCATTGTAGTTTTGATTTGCATTTCTCTAATAACTAATGAAGCTGAGCATCTTTTCATATATCTGTTGGCCATTTGTATCTCTTCCTGGGAGAAGTGTCTGTTCATGTCCTCTTCCCATTTTTTTATTGGATTGTTTGTTTGTTTGTTGTTGAGTTTTATGAGTTCTTTGTAAATTTTGGATATTAGGCCCTTATCTGAGCTGTTGTTTGAAAATATCAGTTCCCATTTAGTTGGCTGTCTGTTTATTTTGATATCAGTTTCTCTTGCTGAGCAAAAACTTTTTATTCTGATGTAGTCCCATTCATTTATCTTTGCCTTCACTTCTCTTGCCATTGGAGTCAAGTTCATAAAATGTTCTTTAAAACCCAGGTCCATGATTTTAGTACCTATGTCTTCTTCTATGTACTTTATTGTTTCAGGTCTTATATTTAGGTCTTTGATCCATTTTGAATTAATTTTAGTACACGGGGACAGGCTGTAGTCGAGTTTCATTCTTTTGCATGTGGCTTTCCAGTTTTCCCAACACCATTTGTTGAAGAGGCTTTCTTTTCTCCATTGTGTGTTGTTGGCCCCTTTATCAAAGATTATTTGACCATATATATGTGGTTTTATTTCTGGGCTTTCTATTCTGTTCCATTGGTCTGAGTGTCTATTTTTCTGCCAATACCATGCTGTTTTGATTATCGTGGCCCTATAATATAGTTTAAAGTCAGGTATTGTAATGCCCCCAGCTTCATTCTTTTTCCTTAGGATTGTTTTGGCTATTCAGAGTTTTTTATAGTTCCATATAAATCTGATGATTTTTTGTTCCATTTCTTTAAAAAATGTCATAGGAATTTTGATGGGAATTGCATTAAATTTGTATATTGCTTTGGGTAATATGGCCATTTTGATTATATTTATTCTTCCTATCCAAGAACAAGGAATATTTTTCCATCTCATTGTATCTTTTTCGATTTCCCTTAACAATGCTTTGTAATTTTCATTATATAGGTCCTTTACATTCTTTGTTATGTTTATTCCTAGGTATTTTATTTTTTTTGTTGCAATCGTGAAGGGGATTATTTTTTTGAGTTCGTTTTCTAATATTTCATTGTTGGCATATAGAAAGGCTATGGACTTTTGTATGTTAATTTTGTATCCTGCGACCTTACTGTATTGGTTTATTGTTTCTAATAATCTTTTTGTGGAGTCCTTCGGGTTTTCGATGTATAGAATCATATCATCAGCAAAAAGTGATACCTTTACTTCTTCTTTTCCGCTATGGATGCCTTTTATTTCTTTGTCTTGTCTGATTGCTCTGGCCAGAACTTCTAGCACCACGTTAAATAAGAGTGGAGAGAGTGGACAGCCCTTTCTTGTTCCTGATTTAAGGTAGAAAGTCCTCAGTTTTATGCTGTTTAATAGGATGTTGGCTGATGGTTTATCATATATGGCCTTATCATGTTGAGATATTTTCCTTCTATACCCATTTTGTTGAGAGTCTTAAACATAAAATTGTGTTGTATTTTATCAAAAGCCTTTTCTGCATCTATTGATAAGATCATGTGGTTTTTGTTCTTTGTTTTGTTGATATGGTGTATTACGTTAACCGTTTTGCGTATGTTGAACCATCCTTGAGATTCTGGGATGAATCCCACTTGATCATGATGTATTATTTTTTTAATATGTTGTTGTATTCGGTTTGCCAGTATTTTGTTTAGTATTTTAGCATCTGTATTCATTAGAGATATTGGTCTGTAGTTTTCTTTCTTTGTGCCATCCTTGCCAGGTTTTGGTATGAGGGTTATGTTGGCCTCATAAAATGTGTTTGGAAGTATTGCTTCTTCTTCAATTTTTTGGAAGACTTTGAGTAGAATAGGAACCAAGTCTTCTTTGAATATTTGATAGAACTCACTAGTATAACCGTCTGGGCCTGGACTTTTATTTTTGGGGAGGTTTTTAATAGTTTTTTCTATTTCCTCCCTGCTGATTGGTCTGTTTAGGCTTTCTGCTTCTTCATGACTCAGTCTAGGAAGGTTGTATTGTTCTAGGAATTTATCCATTTCTTCTAGATTGTTGTATTTGGTGGCATATAATTTTTCATAGTATTCTACAATAATTCTTTGTATATCTATGATGTCTGTGGTGATCTCTCCTCTTTCATTTTGGATTCTATTTATTTGAGTCCTGTGCCTTTTTTCCTTGGTGAGTCTTGCCAAGGGTTTGTCAATTTTGTTGATCTTTTCAAAGAACCAGCTCCTTGTTTTATTGATTTTTTCTATAGTTTTTCTGTTCTCTATTTCATTTATTTCTGCTCTGATTTTTATTATCTCCTTTCTTCGGCTGGTTTTAGGTTGTCTTTGTTCTTCTTTTTCTAGTTCCTTAAGGTGTGAAGTTAAGTGGTTTACTTCGGCTCTCTCTTGTTTGTTCATATAGGCCTGAAGTGATATGAACTTTCCTCTTATTACTGCTTTTGCTGCATCCCAGAGATTCTGGTATGTCGTATTTTCATTTTCATTTGTCTGTATATATCTTTTGATCTCTGCGCTTATTTCTTCTTTGACCCATTCATTTTTTAGAAGTATGTTGTTTAGTTTCCACATTTTTGTGAGTTTTTCCCCTCTTTTTTGCAGTTGAATTCTAGTTTCAAGGCTTTATGATCAGAAAATATGCTTGGTACAATTTCAATTTTTCTAAATCTGCTGATATTGTCTTTGTGGCCCAACATATGGTCAATTCTTGAGAATGTTCCATGTACACTAGAGAAAAATGTATACTCTGTCGCTTTGGGATGAAGTGTCCTGTAGATGTCTATCATATCCAGGTGTTCTAGTATTTCGTTTAAGGCCACTATATCTTTATTGATTCTCTGTTTGGATGACCGATCTAGAGCCATCAGCGGTGTATTGAGGTCTCCAAGTATGATTGTATTTTTGTTAGTTTTTGTTTTAAGGTCAATAAGTAGCTGTCTTATATATTTTGGTGCTCCTTGGTTTGGTGCATATATATTTAGGATTGTTATATCTTCTTGATTCAACTTCCCCTTAATCATTATGAAATGACCATTTTTGTCTCTGAGTACTTTTTCTGTCTTGTAGTCAGCATTATTAGATATGAGTATTGCTACACCTGCTTTTTTTTTGGGTGTTGTTTGCTTGGAGTATTGTTTTCCAGCCTTTCACTTTGAATTTGTTTTTATCCTTGTTGCTTAGATGTGTTTCTTGTAGGCAGCATATAGTTGGATTTTCTTTTTTAATCCATTCTGCTACTCTGTGTCTTTTTATTGGTAAGTTTAATCCATTTACATTTAGTGTAATTATTGACACTTGTGGGTTCCCTACTGCCATTTTATAAATTGCTTTCTGTTAGTTTTGTATCTAGTTTGATTCTTCTCTTTTGTTTTTCTATCATTTGTTTGTGTTCCATACTTCTTTCCTCTGTTGCTCCCTTTTTTAAGTCAAGTGTTTTTGTGGTGGTTTTTTCAAGGGTGGTTACCATTAAGTAATGAAAAGGGTACCTACCATATTCATTGTAGTACCCTATCTTATGAGTATTTCTGCACTTCATCGTCCTTTGCTACTGTTAATCTCCATCCTCTCCCCCCTTTTTTTCCTTTGTTGTCACAGTTTAAGTTTGGTTTTATTGTGTTCTTGGTGGAGCTGTTACTTGTGGTTTTGTTTTCTTTTGTTCTTTGAATCTGGTTGGAAAACCCCCTTTAGTATTTCCTGGAGTGGGGGCTTTCTGTTGATAAATTCTCTCATCTTTTCTGTATTTGTGAATGTTTTTATATCTCCTTCATACTTGAAGGATAGCTTTGATGGGTATAGTATTCTTGGCTGAAAGTTCCTCTCTTTCAGGGCTTTAAATATTGGGGTCCACTCTCTTCTAGCTTGTAGAGTTTCTGCTGAGAAATCTGATGATAATCTAATAGGCCTTCCTTTATATGTTGTACTCTTCTTTTCCCTGTCTGCTTTGAGAATTTTTTCTTTGTCATTGGTTTGTGTCATCTTTATTATGATGTGCCTTGGAGTGGGTTTGTTGGGGTTAAGAAAACTCGGTGTTCTGTTTGCTTCTTGAATTTGAGGCTTTAGTTCTTTCCACAGGCTTGGGAAGTTCTCTTCTATTATTTGTTTGAGTATATTCTCCATTCCATTTTCTTTCTCTTCTCCCTCTGATATACCTATTATTCTTATGTTATTCTTTCTGATGGAGTCAGACAATTCCTGTAGGGCTTTCTCGTTTTTTATTATTTTTGAGTCTCTTTCTTCTTCTCTCTGTTGTGCCTCAAGTTGTTTGTCTTCTATTTCACTAATCCTATCTTCAATCTGGGCTGTTCTGTTAGCTAAGCTTGTTACCTCGTTTTTCAGCTCGTGAATTGAGTTTTTCATTTCTGCTTGATTTGTTTTTATAGTTTCAATTTCCTTGGTAATATATTCTTTGTGTTCATTGAGTTGTTTTCTGATCTCCCTATATTGCCTTTCTGTGTTTTCTTGTATATCTCTGAGTATTTTTAAGATTTCTATTTTAAATTCTCTGTCATTTGGCTCCAAGGCTTCCAATATGTTAAGTCTTTTCTCCATAGATTTTTCCACATCTATTTGTGTTACCTCTCTTTCTTTTGTATCCATAATATTCTATTTCCTCTTTCTTATTGGCATCTGAGGGTGGTCTTGTTGATAGCACTAATTAGAATTAATAAAGAGTAAAAAGTAAAAAAAAAAAAAAAACCACAACAAAAAACAAACAAACAAAAAAAAAGGTAAAACACCCCACCAAAAAAAAACAGTAATAATTTATTATTTCCCCCTTTTTTCTTTCTTCTCTTTCCCTCCTCTTCCTTCCTCAGTGAAATATCGTGCCTATAATGGAGGGCCTGATTTGGGGTGAAGAGTTCAAGGGGCAAAAAAAGGGAGTAGGGACCTACTAAATGCAAAAAAAAAAGGAAGAAAATCTTAGACAAGCATAAGATGATTTGCTTGTAAGTGATGGTCGACTAAGAGATATAATGAGAGGGATAAGAGGGAACCAGAAAAAAGGACGAAAAAAAAAAGAATAATAAAGAAGAAAAAAATAAAAATAACAAGTAAAAATCTGTTGTATTAAGTGGAGCGAAGACTAAATACAATGGAGACCTTGGGTTGGGAGGACCCCAAATGCCACAAAAATAAACAAACAAACAAGAAAAAAACAAAAACAAAAGCGAAAAAGAAAAATAAAGCCAAAAAAAGCCTTGAGTCCCAAATTAACTAATTTGTTCGTGATTGAGGATTAAATGGGAGGAAAGTAAAATGAGAAAAGAAAAAACGAATAGAAAGGAAAAAATAAGAAAAAGAGAAAAATGAAGGAAGAAAAAAAAAGGAAGAGAAAAAAACAAAATAAAGCAAAACAAAAAAAAAGAGGAGAGAGTGAGAGTTAAGTGTTTTGGAGTATAACCTTAAAGGAGGGTGAGGATGAAGAAGAGAAATAAAATGTAACACTCATGGGTAGTGTAGTTCAAGAAAAGGGAAGCATAAGATGGGCAGAGAATAGAAGGACCGAGGTGGAGGAAATAAAGGCAATAAGATAGAAGAAACAAACAACAACAAAAAAAAATTAGTGGAACAAGTTGTAAAGTCTGTGGATTTTTCTTGATTTTGAGAGGTTAACTTCTTCCTTTTTCTTTTCTCTCCCTCTTCCTGGTCGGTGACTCTGTACCCCAGGCTCTGCCCCTGTGTCACACTTAGGTAGGGATTTGCAGTTGATGGGATTCTATGGCAATGTCATATAATTGGCTTTAGTCTTGCTGGTAGTCAAGGCTTGTTGGCGTTTGCAGGGTCCAACGATGAGAGAGTTTGCTTTCCTGGAGTCTCTCTCTTAGTCCCCCCTTCCTGAATTAGCAGCCTGGTGATCCAGCTATAAGGCTGCAACTGCTTCTGCCTGGGGAGTAAGAGGCTCAAAGAGCTGGGAAATCCCCACTCTATCCCCACTCAGCGCAAGGCTTTGGGAAAGGCTCTGGCAGTCAGAGCCTCCAGTGTAATCAGGCGGGGGTGGGAGTCAATTGTTGTCAAGGTGACTGTTCAGCGCCTAGCATTCAGTTGGACCTCTCAACCCAGGCTTTCCACACTTTGTAGCCTGTTTTGGCTGGGAAGAAGAGTCACTAGTCTCTGCTTGTGACTAGTGTAGTATAGATCTTATTATCTGCCAAGTCCCTCTTGTTAGCGTTTATCCCTGAATATGGAGGCTCTATCAATCAGAAGTTGCCCCCACCCCATTAGCGAGAGGCACTAAAAAATATCACGCCTCTTGTCTTGGATCGCTGAACTGAGAGAGATCTTATCAATTAGAACCCGTGGGTGCGCAGATTTCATGGGTTAAGCTAATTTCAGTGATTGGGTCGCAGCTGTGCTCCCAAAGGTATTTCAGGCTGCCTGTGCGCGCCCCTCCCCCAATGCTTGATTGTTAGCTTGAATGGCTGGGTGAGGTGCCCCGCCCACGGAGAGAATCTCCCAAGTAGGGAAGACCGCCCTGGCGCCTCTCCTGCTCGCCCTGCCGCTGGCGGCTGGTGCGCACCGGGCGCAGGATAATGGGGCACCCTGGGTGTGCGGGCCAGTAGGGCGCTCTGGGCGCGTGGAATGCCCAGGGCACACGTGCGAATGGGGTGCTCCTGGCCCCGGTGGCTGGCGACTCTCACTTGCAGTGCGCGGGCTGCTGGGAACGTTAGCGGTGCTCGCTCTGCAACCCGACCGGGCGCGCGCCGGCTGCTCGCCGCTCCCGAGTGTGGGCTGACTCACCACAGGCGCACTCCCTCCGCGGCTTGAATGAACGTCCCTGCGGTAGCTTCCTCCACACCCTCTTCTCTCAGATTCAAGTGATAACAGTCCTTTCGCTTTCAGTTTGTGTGGAACTCCGGAATGCTCCGAGGATAATTTTTTCTGTTTCTAGTTGATAAACTTGTTGTGATTTTGGGGAGATCTGTCGGACGCGCTGCTCACGGCGCCATTTCCGTGACGTCACTCCCCAAAAAAATTTAAGTACTAAGAAAAATAAAGCAAAGCCACAAAATAAAATAATAAATATATAAGGACAGTGGGACCAAAGGAAAGTAAAGTTTTTTTAAAAACAAACAAATAAAAGCTAATCTAGCAGTGAAGTCTATGTTAGAATTTAGTCTTCTAACAACAAAGCAGAGAAGAAAATGTAGACCACATGGTCCATGGAGTCCACGAGACAGTGGAGCAGAATTAAACTGTTGCTCAAGAGGAACACACCCATTGCTGGCACTGACCAGACTCTCTTAGGTCTTCCTATGAGGACATTCATAGGTGGTTATACACTGTACCTTCAACAACAACCTTACAACCTCTCCTTGACAATGTTCTGCTGTGGCAGGGGGCGGGGGTGGAGGGTAGGAAGTGGAGGCACGCAGATGTCACCTCAGACTTGATGGGTTAGCCCTGTGGGAACCATCAGCCAGTTCAGCCAGGTCCACACACTCCACTGCCCCACAGACTCATACAGACTTGCCTCACCCCTCCTGCTGCAATCCCCAAGACAGGCCTGAGCATCAGTGTCACTCACATCTCCCTCTCACTGCGCAGGGAACCAGCACTGCTTCCAGAGCCACAAATGGCCTCTCTGCTCTGGTGCCAGGAGACCAGCACAGGGTTGAGGCTCTCAGGGCCAGCTCTGCCGGCAGACGAACCTGGGTTTGGACTCCAGCTCCATCTATTACTCCCTCATTTACCCTGAAAGTCCCCCGCACCTCTCTGCACCTCAGATTCTCTCCCGTAAAGCCCAGAATGTAACAATGCTTCTTCAGAGAATAGGAAGGCACTCAGATGATGTCCCTCAGGCCCCACCCTCAGGGATTATGATGCTGACCCATTGTCCCCTATCTGCACAGGACTTTAGGCTCCACAGATGACATGGGGCTTCCACTGAGCAAAGCAGCCATTGCTTGTGAGCACCCAGCTTTCCCAGGGAGCACTGCCCAGGGTGTAGATCTGGTCCAGATCTGGTCCAGCTCCTCTGGAGCTTCCTCACAGCACTCCTCCACCAGCTGAATGCATTTGGGTGGCTCATGGTCAGGAACCACCAGTGGCCAGCACAGGGAAGGGGACAATGCCATGTTTTTGAAGATTTCTGTAACAAGTACCATGTGGGTGGTGGGCCTGAGGTCCCCCAGAGGGATATGAAAGAGCCTGGAGTCCTGACCTGTAGGAGTGTGGGGATCAGGCCTTAAAGGTACTCCTTGGATCCTGTTCAGGGCCCAGGGAATGCTAGCCAGTGGACTGAGATTTATTGCTTTCCTGGGTTTACCCTGGGTGTGGCTAGGGAAAGGGTCTCAGGTCTCAGAAAAGGCTCTACCTCAGGGTATGACTGGAAAAATGGGATTTAAATCCTTGATCTTGCCCTGGCCAGTTGGCTTAGTGGTAGAGCGTTGGCCTGGCGTGCAGAAGTCCCGGGTTCGATTCCCGGCCAGGGCACACAGGAGAAGCACCCATCTGCTTCTCCACCCTTCCCCCTCTCCTTCCTCTCTGTCTCTCTCTTCTGCTCCCGCAGCGAGGCTCCATTGGAGCAAAGATGGCCCGGGTGCTGGGGATGGCTCCTTGGCCTCTGCCCCAGGCGCTAGAGTGGCTCTGGTCGCGACAGAGCGATGCCCCAGAGGGGCAGAGCATCGCCCCCTGGTGGGCAGAGCGTCACCCCCTGGTGGGCGCCATGGGTGGATCTCGGTCGGGTGCATATGGTAGTCTGTCTGACTGTCTATCCCCGTTTCCAGCTTCAGAAAAATACAAAAACAAAAACAACAACAACAAAAAATCCTTGATCTGCCATCACCTCTCTGTGAGATAGTGGACAAGGTAGTGACCTCTCTGAACCCCAGTCTCTTCATCTGTGAAATGAGCTCACTAAACCACCTTTTTGAGAAGGGTGCTGATGGAGAAGATGACGGATGGGAGGTGCCTGGCACCCCGCAGACTCTCCCCCACCCCCAGGTGCTGAAACAACTGTTGCTGCCAGGGATGCCCACCTGGTTCTTTTCACCAGCCCTGCCTCCTGGGGACTTTCTGGTGCCAACTCCCCACAAATGTGAAGTAAAACTGACTGCTCGTCATCATCACCACCATCATCATCATCATCATCATCATTATTATCCCAAGGCAACCCTGCCATAGACTTTCCTGTCCCCAGTCCACGTGGTGAAGGCCACCAGATAAGTTGAGTCAGATAGATCGGTGTTCTGGCTCTGGCTTTGCCACTTGGCATCACTCTGTGCCTTGGTTTCTCCCCCTGACAGTGGATGGAAATAATTTCAGGAAGCTATTGGGGAGGCCTGGGGAGCTGAGAGTCACAACGACAATAGCAGAAAGAGGGGCTGGGCTTAAGTTCAGGCATTCAGCAGATCAGAAGGGAACTTCGAGATTATCCATTTACATTCTGTACAATTGATGTCACCTCTTTGAGCCTCAGTTTCCTCACTAATAAAAGAAGTGTAATAATAGCACAGACCTCATAGGCTGTTATGAGGCGTAGCTGATTAATTTCCTCCAAGAAGGGCTGCGATCAGGCTTCTTTCTGGAGTGCACTCCCCTTCCCATCACCTTGTCTGCCTCCTTGTTGGGAGTGGTCCCTGAATCACTACCATTTTACCGTCAGGGGTTAAGTAAGTTGCCCACAGCCACAAGGCCACAAAAAAGTGGACTTGAAAACTGAGCTCGATCTCCTCCCAACCTGTGTGATTTCCTGCAATCCGCCCAGAGGTTCCCAGGCTGTGGGCCTCAGACCCAAGGGCCTCTGAGCAAAGGGTCTGGAAGCTGGATGTGCTCACGAAGGAGTGTGAGCAGATGGAACCAATAATACATCGCGGCCCGCCCATGTACAACACTTTTTCTAAAGTATTCAGATGATGTTGTGATGACTAAAATACCAATCCGTCGAAGTGTTGCTGATTTCAGAGAAGATTTTATCTTTGGGTGTTTTCTCGGTCTGCGGATATTAAAAGTCAGATAGCAGTATGAGAGGTTCCAATCTTTTCTGACACTGGAATGGAGTCCTCCCATGCGAACCGGCTGGGAACCCGGCGCCGGGAACCGGCGCCAGGCCCGCTGGCCACACCCAATGCATCACGTGATTGAGTGATTGACGGGCCCTGCTGGAGGCTGAGGGAGAAGGCTGCGCATCCAGCTCCGTGGGGAATATGCTCCACCAGATGACACCGAGAGATTTTAGGACAAGAGCACAGAGTTTGCATCAGGGAACTTTTACCCCAAACCCAGACCCATGGCTTCTCACTGCAAAGTCCCTTCTTTTCTCTGAGCCTCGTGTAACTAGGTCTGAAAAGAGTGCACTTACCTTCTCATAAGTGTCTTACATTTACAGGAACTGACCAAGACGTGATTTCTGACAGGGTCTGCCCCCAAGTGGGAGAGTCAAGAGAGAACCTGACATCCTCATTAGCACAACCCAAAACCACTCAATGCAGATGTTTATTGGGTGACCATGCTGAACCAGGCATTTTGAATAAAGCATTTCACTGAATCCTCACAACTACTCTGGGAAGCAGGCATGAGGGCTCCCATTTTGTAGAGGAGGAAACGGAGGCTCAGAGCATGAAAGGGATTTACTCAAAGCCAGGAGGTGAATTGGTGTGGAGCTGGGCTTAGGTGAGTGTCCCCAAAGCCTGTGCTCTTAACATTTTCCTCTCTGAGACCAGGGAAAGCACCCCAGAAAGTAGCAGGCCCTGGCCTCACAGCCCACTGAAGGGTGGCCATGGGGGTCGTCCTCTCTCAGCAGGAAGATGGGGGGACAGCTGAGGAGTGTCGAACAAATGGCCTGACAAACACCCCTCCTTCCCACTCCCCCACCTCATAAATCTGGGGCCTGGAATACTCATTAGTCACTGAGCAGTGCTTTAGTGGAGAAAGGAAGCGGGACCCCGCCTTCTTGTGAGGTAAAGAGTATCAACTGGGGGTGGGAGGGTATGGTGGGCTCGTCTCCACCCCTGCCCTGCACTTCGGGCTAAGGTGCTAGGGTACCATAGGGTCAGGTCGCTGGGACTGTACAGAGGCAGCAAGGGGACAACTGGAAAAGCAGCCTGGAGTCCAGGAAGCCCTGACAGAGAGCACACAAGGGGAAGAAATGTTTCTGAAGTTGGCTCTGGCACTGGGGTCAGAAGAGAGAAAATGTCTAAGACCAGGTGACATTGGGGATGGTGTGAGTGATCGTCCTGCGCACCCAAAAGTATGGGGACAGAGATGCTCTTGAAGGGACTCTGCTCAGGCAGAGAACCAAGCCCCCAAGACTGAGCAGTTTGGCCACATCAGACATGGGCCAGATGGCTGGCATGTTTTAAATTGGATTCCCATTTGAAAGGTGGGAAATTTGAGGCTCAGAGAGAGTAAAGTTATTTGTGTAAGGTCACACAGTAAGTAAGTGATACAGCTGGGTAAGAACTGAGGTCTGTATGGGCACAGGTCTGCACTGGGCAGTGGGGTGGTTACTGCATGAGCATCTGCATACTTGGTAGCGACACTGGGGAAGGCAGGAAAGGTTTGGGGCTTTCACCCAGAAACCAGTGACTTTAGCCCTGGAACTGCTCAGCTGACATTTTGGCAGTCACTGATGGCTGCCTGGCTTAAGTCAAAGAAACCCAACTCTTATGGTCAAACCACGCAAGTGTGTCTGTGTGGTCATTTTGAGGCCCGGATTTCCTGATGGTCACGGAGCTCCCTGACTATGTGGGGAGAAGGGTGCTCTACATTCTGCTGAGAGCCCTGAGGAGCTGTGGGGCGGACCTCGAGTCAGAACCTCCCACAGAATAATGCCAACACTGCAGACACCTCCTTTGAGGGTTCCCTGCCCGGACTCCCTGGGCCCCCGCAGCAGCTCCGGCACCATCCACAGCAGCTCTGAAGTCACGGGGTAGGGACACACCATGTCACCCACTAACCACCCAAGCTGGGCTGAGCTGGGCAGGCATTTTGCACATGTGGTGCCACCTCTTCCTCTAGTGTGGGGGGAGGTAGGTCCTTCTCCATTCACAGGTAAGGGACCCAAGGCTCAGGAAGGAAGCCATCAGCTTCGGGCTACCACACACAAAGCTGGAAAACAGATCTCACCCTTTTCCCTGCCTGACAAGTGCCCTACTTAAACAGGTGCCTCAGAACCACCTGGCATCCCCCTGTCCACCCTTGATGACCTTCCAGGGCTGGCCATGGGCAGGGAGCCTGTTGAGCATCCAGGAGCTTGGCATAACCATGGTCAGTGACTTCAGCACAAAGTGGCCATCTACCACACAGTTTCAGGTCATACAGGGAATGCCAATGGTGCAGATATTGCCCACTCTGGAGTGGACATAATGGGGCCCATTAGGCCTGTGATGAGTGAAGGGAACCCTGGTCCTCTCAGATTTCCCACAGAACCCAGAAAACCTTCCTGCCCCCCTCATCCTTTCAGATTTTTCTCAGGCAAAGTGAAGAGAGCCCAGGTCAGAATTCTGAGCATCTTGTCTCCCTACCCTCCCCATTTCCCCCACAGTTCCAGGCCCAAGGTGGGGGTGGGGGGCTTTCACATGAATCAAATCCAGCAGCAGAGAGGCCTTGAAGGTCCAGTCCAGCTGCAGAGCCTCATTCAGCAGCAGGTCCTGCAGGCTGCCCTGGGCACAGTACTCCAGCACCAGAGCACTGAGCCCAGGGCCCACGAAGAACCCCAGGCAAGCAACCTTCTCATGCCACAACTCCCACACCTGCCAAGGCAGTGAGCATCTTTAGGAGTCCCTGGGGTTGGACCAGGTGCAATCCACATCTAGGATCTCAGTACATCCAACACAGTGCTGAGCATGGAGAGGCACCAGAAATGTGGGATGGAAGGATGAATGGTTGAGTAGATGAGTGGATGGATGAATAGTGAGTAAATGGAAATAGATGAATAAGTGAGTGAACTGTAACCAATTCCACAGGACAAGGATCTAAGGCTATTTCCCAACCTAAACGACACCATGAATCTGAAAACCCTCAGACTCAGTGACTGATAAGGAGAGGAAGAAGTGCAGAAGGGATCGGGTTCAAGCAGAAAGCATCCCTGACTACTGCCCAACAGGTCAGAGAACTTGAACCCAACCAGCAATGCTGGCATTTGCTCAGCAAGATGGAACCCTTGTCCAATGAGGCTCTCCTCACAAAGATAGTTCAAGGGCCAACTAAGAAGGGGAGACCTCAATACTCTCCCCCCTTAGAGATCCACACACATACTAATGTATGTGGTGAGGAAAGAATGGCCTCAAATCCTTTGCATTCCTGCCATCAAAAGGTTGGGGCCTCTGTCCCCTCCCTTGAGTCTGAGTGGGCTCTGTGGCACTGTGACCAATAGAACGTGGTGGAATTGGTCCTGTGAGCTTTGGATCTGGTTCTTAGAAGACTGGCAGCTTCTATTCCCTGTCTCTTGGAGTCTTCTTTGTTGGAGCCCTGAATGGCCATAAGAAGTCTCTCTACCGAGAATCACATGGAGAGGTTCTGAGACTACTCAGAGAAGACAGGTCCAGCCCAGCAAAGGTGCTGACCATGTGAGTGAAGCCACATGGGGCCCCCTGAATGGGTGGTCAGCAAACTTTTCTGTAAAAGTGCAGGTAGTAAAAATTTAGGCTTTGCAGCCCATACAGTTTCTGTCCCAGACACCCACCTCTGCTGTTGTAAGGTGAAAGCAGCCACAGACAACTCATAAACAAATAAGCATGGTTGTGTTCCAATAAAACTTTATCTATAAAAATAGGCAGTTGACCTGATAGTTTGCTTGCTTCTGAGCATTTATAAGCTGAATACCACTGAGTGACCTTAATTGATGTCAAGTGGAACTGAAAAATTGTCTAGGCAAGCCCTGCCCAAATTTCCTACTCACAAAATTGGCCTCATAAACTTTGAAAGCCTTGTCCATGGAGCCAGACTTCTGGGTGATGCTGAGCACTGCATCATAGACCTCTCGAAGGGGCCCACTCTGGCCAAAGGCTAGGTAGGAATGGTTTCAGCAAGGCAAGGCAAAGACCATGGTGTTGTAAGGCAGAAAGACCAGCCTCCCATCTGCCAGGCCCTAGGCCCATGGTCAGCTCATAAGGGCCATCTGTTTGGAGCCTCCCTGGAGCACAGAGTACATGCACAACACCAAGACTAGAGGCAGATGTGGCAGGCTCACTTCTACAGGCCTTGTGGCCTTGGAGAGCTTCTCAGACTCTTAGGCCCACCCTTACCTTTCTGTTACCACTGCCCAGCTTCCTCCCCTCCCCATCAGTTCTGGAAAAGGAGATATATCCCTTCCATCTGCTCCCTCTGTAATGATAACATTCAGGACTGACAAATCTGGGTTTGACCTGGTGGGAAAAAAGATCCTCTTAACGGAAGATAAATTTATACTAATATGTCCCTTCTAACCCTCTCTCCTGTTGTCTCTGACAATTGCTAATATATCGTATGTTGACAGCTTGCTCTGTGTTGTCCTGAAGTACCTTTGCAAACATTTAGTCATTTGCTATTACAACAATACTAAGAAGTATGTTTATCATTATCTCCATTTTCAGATGAGAAATCCAAGGCTCACAGAGGTTAAGAAGTGGCCCTGGGTACCTTTACTCCCGTGGTGGGAGAGCGACCCTCTAAACCTGGGCACCTTGTTCCTAGCTTGTAATCTTATTTTTTTTAAGATTTTTTTTTTAATTGACATAATTCATCCCTGGCCAGTGGCTCAGTGGATAGACTGTCAGCCCCCCCAGTGTATGGATGTCCTGGGTTCAATTCCCAGTCAGGGCACACAGGAGAAGAGACCATCTGTTCTTTCCTTCCTCCCTCTTCCCCTTCTCTCCCTCTTCCTTTCTTGTAGCCAGTGGCTCAAATGGTTAGAGCATGTCAGCCTCAGGCATTAACAATAGCTCAGTACTCAAACATTGGCCCCAGACAGGGGGTGCCAGGTGGATCACAGTTTGGGGCGCATGCGGGAGTTTGTCTCACTATCTCCCCTCCCTCACTTTAAAAAAAAGAATTGACATAATTCATATACCATCAAATTCACATTTTAAAAAATGTACAACTCCAGCCTGACCAGGTGGTGGCACAGTGGATGGAGTGTTGGCCTGGGATGCAGAAGACCCAGGTTCAAACCCCTGAGGTCGCCAGCTTGAGCATGGGGATGCTGGTTTGAGCATGGAATCATAGACATGCCCCCAAGGTCGCTGGCTTGAGCAAGGAGTCACTCACTCTGCTGGAGCCCCCTGGTCAAGGCACATATGAGAAAGCAATCAATGAACAACTAAGGTGCCACAAAGAAGAATTGATGCTTTTCATTTCTCTCTCTTTCTGTCTGTCTGTCCCTATCTGTTCCTCTCTCTGTCTCTCTCACAAAAAAAAAGTTCAACTTTAAAAAAAGTGCATTCAGTGGTTTTAGTATATACACAAGATTATGTAACCATCATCACTATTTAATTCCAGAACACTTTTTACCACCCCAGAAACAAACCCTGTACCCATTAGTAGTCACTTCCCATCTCTCTCTCTCTCCCTAACCCCAGTTAACTAACTACTCATCTACCTTCTGTCTGTATGGATTTGCCTATTCTGGACATTTTCTATAAATGGAATCATACAATATGATTGTGACTAGTTTCTTTTACTTAGCATAATGTTTTCCAGATTCATCCATATAACAGCCTTGTTACGGCTACACAATATTCTACTGTATGGATAGACCACATTCTGTTTATCCCTTTATCATTGCCTTGTAATATCATCTGTGGCTCTGGGTGGCATCTCAAGATCTAAGCAAATATGAATACATTCATTCCCCTTTGTCTTAGTTAAAGAAATTGGTCCTGGATACTAAGGTAGTCAATTTCATCCCCAGGCACAGGGCCCAGAAGGGAGCCTTACACAAAGTATGGGTCTCACACATCAGCCCTGGGTAAAAGTTGATTTGCATCTTGGGTCCCTGACCAGGGATGTAACCCCAATCAAAAGTGGACCAACACTTGTTTTGAATGTGTCCCAGGTCTATGGCCATACCACCCTGAAACCACCCAATCAATCTCTTCTGAATGTGGCCCAGGTTCCTAATGCAACCCATTTCTCCAAAAATCCAGGAATGTGGAGCCACCAAGGAAGGTTGAGGGTCTCCTTGCTGGGAGCTGAGGACCACTGGTGATGTGGAAGTTAGAGCCTGAAGTCCCGGCTTCCGTGAATCCCTGGGTGGCCATGCTATGTCGGCATGGGCAGGAGCCATCCCCTCTTGGCCCCAGAGTAGTGGGGAAGGCCCTCAGAAAGAGACCCACCAGGACTAGGGGAAACAGAACCAGGGGATGCTTTATCTTGTCTCCTCTGCCTGGCTTCTGTTCCACTTCTCACCAAACCTCCCCTTTCTCTTAAGAGGAGCGGAAGCCATTGTTCTATATTTGGTCACAAGGGAGAGTTGATGCACAAAGCTGGGGAGTTCAATAGGTAAAAGCCTGCACTGATTGTAAACCATAGGGTTCTAAGCCCTTCATTGGCGGTGGTTCATCTCATCTTCACAACCCTATGAAGTAAGGACTTTTGTTAGGCTCATATCATTGATGAGGACACTATTGCACAGAGAAGTTTAATGACTTGCCTGAAGTCACACAGCTGGTAGAAAGTGGGGCCAGGTGTGGGGTCCTGGCTATCTGAGTCCAGAGAATATGGCCCTAACCAGTCTGCCTCCTGGCTCCTGAAAGTCAGCATAGGGCTGGAACTCAATCTCCTGCAAGAGTGCTGGAGAAGCAGTCTGATGAGATTGCCCCCTCCGACTGCCACCGTGCTCCAGCCACACAGAGGTGAACTATACATTCTCTTAGTCCTGTCAATATGCTGCCTCTGTCCCTTTGCACTGGCGACCCCACAGCCTGGAATTCCTTTCTCCTCATCCCCTCCAGCAGTCAACTTCATTTTCAGGCCCTGCCCTAATGTCACCTCCTCTGTGAAGCCCTGCCCACCCTCAAGTAGATCAGCCTCCCCAACCTCTGGGCTCCTCTGTTGCCTAAAAATACATCTGTCTCCTGCCAGACTCAAGCTCCTCACTGCTGAGGCCCAGCCAGTTCCTCCCCACATCCCCAGAGCCAAGTCAAGGTCAGGTGCAGAGCAGTGCCCAGTGACTACTGGTTGAATAGTGTTTACAAAGCACTTGGTCACATACATCTGCTCCTCATGAGGTGGGTTTCATTATTCTCATTTCGCTTGCTGGAAAACTGGGGCTCAGAGAAGTGAGATACCATTCCTCAATGGTGGCAGGAACACCTGAGCCCGGTCCCATGCTCTACTCTGCTCTAACTCACTACCCAGCCACGTGAGATCAGGGGCTGCCCAGCCTGCCCCTCCTCGCTGGAACTGGCTTCAATCCCTCAAATCTACAATGTTTGGTAGTTGGTGTCAGTGGCTTTCAAACTGTTTTGCTAGTGCCCAGTAGTAAGAAATATATTTTATCTTTGTATGCTTTTAAAACTGAATATATAAAGCTTGAGTACACTCACAATACTGAAAGGAAGTTGTGCAGAATGAGACTTTACCTTCTATCTGCAATGTACTCTTGTATTCACTACATTTATTCCATTCTATTTTAGTCTGCTCAATTCCCTTGTTCTGTATCACTTTCTATTTTCCTTCCTTCCTTCCTTCCTTCCTTCCTTCCTTCCTTCCTTCCTTCCTTCCTTCCTTTTTTGTAATGCTACTTTTGATTCACTAAATTGGTTTATGGACCCAAATGGCCCACAGTTTGAAAACCCCCAATCTAGATGAACCCTAAGGTCCCTCTGTCTTCTAGGTTTCACCTCTCCCCTACACCCCACTCCACCATGCCTCTCTCTTTTTTTTAATTCTTTTTTTAAAGCATTTTAATTTTACTTATTTATTTATTTATTTTGTGACAGAGACAGAGAGACTCAGAGAGAAGGACAGACAGAAAGGGAGAGAGACGAGAAGTATCAATTCTTTATTGCAGCACCTTAGTTGCTCAATCATTGCTTTCTCGTATGCGCCTTGACGGGGTGGCGGGGGGCTCCAGCAGACTGGGTGGTCCCTTGCTCAAGCTGGTGAGCCTTGTTCAAACCAGATGAGCCCACGCTCGAGCTGGCAACCTCGGGGTCTCGAACCTGGGTCCTCCATACCCCAGTCTGACGCTCTATCCACTGCTCCACCACCTGGTCAGGCACCTCTCTCTTTCTTAAAGACAGGTCAAGTGTCACTTCCTCCCAGACGCTTCCTCAGATCTCCCAAGGCCCAGCCCCATTCCTTCTCTGATTATCCAGGCTTCTGCTTCTTGGTATGGCCTTGACCTCTCTTTCATAACTACCTGTCAGTTCCCTCAGCACAGCAGGGGCTTGATGAATTCAGGAAGCCATAATTAAATAAAAAAATCCATGAAAGTTCTGACTCTAACTCCAAAAAACTAAGAATGGCTCTAACTCCCTTTCTGGGGCTCCCTTCCTACTCTCTCATTGCCTTCATTGTACCAGGGAAGGAATAAGAAAGCCCTTGACTCCCACTGCACAACTGACCTTTGAATCAGAACTCAAAATCTGGTCCAACTTGCTTGCCAGCTGTGTGACTGGGGCTTGTTACTTCCCTTCTCTGAGCTGCAAAGTGCAGACCCCAGCAGCACTAGCTGATGGGGCTGCTGGGAGGTTAAATGCACAGTCATTGTCAGGTGCTCAGCCAGTGTCCGATGTGGAGGAAGCTCCCCATCAGTAGCCATATGAAGTCCTGGCTTCCCACAGGAAGAAGGCACCACGTCCACTTGCCACGTCCATGCTGCACAGCTGCTTCAGTACCTCTGAGGCTCCCTCTCCCCAGGTCCCAAGGAAGTCACCAGCACCACAGGCAACCCATGTGTCCTGAGAGTCATGGCAATCTGTTGGGCTATAGCCACCCAGATGTCCTGGTGGGAGGACACGATGGCCACACAAGCCCAGCCAAAGTGTCTCATGATGGACAGCATGTCGGTAGTTGAAGGTAAAGTGGACACCAGCTCACCTCCACCTTCTGGATCCCCACACACCCAGAAGAAGCGAGTCTTGCCCCAGCCGTGGGACAGCAGGGCTGACGCTGGGCAGTAACCAGAGTTGCCAGGAAAGCAGCTATGGTGTTCTTCTGGGCCAGAAATATGGCCAGGGCCTGAGAGGTGTCACAGCCCAGGAGAAGGAGCACGGAAGCCAGCTGTGAGCCCAGCACCAGTGAGGAGTCCTGTCTGGCTTGGTCCACACCCAGCTGAGTGTTCACACTGGGAAGAGCCTGGGCAAGGATGGGTTACAGTCCCAGGGACCCTGCACCCTCAGGGTGAAGGTCTCCACCCTTCAGGCCAGCTTGGGGAGGGAGCCAGCACACAAGAGGGCGCCCCAAAGAACCATAGAGAGAAGCGGCAGGGAAGGGACTACCCTTGGATGGCAGAAAGTGGACTTCCACAGAGCCTGGTAGTTCAGGAAAGTCTTCCTGTGTGGCAGCATCCAGCACTAACCTTCAGGGTGTAAGCCCCTTTGCAGTCCTAGGAAAGAGGATAAGGTCAAGGTTTTCAGCACTTTCTGCCAGCACTTTCTACATAAATTTGAGGCCAACATCCCCTCCCAGATCCTCAGTCTCCTCATTGGTAAAACAAAGGATTTGGACCCATGATGTTGGAAGACCCCAGCCTCATGATGCCCACATATGACCCTGGGCTGGAGCGCAGTGGCTCAGTGTGTGGGCTCTGGAGTCACAGCTGGCCAGACCCACTCTCTGCTTCCTAAACTTGTGGACCTACACCAATCTGTGAAGTGTTCAAGCTCCATTTTCCTTTTCTGTAAAACATGGATAATGAAACCTACTTTATGAAGTTATTGTGATGATTAAGTGATATAATGAGAAGCACTATCACAGTTCCTGGTACATAGGTGTTCCATAAATTCTACCTCTCTTAATCTATAACTATTATTTCTTCCTGCATTCATCCTCCAAGGTGGGCCAAGTTCTCCTGGTCCCGCTCAGAGCCTCCCCTGCCTCTCATCCTCAAGCCCAGCACCGTTTCATAGCCCTTGACTCTGCTGGAATCCGTGGGTCTCTAGTGTAAGCAGGACCTAGGTACAGGTAGCTCTCCCACTGTGTGTCTGTGGTTAGACGGTTTACAATGCATGTGCAAAGTTCCCTCTCTGATCTCCCACAGCCCTGTGCAGACAAAGGACTTTCATCATAGTGCAGATGAGGAAACTAAGGGGAACTGAATGGAGGGCCCCCTTGACCAGTACACTTAGGCTGGAAAATTCCCCGCTCCATGCTTCAGTTCCAGGACCTCAGTACCATTCTGCAGCCTGGCAACTCCTGACTAGCTTCTGCCTGACCCATCTTGGAGGATGAATTCAGGAAGAAATAATAGTAGCCCTGGTCAGTTGGCTCAGGAGTAGAATGTCAGGCTGGTGTGTCTAAGTCCAGGGTTTGATTCCCAGTCAGGGCACACAGGAGAAGCGACCATCTGCTTCTCCACCCCTCTTCCTTCTCTCTCTCTCTCTCTCTCTCTCTCCCCTCCCACAGCCATGGCTCAACTGGGTTAAGCAAGTTGACCCCGGGAGCTGAGGGTGGCTCCATGGCCTCACTTCCGGTGCTAAAATGGCTCTGTTGCCAAGCAACAGAGCAGTGGCCCCAAATGGGTAGAGCATTGCCCTGTAGAAGGCTTGCCAGGTGGATCTCAGTTGGGGCACATGTGGGAGTCTGTCTCTCTGCCTCCCCACTTCTCACTTAATTTTTTTTTTTTAATAATAGTAGAGCCCTGGCCGGTTGGCTCAGCGGTAGAGCGTCGGCCTGGCGTGCGGGGGACCCAGGTTCAGTTCCCGGCCAGGGCATATAGGAGAAGCGCCCATTTGCTTCTCCACCCCGCCCTTCCTCTCTGTCTCTCTCTTCCCCTCCTGCAGCCAAGGCTCCATTGGAGCAAAGATGGCCCGGGCGCTGGGGATGGCTCCTTGGCCTCTGCCCCAGGTGCTAGAGTGGCTCTGGTCGCAGCAGAGCGATGCCCCGGAGGGGCAGAGCATCGGCCCCTGGTGGGCAGAGCGTGCCGGGTGGATCCCGGTCGGGCGCATGCGGGAGTCTGTTTGACTCTCTCTCCCCGTTTCCAGCTTCAGAAAAATACAAATGATAATAATAATAATAATAATAATAATAGTAATTGATTGAGAGAGGTAGAAGTTATGCCTGCATCCTTATCATTGCCCCTTCCCCACCCACAGGACTCAACTAAGTCCTCCCCATACCACTTATGCAGCCAGCAGCCTTCCGCTGTGGGAGCCCCAGGAAGGCATAAGATCGCACCTCACCTTCAGAAACTGCAAGGCTATAGTGAGGTGGATCCCAGCCAAGAGCTGACTGACCACAGTGTGGGCAGTAGTCAGGGCAGGTGGGGAGGTTCTGAAGGCCTCTTCAGGGGGTTCAGGGAGGCTTCCCAGGGGCAGCCCACCTAGAACCAGATGACACGTGAAAGTGTAGGTTGAGAGAGTAAGAGGACAACCTCCCAATGCCAACAATGGTGGTCTGTGCAGAGTAGCTCCTTGTCAATTATGTTCAGAGCAGAGGAATAGGAAGGGCTTTGGATTCCCACAGAGGAGCAAACCCTAATCTCACCACTCGCTAGCCCCTAACCTTGGGCAAGATGCTTAACTTCTCTGAGCCTCAGTTTCCTCTTCTGTAAAATGGAGGTGAAACTAGCTACCTGGTATGCTGTGTGAAGGCTGAAATGTATTGAGCACAATGAGGAAGCTCACTGTGGTAAGTAGTTAAGTAAGTAGCATTTACCAAAGGGAAGTGAGTAGGAGCTTATTAAATGGTGTAGTTACCACTATCACCATCATCGCGGTCTTTGGGTCTTTGCGGGGAGGTGGTTGCACTGTGGTGTCGGGAGAGCAAAGTGGGAGGTGGAAGCCTGAGTTGCAGTCCCAGTCCTCCTCTGCCCCACTCAAGCCTCAGCCTCTCCAGCTGTAAGGAAGTCAGTTTGCAGGGCTGGCCAACTGTGGTTCCTTCGGGTCTGCGACCTGGTTCTCCCAGCTCAGGCCTCGGTGACTTGGGGACAGCTGTTCTTCTACCAGCCCCTGGGGAGCCCTCTGTACCCTCCCTCCATTTTTTGCCATGATGCTCAAGTGCTCTCCTAGTATCTCCATCCCTCAGAATGAGCCCCTTGGAGGAACTGTGCTATTTTGAGCTCACAGAG
Organism: Saccopteryx bilineata; assembly: GCF_036850765.1. Taxonomy (NCBI): domain Eukaryota; kingdom Metazoa; phylum Chordata; class Mammalia; order Chiroptera; family Emballonuridae; genus Saccopteryx; species Saccopteryx bilineata. Next base: position 344,429,266 of record NC_089490.1, on the reverse strand, counting down.
AGCTAATCATTTCTGGTTGGGAACGTAAGCATATGTGGCTGATACTAATGACAGTCACCTTGCCCCTCAATTTGCACTTTTGAAAGCACCTGTGACCTACTGCGTTGCCTGTATGCCCAGAGACCCTGAGAAGAAACAGACTGACTCTGAGTGAGACAGTGACTTGTCCAAGGTCTCGTAGAATGTTATGTGCTGAAGTCCCGCTCCAGCTGGTCCAGGGGTCCCCAAAGGAATGGCCGGCCTCAGAGAGAAATGAGTGAGAGAGCCAAACTCTTCAGTTCATCTGTAAGGCATCTCTGCCAATTGCTAGTATAGCTTTATTTTTATACACTAAGTTATAATCACATGTTATGTAGAATACATTGATTAATAGTTATTTTGCTTTAATATGGATAAATATTCCAGGAAGAGGTTAGGACATTTCTTTAAGCTATAAATCAGGTGGTAAGCCATTCTAAGTACAGTTATGTAATACCTTGAGCAGCAACAAGAATATTGGCATCAGCCTTACGCAAGCTTCTAAAAGATCACTATTGATTAATAACTCTGCTTTACCTAATGGCCTATTGTCTAGTAAAATTATGTTTGTCTACTACTTTCATCTACTAATTAACTTCTAACTTTATTTTTCTCAGAGCTCTCCATTACCTGAAGGTCAGGTATATAAGAGGAACAGAAAGTTTTTCCATTCTTCTATAGTATGAAAAGGCTAGGGGGGTTAAGCAATCGATTAGGTAAAGGCTGAAAGGTGCTTTTGTGTTTATCCTCTGTTTTCCACCTATTCATAAGTCACAACCTATTTTCTCATAATATGATTTTTAGGAGGGAGTTTTTCTACAGACCTAGCCCTTTTCGGGGGATACCATAGCCAGCCTCCTATGTCTATGGGCTTAGGCAAGGGGGTCATATTCTTTAGCCGGGTTTCTTCAGGGAACTCCTGAGGGGAACAGCTTTGAAAATGGGAAGGACAATTGTGTTGATAACTGCCTCTAGCTCTTGTTTTTGGAGTTGCTGGTAAATTTTCTTAAAGGAAACAGGTGGTTCCAATGGTCAAGGAGATATTCGTGTGGTTACTTTTAGAGTAATTCTGGAGGGACATATTCACAGACTGGTTGACCTCAGGGTCTCAAGTAGCCTGGGAAAGTACAGTATTGTTGGAATCATATGTGGACCCATCTCAATAGTGAATGCACATAACCCTAATAAGGAAAGAATTGCCAAAGAAAATGCCCAGATATGACCCCAAAAACATATGCTGTGCAAATGCTTCTTTCCTGCTGTGACTGTGTCAGACAGCAAGGTTGGATCAGCTCCTGACAGTTAGGGCTGAGCTGAACCAGGGCTTGGCTGCCCATGGCCCAGCCAAGGAAAAAAATCACCTCTTTTTATTGACTACCAACATCAAAACTGAAGTATTTTTGTAGACCTACACATTTAAACCAACTCCTCTATGTACAGATGGGGAAATTGAAGCACAGAAAGGAAGAATAAGAAGGGAGTTCCCTAGGTCCCACAAAGCAGCAGCAGGCTCCCCTGACCCCACTGTCTTGCTAATCACACTCAGTGTCCCAGGAATTCTGCATCTGATGGCCTGCAGGGAATCTCAGGAGGCCCGGGCCTGTAGCAGGGTCAGTGGGGCCAGGGCAGGAGCTTCAGTCCCAGATATCATGCTGGTTTGTGGGATAGAGTCCACGTTTCTTTCTCTGCCTCAGTTTTTCCATTTGTACAGGGAGGGCTTAGTTTAGATGTTTAAGTCTCCAAAGATCCATCAGCTCTGATGTTCTAATTTGTTAATAAAAATCAGAAAACAGGTGACTTTTGTCTCTGAAACTGACCACATCCTCTCTCCCAGCCCTTCCCACACCTTCGACACAATGGGTTAATGCACCACTTTCCTGGGAGGAGAAGAGTTATGCTTTTAACTCTTAAGAATATGTTATCCATATTCTTATGGATGCTAAGAATTAACTACAGACTGCTTGGCTTATAGAGACAACTTCATGGAGTTAATCAACTCCATACTATCATAACCCAAAAAGATGAAGATGTTGTTAGCTACACTAACAGACAAAACACCAAAATAGGGAAGATGGTGAGGACCCAGGAAAGAGAAGTGGGAAATTCCTGTTAGAGCCAAGGCTCCTTCAACCTCTGTATCCAAGTGTCATGCTCCTGCCCAGCCCCAACCTGGTACTTCTTGCCTTCCTTCAGGACAAGATCCTTGAAGGTCCACTTGCCATACTGCACTGTTGGGGCTGACTCACTCCTCCTTGGAGATCCTAGGCTTCTGCACCAGCGTCCTCAGATGCTAAGCTCTTCAAACAGTGTGTGGCTTGGGGAACTCCCATTGCCATCACAGACTGCATGGTCACTACTCCTGCTGCACATTGGCTTCTACAGACTCCTGCCTGGGAGTGCTTCACATATGGCTTATTCTTTCCCTGCCTCCCTCAGGAACCTGAAGAAGCCACTTGGAAAACTTGATCTGTTCAGACCCCAGGGCTCTGGGGAACCAAGCCAGAAAGGAAGAAGGGAATGAAGGAGAGAGGACTGGAGGGAGGGGGGGAGGATGTCTTCAGCACTCCGGACAGCTCCAGACCTGGCTGGGACTCCCAGGAGGATGAGCCAGCACTAAAGAAATCAGCACTGGTGGGAGTGCAGAGTGGTGCAGCCACTGTGGAAAACAGTATAGAGATTCCTCAAAAAATTAAAAATGGATCTGCCTTTTAACCCAGCCATCTCACTTTTAGGAATATATCCCAAGAACACCACATCAGTGATTCAAAAGAAGAAATGCACCCCCATGTTTATGGCAGCATTGTTCACAATAGCCAAGATCTGGAAACAGCCCAAGTGTCCATCAGTGGATGAGTGTATTACAAAGCTGTGGTACATATACACAATGGAATACTATGGGGCCATGAAAAAGAAGGAAATCTTACCTTTTGTGACAACATGGATGGACCTGGAAACTATTATGCTAAGTGAAGAAGCCAGGCAGAGAAAGAAAAATATCACATGACCTCACTTATTTGAGGAATTCAATGAACAATATGAACTGAGAAACAGACTAGAAACAGAGGCAGGATCGAAGGGACCAGAGGGAAAGCAAACAGAGGGAAAGGGGATGAGAGGATGGGATCAGAAAAGGGAAAGAGATTGGTGAAATTATACACACATAACACAGTGTTATAGAGAGCAGAAAAGCTAATCTTGGAGGGAAAGGGGGAGGGTGTGGCGAACACAGGGAGGGAGGCAAGGGGGATGTTGTGGGGAACACAGGAGAGGGGGGTACATTCGGGGGGGACACTAGAATCTATGTAAACATAATAAATTAAAATTAAGAAAAAAGACCCATGATACTTTTCAAACTGCCAGTTATAAAAACAGAGATGTAAAGTACAGCACAGGAAATATAGTCAATAATATTATAATAATTATGTATGGTGTCAGATGGGCACTAATTTTACTTGGGTGATCACTTCACCATGTATATAAGTGTTTAATCACTATGTTTTACAACTGAAACTAATATAATATTAAATGTGAACTGTAATTGAAAAATAAACTTAAGACTGAAAAGAAAGAAAGCGCATGCGCCATACCCCCCCCCACACACACACACACACTAACATCGTGTATTGTTGTGGTACTTCTCTTACAATTGATGAATCGGTACTGGAACATTACTGAATAACGTTTATAATTGACATTTAAAAAAAGGAGCTACCTTGTAGTAGGGGTCATACACACTCCCTTTCATTTAATCCTTACAACAACTTGTGAGTTGAGTGTTGTATTATTGTATTTTGCATTCTTCACACCACTTTATTCATTCAGCAATATTTACTGAATATCAACTATGTTTCAGGCACTGTTCACTTGAGATACATCAACAAAGAAACAACAGAACTAAAGAAAGAAAAAGCAAAGTTTTTGCCCCTCACAGTGCTAATTTTATAGCAGAAGTAGGAAGTGATGTGTGTGAGTCAACAAACAATGAGCATGATAAGTAGATTTATCTTTCATGTTAGGAAGTGATAGGTGGCATAAAAGTAAAAATAAACGCTGGTAATAATGTTGTATTATAATTCAGTATGAATTTTTCTGTAATTTTACATAAATTTTATAATTATAATTTAATGGTCAAGGAACACATTGAGTTGATGTGTCATAACTTAAAATTTATCTTTTTGTTGGATATTTTTATTTAGCCCTTATTTTGTTCAGGAAGGATTCTAGGGCTCCTGTTGATATCCCAGACATATGCTTGTTTGTTCTCAGATCCATTCTCTGACCTTCCCAAACCCAACTGGGCTCTCAAGAGGCAGGTTAGGGAGGGAGCTCTGTCCTGCAGGAAGCTAAACCTGAAAACTTCACTTTCCAGCATCTCCTGCCACTGACTTCTGGTGGGATTCAGCCAGTAGGAGACATTTGCAGGAGACTAGAGGACAAGAACAGGGAGAAGCCAGGAGATCTGTTTCTCCTTTTTTTTAAAAAAAAATTTTTATTTTATTTTATTTTTTTAGAGATACAGAGAGAGTCAGAGAGAGGGATAGATAGGGACAGACAGGAATGGAGAGAGATGAGAAGCATCAATCATCATTTTTCGTTGTGACACCTTAATTGTTCATTGATTGCTTTCTCATATGTGCCTTGACCGTGGGCCTTCAGCAGACTGAATAACCCTTTGCTCGAGCCAGCAACCTTGGGTCCAAGCTAGTGAGCTTTGCTCAAACCAGATGAGCCCGCGCTTAAGCTGGCGACCTCGGGGTCTCGAACCTGGATCCTCCGCATCCCAGTCCGACGCTCTATCCACTGCGCCACCGCCTGGTCAGGTATTGTTTCTCCTTTTGTGTGTGTGCACACGCGCGTGTGCACGCATGCTTTGGATAGTGTCCCAGTGATGGCCGAGTCTCTTCTTTGGCTTTGGCCTCTTCAGATACCCCTTCCTATGTGACCCTAATTTCCGAACTCAAGAACCACCACCTCCTTCCTCCCCTTGTCTTTCCCCGCCAGAGGTCAGAGAGACTTCCTACTGTTATCAATTTCTGAACTGCTTCAAATCTCAACACCTTTAAGATCACTTCCCCATTCTAACTTCCCGCTATTGAACTAGTGGTGAGGATTCTGTTTTCTAGAGTGTACTGTGACTAATACTATATACCTGATTTGTTTTGCAGTTTCTCACCACTGTGAAGAGTTCTTTAATAGATACAATGCTTTTGAATTTTTTCCTTATGATAAGTCCTCAGAAATAGCCATACTGGATCAAACAACAAGAACGTTTTTGAAAAGAAAGAAGAAAAGAAGAGAAAAAAGGAAAAGAGGAAAGAAGAAAAAGAAGAGAAAGAGAAAAAGAAAAGAAGAAGAAAGAAGAAGAAAAATGAAAAGAAGAGAAAAAAAAAAGAAAAAAAAAAAAGAACGTTTTTGAAGCTTTTGTTGCGCATAGCTCCATATAAAGTTCCTAAAAACATATTGAGTGAAGATATTTAGATAATTGAAAATATTTGAATACAGAATGAGTGTTAGTCGACACAAGGTTACTTTTAAGTTTTGGGGTAATAATAGCAAGGTGGTTAGGTGAAAATTAAACATTTTTCAAATAAGCACAGTTGAATGCATGTAAAGGAAATGACATGATGTCTAAATTTGTCTGAAATTATTATACAAAAAAAGTGGGGGATATTAATTTTTGAATCTAGGCCATGTTTGTATCATACTTGGGTTTGTTCTTCCTGATTTTTTATGTGTTTGAAAACTTCATAATAAAAGAAAATACTGCCTGACCAGGTGGTGGTGCAATAGATAGAGCTTCAGCCTGGGAGGCTGAGGACCCAGATTCGAAACCCCAAGGTCACCGGCTTGAGCACAAACTCACCAGCTTGCGCACAGGGTTACCAGCTTAAGCGTAGGATCATAGACATGATCCATGGTCACTGGCTTGAGCCCAAGGTCACAGGCTTGAGCAAGGGTTCACTGGCTCAGTTGGAGCCTGTTGGTCATGGTGTATATGAGAAAACAATCAATGAACAACTAATGCACCACAACTACAAGTTGATGCTTCTCATCTCTCCTTTCCTGTCTGTCCCCGTCTATCTGTCTCTCTCTCTCTCTAAAAATAAAATTTAAAAAGTGTTAATACCCATTAAAAAGGTACAAATTCTACCATATCATCCTCGACATTTAGTATTCTGATCCTTTCTAACTTAACCAACATTTTAAAATATCATGCATTCTATTAGTTTTTCATATTGTATAAGGTCTACCGGAAAGTTCTGTTCATTTCTATCACAAGTTTTGACACATAAGCACATGTTTATTTGGTGCATGTGTGCCTCTCTATTTTAATCACTTAATGTATACATACTGATGTAGCAAATTAACTAAAACAAAGTTGATTCACGTTAGTCTTATGTGTGAAGTGATAGTGTACCCACGGTTACTGATAAAGTTCATTTATGCCACTGTAATTTTTACGAATTTCAACAAGGAAGAAATGCTACAGAAGCATGTAGAAATTTATTGAAAGTGTTTGGTGAAGGAATAATACCGACTATCACTTGTGTTTGTCCTTACAAAATTTTTTGAAGGCCAAAAAAATTCAAAAATGAAGAAGATATCAAACAAGCACTGGTTCAATTTTTCGCATCAAAAGATAAAACATTTTTCAAAAATGGGATATACAAATTGCCCTCATGCTGTGAAGAAATTATTAATAATAATGGCAATTATATTATTTAATAAAGTTTATTGATGGTAAGAAAAATTTGTATTTTGTTTTATTCCAAAAATGGACAGAACTTTCCGGTAGACCTTATATAACAAGTTACCACAAACTTAGTAACTTACAAAAGCACACGTGTTTTATAGTTTCTATAGGTCAGAAGTCTGGGCACAGCTTAACTGGAACCTCTACTTATGGTCTCATAAGCTGTAATCAAGGCATTGGTTGGGGCCTGTCCTTGTCTGGAGGCTCAGGTAGGAAAGGATCCACTTCCAAACTCCCTCAGGTCGTTGGCAGGAGGGATCCTGACAGCTTGCTTTATTGAAGGCAGCAACAGACCCAGTATCTAGTAATGTTCTGGATTGGATGGGTATTTTCCTTTTTGCAGAGAACATTCACTCTGGTAAATAAGCACAGGATGCCCTGGAAGATTTATGACATACGCTTTCCTCAAAGGGACCCAGAATTCAGGTTAGGAACTCTGACCCTATGAGCTGCTCCATCTAGGTCCTGGATAAAAGCAATGCATCCACATGGTTATGACTCAGGATAGATTTGTACCCAGAATGCTAGAATTTTTCTTCATGCATTTTCCCCCTAGGGAAACTGTGATTAATTAGCCATCCCCACTGATCTCTAAAACTCCCTAAGAACTGATAACCATTCCATATCGATGACTTATTATGGTCATTGTGTTCATCTTATGTCTGATAGTTAATTAAGTGCTGCCATCTATCTGGGCTCCCGTTATCCGCAAGGAGATGAGGAACTTCCATTACAAAACCCCCCACGGCCACCTCTGGCTTACAGAAGACAAGTACCACAGAGTTCTTCAAGGATGGTGAGGAACCCCCACCACTGTGAATGTGTTCCTTAATGCTTTGGTGAAAGGAGTATCCTCAGCTTCTTTTAAGTGTGTGAGCAAATTACATGTAATAGATCTACTCCAACATGTCCACTCTCTTCTGAGTCTTCATCGGACTTTCTTACACGGCGTTCCAAGAAAGTTCTGGCATTCTAATCTTATTTAGTGAGGCAAGAGACCCCGGCAATATAGTTTATACAGACCGCTTCCTGGGGCCCAGAAGGGGTAGGGAAGAGCAGGGAGAGGATCTGGGCGGGCACATGGAAGACATTGGCACACCTTTTCCCTGGCAGAATCAATGGGCAAGCAGCTTTAGTCCATCCAGGCCTTAACAAAGGGGAGGTTTTCCCAGGAGCAAATCATAGGAGGTCACCTAAAGAGAAAGGAATGACACAAGCGAATTTGCTGATCAGAGAGTGTCTGATACATCCAGATGTCAGTGTGTCCTGGAAGGAAAGGGTTAGGGCCTCCTGATGCAGCTGACAGGCAGACTGAGATCAAACCTGGGCCTAAATCTCCTTTCATCTGGAAAATACTGTATTTCTCTCTCTCTCTCTCTCTCTCTCTCTCTCTCTCTCTCTCTTTGTGACAGAGACAGAGAGAGGAACAGATAGGGACAGACAGACAGGAAGGGAAGAGAGATGAAAAGCATCGATTCTTCATTGCATCTCCTTAGTTGTTCATTGATTGTTTTTTCTATGTGCCTTGTCTGGAGGGCTACAGCAGAACCAGTCACCCCTTGCTCAAGCCAGCAACCTTGGGTCCACGCTGGTGAGCCCGCACTCAAGCCGGCAACCTCAGGATTTTGAACCTGGGTCGTCTGCTTCCCAGTCCTTTGCTCTATCCACTGTGCTGCCTCCTGGTCAGTCTGGAAGATACCTATTTCTGAAATCTATCCATCTTCCTGGCTGAGCACTTCCCACAGTAGGCACCTGGAGACCTCAGGAGACGTGATCCACAGTGGTTCACCTAAGGCTGACACCCCCGGCACTGCCCCCCTCATTCTATCCTACCATCTACCCACTATCCACAGCCTTTTAGGTCCTGCTCTTGCCAGGGCTCATCTGGCCAAACTTAGCCTTTAACCAATTTGTCCTGGATGCCCAGCCCTGAAATCAAACATGGTTTCTGTGTCTGAGGGGGCCGTGGTCTAGTATTTGCTTCCATAAAGGAATTCCTGTGGCAGTAACAGCTCTGATAGAAAGACAAGGTGTGCACAAAGCCGGAAAGGATCAACTTCCTGGGTCCAGACAAGGAAGGCTTAGAGAATGTGTCATACTCTAGTTGTCTAATGCTGGGCAACCAGCTCCAAATTAAAGGTTTACCATGACAATTATTTATTTTGCTCATGAACCTGCCATTTGGGCAGGCGTGGCAGGCAAGGTTTATTGCTATGCCACATTAGTGGGGGCAGCTGGCCTGAGGCAAGTTGTGGGAAGGGCATGTCTAAGATCAGGAGGCAGTTCCTGGGAACTGTGGTCAGGTCTTGGACACAAGCAGAAGGCAGTTGCTTGGCATCCAGGCTGAGACCAGGAGGCCAGATGCTTTGGGGCTGCCACCAGGAGGCAGTCTTGCCTGACTTGTTCCCCTCCACCACAGGGGCTCTCTCCAAGGGTGTAAGTTCCCTCTGTCTGTCCCCAGAAAATGGAATCCCTTAGCTGAAGAAGGAACATTAAGTAGTCTCTGTGCCACTTCTCAGACAGGGGAGGGACTCCGCGTGGTGTCTCCACCCACGTTCGCACACCGGCCCTGCTCACAGCTCCCTGGGCTGGCTGCCCTATTGAGGCCACTCTGTTGTCGAGGCTTCTGTACTGTTGAGTTGAGAAACTTGCCTCTCCCTGACATCAACACCCTGGTGCTTGTTCTACCCTCTCTGCCCACAAAATAATTTTGTCCTTTTGTCCTCCTCCTCCTCAACCCCAGATAGTCAAGAAATGTCTCTAGTATAAAGTACCACTAAAAAAACACCCAGAGAGCCTTCACAATGGTCAGGACAGTCACAATAGCAAATGTACAGTACACACTGCATTTAGGATTATTCTTGGTGCTTGGTATGTTATAATTCATTCAATCATCACATTTCACTGAGATAGGACAAGCCTTTTCTGTCTTGTTCATGGCTGGGTTCCCAAGACTCTTCCTGGCACTTATTAGATATGCAACAAATATATTTTGAGTTATTATCCCCAATTTGCTGATGAGAAAACCTAAACACAGAGAGGTTATTACTTGCTAAAGATCACACAGCTCTTAAGTGTCGGAGTCTGGAATTTCAAACCAGGCAATCTAGCTCCAGAGTCTGTTCCCTGAACCCTAATGTGTGCATTATGTTAAAACACACACACACACACACACACACACACACACACACACACACACACAATGTCAGCCATTCCTTCTTCTTTTGTTTTCCCAGGAAAGTATCCCCAAGTCCTTTCATGCACCTCATAGAGGTAATAGCAATGACATGATGTAAGCGACACTCACAAGGCACTATGATATATTCTCATCTCATTTGAGCCTCATTAGACCCTCCACAGTGTAAGGTTCAGAGGAGCAATGGACTTTCCAGTCCTGTTCATTACTGTACCCCCAAAGCCAAGCCTGGCACATAACACATGCATAATTTATATACGTTGGGCTTGTTAACTTTGCAGATGAGGGACCAACGTTCATGTAGCTTAAGAAACTTCCCCAATGTGACAGAATTAGTAAACTAAAAACCCCTAATTTGAACCCCTAACTATCTATGGCACCATGCTGCCTGGCCTCTCTGGACCTCGCTTTTTCAGCAGTTAAGGGGGATCCTAAGATTCCTTAGGGCTATAGTGGGGATAAAGGATGTAATGGATGTGAAGGGGCTCTGCAAACAGGAGGGGGCACACAGATGTGGGGCTTCCTTGTTTCTGTCTCTGTGTCACTGAGGCCTACACAAGATCTGGTTTACAGCAGGAGTTAGGGGTGTTGCAATGAGAGTCTCAGTGATTGACAGTGATGCCTACAGGACATCAGTGAACCTGGGATGGATGGGAGGATGGACGGACGGATGGATGAATGGATGTATAGGTGAATAGAGGGATAGGTGGATGGGTAGATGGAAGGGTGAATGGAAGAATGGACAAATGAATAGATGAGGAAATAAATGACCCTTTGAAAAGGAAAATATTACCAGCGTGGACTCAGGGTGGTATTTTGGTCTTTATCCAGCAGAGGGCACCAAGGCCCCAATAATTGGACTGGACTAGAGTTTCTTGACAGTAAAAAGCTTCCTGCAGGAGGGCGCACCTGGAGTTAGCCCTGGGCCTGGGTGGTACCTTTCTGGCAGCTCTGGCAGGTGAAAAAAATGAAAGACAAAGAGGACCAGGTGAGGGTCCGTGGGGAGCAGGGGAGAGGTAAGGAGCACAGGCTTAGAGACAGACCCAGGCACCCTGCCTCCAGTAACAGGGGTCTGGGGAGAGTACGTCACACCCCAGAGCCCAGTTCCCTTTTGTAAAGTGTACCTTCTAGGCCTGTCATGAGGATTAAATGAGATACAGAATGCTGAGCATTGGAGGCCGTCAACACTCACAGGTGAGAAATTTATGGCTCAGACCAGTTTGTATGACTTACAAGTACATGGTGGGAAGTAAAGATGGTCTCTAAAGCCCCTAATGAGATTTCTATGAGAATAGAGAGCCACTTATCCTAAAAGTGGTTCTCTATTCTGGGGAAAGAAGACAGTTCCAGGCAAATGTGCAAGTTTTGTGGGGGAAGCTGCTCAGAGGCAGAGAAGTTCTTAGTAACAGAATTGAGTGAGCCTTTCTGCCACCAGGGGTAGATACCAAATACCCACTTAACAGCTTACCCAAGAGCTTCATGTGCACCCTCTTAGTGTAGAAATTAATGGTTTTTTAATTTTGTTTGGTTGAGAGAGTGAGACAGACAGGAAGGGAGAGAGATGAGAAGTATCAACTCATAGTTGTGTCACTTTAGTTGTTCATTGATTGCTTCTCATGTGTGCCTTGACCAGGGGGCTCAAGCTGAGCCAGTGACCCCTTGCTCAAACCAGTGACCTTGGGCTTCAAGTCAGCAACCTTTTCTCAAGCCAGAGATCTCTGGGTTTTGAACCTGGGACCTCAGTGTCCTAGGTCAACACTCTATCCACTGCACCACCACCAGTCAGAGCAGAAATGAACATTTTTAGTGTGGAACTTGACTTTCACGTCTTCCAGCAGCTAGATGTGAATTTGCCATCTTAATGGAGTGTTTCAGGGGGCTGAGCTATTCCTTTGGTGTTTACTTTGTGTTACTGTACCTCTTGATCTATGCCAGTGATTTATCACGGGGACCAGGTCTGACTTAAATTGCCTCAGAATGAACTTGTGGGACAGCAGCACCCTGCAGAAAGCTAAGCCCAGTTCTACACACTTTTAAAAATAAACAGAGAAACAACGTTTTCTGGAGCAAGCGGCCTTGCTGGGCTGAGGGAGTGTCTGGCCCAGAGCACAGTGAGCGGGCTTCAGATGGTGAGCTGGGCTCCCGGCCGGGCTGTGGCCCTGATCCCCTGGAGGAACACTGTCCAGTTTGCAGCGTTTCTATTTCAGAGTGTGGCCAGGCCCTGAGGCTGGGAGAGCCCCTGAAGAGTGGGAGACGCTTTCAGCTGGCCCTTTTTCTACTCACAAGGGGGTGTCTGGGACCTGCCAAGGTGCTGCAGGCTGATGTAGCCTTGAGCAGCACCACACCACCCTGGTCTAAACCTGCTGCTGGGGCCCAAGGCCTCCTTTGGTTTCAGCAGCGCCCAGTGCTGCTCCCCAGTGGGGAGTGCCCCGGGAGGACCTGCCTCTTCCACCAGCAGCACATGGCCCAGTTAGTTCCCTGTCCCAGCTCGAGCAGGATCTTGGCATTCATTCTTAACAAAGTTACTCTGGATACTTCCCATTCATAAACCCAGCTTGTTGAGATTCACCCCTTCATTCACCTGTGATTTCAACATTTTCTGACCCTTTATACTACATAGACTCTGTCCTTGGTTCCCAGGAAGACAGAGACTAGACCAGGGCCTCTGCCATAGCCTAGTGAGGAAAGCAGAGGATCACAACCTAGTGAGGGGTGGAGGCACAGAATGTGGTGGTGACAACTCACTTTGGAATGGATTCTGGGATCTGGTAAACCTCGGCCCCTCCCCTCCTCAAGCACGTATGGGCTGAGTTGGCTGCTGCTTCACCCCAATCTCAGCAAAATTATTGAGCAAAACAGAGGCAACAGAGGGCAGCCTAGTGAGACCCACCAGCTAACAAAGAGCCAACAGCAAATAACAAGGAGTGGGGGTAGAAACCAGAAGACCTTGAGCAGCAGCATGATGAGAAAGGGAGCCACACTTGTCGGGTGGGTCCCAGCTGGCACCCTGGAGGGCGTGAGGCTGAGAGTTGGCAGCCAAAGCACCGTTAAGTGATTATCCATGGCCCTAGTACTGCAGACAGGGCAAACCTGGTGTAGTGTCTGTAGAACTAACCAAGGGCTGGGAGCAGGACCAAATGCACAGAGCCAACACTAGGCTGTGTAAGCCTGAAGAGCCCATTCTGACTCAGTGTCAAGAGGCCTGGGAAGTGAGTGAGGAAGAAAGCTGCTCCTTCCTGTACCACCAGCCAGGCACCTCCAAACAGACACTGCACTCCTCACACTGACATCTGAGGTCACTCTTTGTGACCTTCTTGCTTCCTTTAAGGGTGTGCTACTGGTGATGTGGCCTACCCCTCAACCCTGAGCGCCATACACCCCCACCCCTGACATGCAGGTCCAATCCTTCAATCAGAAATCTGACTGTAAACCTGACCAGGTGGTGGCACAGTGGATAGAGTGTTGACCTGGAATGCTGAGGTTGCTGGTTCAAAACCCTGGGCTTGCCTGGTCAAGGCACATACAAGAAGCAACAACCAAGCAACTAACAACTAAAGTGAAGCAACTATGAGTTGATACTTCTCAATTCCCCCTCCTCCTCTCTCTGTAAAATCAATAAATAAAGTATTTTTTAAAAATCTGACTGTGCCTGACCAGGCGGTGGCGCAGTGGATAGAGCGTCAGACTGGGATGCTGAGGACCCAGGTTCGAGACCAAGGTCGCCAGCTTGAGCACGGGCTCATCTGGTTTGAGCAAAGCTCACCAGCTTGGACCCAAGGTCACTGGCTCCAGCAAGGGGTTACTCGGTCTGCTGAAGGCCCGCGGTCAAGGCACATATGAGAGGGCACTCAATGAACAACTAAGGTGTTGCAATGCGCAATGGAAAACTAATGATTGATGCTTCTCATATCTCCGTTCCTGTCTGTCTGTCCCTGTCTATCCCTCTCTCTGACTCTCTCTCTGTCTCTGTAAAAAATAAATAAATAAATAAATAAATAAATAAATAAATCTGGCTGTAACATGGTGCCTACTAGAATATTACACCAACTGCATTTAGGTTGCTATTCCTTTTCTTTATCTTTTTTTTTTTTTTTTTTTTTTTTTTTTTTAAGAAAGAGAGAGAGAGGAAGGGAGAGAGATGAGAAGCATCAACTCATACTTGTGTCATTTTAATCGTTCACTGATTACTTCTCATATGTGCCAAGCCAGTGACCTTGGGCTCAAGCCAGCAACCTTGGTATCATGTTAATGAACCCATGTTCAAGCCAGCAACCTGAGGTTTCAAACTTGTGACCTCAGCATCCTAGGTCAATGCTCTATCCACTGCACCACCACCAGTTAGGCTGATATTTCTTTCCTAAGACCTGAACTGGCTGCCAATGGTTGGCTTCCATAGGATCACTCAGCTTCTCCTCCCACTGTCAAATTTCCATCATTGGGTTGTCATGGTGGGTAGAGGACAATGTGGGCAGATCAGACTTGTGTGGGCTATAAATTCTGCCAATAACTGGCCTGTGACCTTGGGAGCCTAACTCTCCTTACTGAGAAATGGGGGACTATTGTACCTACTTCCACAGTTGCTGTGAGGTTCGTGTGGGGTGACAGATGCTCCTGGCACTAGTAGGGAGTTGCTCAGTACAAATACAGTGTGTCCGTAAAGTCATGGTGCACTTTTGACTGGTCACAGGAAAGCAACAAAAGACGATAGAAATGTGAAATCTGCACCAAATAAAAGGAAAACCCTCCCAGTTTCTGTAGGATGATGTGGCAGCATGGGCTCATGTGCAGGTGATATGTAACACCGTGTATACAGCGGAGCAGCCCACGGCCATGCCAGTTGAGATGTGGACAGTACAGAGGAAAGTTCAGTGTGTTCTGTGGCTCGCTAAATTCAAATCCGTGACCAAAGTACAACGTGAATATTGGCGTGTTTATAATGAAGCGCCACCACATAGGAATAACATTACTCGTGGGATAAGCAGTTGAAGGAAACTGACAGTTTGGTGGAGAAACCCCGTTCTGGTAGGCCATCAGTCAGTGATGAGTCTGTAGAGGCTATACGGGATAGCTACCTAAGAAACCCTAAAAAATCTGTGTGTGAGGCCACATTGAACTGAACTGAATAGGTATGAAACCGGGAGAGTTTTCCTTTTATTTGGTGCAGATTTCACATTTCTATCGTCTTTTGTTGCTTTCCTGAGACCGGTCAAAAGTGCACCGTGACTTTACAGACACACTGTATGTTATATCTGGATTCTGGAAAGCATGAGGCCAGACTGGAAGGTATAGCATATGTGGGTTTGATGGCAATGAAGCTAGATGCTAACCTGTGGGTGGGTCAGAATTTTCTCTTCCTCTTGAGTTTTGATCTATGTCCACGTGGAGAACATTCCAAGGGCTGTAAACTGGCATTTAAGGCAGGAGTAGACTCCAAAGAGAGGAAGCACCCTTGTGGTAACCTGAGTTCCAGCAGGAGTTCTCATTGAAAGATGACTGCCAGTGCTCATGCCCCAGTTATGTGTGTGCACATGCATGTGTGTTCATGTGTGTGCACACGTGTGCACAAACGGGATGCGGTTGCTCGTTCGGCTGATGCGGCTCTCTGGGTTTGGGCTTTGGCAGGATTGGATACCTCATCTGAGCAAGGGCTGTGTCTGATTTTTTGAACTTCTTTGAGACAGAGGCAGCCATTGGGCCCAACATGCCTCCTGGAGCCAGCCTCACAGCTGCTGTTTCCATTACAGAAAGAAGCCTGGCTCTGGTAGGAGGAGCCACGTGGCAGCGCCCAGCTCCCAGCCCCAGGCCAGGGCTCCAATGGGAAAGGGGAATCTGGGCAGGGATAGGAAAGGGGTGGAGGCCCAGAAACACTGACTTGAAAATAGGCTGAGAAAGCAAAGTTGGGCAGGGTGTAGGGGGAAGAGGTAGAAAGCCAAAGAGAAGGGCAGGGAGAGACAGAGGCTACAGAGTTGGAAGCAGTGGAAACAGAGAAAGGGGGGAAAAAAACAAAGATTCAAGAAACAAAAATTAAGATAGGAGTAGAAGTTTAGGAAAGGAAATAAAGTCACAGAAAGAGGAAGGAGAGAGACTACAAGAGAACTGGAGGCAGAGGGGGAGAGCATGTGGTAAGATAAAGAGTGTGAAGAGAGGGGCAAATAACAGGCTGTGCACCAGAGCCAGGAGCTAGGAGAGGGCAGAGCCGGCAGGAGCCCTAGACTCTACCACCGCCAACCCGCTCCCATTTTACAGATGAGAAGCTGAGGCCCAGCGATCAGTGGCAGAATCAGGCTTAGCATGTAGGCGACAAAGATGGTGAAAGGAGAAAGAAACTTGACGGAAAGCTGAAAGCCTGAAAGAAAGGCCCAAACGGGAGAGGAGCAGGAAGGGGTGGGGGAGAGGGGCAGGGTCTGGCCCACAGGTTGGGCTGCTGCGGCCCGCCCGGAGACCCAGAGCACTCAGACAGTGAACATCTGGCCTCCCCGTAAGCTGGGGATCTGGCAGCGGCACAGACCCGAGAACCTCCTGCCTGACCGGTCACAGGCTGAGAACCTGAGGTGTGGCAGGGGCTGAACAACAACCGACACAGTGGGTTTTATTTCTATACGTTCTTATTGATCCCAGTTATTTGGCTTCTCAGACCGTCTCAGATTAAAACCAGTAAGTCAGGAGGAAGCACCCTGGAGGGGGCCCGCTGGCAGGCCTAAGAAACAAGAGCTGACAGCAAAGAAGGAAATGGCATAATTGTAAACAACAGATACCAGAAATCACCGTGATTCCTTGTCTGGGACCACACAGAGCAGGAGCATCAAAACTGTAACAGTGAGTGTGCTTAGTAATGATTCATAGGTATCAGGAATGGGTAACCACCCTTAGTGAATGCTACATATACTTAAAAGTTACAGAAGCCTGACATGCATTTTATTAAAGAGGTCTCAGATCAGAAGTCCGGCAATGTACTCTGAGGGTACAAGATTTCTGTGTGGATTTTCAAGTGTGTCTTTTACTTTTTGGCATTGTTTTAAGAATTCTCTCCCGGCCCTGGCCGTTGGCTCAGTGGTAGAACGTCAGCCTGGCATGCAGGAGTCCCAGGTTCGATTCCCGGCCAGGGCACACAGGAGAAGTGCCCATCTGCTTCTGCACCCCTCCCCCTCTCCTTCCTCTCTGTCTCTCTCTTCCCCTCCCACAGCCAAGGCTCCATTGGAGCAAAGTTGGCCCAGGCGCTGAGGATGGCTCTGTGGCTTCTGCCTCAGGCGCTAGAATGGCTCTGGTTGCAACAGAGCCATGCCCCAGATGGGCAGAGCATCGCCCCCTGGTGGGCGTGCCAGGTGGATCCCAGTCGGGCGCATGTGGGAGTCTGTCTGACTGCCTCCTCGTTTCCAACTTCAGAAAAATACAAAAAAAAAAAAAAAAAAAGAAAAGAAAATTTCTCTCCCAGTTATGAAAGCAAACGGTTTCCTTTTCAGTCAATTCAAAATTAAAATGCAAAATTAAAAGAGATTTTTATAGAATAAGACACTTCTTGGTCAGGGTTACTTAAGAAAGACCGAGCATTAAGCGAGTCAGTTAGCATATACTGACTTTTACTTCCCTTTGCCAGACCCTGGGCCCACCAGGGGGCTGGCCCGGCATGGGGTATCATCAGAGTGCAGAATGATAAATAGGGTGTCCACATAAAGGAGGGGGTAGCGGCTATGATGGAAGATTGGTTATATATGATCAAACAAGTAACCATGTTAAGGTTAAAGAGAGACAATTTTCTCACTGTTAGTGGAGGGAGTCACAGATATGGCAAATAATTTTTGACAATGGAGAAAAGAAAGCCTCTTCAATAAGTGATGCTGGGAAAACTGAAAAACCACATGTAAAATAATGAAACTAGACTATAGTTTGTTCCCATGTACAAAAATTAATTCAAAATGGGTCAGAGACCTAAATATAAGATCTGAAACAGTAAATTACACAGAAGAAAATATATATACTAAACTTATAGACTGTGGTCACAGAGAACATTTTAGGAATTTGATCCCAAAGCCAAGGGGAATTAATGAATGGGTCTATAGCAAACTAAAAAACTTCTGCACAGCAAAAGAACTGACAACAAAACAAAAAGACAACCAACTAAATGAGAAATAATATTTGCAAACAACATCTCCAACAAGGGGTTAATATCCAAAATACATAAAGAACTCATACAACTCAACACCAAACAAACAATCCTATTAAAAAATGAGAGGATCTGATCAGACACTTCTCCTAAGAAGACATACAAAGGGCCAACAGATATATAGAAAGATGCTCATCTTCACTAACATTTAGGAAATGCAAATCAAAACTACAATGAGATATCACCCCAACCCCACACCAGTTAAAACGGCTATTATCAACAAGACAGGTAATAACAAGTGTTGGAGAGGTTGTAGAGGAAAAGGAACCCTCATCCACTGCTGGTGGGAATGTAAAGTACTACAACCATTATGGCAAACAGTATGGCAGTTCCACAAACTATTAAGAATAGAGTTGCCATATGATCCAGCAATCCTTCTACTTAGTATCTACCCAAAATACTCAAAAACACTTATTTGCAAATATATTTGCATCCCTATGTTTACTGCAGCATTATTCACAGTGTCCAAGACATGAAGACAACCAAAATGTCCTTTGATAGAGGATTGGATAAAGAAGATGTGATACGTATGCACTATGGAATACTACCCAGTCATTAAAAAGGATGAAATACTTCTATTTGCAACAACATGAATGGACCTTGAGAATATTATGCTAAGTGACGCAGTCAGTGAGAAAAAGCTAAGAACCATATGATTTTACTCATATGTGGGATATAAAACTGAAACTCAAAGACACAGACAACAGTATGGTGATTACCAGAAGGAAGGGTGTGGGGGGATAGTAAAGGATAAATTCAAAATATATATAGAAAGGGAGAAAAAAATAGAATTAGCCTTCTGTTGCTGGATTGAACACCAATTCATGAGGTAAATTCATTATTTTCTAGGTAGATATACTTTTTTAGCTCTCTCTAATGAAAGCACCTGGGAAAAGTAACCCTCCAATAACCATGAGCATCCCTTCCATTAGATCTTGGTTTCTAAAAGGAACCTTGTAGAAATAAATAAATTAAAAAAACAATAATAAAAGGAACCTTGTAGAAATGGCTTATTTCAGGTCCGAAGTAGAGAAAGGACAAGATGAAGCCGGAATGGCTTGTTGCTCTGGAAAGTAAGGAAGTACTCAAGAATGATGGAGATATATAAAAAAGTCACAGAAGTCTCTGGTCAAATCCAGACACTTTGTGCATCAATATAAATAGTGATAGCAATATTATAACCCATTGAGTAAAAGAAGAAGCCATGAATCCAAACTGTGAGGGAGGGAGGGAGGGAAGTAAGGAGAGAGAGAATTTCATGAGGAGTGGAATATTTATATAGTTTCAGAATACTTCCTCACATAATACTTATTCATTACAAATGGAAAAGGAATAATTTTCTGCAGAGAATAATTTCCTGTGGAGAAGCTTGGCAGGCACATCAAAGTGATCAAAGTGGACATCACCAGTAATGGGACAAGTTGAAATTACGTGCCACCTGATAAGATACAATGAGAAGACTATGTCACTGCCATGATTTTCTTGATAAAGAGTCAACACATAAATCTAATCATGAGGAAACATCAGACAATCTAAAATTGAAGGGCATTTAAAAATGTCAAGATCATAAAAGTCAAGGAAGGACTGAGGAACCGTTTCAACTCGAAGGAGACTAAGAGACGCAGCGTAACACAAGATTTTGAACTGAATCCTTTGGCTTTAAAGGGCATTATTGGGACAATTGGAGAAATATGAATAAAGTCTAAGGAGTAATGTACATGTATAATTCTAGATTTTGATGGCCCTATTGTGGTTATACAGAAAAACGTCCTGTTTGTAGGAAACACTAAAATATTCATTCAGAGAAAAATAAATTATGTGTATTCTACTTACTTTTCCATAAATGTCAAGTTGTTAAAAATAATTTTTAAGAATTTTTTAATCTTCCCACAATAAAACTCACATGATAGAATTTTTCAGATGAGTAATACCAAACCTTCAATGAATGAATAACTCTAAATTCATAGAACCTCTTATATAAAAATCAAAGTTAGTGTGGTAAATAAAAATTGTAAGCTTACAGAATTTATGAATATGTATGTAAAAATTCCAAATAAAATACAAGCATAGTCAAGGACACCAGACTCCAAGAGCCTTTCTTGAGAGCCAGCTGCCTAGCCCTATGCTCTGTGGTCCTCCAGTCCCTGCAGCAGGTGACTGTGCTGCAGAAGTGCTATCTTGGGTCATGAGAGCAAGCCCCTTTGAGAGGTGACAGAGTGCAAAATGGGAAACCCTGGGCACTGAGGACTTCCTGGGGCACAGTTGTGAAACTATCCTTGAATTGTCTGCTCCAAACTTGAATGTCAGAAAGACAAACTCCTTTTATGTTTAAGCCACTATTATTTGGAGGTTCTGTCATTCACAGCCATATCTTGTCTTAATTAATATTCAATAATAGCTTATAGAAGAAAAGCCTTATTTTTATCTTATATAAAAAAGAAAAAAGATTCAATAAAATTCAATGTTTATTCATGATCTTTAAAAATAACTTGAAGGCCCTGGTCAGTTGGCTCAGTGGTAGAGCATCAGCCCAGTGTGTGGAAGTCCCAGGTTCAATTCCTGGTCAGGGCACACAGGAGAAGCACCATCTGCTTCTCCTCCCTTTCCCTTCTCCTTCCTCTCTATCTCTCTCTTCTCTTCCTGCAGACAAGTTTCCATTGGAGCAAAGTTGGCCCGGGCACTGAGGATGGCTCCATGGCCTCCGCCTCAGGTGCTAGAATGGCTCCAGTCGCAATGGAGCAACGCCACAAATGGGCAGAGGATCGCCCCCTGGTGGGCATGCCAAGTAGATCCCAGTTGGGCGCATGCGGGAGTCTGTCTGACTGCCTCCCTGCTTCTAACTTTGAAAAAATTAAAAAAATAATAATAAAATAACTTGATATATGAGCTCCAAGGGAGGTGAAAAGGGACTCACTGAACGGGGCTGACCCTGCTGGTTACCCTTCTGGGAAAAATGAAATGTGATGTGCACCTCACACCAAACACAGAACACAATCCCACATGGATGAAGGACTTAAATATGAAAGCCAACATTTTTGTTAATTTTAGGAGAAAATATAGGAACATTCCTTTATGAACTTAAGAGAGGTGACAGAGTGCAAAATGGGAAACCCTGGGGCATTGAGGACTTCCCCATGATAGAGAAAAACTTCTTAAATAAGATGTTAAAAATGCAAACATAAAGGCAAAGAGAAGTACAAGAAATTTGACTACTACAGAGTTTAAAATTTCTGTTTATTAAAAGACACCATAAAGAAAGTGAGGCCCTTGCCAGGTGGCTCTGCAGATAGAGCATCAGCCTGTTGTACCAGTGTGCCAAAGGCATGGGTCTGTCCCTGGTCAGGGCACATACAAGAAGCAATCAGTGAATGCACAACTAAGTGAAACAATCAATTGATGCCTCTCTCTTTCTCTCTCCCTCTCTCTTTCCCTCTCCATTCCCTCCCTCTCAAATCAATGGGGAAAAAGTGAAAAAATTCAACACCAAAAAACCAAACAATTCAATTAAGAAATGGGCAAAGGTCCTGAATAGACAGTTCTCCGTAGAAGACATACTATTAGTGACAAGTGGTCTGCCACCCACAGCCCAGCTCACTGTCAAGTGACCCCTTTGGTAAATGTGGGAATTGCCAACCACTTTCTGGAACTGGTGCCTCTGTCTGGGGGGTGGCCAGCTCTAAGGAGAGCCACACTGAACATCACGTATGGCACCATTTGGCCTTTCTGGAAGTGGCCGACGGCTGGAGAGGCTGGTTCTCTTCTCCAGCTATGGCTTGTACCCCCACAGCCTGACCGACTGCAGTCACAGTGCATTCGTGATTGTTAGATGGAGTTGGGATTGTCCCAATTCCAGTCCATTGGGTCCCCAGCTCCCTGCAGCCACATTTTACTTCAGAACGAAAAGCTCCTTTGTCAGCTCCCTGTGCTGACCCAATGCTGCACATGTTCCCTGCCCCTTCTGGGGGAAAAGGACAGTGGGCGAGTGGTCAGCAGTGCTAAGCAGTGAGCCGAGGCCTTTGGTGGCTAAAGAAACTCGGCACACCTGAGTGTGTGTCGTGGGGAGGGCCTTTTCCACCCCCAGAGCCAGCAGCTGCTCTGCTCAGCACCTTCTGGCCCCCCACGCCTGGGCTTGAGGAGGGCTGGTGCTTCGTGGATTGCCTGGCTGGTTTGGGACCTGTGGCTGCCCAGGCTCCCTAAACTGTGACAGCCTGGGACCCAGACAGGCTTCTCCCAGCACCACCTTCCCAGCCAAAGAACCAGAACTGGACGTGCTCCTCGGTCACCTCCCTGGTAGGGTGTGTGTGTGTTTGTATAAGAGACTCATGTACAAGCATGCACAAACACACCTGAGCACATGCTCACAGGCATACACGCACATGCCTCCACAGACCTGCTCTGAGACAGCCCTCCCCAGCTGCCTGGCAGTGTCCCCGCCACCGCACACACTGGTGGACGTTGGGAAGTCCATTTCCCAATGTCTTAGAATTTCCCCATGGGCTGAAAGAGCCTCACGGTCAGAAAGCCTTTTCTGCTCTGGAATAGTATTTGGTGGTGGGATTGAAATAATTTAACAACTGGTTCTCAGCCCTAATGACTGTTTTAAGTATAAAAAAACAATATACCAAAAGGTAGTTTGTTACTTCATGCATTTAATACTTAAATAAAAACAATAAAAGAGGTACACAAAACTAGATTGTTATAAAAAAGAGTTTTAAAATGTTAATGAAAAAATATTAAATAATAACTGACAAAAAAAAACAATAAAACTGTTTTTTAAGATATTTCCAATGACAGCTTGTCACCCCCTGATTGTTTGGCACTTTTTCTCTTTATGTTATATGTTTGTTTACTGAGGTAACAAATGCAAGAGAATTAAAATGTAGTATTTCATCAAAAGTATAATGAGTTTTATGAAATGATTAACTAAATATTACAAGCATAGTTCCGTCAAATTTTTTTCACCTGTGGACAGAATGAACATTAGTAGGAGTGCTTAGAATACACTGTTGCAGCCTGACCAGGCAGTGGCGCAGTGGATAGAGCATTGGACTGGGATGCAGAGGACCCAAGTTCAAGACCTCAAGGTCGCCAGCTTTAGCACGGGCTCATCAGGTTAGAGCAAAAGCTCATCAGCTTGGACCCAAGGTCGCTGGCTTGAGCAAGGGGTTACTTGGTCTGCTGAAGGCCCATGGTCAAGGTACATATGAGAAAGCAATCAATGAACAATTAAGGTGTCGCAATGCACAGCGAAAAACTAATGATTGATGCTTCTCATCTGTCTGTCTGTCCCTCTCTCTGACTCTCTCTGTCTCTGTAAAAAAAAAAAAAAAAGAATATGCTGTTGCACAGATGAACTTTAAAAAAGAGTAAGGAATGTAAATTTATAATTTCCACATAGAGCAGCTGCCCAGACGCCCACCTTAGAGAGAAACCTGATTACAAGTGCCATTTTATCAACCAGCTCGCTGAACTCAACAAAAAATTAGGTGTCAAAACTAATGATTGATGCTTCTCATCTCTCTTCGTTCCTGTCTGTCTGTCCCTATCTATCCCTCCCTCTGACTCTCTCTCTCTCTGTCCCTGTAAAAAAAAAAAAAAAAAAAAAAAAATTAGGTGTCAGTTCTGCTGAACCTTTGCGAACCGGCTGAATTCACCACTGATAGTTTTTCCCCATGGAAAGTGGGCATGAAGCACTAACCTCCTTGAACGCAGTCACCTTAAGCAGAAATCTGGTGTTATCCTAGTCTTCCTTTTTTCATTCTCTCACTGGCTTCAAACTGTTTGAGTAATCTGTGTGGCATATCAGTGAATAAGATGAAGTCTTGTTGTATAGTTGGGGATAAAAAGAAAAATGAAAATCAGTAAAAGGTAAATCTGGGAAAGACTTTTTTTAAAATTCAACTATTTGTCTTAGAAAGGGGACAAGAGAAATTGAGAAATCTGGGTGCTGGTGATTAGGAACATAGGAAGGGAATTCTGAACACAAGCTCTGAGCTGAGGGAGGAGCTTGAGAACAAAGACCCCAAGAGCTGTTGTCTCACGTTGCTTGACTCAGAAATACAGAAGTACCCTGGCAGGAAATCCTGTGGAGACTACAGAACAAATCATCCTACCATTGTCAGTCCCACAAGGGCCTGAGGGAGAAAGAAAGAAAGAAAGAAAGAAAGAAAGAAAGAAAGAAAGAAAGAAAGAAAGAAAGATGGAGGGAGGGGGAGGGGAGGAGGGAGGGAGGGAAGGAAGGAAAGAGAGAAAGAGATAGAGAAAGAAAAGGAAAGGAGAGGAGAGGAAAAGAAAAGAAAAAGAAAGAGAAAAGAAAAGAAAGTGAAAATACAAGCTGCAAAGTGGTATGGCAAATCGTATTTTCCAAAGATGATGGCAACAGCATCTCCGATCCCACAGGCTCTTTTAGAACCTTTCCATTCCCCATCAAGAAGTAGAACTATGTCCTCTCCCCTGGGATCTGGCAGATCCTTGTAACTGCCTTGACCAATAGGCTACAGCCAAAGTGATGCTATGTGACTTCCAAGGCTAGGTCACACAAATGCCACACAGGTCAACCTCCATCCCCTGCTTCTGGCCTTCTCCCCCACACCCACCCCTACCTGCATTTGGCAGGTGACTCAGAGCTGCTTTCTGGCTCAGACCCTGGCTTCACCACAGCTGATATGATTACAGTAAGTTTACTTGGGCTTGACTTCTCTAGCTATCTCTGCCAAACTTTCCCCAGGACCACCTGGCCCTCAGGAGATCTGCTTTGGCCTTACCTGGGGCAGACACTTTCAGTCCCAACCCCACAGGTGGATGGAGGCAGAGAAAACAGAAATCAAAAGCATACCCAACATCCTTTTGGGCTGAAGAGTTGGGTACATGTGGGTACACTCCGAGTGGAGAGCCGTGTCCCCACTTGCTGCCTGGCGCTGCCCTCCAGAGTCACCCTCTGAAAGGGTGGGAAGAGGCTGGGAGTTGAAGACGTTGTGTCCTTGCTCTGCCCCTGATGTGCTGTGTGACTCTGAGCATGTCACTTTGCTCTCCGGGACTCAGGTTCCTCAGCATTAGAGTTCTGTGTTTCTCATTTGCATTCAGCTACTACCTTGGGGGGGGGGGGGCACAGATGTATGGAGCAGGTACTCTCCCTATATGGAGCTGAAGGAATGTCCTCTTCTGCTACTCTGCATTGTTCCTAGCCAGCAAACTTCTGTCCACTCATCAAGACCCATTCCATTTATCACCCCTGCAGGAAGTCTCCCTTGACTCATTAAGCAGTTGGGGGATCTCCATGCTTCCCTCCATCACTGTACTGAATGAACTCCGTGTCTCACCTCAGCCGCCTCTAACGGTGAGCCCTCTGAGAGCAGAAATCCTGTCTGAACTGCCTGTGTCCCTGTCCCAAACCCAGCCCAGGGCCTGGCACAAAGCAGACACCTGGAAATGGTTGCTGAACTAATTATTTAATTAACACATAATAAAACGTGTTCTTGTGCGAGGACACGGAAGAGTTTGTTCTGGCTGAAGACCACGAGGCATGTTTCCAACAGAGTCCCCAGGCTGCTTTGAGACTCCTGAGAGTCACGGGGCTGTTGGGGAAAGTCACCAGCTTCCAGGCAGCTGCCTTCTCAGCTGGTCTCATGATACGCATGAGTCTCTCGTTTATTCATTTATTTTCCAATATTAGCAATATTCAAATATTGGCATCCTTTTTTTCTGGTATAACCTACAGATATATGTGAGGATATGAGTTGGTATTAATGCTGATTTAAATACACCTTTATACCTTTCACACCTTAGTCAAAAGGCACAGGGTGAGCTCTCAATTATCTGCCTGTGGATGTCCGTTGCCACTATGGACTCCCAGGTGGATTCCTCCTCTCATCTGAAGCCAAGGACCCAACATTTCCAGTGTTGCCTGAACCAAATAAAATCTGATGTCTGAGGTTTGCTCACACACCTCTGGCCTGCCTCAGTTCAGTCTTATAAGATTTTATAAAAGTACAAGAGGGTGTATAGGTAGGATTATCTATCAATCAATGGAATGCTAAAGGTAATTGTAGAAATGATGATGTGGAAGCATATTTAATTTAATGACAGGGAAAGATGTTTACAGCATTTTATTAAGAAATAGAGCTGGAAAATTAGTATTTATAGCTGTGAGTTTATGTGTAATTATGTATGTACGTGAATTCTAACTGCAGACCACTCAGACTCAGAAGTGCAAAAAAAGTGGTAACTTCATTTTCCTAGTTTAGTTTCTATTATGAACCTCCTCCCCAATCTATGAGGTAGAAATTTAATCTCAGTCATTCCTGGGTCCCCCATTCACATAACCTACCACATCTCCTTTCCTCAGTGCTAACAAGTAGATCCTCAAGTATTAACTGTCCACAATGCACAAAAGTACCTCCTGAGACCCCCATCAGCTTCTCTGAGCTCTGGCTTTAGTCCTCAGTGGGTGCTGCCTGGTCCAGCCTTGTTCCCGACCACGTGGTCCTTCAGTTCCAGGCACCTTTCTTGGCTGCTGCAGGGCCCCTGTGAGAGGCAGAAGAAAAAGGTGTTCCTTCCCCAAGACATTTTCATTTTCTAATCCCCTAGAACCTGTGATACTACCTTATATGGCAAAAGATGTGACTAAGATAAAGATCTTGAGAGAAGTTTATCCTGGATTATCCAGATGGCTCCTTGCTGCGATCACATGTATCCTTATAAGAGCGAGGCAGATGGGACAGATGTGAGGATGGAGCAGAGAAAGATGCAGCCACAAGCTGAAGAATGCCAACAGCCACCAGACGCTAGAAGAAGCAAGGAGAAAATTCTCCCGAGAGCCTTAAAGGGAGCATGGCCCAGCCAGCACCTTGATTTCAATTAAATGAAACTGATTTCGGACCTCTGGTCTCCAGAACAGTGAAAGTATAAATTCCTGTGGCTTAGGGCCAGCAAGTGTGTGGCAGTTTGTTGCAGCAGCCACGGGAAACTGATACAGCTACATTTCAAGGTACACTGTGATCTTTCCACTGTGTGAAAGCCAAGGGGACCCTGGGGAGCATTCCATTATGCCCTACACCTCCTGAGACCAGGATCCCCCTCTCCGACCTCCACGCTTCTCCTGGGCTGTGGGGCATTTTGCCAGGCTCCCTCAGCCCATCTACCTGGATTTCTGCAGACATCTCTGCTCTGCTATCCACAGCCTTAGCCAGGTGCAAGGAAGTCAAGTTCCCTGGCCTCCTCCCAGCTCATGGAGTCCACAGGACTCCTCTGCCTCTCTGGGGCAGGTCCTGAGCACCAGCTTCCTGGGAAAAAGTGAGGTGGGGTAGGACTGAGGGTGAATGATGCTGGGCCCCTTCTTAGCACCCCCAATTCTCCACTTTCCCTCCACCTCTCTCCTTCTCTCCATTAGAACATTCCTTGTCTGGTCTGGAATCTAACTCTTCACCAATTCTTTCAAAGGTGTGCTTACACTCAAACCTCAAAAGCCAACTGTTTGCTGCCTTTATTAGCTGTGTTCCACCATGGCACGAAGGTGCTATTCCCTGGCAGCCTGAACAAGGACAGGGCGTGGGACTAAAGGGTTAAAAGTCATTGTCTTTGAGTCACATATGTTTTCTTCATGGTATTTTACATGCCCATTTCCCAAAATATCTAACATTAGCATGTGTTATTTTTGTAATTAAGGAAAAGCTGTTATATTAAGGAAATTATTTAAAGCATATAACATTTAAAATGTTTCTTAAGTAGGCACGGAAAGAAACAATTGCAAGAATAAAGCTGCAACTGCCTACAGACCAAGGCATTTGCTCCGAGTAGAATACCACTTTGCTTTAAGCTTCCCAACAACCAGGAAGCATGAGAAATGCCACCACAGTGTTCACGAGATTGGAATGGCCCAACTGCTCAGAAGGACTGCTATTCTTAGGCCTCAAAGCAGACAGGAATTTCTGCCAAGGGTCTGTTAGACACATATTCTTAATCTGCTTTTTTATGGAGAGGAAACTGAAGCTGGATGGTAAAATGTCTTGCCCAGTGATGCAGCTACAGAGAGGTGGAGCTGGATTTAAACCCATAGAACAGTCATACAGGGTGACCTTTCAAAAGATATGTCAAATCATATCACTCCCTTGCTCAAAATTTCCAGTGCCTTCTTAGTTTATTCAGAGCAAAAAATCAAAGTCCTTACAATGGCTGGTAAGGCCCTGTATGTCAAATCATATCGCTTCCTTGCTCAAAATCTCCAGTGCCTTCTTAGTTTATTCAGGGCAAAAATCAAAGTCCTTACGATGGCTGATCAGGCCCTGATGAAATGACACAATAACACCTTGGCCTTATGCCCTAATGTTCCCTGTTCCCCTTCTCCACTCCAACAGGTCAGGTCAGTTCACCTTAAGGCCTTTGTTCAGGCTGTTCCCTGGCCAAAAGCACACTTCCCACAGATATATCAATATGATAAACTCCCTCGTTTCTTCAAACCTTTGCTCAAAGGTCTTCCTCTAAGGAACCCAACACTGACCTCCCTATTTAAAATTGTAATTCACTCCCTTTCCCCCCACTCCCTCTTGTACAGCTCCATTTTTACTCATAGCATTTCTCACCTTCTAACACTTACTGTTTGCCGTTTGTCATCTGCTCCCTCTGCTAGAAGGCAAGCTCCATGAGGACAGAATTGGTGGCTCTTGTTCACTGATGTTACCTAAGTGCTGTGGACAGAACCTGACACATAGTAGATGCTCAGTTAGTATTTGCTGAGTAGGTGAATGATGCTCAATAAATGCTTCCCATGCTGCCTGATACATAATAAATGCTCAGAGAACATGTCTTAATTTCTCTTGTAATAATCAGGGCTAGGGCCACTTCCCTAAGTGCATTTTGTGTTGGTGCAGGTCCTGTGTTCAGCAGTGTTGGGCAGATAAAATGTATTATGCTCACTTTGTTAAAGATGATGCTGCCCACGTGGAGACCGTTGCCCATGTGATATTAATTTGTGTTGAGAATCCTTGTAGCCTGGGGCTTGGTTTGGGGATTAAGCCTTTCCCACCCTTTTTGATGTGGGGCGGTACAATCCAATCATGCCTCAGAGAAGTGACTTTGTATTAGAGACTTCCCTATTTTGCATATTGGATTAAAGGTTTGGATTTCTACACTATAAAATAGGGGCAGAACGAGAGCTTGCACTCTTGGTTCCTGGGATGATTAGCATGAGAGAGCAGAGGGAGCAGAGCAGAGAGCAGAAAGAGGCCATGTGGCCAGGAGAAGCAGCCAAGATGGAGGAGTACTGAGTGAGATGCCAGTTTGTGTAGAGTTTGTATCTGGGATAAGGAAGGAGATGGGGAACTGAGGAGAATAAGGCTGGTGAGCTAGAAACCTTTGATTCTAGGAAACTCGGATAAGTCAGTGGCTTTGTGAGCACTGAATGTGAGTGGGTTTTGGAGCCCAGTGTGTATTTTTACTTGCCCGCCGGGTGCAAGCTAGAATTAAAGATGACAGCCCATCTGCTTTTGGCTCCATTGTTTCTTTACCAACTGTCCGAATCCAATGCGAACCTGCATGGGCCGGGCGGCTGCTTTGATGGTCCTGGCCCTGGCTGCTGGCTTTACAGGGCTGAACTACACATCTCAGGAAGCAGGGACAGTGATGGCCAAGGCACAGAGGGGGTGCTACAGGGGAGGAAGAAACCTTCTTCTACTCTTCAGGTTTCTTCTGCTGGATCTGAAAATTAAATCTATATGAGAAAGATTAACAAGAGAAAATAACCAAGTTTAATTACTGTAAAGCCAGTAGCCATGGCCACCATCACAGCTGCCTGGCCCATGCAGGTTCGCATTGAATTTGGACAGATGGTAATTGTTGGGTAGATAAAATATATTATGCTCACTTTGTTAAAGATGGCGCTGCCCATGTGGAGGCCATCACCCAGGTGATATTAATGTGTGTTGGGAGCGGGCTGTTGGTAGGCAGGATCCTTGTAGCCTGGGGCTTGGTTTTAGGATTAAGTCTTTCCCACCCTTTTTGATATGGGGTGGTGCAATCCCATCATGCCCCAGATAAGTGATTTTGTATTAGAGACTTCCCTATTTTGTATATTGGATTAAAGGTTTGGATTTCTACACTATAAAATGGGGGCAGAACAGGAGCTTGCTCTCTTAGTTCCTGAGATTAGCATTAAAGGAGAGAGCAAGAGAGAAGAGCAGAGAAAGGCCACATGGAGGAGGCCAGGAGAAGCAGCCAAGATGGCAGAGTGCTGAGTGAGAAGCCAGTTTGTGCAGAGTTTGTGCAGGGAGAAGGAAGGAGATGGGGAACAGAGGTGAATAAGTCGGTGAGCTAGAAACCTTTGATTCTAGGAAACTTGGATAAGTCAGTAGCTTTGTGAGCACTGAATGTGAGTGGGTTTTGGAGCCCAGTGTGTGTTTTTACTTGCCCGCCAGGTGCAAGCTAGGATTAAAGATGATGGCCCACCAGTTTTTGGCTCCGTTGTTTCTTTACCGACTATCCAAATCCAATGCAAACCTGCATGGGCCAGGCGGCTGTGATGATGGCCCTGGCTACTGGCTTTACAGTATTAAAACAATGGAGCCAAAAACTGGTGAGCCATCACCTTTAATCCTAGCTTGCACCCGGCGGGCAAGAAATACACACAGTGGGAAATACTTCTCTTTCCATTCAGGGCTCTTAAAGCCACTGACTTATCCGAGTTTCCTAGAATCAAAGGTTTCTAGCTCACTATCCTTATTCACCTCTGTTCTCTATCTCCTTCTCTCTGCAAACTGCACAAACTGGCTTCTCCTTCAGCACTCCGCCATCTTGGCTGCTTCTCTTCTCCTCCACGTGGCCTTTCTCTGCTCTCCTCTAGCATGGGCTCCTCCCAGAATGTAATCACTCTTCACCCAGAACAACATGATCTCTCCTTTTAAAACCTTTTGGCACGAAAGCCCTCCCCCAACACACATTAATATAGTCACGCCCATCCCAAGCAAGAAGAGCAATGAATATTATCACCTGGGTGACGGGCTCCCACGTGGGCAGCATCATTTTTAACAAAGTGAGCATAATATATTTTATCTGCCCAACAATTACATATGTGTGTATGGGAATCTCCAATGTACACGAGAAAGTCAAAGATACCCCCCTCCACCACCACCACCATATATATGACAAGTTCAGAGACAGAAAGTTTAATGAAGTATATGTGAAATTCTCAGCTAAGGATGAGGTAAGATGCCTTGGGGCTCGAGAGAGAAGGAAAGTCATTGCAGGAAGAGCAGACATTCAGTAATTAGATGTTTGCCCTGCCCTATAGATAGGTCATAAAAGGTTATTTCTGGTAAGTCTTTGTAGGTTTGCAAATATGATGTTTATGTTTGCTCGCTTATATAATAGTTTGCAATGAGTGTGGGAGACAGGCTGTAAGCTGGCAAAGTCCTTATAGGCTTAGTTTTAAGACTAAGCCATTCCCACCCTTTTAATACTAGGATCTTTTCAAAACAAGGCTTTCCCCCACACCCTTGACTGTTGCATGATGTGGGGTGGTGCACTCTCATGAGGAATCCCATTTATTATTGTATCAAAGGCTTCCTTATTTGTATATTGGCTTAAAGGCTTTAATTTCTACACTATAGAATAAGGCAGACCAGGGGCTCTCTCTCTCTCAGATCCTGCATTAGCATTGCAGAGGAGAGGCAACCAAGATGGTGGAGTGCTGAAGGAGAAGCCAGTTTGTGCAAAGAGAAGGAAATGGGGAACAGAGGCGAATAAGGCTGGTGAGGCCTTTGATTCTAGGAATACTTGAATGAGTCAGTGGCTTTGGGAGCCCTGAATGGAAAGGGAAGTGTTTTCTCACTGTAAGTATTTCTTGCCGGCTGGGTGCAAGCTAGGATTAAGCTTATGGCCCACCAGTTCTTGGCTCCGTTGTTTCATTACCATATGTTCAAATCAAACCTGAACCTGCGTTGGCCTGGCGGCTGTGACAGTGGTCGTGGCTATTGGCTTTACAGTCTTGTTATGGGCAAGGCCCCTAATTTAAATTCTTTAAGAGAACGGTAAAAGTTTCACATGAGCCCACTGGGTCTCAACTGCCTTCAGCTCAAAACAATCCACATGCCAAAGTGGTACACCTTGGAGAGGCCTGTTCTGTACCCCTTCAGTAGCATGTGGACCATGTTCAAGGGAAGCCAGAATCAGGTAAGGGCAGATCTGTCTGCCCTGCCACTGAGGCCCATGCTCAGGTGGAACAGGGATTTGGTGCCTAGCCTGGATATAGGATGTGCCCAGGCTCACCACCAAGATGGATAAAACCTGTAGTCATGGAAACAACCTCCTTCCTAGGTCTCTGCCCTCACTGGGCAGGACTGGCCCCCAGACCCTGACCTCCTTAGATCTGCCCCCAGTCTGTAGCTTCCCTGGGTTTTTAGCTCTGATGCCTCAACAGCCCCTTGGTCAAAAAATCAGCCTGAACAATTCCCAGGCACTCTCACTCAGACCACTCTGAGCCCACAGGCCACTAAAAAGCAAGTCAGGCCCTTTGTCCATGTTCCTCAGCACTGTGAGCTTAAATGGGGCAACTGGCCAGTTTCATATGAGAATTGGCCTTATACACTGAGTTTTTCACTTTAATTATTATGCTATGACTATTAAAATGTATATAAGGGCTAAGATTTACTGAACACTATGCATTTTTATATACTTTTTTTTTTTAACAAGAGAGACAGACAGATAGGAAGGGAGATGATAAGAAACATCAATTTGTAGTTATGTCACTTTAGTTGACATTGATTTCTTCTCATAAGCGCCTTGATTGGGGGACTCAACCTGAGCCAGAGACCCCTTGCTCAAGCCAGCGACCATGGGCTCATGTATATGACCCCTCCTTCAAGCTGGCAAGTCTGTGCTCGAGCCAGATGAGCCTGCGCTCAAGCTAGTAACCTCAGGGGTTTCAAACCTGGGACCTCAGCGTCCAAGGCCAACACTCTATCCACTGTGCCACCACTGGTCAAGCCTGATGTAAGGCCAGGGGCCATGGCCATCATGGCCACGCAGGTTCCCGTTGTACTCGGGCAGACGGTAAAGGAACTGTGGATCCAGAAAATAGTGAGCCATTCCATTTATTAAAGTCTTATAATGGTGTATAAGCAAACAGGCAGGGAAGACCTTCAGCACTCCAGACTCAGCCAGATTCACAGGCCCCCACCAGCCTCAGCAGGGCTCAGCCAAACAGGTGAAATCTCAGGGCTCCCTCAGCTCTCTCTCTCTCTCTCTCTCTCTCCACTCTCCAGCAAACAAGCTGGGGGGAAAAACCTTCTCCAACAAACAATAGCAAACACCACTGTGGCAGGCTGTAAAGCCAATAGGCAGGGCCACTATCACAGCCGCCTGGCCAGTGCAGGTTCGCATTGGATTCGGACAGTCAGTAAAGAAACAACGGAGCCAAAAGCTGATGGGCCATTGTCTTTAATCCTAGCTTGCACCCGGCGGGCAAGTAAAAACACACACTGGGCTCCAAAACCCACTCACATTCAGTGCTCACAAAGCTACTGACTTATCCAAGTTTCCTAGAATCAAAGGTTTCTAGCTCACCAGACTTATTCACCTCTGTTCCCCATCTCCTTCCTTCTCCCTGCACAAACTGCACAAACTGCACAAACTGGCTTCTCACTCAACACTCCGCCATCTTGGCTGCTTCTCCTGGCCTCCTCCATGTGGCCTTTCTCTGCTCTCTCTGCTCTCTCATGCTAATCTCAGGAACCAAGAGAGCAAGCTCCTGTTCTGCTCCCATTTTATAGTGTAGATTCAAAACCTTTAATCCAATATACAAAATAGGGAAGTCTCTAATACAAAGTCACTTATCTGGGGCATGATGGGATTGTACCACCCACATCAAAAAGGGTGGGAAAGGCTTAATCCCAAAACCAAGCCCCAGGCTACAAGGATCCTGCCTGCCCACAGCCTGCCCCAACACACATTAATATCACCTGGGCAACAGCCTCCACATGGGCAGCGCCATCTTTAACAAAGTGAGCATAATATATTTTATCTGCCCAACACAGGCAATTCATATTTGCAATCTGCCACCCTGATGGCAAGTACAAAGCCTTCCATAGAAGGCTATACACACACGTTGCTGCCCCAATATAAGCAAGCAACCTAAAAGAAACACTTGTTTACCCAACACCTATATTCTTTATTTAACTTTCTTATAACACTTTTGCAAGGTAAAAATTACCTCTCCATTTTATTGAGGACCTGTGATTTTTTTTTTTTTTTTTTTTTTACAGAGGCGGAGATAGACAGGGACAGACAGGAACAAAGAGAGAGATGAGAAGTATCAATCATTAGTTTTTCGTTGAGCGTTGCGACTTCTTAGTTGTTCACTGCTTGCTTTCTCATATGTGCCTTGACCGTGGGCTTTCAGCAGACTGAGTAACCCCTTGCTGGAGCCAGCGACCTTGGGTCCAAGCTGGTGAGCTTTTTGCTCAAGCCAGATGAGCCCGCATTCAAGCTGGCGACCTTGGTGTCTCGAACCTGGGTCCTTCCGCATCCCAGTCCAACGCTCTATCCACTGCACTACCGCCTGGCTAGTTTTTTTGTTTTTTGTTTTTGAAAGGCCATAGTTAATCAGTGACTGAGATTCAGTCATTCATCCCCTTATCCCTTCACTACTTCAACCTTTTCACTACCTCTCTCTCCAGCCCTTGTACCAGGCATAGAAGGTTGAGATTTGAATACAGGGCCTCTCCAATCTCATTTCCTTGTCAGACATTCAGGTTCCATGTCCAGTAGCCTTTATTGTTATTGTGAGACTTCAGTGCTGAATGTTTTATCTATGTCTTCACATGTAATTCTCCTAACAGTGTACCTGAAGGGAATCTGTTGCCTCATTCTACAGGAAAGAAAACAGAGGCCCAGAAAGCAGAGTGATTTGCCTAAGATTACCCCACTGGTAAGGGGCAGATTCCAATGGGGTGGAACCTTACATGTTTAATTCCCACCACATTCCAGTCTCACTGTCTCTGGCTCATGTTTGTTCTTGGGTTCTTCCATTCTTCTGGCTGGACCCTGGGGTTTAATTCTTCTCCATTGAAGTAGCCCTAATAACAAATAGCGCAGCTCCGCAGGCTTTGTGGGAGGAAGCCAGCAAAGGCAAGCAGCCTCCTCAGGAGCCTGAGTGTAGCCTTTATATGAGGAGCCCACTTCCCAGCCAGGGCACTGGGGCAGTCACGGACAGAAAGGGGACCTGCTTCATGCAGGGTGGATGCACAGTATGTCTAGGCCAGAAGTGGCCAGACAACCTGGCCACAGTCATGACCACTCCCTTCTCTTCTTCAGGAAGGCAGTGCTAGGATGCGTGAGTCCAGCATGCCCCCTAGGCTGTGCAGGGGCCAGTGGCTATCCTGGAGCACCCTCCCAACAGAGGGTGATGGGTGGGGATGCAGGCTTGCTGGGGCTGGGGCAGGAGAGTCAGGATACAGGAAGGGGCTTTGGGAGAAACTGAGACCAGCCCTCAGTTAGGCTGGGGAAGCTAAAGCCCTGTGGAGGGGAAGGAAGCAGCTAGGATGTAACAGGGGTCTGGAGAGGAGAAATGGAAGAAAAGAACATAGACAAACCAAGACAACAAGAGAAGGACAGAGGTGTGGACAAAAAAAGAGGTTCTACAGAAAGTAACCTCACTGGGTAATCTGATCATAAATTCCTACCTAAGCAGGTTACTGTGGGTAGTCACTCCAAGCCTAAATCTTCTTCAATAAAAGGTTTATCTTTGCTTTAGCAAATCCTGTCCATTGTTTCTTTGCATCTAGGTTACTACACCTTTGAAATGCCTCTTTTAAGACCTCCTCAAAAAATACACCCTCAATTATGAGACAGAAAGGGGGTGGGAAAGGTGAAAGGCAGTGTTGGGCAGATAAAATATATTATGCTCACTTTGTTAAAGATGGCGCTGCCCACATGGAAGCTGTAGCCCAGGTGATATTAATGTGTGTTGGGGGCAGGCTGTGGGCAGGCAGGATCCTTGTAGCCTGGGGCTTGGTTTTGGGACTAAGCCTTTTCCACCCCTTTTGATGTGGGGTGGTACAATCCCATCATGCCTCGAATGGGTGACTTTGTATTAGAGACTTCCCTATTTTGTATATTGGATTAAAGGTTTGGACTTCTACACTATAAAATGGGGGCAGAATGGAAGCTTGCGCTCTTGGTTCCTGAGATTATCATTAGAGGAGAGAACAGAGAGCGGAGAGAGGCCACGTGGAGGAGGACAGGAGAAGCAGCCAAGATGGCGGAATGTTGAGAGGCCAGTTAGTGCAGAGTTTGTGCAGGGAGAAGGAAGGAGATGGGGAACAGAGGTGAATAAGTCTGGTGAGCTAGAAACCTTTGATTCTAGGAAACTTGGATAAGTCAGTAGCTTTGTGAGCATTGAATATGAGTAGGTTTTGGAGCCCAGTGTGTGTTTTTACTTGCCCGCCGGGTGCAAGCTAGGATTAAAGATGATGGCCCATCAGTTTTTGGCTCCATTGTTTCTTTACCGACTGTCCAAATCCAAGGCGAACCTGCATGGGCCAGGCGGCTGTGATGATGGCCGCGGCTACTGGCTTTACAGGCAGAAACCACTAGCCTCACTGAAAAACAGGAGGCTAGTGTGTTCCAAAAGGAAAATTTATTTTAAAAGCACCAAGGTGCAGGTGGGCTGAGAGCAGCAAAGGGTTGTCAGCCCCGAGGGAAGGATCGGGCAGGGGTTATATGGACTCATCAAAGGGTCTTGGGCAAAGGCAGCTGCAAGATCGCTTCTTCTGTTTGTGGTTGGGAGTGGTGTCACAGTTCCTCAAAATCCTCTGCACTCTGAACCAATTGACCCTATCAGCATCCAGCTACCAGGGAGGTCTGAGCGGGATTACTGAGTAAGCAAGTCCTTCTTCCTCCCTCAAGCCTGCATTGTGGTTAAGATGGTGGCTGATTAGCCGTTTTATCTTTCAGGAGGTAGAAGAGGGTACTGGGTGGATAAATGGTGACAGAAAGAGACCTCACTTGGGGTGGTGAACATATGATGCAATGTACAGTTGATGTATTGTAGAACTGTACTCCTAAAACCTACATAATTCTATTAACCAATGTCACCCCAATAAATTCAATAAAATTTAAAAAGAGAGAAACCACCCTCAAAAGAGTATGTGATCTTGTTAACTATTTTGTAATCTAATCCCCACCTTGCTTATTCCCACTGTAAACATAAGAAATGTCCAAACCTTAAAAAATTTTTATGAGTTCATTTGAGCCAAACTGTCGGCAATTGCTGGCAGTTTCATCACTTTTTTTTTTTTTTTTTTTTTACAGGGACAGAGAGAGAGTCAGAGAGAGGGATAGACAGGGACAGACAGACAGGAATGGAGAGATGAGAAGCATCAATCATCAGTTTTTCGTTGCACATTGAGACACCTTAGTTGTTCATTGACTGTTTTCTTGTATGTGCCTTGACCGCGGGCCTTCAGCAGACCGAGTAACCCCTTGCTGGAGCCAGCGACCTTAAGTCCAAGCTGGTGAGCCCTTGCTCGAACCAGATGAGCCTGCGCTCAAGCTGGAGCTTTGGGGTCTCGAACCTGGTTCCTCGGTATCCCAGTCCGACGCTCTATCCACTGCGCCATCACCTGGTCAGGTACCACTTCTTTTATATATCAGAATCAAAGGGGAAGACGGAAGGGGGTTATATGAAATCCATCGGTGATAGATTAGGGAGTTGGGAGACAGCAAACCAGGAAAATCTCTGGGATTGGATTAAGAGGAAAACATATCTCTTGCAAGCCAGGTAAAGGATAGTTAACAGTTAAGAATTAACATGATAATAACTATGAGGAAATTTGTAGTCTCTGCTCTGGTGGGGTGGTTGCACTCTAAGGACTGCCATAAAATAAAATTACTCTTACATTTCAAAGGCATGTTATCAGGTAGTTATTATAGATGCAAAGAAAAGACAATAGGTTCAGTGAAAGTAAACATTGACCTTTATTAGAGAAAAATATCCCCTAGGACATGACTACCCACCTTGAACAGCTTTTAGTTAGAAAGTTTTCACTTCAGACCATCTTGTGTGGTTTTTTTTAGGTCCCTGAGACTGTAAACCCATCATGCAGGCCTCCCCTAAGCTTGTCAGCTTCAGCATGTGGCCTCTTTTTCATCCATACCACCTTAATTAATCTT
The DNA here is from genome assembly GCF_036850765.1 of Saccopteryx bilineata. NCBI lineage: Eukaryota > Metazoa > Chordata > Mammalia > Chiroptera > Emballonuridae > Saccopteryx > Saccopteryx bilineata. The sequence continues at coordinate 344,390,977 of NC_089490.1, read as the reverse complement.
CTCTATGTTCCGTCTTGTTAAAGCCAGTAGCCATGGCCACCATCACAGCCGCCTGGCCTGTGCAGGTTCACATTTGATTCGGACAGACAGTAATGAAACAACGGAGTCAAGAACTGGTGGGCCATTACCTTTAATCCTAGTTCACACCTTGCTGGCGAGAAATACACACTGTGGGAAAACACTTCCCTTTCCATTCAGGACTCCCAAAACCATTGACTTATCTGAGTTTCCTAGAGTCAAAGGTTTGTACCTCATCAGCCTATTCACCTCTGTTCCCCATCTCCTTCTCTCTGCACAAACTCTGCACAAACTGGCTTCTCCTTCAACACTCTGCCATCTTGGCTGCTTCTCCTCTCCTCCACGTGGCCTTTCTCTGCTCTCCTACTGAATGGGCTCCTCTGCCTCATTTTATAGTGTGGAAATCAAAGCCTTTAATTCAATATACTAACAAGAAAGTCTCTGATACAAAGTCACTTATCTGAGGCATATGGGATTCCTCATGAGATTGTACCACCCCACATCGTGCAACAGTCAAGGTTGTGGGGAAAAGCTTAGTCTTAAAACTAAGCCTTAGGCTATAATGACCCGGCCTGCTTACAGCCTGTCCCCCACACCTAATACAAACTATAAGTGAGCAAATATATATATATCATTTTTAAAAACTGATTTGACCAACATCTCCCCATTGAGAAATTCCAGACCAGAGAACCCAGTCTATGCAACTTCCCTGCTGTGGGTAAAATAAGTTTGCTAATATGATGTATATATTTGCTCGCTTATAGTTTGCATTGGGTGTGGGAGACAGGCTGTAAGCCCACAAAGTCATTATAGCCTAAGGCTTAGTTTTAAAACTAAGCCTTTCCCACCCTAAGTGACTTTGTATGAAAGACTTCTTTGTTTGTATATTGGCTTAAATGTTTTGATTTCTACACTATAAAATGGGGCAGACTGGGGGCTTGTGCTCTCTCTCTCTCTCTCTCTCCCTCTCTCTCCCTCTCTCTCCCTCTCTCTCAGTTCCTGAAATTAGCATTGCAGAGGAGAGGCAGTCAAGATGGCGGAGTGCCCAAGTGTCCGTCAGAGGACGAGTGGATTAAAAAACTTTGGTTCATATATACTATGGAATACTACTCAGCCATAAGAAATGATGACATCGGATCATTTACAATAACATGGATGGACCTTGATAACATTATACGGAGTGAAATAAGTAAATCAGAAAAAAAACTGAGATGAATCCATACATAGAAGGGACATAAAAATGAGACTCAGAGACATGAACAAGAATGTGATGGCAACAGGGGCGGGGGGGTTGGGGGAGGTGGGAGGGGGTGAAGAAGGAGAGAGGGGTTAGGGGAGGGGAGGGGCACAAAGAAAACCAGATAGAAGGTGACAGAAGACAATTTAACTTTGCGGGAGGGGTATACAGCACAATCAAATGTCAAAATAATCTAGAGATATTTTCTCTCAACATATGTACCCTGATTTATCAATGTCACTGCATTAAATTTAATAAAAAATATTAATATTAAAAAAAAAAAAAAAGATGGCGGAGTGCTGAAGGAGAAGCCAGTTTGTGCAGAAAGAAGGAGATGGGAAACAGAGGTGAATTAAGTCTGGTGAGGTACAAACCTTTAATTCTAGGAATACTCAGATGAGTCAGTGGCTTTGGGAGCCCTGAATGGAAAAGGAAGTGTTTTCCCACTATGTGTATTTCTTGCCCAACGAGTGCAAGCTAGGATTAAGGGTAATGGCCCACCAGTTCTTGGCTCCATTGTTTCATTACTGTCTATCTGAATCAAATGCGAACCTGCACAGGCCAGGTGACTGTGATGATGGCTGCAGCTACTGGCTATACATCTGCTCTCTCCAATTCAGGCCTTTGCAAAATCCTATTTGTTGGGCAGATAAAATATATTATGCTCATTTTGTTAAAGATGGCACTGCCCACGTGGAAACCCGTCGCCCAGGTGATATTAATGTGTTGGGGGTGGGTTGTGGGCAGGCAGGATCCTTGTAGCCTGGGGCTTGGTTTTAGGACTAAGCCTTTCCCACCCTTTTTGATGTGGGGTGGTTCAATCCCATCATGCCCCAGATAAGTGACTTTGTATTAGAGCAGGGGTCTGGAACCTATGACTCATGAGCCAGATGTGGCTCTTTTGATGGCTGCATCTGGCTTGCAGACAAATCTTTAATAAAAAAAATAAATAATGTTAAAAATATAAAACATCCTCATGTATTACAATCCATTCATTTCCTACTGCTCATGTTCATGGTTGCGGGTGGCTGGAGCTGTTATTACCTCCAGGGACAACATCAAATTTTTATTGGATAATGCATAATGTACACGGGTCATTGTATGGCTCTCACAGAATTACATTTTAAAATATGTGGTATTCATGGCTCTCTCAGCCAAAAAGTTTCCCGACCCCTGTATTAGAGACTTCCCTATTTTGTATATTGGATTAAAGGTTTTGATTTCTGCACTATAAAGTGGGGCAGACCGGGAGCTTGCTCTCTCGGTTCCTGAGATTAGCATTAGAGAGGAGAGCAGAGAAAGGCCACGTGGAGGATGCCAGGAGAAGCAGCCAAGATGGTGGAGTGCTGAGTGAGAAGCCAGTATGTGCAGAGTGTGTGCAGGGAGAAGGAAGGAGATGGGGAACAGAGGTGAATAAGTCTGGTGAGCTAGAAACCCCTGATTCTAGGAAAATCGGATAAGTCAGTAGCTTTGTGAGCACTGAATGAGTGGGTTTTGGAGCCCAGTGTGTGTTTTTACTTGCCCATTGGTGCAAGCTAGGATTAAAGGTAATGGCCCACCAGTTTTTGGGTCCATTGTTTCATTACCAACAGTCTGAATCCAATGCGAACCTGCATGGGCTGGGTGGCTGTGATGGTGGCCGTGGCTACTGGCTTTACAGGAGAGAAGACAGAACACCCCAAAGTTTTGGGCTTCCTGGGCAAGAGAAGGACTGAGTAGATGAGGTTGTCAGAGAGACTGACTTCCCCCACTCTCACCTCTTTGAAGATGGAAAACAGGCTCAGGGGGAAGAAATGACTTAGCCTAAGTTCACAGGGTTTTCAAGTCTACTATAAACACAGGCTCTCTCACTCATTTACTCATTCTTTTATTCAACAAGCTTTTATGAACTGAGCAGTTGCCATGTGCTAGATACTAAGGTACAATGATACATAGTAGATGGCTTCTACCCCATGGAGCTCACAGCCTGATGGGAAGGCAAGCATGACAACACAGTGTGGACCTAAAAAGGGCTACACACTAAACCTGACAAGCTCAGGGAGGCCTGCATGGTGGCCTTGCAAACTGAGACACCTAAAGTAACCATACAGGATGGTCTGAAATTCAAACTTTCCAACTAAAAGCAGTTCATGGCAGGTATTTTTCCAGTGGTGGGATTCAAATAATTTAACAACCAGTTCTCTGCCCTAATGGCTATTTTAAGTATACTGCTCACAAAAAGCAGGGGATATTTCAAAATGAATATGAAGTGATAATAGAAGCATTTGATTTTTTTTATTAAATAAGAACATCAGTAAAGCAAACAAGTCAAAGAAAGTTGTTTGATTATGCAAATAAATGCAAAACCAACTTTTATTTCATTGGTGAAAATGTACTGTATGCAAAAGGCTGAAAATACTGGAGTATCTGCATGTTCCCTGATCCCCTAATTTTTGTGAGCAGTGTATAAAAAATATAATATACCAAAAGGTAGTTTATTATTTCATGGATTTGATACTTAAATAAGAACCATAAAAGTGGTACCCAAAACTAGATTGTGTTATAAAGAGTTTTAAAATATTAATGAAAAAATATTAAATAATACCTGACAATAAACAATAAAACTTTTATTTAAGATATTTCCATATTGCTTTTTCTTTTTTAGTGTTGTCTTTTTGTTTGAATTTTTATTTATTAATTTTAGCCAGAGAAGAAGGAAGAGAAAAAGAGAGAGAGAGAGAGACAGGAACATCAATCGATTCCTGTATGTGTCGTGATCAGGAATCAAACCAGCAACCTCTGCGCTTTGGGCTGATTTTTTTTTTTTTTTTTTGGTGGCAGAGACAGAGTCAGATAGGAACAAACAGACAGAAAGGGAGAGAGATGAGAAACATCAATTCTTCGTTGCAGCTCTTTAGTTGTTCATTGATTGATTTCTCATATGTGCCTTGACTGGGGGGGGCTACAGCAGACTGAGTGACCCCTTGCTCGAGCCAGCGACCTTGGGCTCAAGCTGATGAGCCTTGCTCAAACCGTGCTCAAGCTTGTGACCTCGGGGTTTCGAACCTGGGTCCTCCGCATCCCAGTCTGACGCTCTATCCACTGCGCCACCACCTGGTCAGGCCATATTGGTTCTTGACTGGCATCCTCACTTGTAAGTTTTTTCACCTATGGACAAAATGAACATTACTATGGCGCTTTTATACGTTGTTGCACAGATGTATGTTAAAAGTGTTAAAAGAAGAACAAGGAATGTATATTTGTGATTTCCACATTGGGTAGCTGGCCAGGTACCCACTTTAGAGATAATCCTGATTACAAGTGTCATTTTAACAACCAGTTCACTGAACTCAAAAAATTAGATATTGGTTCTGCTGAACCAGTGCAAATGAGCTGAACCCACTACCTGTTGCAGGAAGCGATATCAACAGAGAAAACACTCAGACCACTTAATAAAGGAAGGAGGAAACACTCAGACCACTCAATTAATAAAAGAAGGAGAATTTATTAGTAGCTGGTGGAGCACATTAGATTAGTAGCACCAAAGCACCAGCGCTCCTAAATTAGATTTTCTTACAGATTATATACTGTTGGGCAGATAAAATATATTATGCTCACTTTGTTAAAGATGGCGCTGCCCACAAGGAGGCCGTCACCCAGGTGATATTAATGTGTGTTGGGGGTGGGCTAAAGGCAGGCAGAATCCTTGTAGCCTGGGGCTTGGTTTTAGGACTAAGCCTTTCCCACCCTTTTTGATGTGGGGTGGTACAATCCAATCATGCCTCAGAGAAGTGACTTTGTATTAGAGACTTCCCTGTTTTGTATATTGGATTAAGGGTTATGAATCTATACTATAAAGTGGGGGCAGAACAGGAGCTTGCTCTCTTGGTTCCTGAGATTAGCAGAGGAGAGAGCAGAGAGCAGAGAAAAGCCATGTGGAGGAGGCCAGGAGAAGTAGCCAAGATGGTGGAGTGTTGAGTGAGAAGCCAGTTTGTGCAGTTTATGCAGGGAGAAGGAAGGAGATGGGGTACAGAGGTGAATAAGTCTGGTGAGCTAGAAACCTTTGATTCTAGGAAACTCGGATAAGTCAGTAGCTTTGTGAGCACTGAATGTGAGTGGGTTTTGGAACCCAGTGTGTGTTTTTACTTGCCCGCCGGGTGCAAGCTAGGATTAAAGATGTTGGCCCATCAGTTTTTGGCTCCGTTGTTTCTTTACCAACTTTCCGAATCCAATGCGAACCTGCATGAGTGTTGGGCAAATGAGTTTGTAAATATGATATATGTGTTTGCTCGCTTGTGGTTTGTGTTGGGTGTGGGGGAAGAACTGTGGGCAGGCAGGGTTGTTGTAGCCTAGGGTTTAGTTTTGAGACTGGGCTTTTCCCCACACCCTTGACTGATTGTATGATCTTGGTGGTGCACTCTCATGAGGAATCCAATTATGCCTCGGATAAGTGGCTTTGTATCGGAGACTGCCTTGTTTGTATATTGGATTAAGGGTTTTTGATTTTCTACACTATAAAGTGGGACAGACCAGGAGCTGGCTCACAGTTCCTGCTATCACGATTGCAGGAGCTTCCCTGATCCCTTGCCCTTCATGGGAAAAGCTGGTTTTCTGCTTTTCCCTTGTCTTCTTTTGTAGTTTGCCTGTCTTGGTGAGACACCAATAAATAGGATGGCCCACCATCCTCCAACTCCACCATTTCTTTACCGTCTGCCTGAATCCAATGGGAACCTGCATATGAATGGCCACGATGGCGGCTCCTGGCCTTACAATGAGCCAGGCGGCTGCTGTGATAGTGGCCCTGGATACTGGCCATACATATACCTTTACGGTATCTAAGCAATGGGTGCGTGATTCCTTTGTTAAGGAATCCCAGGACTCTAGGAGAGGGGAGGAGGAGATTCGGTGGGGTCAGCAAGGGGGAGAGGTTTCCAGATCATTGGTTGTAGCTACGACAGATCCTGCTTTTCTTGCTTTGTGTTGCAAGTGGTGATAAGCAACCATTTAGAGAATTATGGGATATAGTTAATTTATAACTGGCTGACTCAGTTATCCCTGCTGGCTCCTTTCCTTGTTTTCTTCTGGTTTCTCCCCTCTCAAGGGAGAAGGGAGGCTTGCTCCCTCCTCAATACCTGATAACATACCTCTGAAATGTAAACTCAACATGCCTTTGAAATATAAAAGTAATCTTCCACTGACCTAGCCAAAAAACATGGGCAAAAAAAAATAAAATAAAATCTGTCTTACTTGTAATGAAATAAATGCAAATTAAAACAAACAAACAAAAAGAGTAATCTTCCAGACCTCTCAGGGTGCAGCCATCACACTCAAACAGAGCCCACAAATTCTCTCATTGTTATTATTATCATATCATGAACTATTAACTATCTTTTCCCTGCCTATGAGAAAGAAGTTTGTGTCTAACCTGACCAGTGGTAGTGCAATGGATAGAGCATCTGCCTTGGATGCTGAGGACCCAGATTCAAAATGCCAGCGTCATCCTGTTTGAGTGCAAGCTTGCCATCTTGAGTGCAGGATCTTGAGTGCATGGCTTGAACATGGGATTATCAACATGCTCCTAAAGGTCATTGGCTTGAGCCAAGGTCACTGGCTTGAGCAAAGAGTCACTGGCTTGGCTTGAGCCCCACTCCACCCCCCACCCCCCATCAAGGCATGTATGAGAAGCAATCAATGAACAATTAAAAGTGACACAATTACAAGTTGGTGCTTCTCATCTCTCTCCCTTCCTGTCTGTCTCTCCTTTCATCAAAAAAATATAAAAAAAGATGAGTCTATACATTTTACTTTTTATCCAATCCAAGAGATTCTCCCGCTTTGCTTTCTCCTGCTTCCTTAATCTGTCGTCAATGAATTTCATGCAAACCTACTATATCTTCCCCTTTAATTCTAGTAAGTGGTGCAACTGTCTTTTTCCAGAGCATTTTCTCAATCCATTGAGATTTTGTTTCCAGCAATAGTCTATAGTTTGGCTCAGATAAACTCACAAAAATTCTTACAGGTTTGGACATTTCTTCATTTGCTTTTTTTTTTTTTTTTTTTTTTTTTTTAGATTTTATTTATTCACTATAGAGAGGGGAGAGAGAGAGAGAAGGGGGAGGAGCAGGAAACATCAACTCCCATATGTGCCTTGACCAGGCAAGCCCAGGGTTTTGAACTGGCAACCTCAGCGTTTCCAGGTTGACACTTTATCCACTGCACCACCACAGGTCAGGCAGATTTGGACATTTCTTACGTTGACAACTGCAAACTTAATGCTGTGATAAAAGGAAGCTTAAGGTGTGAAAGCCAGTCTGAGGGTTCAAGGGCAGCTCCCTGTGGAGGGAAATCAGGGCTACATTGAGAGGCAAGTAGGAGCTAATGGGAGAGGATAGGGAAAGCATGCCAAGTAGAGAAAGCTGACCCAACAGAGTACACTGCATGAGGTCACAAAGTTCAGCACATTGTGTGCTCCAGTGCACAAGGAAGCTGTAATGTTTTCTTTGTTACTTAACTGACTTTCCTCCCAAACCACTCACCCCTTGGTTAGCAGGGGGAAAATGACCATGTCATCTAATGTGGTATAAAGCTTAGTTTGATCTGGTCACTTAAACAGTCCCTATAAGGAATATTCACTCTGTCTTGTATAAAAATGCTCTATTCCTCAGGTGGTTCCTACCTCCACTGCCACTCTAGGTGTGTATGTGTAGAAGGGGCCTTAGTGTGAGCAATCAGACAGATACCGGCTTGCCTTGAAGAGGCAGATGTGGTCTGTATTTCTCTAGGATGATCCTGTACCTGCCTGGTTACTGGGCTCCTCGAAATAATGAGCTGGGAGTCTTCTCTCAACCCACGTCATGCCCCAGTGGTGGCCCTGGCTGACCTGGCTACACCTTGGCTCAAGATGCCTGCAGAACCACAGTCTCTGCCTTGTCTTCCATTAACGCCCTGTGTAGTGGTCTCCCCTTAGCCTTTGTGTTCACCCTCCTGCTTTATTAGCTCGCTGGCTCTCAGTTCAACCTCCAGGTCACTTAATGCAAGACAGCCCAGAGAAACAAACCCTCAGGTTTTCTTCTCTTGGATCACCAATAAGTCCAAGTTACAAGGCTTACACACCCCTGTTGTTGCATGGTATTGCATAGAATGAATGTACCACCCCATTTGTACATTTTCCTTCACTTTTTCACTCTTATGAACAATCCTGTAATAAACATCTTGCACCTCCCTTTTTGTGTACATATGCAAGTGTTTCTCTGGGGTGGATACTGAGGAGTATATTCTTAGGTCAAATATAACAAGGTGTGTGTAGTTAAATTTCTGATAAGAGTCTGCCAGTTTGCCTCCAGAAAAGCTATACCAACTTTCATTGTCAGAAACTCTTATCAACATTGAATATTGTCAATATTTTTCAAAATTGTTAATCTGATGGGTGAAAACTAATTCCCCGATCAATGATCATTTTAAACTTTTGTTTCCCTGAGGAGCGGCAGGATGAGTATTTTTGCAGTGGAAATCTTCTTTATTTCTTTTGTGATTTCCCTTTTCAAACACTTTTTTCAGGTTTCTATTGGCTTATCTGTCTTTTCTTATTGATTTATAGTTATCATATTTCTATTTTCTAGACATTGATTTTTTTCTAATACATGTGGCAAATATTTCTCTTGATTTGTTGTTTGTATTTTAAACATTATATTGTCTCTTATTACAAAGGAGTTCCTAACTGATATGTGCCTAAATATAGCAAACTTATCCTTTAGGACTGTTATCTTTTCTTTCTTTCTTTTTTTTTTTTTTTTTTTTTTTTGTATTTTTCTGAAGCTGGAAACGGGGAGAGAGAGTCAGACAGACTCCCGCATGCGCCCGACCGGGATCCACCCAGCACGCCCACCATGGGCGTCGCTCTGCCCACCAGGGGGCGATGCTCTGCCCCTCCGGGGCGTCGCTCTGCCGTGACCAGAGCCACTCTAGCGCCTGGGGCAGAGGCCAAGGAGCCATCCCCAGCGCCCAGGCCATCTTTGCTCCAATGGAGCCTTGGCTGCGGGAGGGGAAGAGAGAGACAGAGAGGAAGGAGGGGGGGGGTGGAGAAGCAAATGGGCGCTTCTCCTATGTGCCCTGGCGGGGAATCAAACCCAGGTCCCCCGCACGCCAGGCCGACGCACTACCACTGAGCCAACCGGCCAGGGCCTCTTTTCTTTTTTTAATTGAAATAAAAATTTGCTCGGGTATCCAATCTGGACTTACTTGGGGAGAGCCCTCCGAAATTGTCCCCTGCACAAAAGCCTTAGTCCAATTTTTCCAGCAGTTAGAAAGCACCTGTGTCCAAGCAGCCTGTGCCACCGTGGCTCCTGCCTGCTACCCCTACCCCGCATCACCGTACGGGAACCTGGCCCCCCAGGTCTGACAGCAGAAGCAGGGCCCTCTGCCAAGCCAAATGTTCTTCCAAAGGGTCATCCTGCCACCTCCACACCACACTCAGATAATCACACACATACTTGGGCTCCTTGCCTGGCAGGTCCCCTTGTTGGGCCCATGGCTACCAGCAGTCCTAGCAAGGAGAGATTTGGCCTCCAATCTCCTTCAGATAAAAATTTAGTACCTTTCCCTGGCCAGTTGGTTCAGTGGTAGAGCATTGGCCCGGCATGTGGAAGTCCTGGGTTCGATTCCCGTCCAGGGCACACAGAAGAAGTGCTCTTCTGCTTCTCTACCCTTCCCCCTCTCCTTTCTCTCTATCTCTCTCTTCCCCTCCTTCAGCCAAGGCTCCACTGGAGCAAAAGTTGGCCTGGGTGCTAAGGATGGCTCCATGGCCTCTGCCTCAGGCACTAGATTGGCTCCGGCCGCAATGGAGCAATGTCCCAGATGAGCAGAGATTGCAATCCCTCTGGTGGGCATGCTGGGTGGATTCTGGTTGGGCACATGTGAGAGTCTAACTGCCTTCCTGCTTCTAACTTCTGGGGGGGAAAAAAGGGGTTTTTGGTACCTTTTTCTTCTTCGGGATCTGGCAGCTTTTCCTTTTCAACCCACAAAACACTCTAATTACATTCCCTCTCTCTGACCACGCTGCTCGTCCCACCCAGGGACAGGTTGCTCCATACTCCCTTCCACTCCTGTCAAAGGGCGGCTGTGTCTCCCAGAGTGGGCGGAAGAAGAATGCTCCAGCTCACACCCAGACAGCCTCAGCCCACAGGGAGGCTCTTAGGGGGCCCTTTCTCAGTTTTCCTTCCCAGGCAACCCCAGAGCCAGGGAGTCAACTTGCTTCCAGTGTCTGCCTTCTCAGCAACCTTGACCCACTACCCCTCGCCCCAAAGAACCCCTCACTTTCCTAGGAGAGCAGGTGCAGGGGATGTTCCTAATATGAAGGTTCCAAGAAAAGCCACAATTGGAGATTCCAAAGTTATTGTCTGCTTATAACTTTTCTCATTAAGGAATATATAATTTAATTCCTTACAAGACCCTCCTTCTGATACAAGACCCTCCTCCTTCAGTGCCCATCTGAATTCCACGGTGACCACTAAGACCTAGACATCCAGATAGCACACATCAGCCACTGTGCCTGAAATGCCGCCATGTGTGAACTCCATTCTACTGTGTAAAACCTACCCCTTTCCTCTCTGTTTCTCAAACGTTAGGGAGCACGGGAACCACCACGATAGGATGGAGTTTTTTCCTGATTGCATGACCTTTAGCAAGTTATTTCCCCATCTTGGATCACCTTTTTTTTTTTCCTCCATAAAATGGGGATAATCATCTACCTGCCAGGGCGATGATGAAGGGGAACAGAGTTACACATGAAGGACCAAGTGCAGTGTCCAGGTGAGTCCTGCTCTTTCCTTCTTCCATGCTTGGTCCTCTCCACTCCCACTCTTGCCAGAGGCCAGATCCTCTGCATGGATGGATCCAGTGATCGCCTTTGCTGTGAAACCTAAGCCAGGGCCGTGTTTGCTTTGGGTGACCCGGATTTCTCCCTGGCCCGTGACATTAGCTTCCCCCTCACCTTTCAGCCTGCAGGACCCCTCAACCCAAGACAGCAAATGACCCTGCAAAAAAATTAAACTGGAGGTCTGTGGTGGCACAGCAGATAAAGTGTCAACCTGGAACACTGAGGTTGCTGGTTTGAAACCCTGGGCTTGCCTGGTCAAAGCACAAATGGGAGTTGATGCTTCCTGCTCCTCCCCCCCCCCTTCTCTCTCTCTCTCTGTCTCTCTCTCTCTTTCTCTCCTATCTAAAATGAATAAATAAAATCTAAAAAAATAAATCTTTCTAAAAAGAAAAAAATTTAACTAGAGTCTCTTGGCTCAAAGCACTGAATTGGCTTACCAAGCAAGCTGACTGTTGGGTTTTCATTTGAAACGTACACTCGACTCAAAGTCTGAAGTCCAGTAATACATGATGGTCCTTGTATCTGAATTTTTTTTTAATCTAATGAGGTTCCTTTTGTGGGCACACAGTCTCATATACAAGCCTCATTCTCACTATACCCACAGTCAAGCCCACAGTCACACATACTCATAGCCAAGAATATATAATACAATCCAAGCAGTCTGAGTAGGGGGTGCAGTTGGCAATGAGTGGACAGGATACAGAACTCTGTGATGTGGGAGACATCATAATTCTGCACAAATGCGATTCTGTTTTAACTCCCACTCCAACAAGAGAGGGACACTTCCAGCTGGAAGGAGCTTTGATACTCCTCTCATCATAGCAACAATGGAAGATGCCTGCCTAGGAGACCCCTGACACAGGTTGGAGAAAGGGATGGGCTGGGTCAGCCCCATTCATGGGTGCACAGTGCAAACTTCAGGTTTCACTCCTGCTGTTGACAGAAATAACTCTGGTCAATTCAGGGCTTTCCCCCTCCCCTCCCGCATGGGGTGCTGGAGTTCTGGAGGTGGTTAGGGTGCATAGTGCCCAGGCAATGGCAAGAGCCACCTGTCTTTGGTCACCTTTGTTCCATAATGTCAATTCTCCCACTGCCCTCTCATTCCCACTGGGGCTTTGGTCACCAACATCTCTTCCTATTGGCTTGTGTTGAAAGGTCCACACTGTCATCTGATTAGACCCACTCTGACATTTGACATCTAACAAAAGTTCCTGCTTTGGCCTTTGTTCTAGAGCAGGTTTAGTCAACCTTTTTATACCTACCACCCACTTCTGTATCTCTGTTAGTAGTAAAATTTTCTAACTGCCCACCGGTTCCACAGTAATGGTGATTTATAAAGTAGGGAAGTAATTTTACTTTATAAAATTTATAAAGCAGAGTTACAGCAAGTTAAAGCATATAATAATAATTACTTACCAAGTACTTTATGTCAGATTTTTGCTAAGTTTGGCAGAATAAATCTTTATTAAACAACTTACTATAGTTAAATCTATCTTTTTATTTATACTTTGCATACATAGAAATTACATTAGTTAATTGAATTATTAGTGGGATCCCCGAGGCTGATGCTGGGAAACTAAATATTGAATATCCGGTTCAATTTTTGTGAGGAACAAATGAAGGTCTCCCCTTTCGGAAATATCCAGGCGGTTTCTTTCTTTTGTCATAATATGATTAATAGCACTAAATCCTGATTCCACAAGATATAGGTAGGGAAAGGTATCAATAAACTGAATACCATTTTTCACATATTTGGATATAAGACCAGCATTTTTTTTATTTTGCCATAGGTTTTCATATCCAGCACTGTCGAATTTATGTTTACTTTCTTCATCATATCTAATTTTTAACAATTTTTCTTGGCAAGTTGTATCAGCCTCTTCAATATTTGTAGTAAAAGGATTTTTCATCCAGGGATATACCTTCAATTTCAACATATCTTCAAATCGTTTTTCCATGTCCAATTTAAGTTCGTTGAGGTGGCTACTGAATCTGTCAATATCCTCTGGAATTACATCATCTTTATAGGTGATAATTGAGGAAACTGATGAAATTTTCTCTTCAATAGATTATGACGAAGTAGTTCAAATTTGTCAATAAATAATAGTACAATACTTTGGCAACCTATAAGAGTTTTATTAGCTCCTTGAAGCTGCAAATTGACATTGTTAAATCTCTTGAAAATATCTGCCAAGTAAAAGGCATCATTCTTTACTGTTTTTAACTGTTGACAGAGATTGATCTCATTATTACTTTCAAAAAATTATATGACACTATCATATAATGCTACAAATCTAACCAAAGATGTACCCTTTGACAGCCACCGAACTTCTGTGTGCAAAAGTAACTTAATAAAATCTTCATTATGTCCTGGCAAAGCTGCCGAAACATTCTATCATTCTTTGCATTGGATTTGATCTTGTTCATGGCTAGAATTATTATAGTTAATGATGAATAGAGACTTAAACTTAGATGTTTTCCTACAAGATGTTGTCTGTGCACCACACAATGAATACATAAAACATTTGGCACTTCCTGCTTCAAATAAGCAACAAATCCATGATAGTGACCTACCATTGATGGTGCTCCATCAGTAGTGCATGCAACAATACTATTCAAAGGAATATTATTTTTTGTAAAGTATGTTCTCACAGTATTAAATATAGGTAATCCTTTTGTATATGTGATGAGATTTATTGCAAATAGCATTTCTTCTCATAATATATTGTTTTCATCAAAATAGCGTACATATGCCATCAATAAAGCATCATTATCTGCAATGGTAGATTCATCCAATTGCATGGAAAATGAAGAGTTTTGAAGAATACATATAAGTTTGTTTTCAACATTAACTACAATTTCATCAATTCATCGCTTTACTGTGCTATCGCTTAGGGGCAACGTTTCTAAAATTTGAGGTATATCCTGATGCATTACGTTGAGATAAATTCTTTTATAGAGGGTATTATTACAGTTTCTCCAATATTATCACTTTTATCACTTTTTGCAATTATTTGTGAAATGTGATAAGTGGCAGTTAATCCATGTTTGTTTGTTGTATGTTGTTTCTTTTTATTTTAAAGAGACAGAGATAGATAAGAACAGACAGACAGGAACGGAGAGAGATGAGAAGCATCAATCATTAGTTTTTCATTGCGACACCTTAGTTGTTCATTGATTGCTTTCCCATATGTGCCTTGACCGTGGGCCTTCAACAGACTGAGTAACCCCTTGCTCAAGCCAGCGACCCTGGGTCCAAGCTGGTGAATTTTTGCTCAAACCAGATGAGCCCGCGCTCAAGCTGACGACTTCAAGGTCTCGAACCTGGGTCTTCTGCATCCCAGTCTGATGCTCTATCCATTGTCCGGCAGTTTCTGTCATAGAAAGAAATGTTGAACCATGGAGTTCTTTGTCTATAGGGTAATAGAACGATGAACTGCTAGTTTTTGGGTGACAATAGCGGTCATAAACTGCCAACTGGATCGGGCGGTGGGTGTGGACCCCGGGTCAGGTACCTGGCCACTCGCAGATACGGGCCAGGTGGTAGCGAAAGAGGTCGGGTGCGGTCCCAATACAAATGCCCTGTAACAGAGTCTGACCGCTGTCCTGATCTTGACTGGTCAACAGTTAGTCGATTAGTATGTAATCGGGGAGCCGTTTGGTTGCTCCGCTACAGCCTACTATGAAAGCTGGAATGCCCACTAGTGGGCGGTAGGGACCAGGTTGACTATCACTGTTCTAGAGGTTTGTGCATATCACAGATACTGAAATACAGATATAAATATAGATGATAGATAGATAGATAGATAGATAGATAGATAGATAGATAGATAGATAGTCTTTAAGGAATTGGAAGTGCACAAGTGATTGAGCAAACAAAAAGACCAGAGAAGGAAGTAGGAGACATATTGCCCCAGCCCCTCTAGGCCAGGGGTTCCAGGGCTGAATACTCAGTGTGTGAGCATCAGGCACTCCTGTGTCAGACACACTGAGATGTCAGGAGGCAAAGGAGCATCAGAGAAGTCAACCCCTCAGCCCTCAGCTGGTGGGATCCTTTGGGTCAGGACTACCAGTGCCATTAACCTCATGGCAAGTTGAGCACCCAGAAATAATGAGCTTGGAGGGGTTTAGGTGCAGTAATTAAATCAGGTCCAAAAGGAGCAGGCAGTAATTGAGTGCAGGGAAATGAGGCAGCAACCTCAGGTCCTGAAGGAAAACGGAAATACAGAGGCATTTATGTGGGCCTGTCAAAAGCTCTGGGGATGGTATGGAGAAGGGGTCAGGAGTCCACAACTGTAGCCTCCACTCAGACTCAGCAAAACTCAAAGCTGGAGGTCCCAGAAGCCTCTGCATAGCTGAGGAGGCAGGCCCAGAGGGAGGCAGGCCCAGAGGTAGGCAGAGGCTCCTTCACGGGCGTGTAGCTGAGCTGGAGTAGAAGCCAGGTCTCATGATAAATGGGCTCTACTACCTCCTCCTGTACCCCAGGAGTCCTAAAAGTCTGGGGCTGTGACTCACATGACTAGGGTTTTATTTCTTCATCATAAGATAATGATGCTAATGAGACCAAGGCACTGAGTCTCACTTTGACCCTGACTACAGCTCACATCCCCAAAAGACAAATATAATCTTAATAATAATTGGTCAAATTAGCAAAGTTAGCAAATAAATTTTCTGCTGGTTGATTTTCTGCTGGTTGGACTGCTTTCATCTCATCTGACCCACCCTCAGACCTATACAAGGAAGCTGGCAGCCCAGAGCCCATCTCAGGATGACTTATCAGTGGTTTTGAGCAATCCAAGAATAGCTGGGTTCCACACCTTCCTGGGTCCTGAGCACCCAGGATAGAGCTTGATCAGAGGCCTCAAGGATGCCTGATCAATGAATGAATAAATGAATGAATGAACTGACAATATCTCTTTTGCCTAGAATAATATCCTCATACCTACAGCAGAGCCTCACACTGAACAGAGCCAGGAGTGACATATAAGGTGGGTGGGTGGTGTCTTCCTTTTGCCCCTCTAGATCTGTTGTCTGCCTTTCTACACCCTGCTCTATGCCTCAGATGCTGACCTGAGGGACTGCACCAACTGGCTCCAGTGCCTTTTGGCTTCTGGTCAGGTCTAGCAAAGGGGAGTCCAGCAAGAGATGGAAGAATGAGAGGAAGGTAGGAAGCCAGAGTGCTTATTCCCCAGGCTCCTCTCTGAGTGGTGCCTCAGTCTGGTGCATCTCTGGACAAAGGGCACCACTCCTACCAGGTCCCTCTCCACAAGACTCTCTCTCCCCAGGTTTCATTAATATCTCCCTTCCTCACCCCTTCAGGTTCCAGGTAATATCAACTTTGCTTTTCCTGACTCTAGGATGCTGCAGGATCCTGTGTGGTTCCTTTCACACCACCCTCTCCTATCTTTTTTTTTTTTTTTTTAATTTTCTGAAGTTGGAAACAGGGAGGCAGTCAGACAGACTCCCACATGCACCCGACCAGGATCCACCGGGCATGCCCACCAGGGGGCGATGCTCTGCCCATCTGGGGTGTCGCTCTGTTGCCACCAGAGCCATTCTAGCGCCTGAGGCAGAGGCCATGGAGCCATCCTCAGCGCCTGGGGCAACTTTGCTCCAGTGGAGCCTCAGCTGCAGAAGGGGAAGAGAGAGACAGAAAGGAAGGAGAGGGGGAGGGGTGGAGAAGCAGATGGGCGCTTCTCCTGTGTGCCCTGGCCGGGAATCGAACCTGGGACTCCTGCACGCCAGGCCGACGCTCTACCACTGAACCAACCAGCCAGGGCCACCCTCCCCATCTTTATGCGTGGTCCCTTTATTAAGCCTACTTTGAACTATCCTAATTAAGTGAGAATCTGTTTTCTACTGGGATCTGTCTAATACAAATGGGTAAGTGATTGGATGGATGGATGGATGGATGGATGGATGGATGGATGGATGGATGGAACTAGTATAATGTAGTAGTTACTCCAAGTTTTATAGCCTGAATTTGTATCTTAACTCTACCATTTATTAGGTGTCTGAACTTAGAAAAGTTATATAATATCTCCAAGCTTTTTTTTCCTCTCTGCTGTAAAATGAGAATATAAATAGTAATGTACTCATAAGGCTGTTGTGAGGATCAAATGTGGGAATAAATGCAAAGAGCTGAGCATCTTGCTTGGCACATGGTAAGTGCTCAGTAAATAGTCACAGTTGCTACTCTGGCTGGCCAATCAAATGGTAAAATGAAGGCCCATAATGCTTCCCTCAGGAGCCACCTCAATTTCATGAACCAGGAGGTCAGCCTAGGTCATGGTGTACAACACATATAAGCTCTTTCTTTGGGGTTGCCTGACTTCACCCCCTTCCCCGAGCCTGGATGTGGAGAACGCTGTTGTTGTTTTCACTCCTCTCCTCTGAGCTGGGGGGTGGGGTACCTGAGGTGGGCGGACAGACAGCTCTTTCTCCTGTTGGGCATTACCATGGGTTTGGTCTTCTTTCTTTAGAATGGGAGTGGAGGAACATGACTGAGTACTCAGTGACATAAGTGACTGTGGCAGTTCAGGGGAAACTGTAGACACTGCAGCCCCCTAGCAAGCTTCCAACTCCAACCTTTCAGAAGATCCAATAAAGGTCAAGAGCAGCAGGCCTTTCTGTTGAGGGGCATCTCAGGCTCTGAGCTTCCCAGGAAGGCTTTCGAAGCCAGTCTGAGGCCAGGCAGAGAGCACACACCCTGTCACTAGGAAGGCAGCCTCCTACCCTACCAGGAGCAGCGCTGGACTCCTGGCACACTCACTTGGTGCCTGAGAGCCACCCACCCAGAGCCAGCCACACATGCGCTCTCCCATCCCCACTGTCAGTGTGGGTTTACTCGGACCCCCTCCGAACCAAGGGCCACCCAGACACTGGAAACACATATGAGACACACGTAGTCCCAGCCTTCAGTGCACGTCACACATCCAGAGGTGGTCAGAGCGAGAAATACCATATTTCCTCCCGTATAAGATGCTCCCATGTATAAGATACCTTAATTTGGGGGCTTGAAATTTGAAAAAAATGTGTTACATAATGTTATTAAACTCAAGTTTTATTCATCATAAAATTCATACAACTCCTCATCACTGTCAAAACTCCCATCCATGAGCTTGTCCTCATCTGTGTCTGATGACAAATCATTGTCTTATATATTGCCTCGTCCTCAGTTCCATCTATGGCATTTGAGATGCCACACTTCTTAAATGACTTAACAACAGCTATATAAGATGCATCCAGTTTTTAGACCCCAAATTTTTTGAAAAAGGGTATGTCCTATACATGAGGAGATATAGTAGTTGAGTTCCGCCCCTCCCTTTACAGATGTGAACAGTGACTCCAAGAGAGGGCAGACACCTGCTCAAGGCCACCCAGTGCTTTGGGACAGAACCTGTTCCAGCCTGGGTTTCCCAATCACCAGACCAGGGTTTTTTCACCTCTTGCGTCACCATGAGTTTTAGGACAGAAGACAATACGGGGCGGCTTTTGGCTTGGTGGTCAGGAAATTGAGGGATCTTAGAAACTGATCTGAATTCAAGGTCTGGCCCCACTACTGACTTGCTAGAAGGCATTGGCAAATCACCTGAGCTCTCTCAACCTCCATTTCTCTGGCTTTGAGATCAGAATAATGACACCTTCCTTGCAGAGAGAATAGAACGCCCCGTGTTGTGCCTGAATAGCATGTATTAGGTTGAACCATAAGAAATTGTTAGTTTTTCAAATAATGACTTCACCTAATAATTCTCATTTTATTAGTATTAGCATAGTCATCATTAACTGTGTGTTCTTGCACGTATTACTTTATATCTGTCTCCTCATCTCCCCAAAATGGCACAGAGTAGGTCCTCACTAAAGCTTAGTCACCTCCATCTCATTCCCCTTCTCATGCAGTCACTCTTCTGTGGATAGCCACAGGGGACCCTGACCTCTGTGCTGAGAACCACAGCCCCGTGGGGATGAGATGGAATTGTGACAGAAATGGGAGAAGAGTAAGGAGCTGGGTTATATAATCATCTTCTCAGAAAAGTTTTTCAAGTTAAAAGAAAAAAAAAAACAGGTCATGCTTTTAAAAACGTGACACAAGGCAACCCTAGCAAGTCATGCCTGGGACTTCTGGTGGACTTGGGGGACCGGAGACCAAAGCATTGCAGATGGGGCCTCTCCCTTTCCCATTTTCCCTGCCAACACTCTTGCAGACTCCCTACAGGATTTAACAAAAAGTTAGTTCAGTGTGTTCTGGGTCACAGCTGAGCAAACAGCCAAAATGTTCTCTTGGCAGCTGGATGCCACCTGGAGCCATAGCAGAACCAAAGACTGCAGAGCTGGAGGGCCCCAGCCTCTCTGAGTCCAGCCTTCTGCCCCTGGATCGGAGGCTGTCAAACACTGAGGGCAGAGGCCACTGCTCTCTAGGGATGGAGATGCCACCCCACCCCTAATTTCCCCTGCAAGGTTTTCTCTCATGCCAGTCAGGAAACCCTTGTGTCCAACCTCAGCCCTTCCTTTCTTTATCCAGTAATCAATAGCCCCTGACAGCATATTTGCTGGCCTCAGGGACTCAGGGACAAACAGAAGAGCCCTGTAGATTCCCTAGTCAGCCTCACTATTTCACACCCAACTCCTCCACCAGCCTCGACTCAGGTGAAGGCAGGACCCAGGTAGCACAGGGCACATGGGAGGTACTTCCTAAGTAGTTGTTCAATATTAAATAAAGGGATGAACAAATGAATGACTAGTTAGATTCCATAGGAACATTTTCAGTAACAACAAGCTCAGTGCTTTGCAAGTTGCCTTTTTCCCTGGAGAGAGCAGGTTGGAAGTGGTGGGCCTCCGATGAGGCAGGGGCAGCCCCCCCCCACACACACACACATACACACATACCGCCAGGTCTCCTGCCACTTCCATTAGAGAGACTATGAAACTTCCTTCCCACTAACCAGGAGCTGGGGGAGCCCCAGGTCTGGAAACTCCCTCTTGTCTGGCTCTGGGCTTATCCCATTGTACCCCACCTCTCCCTTAGGCCTGGACATAGCACTGTTTCTTGGAAGGAGGCAATGGCCGATGATTAGAAGTTCTGGAATTCAGCACAGGAAGTAGTTATTTGAACAGAGGAGAAAAAATGCTGACTGAAGAGTTAAGAATTCTGGATTCTTTTTTTTTTTAATTTTTTTATTTTTGTAGTTTTCTGAAGCTGGAAACGGGGAGAGACAGTCAGACAGACTCCCGCATGCACCCGACCGGGATCCACCCGGCATGCCCACCAGGGGCCATGCTCTGCCCACCAGGGGGCGATGCTCTGCCCCTCTGGGGCGTCGCTCTGCCGTGACCAGAGCCACTCTAGCGCCTGGGGCAGAAGCCAAGGAGCCATCCCCAGCGCCCGGGCCATCTTTGCTCCAATGGAGCCTTGGCTGCGGGAGGGGAAGAGAGAGACAGAGAGGAAGGAGGGGGGAGGGGTAGAGAAGCAAATGGGTGCTTCTCCTATGTGCCCTGGCCGGGAATCGAACCCGGGTCCCCCACACGCCAGGCCGACGCTCTACCGCTGAGCCAACCAGCCAGGGCCAAGAATTCTGGATTCTGATCCACACAGGCATGGGATGCAGGAACAGATAGAGCTGTGTTCAACTGCAGCTCTGATGTTTAGGAGCTGTTTGATCTAGCAACTCACT
Organism: Saccopteryx bilineata; assembly: GCF_036850765.1. Classification (NCBI taxonomy): domain Eukaryota; kingdom Metazoa; phylum Chordata; class Mammalia; order Chiroptera; family Emballonuridae; genus Saccopteryx; species Saccopteryx bilineata. The sequence goes on along the minus strand of NC_089490.1, from coordinate 344,370,198 downwards.
CTCCTCACTGAGCCTTGGTTTTCTCTTTTTAAGAGGGGATAATACAGCGGTAGAGCGTCGGCCTAGCGTGCGGAGGACGCGGGTTCGATTCCCGGCCAAGGCACATAGGAGAAGCGCTCATTTGCTTCTCCACCCCTCCGCCGTGCCTTCCTCTCTGTCTCTCTCTTCCCCTCCCGCAGCTGAGGCTCCATTGGAGCAAAGATGGCCCGGGCGCTGGGGATGGCTCTGTGGCCTCTGCCCCAGGCGCTAGAGTGGCTCTGGTCGCAACATGGCGACGCCCAGGATGGGCCGAGCATCGCCCCCTGGTGGGCAGAGCGTCGCCCCATGGTGGGCGTGCCGGGTGGATCCCGGTCGGGCGCATGCGGGAGTCTATCTGACTGTCTCTCCCTGTTTCCAGCTTCAGAAAAGAAAATGCAAAAAAAGAGAAGGGATAATAATATCTGCTTCAGCAGGTTCCTGTGAGGATTGCATGAAGAACAAGGAGAGTAGATATCCAGCCAGTATACAAAGATGCTAAGTTACTGTGTGGTCAATAGCTGCCTCTCAGAGCTCCCCTAAGGGCCCCTGACATCCAGCACACCACCCTACTCCCAGGACCAAGCAATGAAAAGGTTAACATCTAGCCCAGTAGTGGGTCTCCAGGACCCTGGTGACCCTCTGACTGGTTGGTACCCATATTAAACTAATGGCTATACAGAAATTCTCTGTAAACTGCCAGTGCTGGTGAACCCCCAGATCCACACCTCCTGCTCAGGTCCCTCCCCTGATGGTGTTACTCAGCCTGGCCTCCCGGGTTCCACCTGGAAATCGCATAGGCGCGGCATGCTACCCACTTCCAAACTGAACTGAGTCCTGCTCATCCATCCCAGGAACTGGCTCCACTCCTGCCCAGCTGTTTCAGGTAGCTTTCTGTCCCCTCCCTGGCAATCGTTTCCTCTAAGTCCTCCAGACCCATCCCTTTTTCCTGTCCCCACCCACCTTGTGTCATCATCATTCCTCTTCTAAATCAGAGCAACCTCCTCACCGACCTCTGGGCTCCAATCTCTCCATCTAGTTCATTCTCACACTGTGGGCAGAGCTACCGTCCAAAAGCAATGGTCTCTCTTTGTCCCCTCAATGAGAGGGCAGCCATCCCTGACAGCTTTCAGTGATGGTTGTTGCAGGTTGGGGTTCCTGGGCAAGGGAAGTCTCGGGTAAAGATTTGCTGGCAGAAGGTTTATGGGGGTTGATCTCAAGATCAATACCTGTGGGGGAGTGACTGAAACAGGACTGGGCAGTGGGACAGTTTGGGCTGTGATGCAGACTCTACAAGGGCCTCAGCCCACCTCTTGGGGAGCTCTGGAGCTGGAATGACTTTTCATAGTTGTCCCAAATTGAGGCACGGGGGCTAAGCCTTCACAGCCCTAGATGGACTAATCACTGGATGCCGGCCTGTCTCAGGGAAGAGGAGTAACATTACAGGAGGGGTAGCCTTCAGCCTAAGGTACTAGAAGGAACAGAGTTTCACTGTGAGTTGTCAGCCGTCATTAGGACGAATGCTCCCGTCTGCTGGCAGCGGCATGGGAAGCTGGGCAGTGTACCGCAGGGCCCACTACGAAGCTGCTTTGAATCGAGTAGATACTCAGGAATGTTTGTTTCGTGATGCATAGAATGTCATTGCCTTCAAGACACATTTTGAATGTCTTATTTGGCACACAAGGCTCTTCATGATCTGCCCCCAACATCCTCTCCATTCCACTTTTAACTCTCTTCCCCCCTTGCTTTCAACTTTCCAACCATCATGTGCTTCTTGCAGTTTCCCAACTCAACATGCTATTCACTCCTCTCTGCTTTGCACATGTTATTTCATCTGCCTGGAATGCCTTTAAGTGGAGAGAGAAATCCTATCCTCTCCTTCCAGCCTCTTCCTACTTGTCTATCAAGACTCAGGTTAAACTCTGCCTCTGCTGGGAAACCTTCTACTATTCCTCCAAACCTGGTGCTCCCACACACCCAGGGTGCAGCTGTTGGGTGCTGATCTTCGTCCAGGCTCAGATCCACAGTGCCTAGTGCCACGAGGGTCCTCAGTTACTTAAGACCCATTTGTGGAACCAGAGTAGGAGAGTCTCAAGAAATGGTATCCAGGCAGAAGAAAGAGTCAGTGCAAAGCTGGGAAGTGGGAAAGTACCCACATGCTGGGAGAGGACACAGCAGTGTCTCATACTGTCCAACATAATTGTTGTCATCCAGTTGCTTCACTCACTGCCATCATCATCGTTGTCGTCAAGGCTGCAACACTGAGTTCTTACTACATACCAGGCTCTGTGCCAAGTGCTTTACAGACACACTTCCCTTTAATTCTTGTTTTATCCTTACTATCAATAACCCACAATAGTGGGTCCTATTATTATCAACAGATATGGAAACTGAAGTGCGAGAAGGTTAAAAACTCAGACCAAGGACACGCAGCTGGAGAATGGTTTGTCTGACCTAAGGACTCTATTCACCTCACCAGCAGGCAGCTGGGTCACACTGATCTCACCCTCTCCTGCTCCTCCCATCACATCACTGACTAAATGGAAGGACATCCCACTGAGGACGTAGGATGGGCCCAGCTGCTGCCCCCAGAGACTGCGGAGAGGCCTTGGGAGGGGCTGGGGGAGGACATTCAGAATCACGTCTGTCCTTCTAGATCAGACCAAAACTGTGTTTGATTCAGCTATTTATGAGTGTTGCTGGAATGTTTGTCTCCTCCTTCTGTCTGTGAATAAGGAATCTGGAGCCCTGAAGGGGAAAAGCCCCATTATAGAGCCAGACATTGTACAGCCTGGACTCAGGGATCCCAGACCAGCGCTGTGCCACTGCCAGACTATCTAATCAAAGGCCATCTTTCTTTAAAAAATATTTTTATTTATTCATTTCTTAGAGAGAAAGAGAGAGGAGAGAAAGAAAGAGAGAAAGAGAGAAATAGAAGGAGAAGGAAGCATCAACTCCCATATGTGCCTTGACCTGGCAAGCCCAGGGTTTTGAACCAGCGACCACAGCGTTCCAGGTCTACATTTTATCCACTGCGCCACCACAGGTCAGGCCACAAAGGGCATCTTTAAGGGGAAATCTAAGGGTGCTTGGAAAACCCTTCCTCACCCATACAAAAGCCTGCTGCCCAAGGCTGCTGCCAATGCCTGAGATTCCTCTGTAGTGACTGAGCTTCCTAACCCTCACTCAGGCACAAAGTCCCCACCCAGCCTTGGTTCCCACATCTTAGGAAATTCAAAGGCATCCAGGGGCTGGTTCTGAGACTGGGGAGGGAGCAGACCCTAGAGCAGGCCATGATAAGGACATATAGACACTTAAGAGGCGGCATAGCTTAGAGAGAGGGTTTTTAGTCAGATTGGTTTAAATCGAGCTCCAAGAGTACTGACCATGTGAACTTTGGGAGGATAGTTGATTGCTCTGAGCCTCAGTTTTTTACTTACAAAATAGAATAAGGTTTACTACCTGGCAGGGTTGTAGTAGAGATTCAATAAGATAGATATTGAGGGACTCTGACGCGGCAGCAGAGCCTGGTGCCCAGAAGGAAATGTAGTTGGCAGTTGAGATTATTAGTCATTCTGGGGACAGAAAGAATTAGTGAATTTGGCACATGCTCCAGTCCTTGCTAGACAACATTTAAATTTCTTGGCCTAGCACTTAAGACACCCATCTTATATACATATAAAACAAACAAACAAACAAAATAAAACCAAGACACTAATTCAAAAGAATAGATACACCCCTATGTTCATTGCAATGTTGTTTACAATAGCCAAGATATGAAAGCAACCCAAGTGCCCATCCACAGACGAGTGTATTAAAAAGCTGTGGCGCATATATACAGTGGAATATTACTTGGCCACAAAAAAGAATGAAATCTTATCATTTGCAACAAATATGGATGGATCTAGAGGGTATTATGCCAAGTGAAATAAGTCAGTCAGAGAAAGACAAGTATCATATAATTTCACTTATATGTGGAATCCAAAGAACAAAATAAACAAACAAAATACAAACCGACTTATAGATACCAGGAGCAGACTGATGGTTGCCAGAGCGGAGGAGGGTTGGGGGCCTGGGTGTAAAAGGGGGAGGAATTGAGAAGTACAGATTGGTAGTTACAGAATAGTCACAGAGATATATATTACAATGTAGGGAATGTAGTAAATAACTATGTGTGCTGCCAGGTGGGTACTGGAAATATCGGGGGACCACTTTGTAAAGTATACAATTGTTTGACCTCTATGTGTATACCTGAAACGAAACCAAAATAGTACTGAATGTAAACTGTAATTTAAAAATAACATTAAAAAATAATGTTAATATGAAACATGATACCCATCCTATCCTTTTATTTTCCTTCCTCATGCTTTGCTCCAGCAGTTCCAGAATTTCGTTTCATACCCTAAATTTTCACTGAAATTACAGGTTTACTTTATGTTTACTGGTCTTTCTCCCCAGGCTGACAATGATGGGAAAGAACCATGAGTATTTCTGGTTCCTTGTGTCCCTGGAGGCCAGCAGAAGGGCAGGACAGGGTGCCCAGTGCCTAGGGTGTACTGAATTGTTTGGAGTTCTGTGGTGTCTGAAGGCGGAACTGGCCCCAGCGGTTCAGTGATGCGGAAAGAAAGATTCAGTGTGAGGAAGGTGTTTCCACTAGAACTGTCCCGTGGTAGAAGGAAGATGTAGTAAGTTTCCTGGAAGCATTTAAGCAGAACCTGAGTGGGTATTTGGCAGTGTTGAGATCACCAAGGCCCAGTTGGATCCACACAATTTCTAGGCTTGGGGAGAATGTCTGAGTTGGAAAGTTGTTCAGAGACCCTCAAGTTTAATCTCTTCAACATATAGATGGGGAGACTGAGTCACAAAAGGGGGAACAGACTTGCCCAAAGTGAGCCAATGCCAGATCTAGGATGAGTAGCAGGTCCTGCTGGCTCTGGAGAAGGAGGACAAGTATTATTATATCTGTTTCACAAAAGAGGAGACTGAGGCCCAGAAAGAGGTAAGAACTTAGTCTCCAAGAGAGTCAGTGACAAACCAAAATCCATCTCTGGCTGCAAGGCTCTCCCATAGCTGCCTGGGCTGACAGAGTTCTGTCTGGAGGAGGAGGTAAGAGCCAGAAGCCATATCTCCACCCCTAGCATGCGGCATGAGTCACATTTCCTGCAGCCACTGGTCAATGTCTCCAGGCTGGAAAAGCCACCTCACACTCCCCTGGCTCCATTGACCAAAACACCAAAACTCTAAGAGGGAAGGCCCGCAAGACAGTTATTACCCTCCCACTGTGATTCTGAGGAGGAAACTGGGCCCAGAGAGGGAGTGGCTGCCACCTGGCCTGGCAGTCCTCAGCCACAAACACTTTCTTTTTCTTTTCTTTTCTTTTTTTTTTTTTTTTTTGTGTGTGTGTGTGCGTGTGACAAAGAGAGAGAGAGAGAGAGAGAGAGAGAGAAAGACAAAGAGAGGGACAGATAGAGACAGACAGGAAGGGAGATGAGAAGCATCAATTCTTTGCTGTGGCACCTTAGTTGTTCAGTGATTGCTTTCTCATATGTGCCTTGACCGGGGGGCTACAGCAGAGCGAGTGACCCCTTGCTCAAGCCAGGGACCTTGGACTCCAGCCAGCAACCTTTGGGCTCAAGCCAGCGACCATAGGGTCATGTCTATGATCCCACACTCAAGCCAGAGATCCTGCACTCAAGCCAGTGAGCCTGTGCTCAAGCCAGTGACCTTGGGGTTTCGAACCTGGGTCCTCTGTGTCCCAGTCAGACACTCTATCCAGTGTGCCACCTCCTGGTCACGCACAAACCTTTTCTCTCACAGAAGAGAGAGAGGGAATTGTGGGGAGAGAGAGGGCCTGGCTAGAGGGAGATTGTGCTAACCTAGGAAAGTCAAGCAGTAGGGAGGAAACATCTGCCACCATCAGGCAAACAGCCGCAGCCCTTGGACAGCCCTACCTCTCAGCCTTTGAGAACCCGGAGAAGAAAGAACTCAGACTTGCACTTGCCTCAGCTCTGCTCCCATCAGAATCCTGCTGTTTCCTCAGGTTCCCCTCCTCACCCCCAGAATCCATCTTCTCAGTTGCTGTCTTGCCTCTATAGCATCAGACGCCTCTGATTCGACGTGATCTTGCATGCCTTCGTGCCTTTGGACATGTTGTTGTTCTCTGTTGGGAATACTGTTCCTTTCCTGTCCTAACTGCTACTCATCTTTTCCTCTTTCCACTGAGGCCTCTCTGAGAGGCCTCCTGGGCCCTTCTACCTGGCCCCTCCTGCTCTCTGAAGTGGCTCACCTGCTCTGGCTCCCCCCAGCCCAGGTGCTTCCTTCCCTCTGTCACAGCACAGGTCACACCAATGGTCACTGTCTGTGTCTGCCTCCTCTACCAGACTGGAAGCTTCTAGAAAATAGGACTGGGCTCTTACTTAGGCAACTGCCCCAAATGCAGAAAAACACTGACTGCAAAGGGTCAACTCATTAATTCACTACACAGATAATAACCAAACACTGACCATAAACCAGACGTTGTTCTAGGTGCAAGACAGAGCAGGTAACACACAGACAAGTCCCTGCCGCATGATTACCAATCATTCTGTGGGGGAGGGGGCAGGATATGCAGGTGACAGTGACAATAAAGTAATCCAATTAGTTTAGACAATGACAGGTGCTATGAAAAAAGTAAAACAGTGTTTACTGAACCAGAAACTACAAATAGGGAGACAGTGGTTTTAGATAGGAACAGTGGTTTTTGAAGGTAAATTCCAGGCCTACCTGCCCCCACCACTGCCCATAGGGCTCTCTGATCCATTCCCTCTCAAGGGCTGTCAGGCACTGGGGTAGGAGGCATGTGACAAGGAAGTCTTGCCCTGCTCCTCCCAGAAGTGCCAGGTATCTTCCTCACCCACAGACACACTGCCTGGCTCTCCAGGAATTTGATTCAGCAACAGTTACTGAGCAGTTCATTATGCAGCAGTCACAATAGCTGCCAATTATTGCAGGCCTGACAGTTTCAGGACAGAGGTGGCCTCTCTTTCTGACGCAGCCTATTAACAGCCTGGCCAGGTGGAGAATTGCCCAGAGTCACACCCTCATTCAGCTGGGATTTGAGCATAGGTCTGGTGACTCCTGGGTCCATGCACTTCCTATCACAATCCTCAGTTCCCCAAAGCCTTGGAGGGCAAGCAAGTAGTCCCAGGGCCTGAGTCTGGTTTCCAACAGCCTAATCCCTACGTGAGTGTGCTGAGTCAGGGGAAGTCCCTTAACTTCTCTGGGCCTCAGTTTCTCCTCAGTGTCGAGAGGAGCCCGTTAGCCCAGTCTGCCTGAAAGGGTTGCTGTGAGCATCAGACGAGATACAGTATATAAACAGGTATTTTTGGAAAATACCACCCTGACACAGTCAGCCCCTCTGCCTCTGAGATCCCTGGTGCTACCCTCCCTACTCCTCTAAGGGATCTCAGAGGCAGATCCCTGGTGCTACCCTCCCTACTCCTCTAAGGGATCTCAGAGGCAGAGGGCCTAAGCCAAGCTGACTGAACACTCATGGCAGGTTTGTTGATGAGCATGGGCAGAGTTTATACGAACCCTGATCACCTTGCAGCGTGGCAGACAAAAAGCCAATGTCAAGGCATGGGTGGAGCTGAGAACAGGATGGCCAGTCTGGAGAAAGGTGAAGGCTGGTCAAAGGTCGGGAGTCCTGCAGGTTCGTGCTGAAGCAGAATGACTCAGCAATATCTCTATGCCCTTGCTGCTATTCCCATGCTTAGAAGGGGAGGGACAACTATGTGGTGGTGCTTTCTCAGGTATTCTTCTATTTAATCTACTGTATGAAGAACAGAAATATTAACTAACTAGTTCAATGTTGCATATTGAGTGTACTGGTCTGCTCAGGCTGCCATAACAAAGTTCCATAGTTCTCCAGGCTAGAAGTCAGAGATTAAGGTGTTGGCAGGGTTGGTTTCTTCCTGGGGCTTCTCTCTTTATCTTGAAGATGGCCATCTTCATGTTCAAACGGCACTCTTTCTCTGTGTCTGTGTCCAAGCCCCTCTTCCTAGAAGGTCACCAGTCATATTGCATTAGGGACCACCCACATGACCTCATTCTATCTTATCTTTCTAAAGATCCATTTCCAAATATAGTCACATTCTGAGATCCTGGGGGCTAGGACCCCAACATATGGATTTGGAGAAGATTTAATTCAGCCCATAACAATGAGTAAGTGACAGAGCCAGACTTTGACATTTCTAGCTCAAAATTCTACCCTTTTTCTATTATACCACACTATTCCTTTCCTTTTCCCCTGAACCCAAGCATTTCTCATTGGCCTGCCACAAGAGGAGCTAATGTAGTCTGAGCATCTACTGCATACAAGGTGTTTTACCTCCATTATTGCATTTACTATAACAACCCTGTGAAGTGGAGACCTTGAAGAAACGGAAGTTGAGGGAAGAGAAGTGGCCAAGGGCACACTGGATATTAGTGGCCGAGGCAGGGTAAACACTGGCATATCTGAACCTCTCCATCCCACCACACTCCTTCCCCTCCAGGTTGATATTCACTTTACTTGACTACGGTATGGCTGCACAGCAGTATGGCAGCGTGGCCAAATGGGTGTTGGCACTCCTGGCTGGGGCAGAGGGCTGTCAGGCATTAACCACTGAATTGCTGGGCAGAATGAGGAGTAGTAGGGAAAATTAAGGGAAATGGCTATTTACCAACCAATATAAAAGTATATCAATCTTTTTGCAATCAGTAAAGCAGTTCTCAACCATAGAGTCTGAACATCAGCCCTGTTCACCTTCCTTAGTCATTCCTTCAGGGGTTAAGTACCATGGCTAAAAGACAGAATTAGCTGATGGTAGTGAAAAAACGGCTAGGAACTCCTCCTGATCTAGAAGGTACTTGATAAGGCAGGGGTCCCCAAACTACGGCCCATGGGCCATATGCGACCCTCTGAGGCCATTTATCCGGCCCCTGCCGCACTTCTGGAAGGGGCACCTCTTTCATTGGTGGTCAGTGAGAGGAGCATAGTTCCCATTGAAATACTGGTCAGTTGGTTGATTTAAATTTACTTGTTCTTTATTTTAAATATTGTATTTGTTCCCGTTTTGTTTTTTTTACTTTAAAATAAGATCTGTGCAGTGTGCATAGGGATTTGTTCATAGTTTTTTTTATAGTCTGGCCCTCCAATGGTCTGAGGGACAGTGAACTGGCCCCCTGTGTAAAAAGTTTGGGGACCCCTGTGATAACGTGTTCCCTTCCTTTGAAAAGAGAAGCATGTCTAAGGAGTTATAACTCAAAGCAGAGGGAGGAAGCCTAAAAGGGGCCTAGAAAATCATACAGTCCAAGCCCTTACTGTACAGACAAGGAGACTGGAGCCCAGGCATAAGAATTTTCCCAGGTTTGTACAGTGAGCAGGACCACAGCCAGGTCTGATTACTCTGTCCAAGTGCCCAGACCCCTTCAGAACCAGACTCCCATGCCCACTCACTGCCTCACCTCATGAGGGCGACATGTGAATTCAGCCTCTTGGTCTGCTGGTTTCTCCTGGACATAAGGAGTCCAGAACAGAGTACCAGAGTTTCCTGGATGCCCCCACCCAGCTGAGCTGAGCTGGGCTGAATGAGGCTGGCAGCCATTCCTGGAGGAGATGCCTTATTCACCTGCCTGTCCAGGGCCAGCTGTCCATGCTGTTGACCACAGGGCCTGGATGAGCCACTATCCATGAGTGAGAGGTCAGAGGCTTCATGGCATAATTGCAACTCCCTTCACTCTGACCCCCATGTAAATGAAGTTGTTAAAAGCACAGACTTGGCGGCGGCACAGTGGATAGAGAGTCAGCCTGGAAAACTAGGCCCCAGGTTTGAAACCCCAAGGTCGCTGGCTTGAGTGCAGAGTCACCGGCTTGAGTGTAGGATCATAAACATGACCCTATGGTCACTGGCTTGAAGCCCAAAGGTCACTGGCTTGAAGCCCAAAGTCGGTGGCTTGAGCCCAAGGTCACTGGCTTGAGCAAAGGGTCAATGGCTCAGCTGGGGCCTCCCCGGTCAAGGCACATATGAGAAAGCAATCAATGTACAACTAAAAGTGATGCAATTACAAGGTGATGCTTCTCATCTCTCTCCCTTCCTGCCTGTCTGTCTCTGTCTGTCCTTCTCTCTGTTTCTCTGTCTCTCTCTCTCTCTCTCTCTCTCTCTAAAAAAAAGCACAGACTCTCTGAAACCAGAGGGCCCTGGGTTCAAATCTTAATTCCATCACTTACTAACTCCATAAATCAAGTAAATATTTTTTATCTTTATTTTTTTTAGTGAGAGAGACAAGGACAGAGAGAGAAACACAGAGAGGGTTCCCACTCTGCCTTTTTCTCACTGTGTGGCCTTAAACAACCACTTCTCCACCCTGAGACCCCAACTATAAAATGAGGGCCTGAGCCCCACCTCCCAGGGTCACTGTGAGCATCAAAGGTGACAATGGCACGAGTCCTGGGAAATGCTCTGCAAATATTTCATCCCTATGATTAACACAGAAATTAAAGTAAGCATGTTGACAGACAAGTATCTTTTCTTATTTGGGGTACAGGTCCTCCCCCACAGCTCCAAATAGTAGCACCTAGAACCAGCTGGGGCGGGAGGGGGCCCTGCCTCAGCCTCTGGCAGTTCACTGACCCTGATTACTCACTATGTTCTGAAGCCTCCCTCCTTTGCGTAATTGTTCCCGGGATATCTGTTCTGATAGTGCAAAGCCAGGGCTGATGAACTCTCTTCACCTACCTGGCAGGGCACCTGAATTATGTCAGACATTGACCTTGGGCACACACCTTTATGTAACTGTACACTGGGTCCTGACCTGCTTTTTCATCCTCTCCTCTCCTTTCTTTCTTCTTACTCTCTACTTCCTGCTTCCTAAACTGAGACCATCTTACTGTCTCCCCTCAGGCCCTGGTTTTGAGGGCAGACCTTGACCTCCCAGCTCCTAGGCCTTTAACCAAAGACACTCTGGATTTCGATCTTTGGGGATAAGAGAGCAGTTATAATGAATCGGGGACACAGCCAGAGCAAAGGTTTAGACGATAGAAAGCCCTGAAGTGTCTGGGGCCCCGTCACCTAGCAGGGTGATCATTAGTTATGTGTGGAGATGGGCAGATGTGTGGTGGGAAATGAGGGTGGACAGGTAGATAGGACCTCATGTCATGGTCCCTCATGAACACCGAGAGGTTGAGACTGGCAAAGCCAATGGGGCACAACCCCGATGGTCAGTGTGCTCCTTGGAACCACGGCCCACTTGGAGAATCCAGAGAAGCCCGCCATGGGGTGAGGACCTATCAGCAGGTGAGCTACAGCTGAACCAACCCTCAGTGAAGCTCTGAGCATGGAGGGGTTTGGCCAAGTGTCAAGGGCTCTCAGGTCCAACAGCTTGAGGTTTAAATCTCTTTAGCCACTCAGAAGACATATTACCACTTTTCCTCTCTGAACCTCAGTTTCCCCAACTACAAAGTCAGACTAACAATTGCATCTACTTTGTTGTGAACATTCACACAGGTGATGGCAGCAATGACAACATTTAGCACAGTGCCTGGCACACAGCACGAGCTCAGTGAATATCAATCTCTTCCCTTGCCCTCCATTCCATTATCCTCTGGTTTCAACTCTGAGGGCAGGTATATAAACTAGTCACCCTATTATGCAATGCAACAGGGCTTTACTGAACACTTACTTCTAAAATGTTCATTGCAAGAGATTTTTTTTTATTATTATTATTTTTTTTACAGACAGAGAGAGAGTCAGAAAGAGGAATAGATAGGGACAGACAGACAGGAATGGAGAAAGATGAGAAACATCAATCCTTAGTTTTTTGTTGCGACACCTTAGTTGCTCATTGATTGCTTTCTCATATGTGCCCTGACTGTGGGCCTTCAGCAGACCAAGTAACCCCTTGCTCGAGCCAGCTACTTTGAGTCCAAGCTGGTGAGCTTTGCTCAAACCAGATGAGCCTGCACTCAAGCTGGCAACCTTGGGGTCTCGAACCTGGGTCCTCCGCATCCCAGTCCGACGCTCTATCCACTGCGCCACCGCCTGGTCAGGCGAGATTATTATTATTGATAATAGTAAATACTTGCTGAGGAATTAGTATGTGTCCAGAATTGTGTGAATCACTTCACTTAAGTGATTCCATTGAATCCCTTTCACCTCCCAAGGTAATCATTGTCTTCACTTTATAGAAAAGAAAATGGAAACTTTAAGGGCTTAAAGTAAGTGACAGACCAAAATTCAGCACCAGGCCTGCATGGTCTAAGAGTTGAGCACTTCCCCACTTTTCCTTGTTGTCCCCACCCATGTTCCCAGCAGCCTCCCTGCTCCCTTCACTTCCCAGAGCTTGAGGCAGTGAGTGCCCATGGAGGGCAGCATGATGCAGCAGAAACAGCATGGCCTCAGAATCAGCGACTCAGGTTCAAGTTCTTGCTCTTTCATTTGTGAGCTGAGTGATTTTGAACAAGTTGCCTTACCTCTCTGAGCCTTGGTTTCCTCATCTAGACAACAGAGATAAGATGAAGTAATGGACGTGTGCACTCGGCCCAGAGCCTGACCTAAATGTCATTTTCCTTCCCTTCATCTCACACAGGGATGAGAGCCACCGTGTGCACATGACCTTGCTGTGGTCATGTAGGAGTAATTAACCAGAGCTCTCTGCGTAGCTAGCGGACCCAGACTGTAATGGTCTGGAATCGTTTGAAGCATGGACCTGAACATCATTGTCTTCAGAAATATCAAGTGTGTTCCTGTTGTTCCAAACCAAAGCAAATGTCTCTGGACAGTCTAGAACTAGGGAGGTTGAGAAAAGAAGAGGCCTGACTTGGAGCCCAAAGGAGTGGATTCTAGCTGTAGCTCTGCCCCAACATGCTGCGTAGCCCTGAACAAGCTTCTCCACTCTCTGAGTCTCATGTCTCCATCTGCAGAATGCAGGCTTCTAAGGTAGTTCAGCCTGTGCTGATTGTAGAGAATCCCTCCTGAAGGGTGTTTGTCCTTGCCCCAAGGCCCTGACCTTGTATAAACCAGGGCCCAGGCTCTGTCCTCTGAGCCACCAGGAAAATAGGCTCAATGGACAGTCAGGTTAGGTAAAATATCCAGCCAAGTTCTCCCAATTAGAGCCCCAGGACAGTTGTTTATTATAAAGAGACCCAACCCGGTTAGACAGCCACCTTTCTTATCAAAAAAGGGGCAAGTTGTATGTGTTCACTGTCAGACTCCATGATCTCATTGCTTACAAGCCCTGGGCTGAGCAGGCAGGGCCTCTTATCAGCACTTTATAAAAAATCAAATGGAAATTCAGAAAAAGGACTTCATCAACTTGCTTGAGATCACAGCTGGGAAATGGTGGAACTGACATATTATCTGTCCCATGAGTCTACATTCTGTGAATCCAATCACAATATTTCTGTGATTCCAATCTCCTATGACCCTGATTATAATAGTCTGTGTTCCAAACATCTGGTTACAGTCCCTTCCTAAACCATGGTAGTTCTATTATACTTCTAACATTCATTAAGTCTAAGTGCCCATTCTTCTACAAATATTCACTGAGTGCCTAGTGTGTGCTAGGTCCTGACTGGATGTTGGGGACATAGCAACAAGCTCAGTGGAGTCTCTAGACTCACAGTCCAGAGGCAGAAAGGAGAAGCCAATTATGACACAGTGTGATGAAATCCATGACAGAAGAAGCAGAAGGTGCTACAGAAGCACCAGGCATTGCTTCTTGGCCTTTTGGCTAAAATCAAGTGCAGAAGCACCAGGCAGATCATAGGACCCATGGGTAGTAGGTCAGAGAAGGCCCCCTGTAGAGTTGTCAGCCATGCTGTGACCAGAGGAAGCGGTAGACTTTAGTCAATGTTCCAGTTGGAAAGAACAGCAGGTCCAAAGGCTGAGAGGGTAGAGGGAACCTTGCCCAAGAACTGAAGGTGGTTACATATGTCTCGAAACAGAGACAGAGGTGAGAGGTGAGACATGAGAAGCTGCTGGGTCCAGATTACACAGGTTCTTTATGTCACAGTAAACAAGTACAACTTCATTTTAAAAGCAACAGTTGTGGGAAAATTTTAAACCAGGTAGAGACAAGATCCGTATTACATTTTAAAAGAAATCCTCTTATTTCTCTAAAGAGCTTGATCTGAAGGTGATGATATGCAGGCAGGAAGACCTCAAAGAGGTGGTTTCCATGGTCCAGGCAAGAAATGCCATCACCTGAACTAGGATCAGATGATGCAAACAGAGAGAAGAAGACAGAGTTGAGAAGCCTGGGAATGCACTGACTGTGGGGATGAGGAAGAGGGTCTTAGAGTGAGATTTAATCTTTGATTCAGGCAAATGAGTCTAAGGCCTGTGGGACTCTCCCAAATGGAGATGATGAGCAAGCAGGTGGCCATAGAGGTCTGGCAGAGGCTGAAATGAGAGGTGGTAGCTAAAGATACAGATATTCATTAGTCAGCACGGTGAGCAACTGAACACATCAGACTGGCTGAGGTTAGCAGCCCCTGGAAGCAACTGCAGAGCAGAGCCTGGGGAGCAGTCATATACGGGCTTGGGACCAAGCAGGAGTCAGCAAAGGAGACCAAGAAGGAGCAGCCCGTGATATGGGAGAAAATGAGGAAGGAAGTTAGAAAGAGTCAGCTGTAACAACGTCACATGGTGAGGGTTGGTGAACTATTGTTGGCAGCTAGCCAACAGCAAAGGCCATTTGATAGTTTTCTAGAGGGGATGAGTAAAGAGTGGAAACAAAAATCTAGACTGTCACTTAAGAAGCTTAACTGATGTGGAGAACAAGGGGGAGGGGGACATTTGGGGGGACACCAGAATCTATGTACACCCAATTTTTAAAATAAAATTTTAAGAAGAAGCTTAACTGGCCTGACCAGTGGTGGCACAGTGGATAGAGTGTTGACCTGGGATGCTGTGGACCCAGGTTTGAGGCCCTGAGGTTGCCAGCTTGAGCATGGGATCAGATCATAGACATGACTCCATGGTTGCTGTCTTGAGCCCAAAGGTCACTGGCTTAACGCCTAAGGTTAGTGATTTGAGCCCAAGGTCACTGCCCTGAGCAAGGCATCACTGGCTTGGTTGGAGCCCCCTGGACAAGGCAGGTATGAGAGATAATCAACAAACAACTAAAATGACACAACTAGGAATTGATACTTCTCATCTCTCTCCATGTTTCTCTCTCTTGCTTGCTAAAAAAAAAAAAAAAAAGAAAGAAAGAAAAAGTGTAACTGATATAAGGTGAGGAACTCAGTAAATATTTCTAAGTGAATATAACAGAGAAAAGGTTGAGAGCAAGATGGCAATGAGAACAGAGCAACTAGCCAGGAGGAGGCGTTCTTTTGTTCTTTTGACTTGTTTTGTTTGAACATGTAGGATACTGAAACAGGGATTCTCAAACTTCCCATTGTAACTTGTTAGTGGGATGTAAAATAATTTTCAGGGTCGTGACCACTATTGTTATTCTTAATGGAATAGAATAGAATAGAAAAGGAAATAGCAGCCCTGTCTCGAGGCACAGTGGATAGAGGATACTCTAGGAGCACCATGGTGGCTGGTTTGATACCAGAGTCACTGGCTAGAGCCAATCAGAGCATGTATGGAAAGCTACCACCTGACCTGTGGTGGCGCAGTGGATAAAGCATCAGCCTGAAATGCTGAGGTCGCTGGTTTGAAACCCTGGGCTTGCCTGGTCAAGGCACATATGGCAGTTAATGCTTCCTGCTCCTCCCCCCAGCCCCATCTCTAAAATGAATAAGTTTTTTTTAAAAAAAGAAGCAATCAATGGGTGCACAACTAAGTGGAGCAATGAGTTGATACTTCTTTCTCTCTCTGTGTCTCTCTTCCTTCTTCTCTCTCTCTCTCAAAATAAAAATAAAAATGAATACATATGGCAGAGTATTACCTGTGGTAAGGATAAGTATTGTTCTGTCAAACTTTTGTTTCAGCTCTCTATATATATGTATATGCATCTGTGTCCCAGGTTGTGTAATAATATTCGTGTTTTTTACTATAGGCTGTTGTTAAAAAACAAACAAACCTGAAAACCTCTTAATAGAACTTGCTTGCTCAAGGGCTAGGAACAATTCTAATGTTCGCTGAGAGTCAAAAGCTGTGGACGTAACATTCTGTAGTTCTGTTTGTCCTGGGACAGAAGGTAATAAATTGAGCACATATTCCTTTGCACGCAATGACATAATCATACACCTCAAACATGATAACAAAGTTCGCTGAGTTCACTGGCCTTCAGGACTAGACCAGTCAGGAAGGCCTCTGCGCCACGGTGTAAATGAGACATCGTCCCTGATAGAGGGTGCTGCAGTGAGGCACCAAGGAGACTATGGTTGGACAGACTTTGTCAGCTGGAGATGGTCTTGCAAATATGTTGTTATTAATAAACTGTTCTTGTCCATGTGAATTGGACCTCTGGAATCCCATGTCCTCACTTCCAGGGGCCCTTTGCCTGCAGAGTGTGGTTGTAGGATACAGTCTGTTTTTTGTCAGGAAGACAGGACAAAGAAGAAAGAGGGGAAAGGCCAAGTAATTGATAAGGACTAAGAGGCTAAAAGAATAGAAAGAGAGGGACACTGGAGAGAGCAGACGGACACAGATAGGAATGAATACTGCTTACAGGGGAGGGACAGAAGGCTAGAGAGAGTTGTCATGCCTTAGGAAAGAGAAGGATGAGGCCGCTCAGAACCTTCCCTCCTTCCTGAACACCCTTTTCTCTGGTTCTCTCAGGGTCCCTCTGAGGATGCAGAGAACATCTGTTCATGACAGAGGTGTCTTCACTGTACCATAGAAGCACAGAGGGAGGACCTCTAATGTTAGAGTTAAGGTTTGGGAAGGTCAGGGGAGGCTTCCTGAAAGAGGTGGTACTGAGCTAAATTTTGAATAGTAAGTAAAAGATGGTGTGGGGCAAGGGGTACTTCTGTAGGAGGGACAGCGGGAGCAAAGAGATGAAGAAAGCAAGAAACTACCAGAATCTGCAGGGGAGCCCCAACAGCTGGGAGTGTTGGCACATCCAGTCTCAGCAAGAGGCAAGGTTGGAAAGGGGCTGCATGGAGACACAAACCAAGTGCTTCCAGGCTCAAAGGAAGAGAAAGTGTGGGAAATGGAAACGGAAATGTCTTTGTGGAGGAGGAAGCCCACTTGGAAGACAGCAAGAACTGCAGCTGGTAGCCTGGGCTGAGAAAGTCAATCCAGGCAGGGGAAAAAGCATAGAGATGGGAGAGCAGGAAAGAAATATTTAGGGAAGGGAGGAATGTTCATTGTGCAGTGACTGCTGAGACACTAGCAACGCCCATGCTTACAATTCCATCCTGCCAAGGAATGGCTGGAATTATCTCAAAGAACCAGTTTTAAGTTCTAGCTGTGTGTCCCTAGATCAGTCTCTCCTGAGTCTCAGTTTCCACAATGGTGAGATGGAAGTGATAAGCAACGACCTAAGACATTTGCTCAGAGGTTTGAAAATGAGAAAGTGTGGAGAAGTATTTTGCAAACCCTAAGGCACTGTACCATGTTCTCCAGCCCCCAAACCGACATCAGAATCACCGCAGAGCGTTTAAAAACAAAACAGACTGCCTGAGCTGTGGTGGCGCGGTGGATGAGCTGTTGACCTGGAACGCTGAGGTCGCTGGTTTGGAACCCTGGGCTTGCCTGGTCAAGGCTCATATAGGATTTGATGCTTCTTGCTCCTCCCCTGCTTCTCTCTCTTTTTTCTAAAATGAATAAATAATTCTAAAAAATAATAAACAGATCTTTAAAAATAAACAGAGTGTAAGTCAACCCAGATCTACAAAATCAGAAGGGGGCTTGGGCAGGCATTCCTTTTCTTCCAGTTCTTCTTTTCTGTTCTTTCTTCCCATGGTCCTGGTGCTCTGTTAACTTTAGATCTGCCAGCTTCTGACAGCTGGGCAGAGAAAACACAGCAAGAAAAATAGTTCGAGATCGTAGGGGTTCCTGGAAATACATTAAATTTGAAGGGTTTTCTGGTCAGGGCTTGACAGCTGTGACAAAGGGGAAAAAAAAAGACCTCTTTGCTTTCCCAAAACATGGGAAATGAGCAAAGCAGCCAAAGGGACTGATGGTGCCTTTGACCTTCCGTTTGGAGTCCTGAGAGAAAAGAGGCCCTTGACCAGTCACCCTCGGTTGCAGTATGGTGATCAAGTAAATCAGTTAAAAGCACATAGCACCCTGCAGCTTACAACACATTTGCATCTGTATTAATTCATTTTATATCCCTGTGTAATGGGGCTTCTTACTCATTCCCATTTTACAGGTAAGGAAACTGAGGCTGAGGAAATGACTAGCTAAAAGTCTATAGGTAACCAGGGGTAGAGCAATGATTTGCACCTGGGACTCTTATTTCCAAGGCCTTTCTACCACATTCTGTTTCCTGTGTTGACTGGAAGGTAGTAGAAAGAGCACTGGAGCTCTCTCCCTGTTGTTCTTGCTCTGCTAGAACATGCTGTGCAATCCCAGACAGAGCTCTTGTCTTCTCTGGTCCACACCACTATCAATCTAGTGTGGTTGACTTAGAGATTAAATGATGGAATGACCTTAAAAGTATCCAACAGAGTCCCTGGCACATCACAACAGCTAGGATGACCACAAGAAGGTGAAGAAAATGGGGAAAGTGATAGTGCATTGGTACAAAGGGTGCAGCAACAGAACAGGAGGAATCAACTGTGCCAGGTTCCTGGTGGAGGAGGATTTGGACAGAGACTCAAAGAATGAAGAGGCACCTTTTTCCCTTACCTTCCTCCCCCTAGTTCCACGTGGCTAGGGCACTAGAGCTTGGGATATGTAAGCGGGATGACCAGAAATTAGGTTAATGGGGTAAAGGTTGTGGGAGCTAAAAAAATTAAACTTTTCCTCACACTTTCTAAATCCTTCTAGCTGAGCTAATAATCAAATTAATAGTGACAGATTGGGGTTTTATGACACTTTGGACAAAGGAGAAAGTGGAGGAAATGGGGCCTTAGATTTCAAAAGAGAGAATAGGCGGTTTATAGGTAATTGAGAAAGAATGAAATACAAATGGCAGGCATATTCTTGCTAGGCAACTTAGAAAAAAAATGGGACATGGTATCTAGCTTACAGGCCCCTGCCTTAAGCCACCCTGTTTACCGTACTTAATTCAAATTATGCTAAGGCAACATCTTAAGGTTTCCTCTCCTGAAAGAAGTTTTCCTATCTGAATTTCTTGGGCAGGAAAGGGGGGAATGGTCAAAGGTTCTCTCTGACTCTTTTGTTCCTAATAACCAGCTTCAAATCAATATCCCAGGCCCTGGCCAGTTAGCTCAGTCGGCTAAAAGCAAAGTCCCAGGACAACAAGGTTACAGGTTCGATCCCCAGTCGGAGCACACACACGGGAAGCAACCTAAAACTGCATGACTGAATGGAATAACAAGTACTTCACTTCCCCCTCACCTCTCTCTCCTTTCCTCTCTGTCTCTCTAAAGATTAGAGAATAAAAATTAAGCCCAGGTGGGATAGGAGCGTTGTCGTAGAGCATGGAGGTTACCAGTTTGATTCCCCCATCAGGGCACATACAGGAGCAACTCGATGTTCCTGTCTCTCTCCCTGCCTCTCTCTCTCTCTCTCAAAAAGAAAAAAAAATCCCAAAAGGCAAAACTTTTGGTCTCCTTCAAGATGAAGGAGGCATATCACATGGGCCTTGAATGCCAAGCCAAGGAGTTTGAATTTTGCTATTTAAGCAGGTAAGTCCATTTTGCAGGTTTGCAGTTTAGAAAGGCCATTTTTTGGTACTGTGTGACAGCAGGCATCAGGAGCCTACAGGCAGAGGGAACATCGACTGAAGTAGAGTGCAGGACAATAGGGGAACTAGAGGTTCACCTACCCCTGTATAAGCCCTTCCCCCCTACCAGGTCACCTCCCAGTTAGAGATCAGGGATTTGATGAAAGTAGAAACTGCTGCCAGCCACCAGTCCAGGTGTGAAGAGTTGTTTGTCATGCTTAAGGTCATTGAGAGGCCCTTTGGAGGGACTTAGAGCCTCTAGCTCAGCTAGCTCAACCCTACATACAAAGAACAGTAGGAATCAGCACCCTCCAGTTCCCTGGGAGCAGAGTATTCATGTCTCTTCTGAGATGCTGAAGTGAGCCTCACTCCACAACACTACATCAAAGAAGGAGGTTGAGAGTCTCTAGGCCAGGGCCAACATGGGGTTCCTTTGAAAGGAGGCTAGGAGGAGGCTGACTGCAGGTGGGCTAGTGGAGCCAGAGGGTCAGGTGAACTTTTCCCTGTCTCCTCCCCTTCCAATCCTTCTGGGTTTTCCAGATTCTGCCCCATCCCTTACAGGAGACATCTTGGGATAATAACAATGGCATAACAACACACAATGGATGGTCCTTCCTGTGAGCCGCACTAATACTTTACCTAGTTCTCGTTTACTCCTCACAACAGCCTCTCAGAGACATTAGGTAACTTCCAAGGTTACCCAGAGCTGGTCCGTGGCAAGGCTGGAGCCTGACCCCTGTCCAAGCTTAAACAGTCTTTACCAAACGCTAGTTTTTGCTGGTTTACGGGTCTCTCTCCTCTCCAGGCTGGGAAAGGAGAGCTGGAAGGGCTCTGACTTCTATGGAGGGCCTCAGAATGCACGGAGAACACTAATGGGCTACAGACTGGACTCTCAGCATCTCGTTTATTCAGCTCCATTGTGAGGTACAATTTCTTTTTTTCTTTTTTTTTTTTTTGTATTTTTCTGAAGCTAGAAACAGGGAGAGACAGTCAGACAGACTCCCGCATGCGCCCGACCAGATCCACCGGGCACACCCACCAGGAGGCAGGAGGCGACGCTCTGCCCACCAGGGGGCGATGCTCTGCCCCTCCGGGGCATCGCTCTGCCTCGACCAGAGTCACTCTAGCGCCTGGGGCAGAGGCCAAGGAGCCATCCCCAGCGCCCAGGCCATCTTTGCTCCAATGGAGCCTCGCTGCAGGAGGGGAAGAGAGAGACAGAGAGGAAGGAGAGGGGGAGGGGTGGAGAAGCAGATGAGCGCCTCTCCTGTATGCCCTGGCCGGGAATCGAACCTGGGACTTCTGCACGCCAGGCCGATGCTCTACCACTGAGCCAACCGGACAGGGCTCATTTTTTTTTTTTTTTTTTTTGGTACAATTTCAAAGACTGTTTGATGAAAAGTCTGAGCAGGGTATTTCCCATTGGCCTCACAGTTCTATGGAAGCTGGTATTCTAACTGGGGGAGCTGGGCAGAGAGGAGAGAGGGGGGCTCTCCCTGTACCACACCAATAAGGGCAGACCCCTAGCCTTCCCCCTGCACTGTCCTCCGGGCAGCGTCCACAAGGTCCACGGGTCTCAGCACAGGTGAGTAGCCATGCCACCACCACACAAAGACTTTGAGTGCTGGGGGAGGACTTGTAAGAGCACTTTGTTCTCTGGGCAGATTTGATTCTGCAGCCCTGCAGCCTGGAATAGTGGCCTCTACTCTCCCTTCCTCATCTTCCTACTTGCCTCCCTCCTTCCCCAGGCAGACGGGCAGACACAAACACTCAAGATCAAGCAACGTTTTTAATTTTTAAAAAGGCAATAAGGAAAGAAGGAGCAAAAAGACTGGGTGTGCAAGCCTGAGCCACTGCAAGGGGAACATTGCCCAGTCTCTGCACACTAGGAAAGTTCCTGGGAGGTCCAGGGTACAAGACTAAAGCCTCCCTCAACAACGCCTCCCCCAGGCGCAAGCCTCTGGGGTGACTTAGAACCCCCCCCACCCCACCCCCCGGACGGTAGAGGAAAAGACTCAAACCACCAACCCTCCCAACCCCCCACCTGCCCTTGTAGGGCAAGTATCCTCCAGGTAATTTCAAAAAGTTTTTTGGATGCTTTCCTGCCTTTTTACCATAAGGATGGGTGAGAGGGTAGGCTACAGAGGAAGGAACAGACTTAAACCGCTGCCTAGTCACACATGCAGTTTCTTTTTTTTGAATCCTAACCAGAAGTTCCATGGTTCTCTCCAAGAAAAAAAGAAGACTTTTGCTTTCTCTCTTCTCTTTTGCCAGGCTTTCTGCCTCCGCCGAGCTCTGTCCTCTGTGCTTCTCTGCGGGTTCGTCTTTCAGCCTGTCTCTCTCTGCTTCGGATTCTTGGTCTGCCTCTCACTAACGACTCAGGATCTCTTTCACCCGTTAAAAAAAATGGGGGATAAATTCGAGAAGAGAGAAGCCTCACCCACCCAATCTCTTTCTTACCAACTACCTCCCAGACCCATTCCCCCACACTCACATACTCCAACACACTCTCTCTCTCTCTCTCTCTCTCTCTTCCCTCCCCCCCCCCCTCCCCGCTTTCTCCACCAGCGACCTCCAGATGTTCCCGACAGTGCAGGCCATCTGCTGAGATTGCTCAGGCGCTCCTGGGAGGGGGTAGGGATCTGGGTTCCTGGAAGCTGGGAGCAAGGCCGACTAGAGTAGGAGGGAGCTACATACGCACTTTTGAGACGCTCCCTAGGGTGGAACTCCGGCTAGCTGCGGACTCCGCAGGCGGGCGGGGAGGCGGGGAGGCGGGGAGGCGGGGAGGCGGGGAGGCGGGGAGGCGGGGAGGCGGGGAGGCGGGGAGGCGGGGAGCGCTCCAGGAAAGGCCCGCACTTTGGCGACACTCCCCAAACCTCCGGGCAGCAGGCCCAAGCCGCCACTGGGCGTCTGGCGGGCGGAGGGTTGGCCCCGCAGAGGGCGGGACCGGGGGGCGGGGGGCGGACCGCCCAGCATTGAGAAAGGCGCCGGCCGGAGGGCCCACGGCCCGGCCGCCTAGGTGAGCGTGCTGAGACGGCTGCGGCGCAGGCTTCCAGGTAAGTGCGGTTCCCCTGGTGGAGCGGGAGTCCGCGCTGCGGGCGAAAGTATGAAGCCCCCCACCCCAACCTGGCTGCGCCATCCGGCGGGAGGGCGGCGCTGGACACATGGGTGGGGACGGTAGGGGGGCGCTCAACTTTTTCTGGACCCGGGGTGTCGGCAGCGGCCGCCAGACGCCCGAGGCTCGGCCGGAGTGGGAAACTCAGACCAAGAAGGACAGGGCTTCAAAGAGACAAAGGCTCGGGCCGGGGGCGTGGGCCCGCCCCTCTGGGATCTTTGTGCGGACACGTGCATCTCGCGTTTGTGGGCCTTTGTGGATTTGGGTCTGGGCATCTCTCTACCTTCGCCTTTGTGTGTCCGTGGCTTTGCGTGACTGTTTCGCGCTTGTGTCCACGTTTCGTGAGCCCGCGTTTGGTTGTGGATGTCGGTGGGCTCATCGTTGTGTGTCTGCGTACGTGGTCTGTGCCTGTTGACGTGTCTGGTTTGGGTGTCCGTGGAGTTTGTGCGCGTTGAGAGCCAGACAGCGCCCCCAGCTTCTCGCTCCCCTGCTGTTCACCCGGGCGCCCAACTTGGCTTTAAACTTTTCTCTGAGTTTCTCAGGCAACAGCCCGGATCGTCCTCACCGCTGAAACCTTGGCAGGGGGCGCTGGCAGCCCTCCCCTCTTTCGTCTCCTAGGGTCCGTAGAGCGCAGTGGATGAAATAGGACTGGCGGGTGGGGGGATCGGCAGCGCCTGGGGACTGGCCTGGGCCGGGGCGTGAGGAGCGTGCCGGACACCCTCGCGGAACCAGCTAGTGGAAGAGAGCGGAGCGGCCGGTTTGGGGCCCGGCCGGGAGCTGAGGAGAGGTGAGCCGGTGTTTGCCCACCGCACTTATCCGAGAGAGTGTGTTTGACTCAGAGAGATATGTCTGCGGGGCAGAGAGGCCGGCCCCAGTCCCGGCTCCACTTTAAGATCCGCTCTCAGCTTGCCCCCTGCCCCCTGGGTGGGGGTGCCAGCCCCGGATCCTGTAGGTGAGAAGACGGCGGCTTCTTGGAATCGGGGCCTGCCAGGACCCCAGTTAGATTGTGGGAAGTTAGGAACCTTGCACATACTGGTTCTGAATGGACCGGTCACTGGCCCACAGTACAGCACTGGAAAAGTTGCTCAGCTTGTTAAGGATGAGGGTGAGAACTCCTTCGCAGTGCTTGGATAACCAGGGCAGCCTTTGAGAGCTGGCTGAGAACAATGCCTCCCCACACTTAGCCTGGGTGAGGAGGTGTCTCAGCAACTTCTGTGATCCTCCCTGCTGTTCTACCCTTCAGAGAAATCCAGGCTTGCAGAACCCAAGTCTGATCCCAGAGGGAGGACTCCAGCCACAGGAGCCTGCTGGGCTTTTGATGCTGAGTTGCAAAGATAACCCTAACACCTTCCAACCCCCCACTCTGCCCCAGTCTTAAACTTAGAATTTTGCCAGAGGCTGCAGACAATAAGGAGCCGCAAAGCCACTCACTTGGGAAGGAGGCCACTGTGGGCACTTTTCCTTCCTGGGCCTTAATTTGCCCTCTGGAAAAGAAGGTCTTGACAGTCTCCTCCCTTCCTGTCTGGCTGACTGGTTGAGACCCTGGAACCTGGAAACACTTTGATGTTTCTTCTCTCACACACCTTTATTCTGACAAAACCAATTCCCAGGCATTAATTTGCTCTTCTGAAGGGGAAGAGGGGAGCTGGCTTTGAAGTTAGGGAGGGATGGGGTGAGGTGGGCCGGCGCCAGAGCTGGAATTCCACAGCCTGCAGAAGCCAGGTGAATACACCCTGGAGTCAGGAAGTGTCTCCCACAAAGAGAACAGCACCGCCTGGCTCTGTGTGTTCTGATAACAGCACAGGTGGTCAGCATTGTGAACCCTCAGATTGGGAGGGCGGGGTTGGAGGTGGATTAGAATTCAACTTTAGTCTATGGCCATACCACCCTGAACGCACCGATCTCTTCTGATCTTAGAAGCTGAGCATAGTCGGGCCTGGTTAGTACTTGGATGGGAGAATTCAACTTGAGGCTGGGAGAGAAGGTAGGAGTGAAATGTGAAGGCCTTGAATGCCAGGTCTAGAAGCTGGGATTTGAACCTGTTGGCAGTAGAGAGCTGCTGGAGGGTTTAAACAGGCATGACAGGGTAGGATTGGTAATTCTGAGAAACCTTTCTTTGGCTGTTGGTGGTGCTGGAGACTGGGCGACCAATCTGGAGGCCACTGAGTACTGCAGCCTCTTATAGTCAGGAGGACCTGGAGTTTACTCCTACTCCATTATTTCCTACCTCTGGCCTTGGGCAAGTAACTTGACCTTTTTGATTGTTAGTCTCCTCATCTTTTAAATGGGTATAGGAATTCCTGTTCCACTGATCTGTTGTGAATGTTAACTAGGATAATGAATTACATGTCCTAATAAAATGAGATGTGGTTTATAGTCTCTGTTACATTATACAGACAGTTGTTGAATTACACTATTAGAAGACAGAGGCAGCATTTACTATGGCCCTACATGTAATTAAACCACGTGGCAAAGCCCTTAGTATCCGGCAAGCTTGGACAAGTTGTTATCCTCTCTAAGCAGAGGAAAGCTTTCTGTCCAGGGCATTTCATTCGTCTGGTTTATCCCCCTTTCCATGGCCATGCTGCATATAGGAGAGGAGTTGGACACAGATTCAGAGATAGCCACAGAGCATGAAGTGTGTCTACCTTTAGGGATGGCCCAGGAGCCATGGAAGCCCAGGGGAAGGTGATCTTTTGCCAGATAAGGGGCAGGTTACACTGGGAAGGCCTCATAGAGGAGGTGGCTTTATAATCAAATGAGTGAGAATTTGCATGGTAGACAAAGAAAAGAAGGCCATCCCTAACATCTTCCTCAGAGGGAACAGTCTGTGCAAAGGCATAGGGCCTTAGGAGCAAGATAGGTCTCTAAACTGATACCTCTTTTTGTGGGCTGGGCTTTAGACAGGGAGCCATGGCCGGGTTCTAGTCTTCTGTTGGGATTGCACTCTAGTGCCCAGCAAGGCTGGCTGTTGGAAGTAAGAGGGCAGGAAGAAGGCTGTTGCAACAATTAGTCCTAGAGGCCTGCTGAGCCTCACTTGGACAGGGTGGGTGACTGCCTGGCTTGGGGGGGAGGGATGGCGGGGACACACCCACCCACCAGGGGTAGCTACTGATTCTCATTTTGTCCTCGTTCTGTCACAGGAGATACAACTTCTTCAGGCTGCTTTGGCCTCTGAGACCTTTCCAATCCCCCTTACCACTTTCCTGGTAGAGCCTGGATCAGCACTTACAGGCCCAGCAGGGCCCAGGAAAGGTGCATTGAGAAAGAATTCAAGGCCTCAGAGGATGCATTCTGGATTCTTGTCTATCCTCTGCACCTGCCTGGCCTTGGGATCTGCTGGTGTTGCAACTCCTTTTTCTTTTCTGGTCCCTGAAATCACCCATTATGGGGGCAAGAACCCACATGTAGTAAGCACCAATGTGTGCCAGGCCCGAGGCTGAGTCTTTACTCTTTCTTGTGTCATCATCCTGGTGACTTGCTAGAACCAGTGCTAGGATTCTCTCACCACATCACAGATGAAGACTCAGGCTTGGGTGAGGGCACATGCAAGCCTCATGGTGGGGGAGGCATTGTGGGGCTGCAGGCCTTTCTGTCTGGCTGTAAAAACCATTTCCTGTGCCCCAGACTGCCTCCCCGTGTGTCCACACATGCTGCCTCAGACTGAGGGGAACTCAAAAAGCTTCAGAAAGAAGACACTCTGAAAAGAAAAGATAGTATTGGGAGCTTTGCCCATTTCCCTGTAGATTATCCTTCTTAGGGCTGGTTGCTGGGACCCCAGGACCTACCTGTACCTGCACCAGGGATGATGTCATGGAGAAGGCCAGACATTGGGTGTCAGATTACCTGGATCCTGAGTCCAGGCCCTGGCCTCCCTGGCTCTGTGACTGAACAGATCACTGAACCTCCCTGTAAAATAAATAGAATGCCACCTAAACTGATCTTGCAGGGTTACTGAACAGATAACAATTGGGGAGGCACTGAAAAAGTTGAGAGGTGTCCTTAGGTGAGATGGTAGTATTCTAAATGCCTGGTATATCTTCATGTAGTACCTGTTACATGCCAGGTCCAGTGCTCAGCCTGAAGGACATAAAAATGAGTCTAATTCCTCCCTGACTGGTGGTGGCACAGTATATAGAGTGTTGACCCAGTGCACTGAGGTCCCTGGTTTGAAACCCCAAGGTTACCAGCTTAAATGCGGGGTTACTGGCTTGAGCATGGGATAATCAATATGATCCCACAGTTGCTGGCTTGAGCTCAAGGTCGCTGGCTTGAGCAAGGGGTCACTGGCTCAGCTGGAGCCCCATGGTCAAGGCACATATGAGAAGCAATCAATGAGCAACTAAAGTGATGCAACTATGAGTCAATACTTCTCATCTCTCTCTTCCCTCTCTCTCTCTCACTTCCTATCTTTCTTTCTCAAATATAAATAAATAAATAAATAAATACCGTGAATCTATCCCTGGCCATGGGAAGACAGACAGGTAAATGTAATAATAGTCCAGCATGATCAGTTAGCCATCATCTGCATGGGCCCATTTGTACACTGAGGCACATGGTAGAAGAGAGCTAAGACCCCTGGGATTGAGACCTCATTCTTCTACTACCCAGCTGAATAACGTCCATCTCCTTGTCTGCAAAATAGGGACAGTAATCCCTACAGTCAGAGATGTGGTGAGGCAGACATGACCTGCTGGTGTAGAAGTGCATGGGGAACTGATGTGTTTGTACAGATGGGCCACATTAGCTGTTCTGTTGGGAGAGCCAACCCTCAAGGCGCCAGGAGTTGGCCCTGAAATTCTTTTAGCCTTGAGTTTCCAGAGCTGACTAAATGGTTGGGGGGCAAGATGTTAATGGAATTTCCACCTGGGGATTTTGTTGGCATCAGCTTGAATGAGCTCATGAGGAAGGGAGGGGGGGGGGGGGAGGAGGCAGCTGGGCCCCGAGGATTAGCTGGTGGAGGCAAAGTCCTGTCTCAGGTAGGGGATGGGGCTCTGGCTGGGCCGGGGGCTCGGCTCCCCACCCACCCCATTCCTGTGGCAGGGGCTCCCCCTTGAAGCTGTGGTGAGGAGCTGGCACATCTATGGGCCAGAGACACTCTGTTATAGTACCAGAGACAGCAGCAGGGGTCAAGGGGGCCAAGACCAAATTCCTAACCCCAGAGAGGTCTCAGAGGAGGGAGCTTGGGATCGTGCCAGGAGACAGTAGCACAGTGACCAGAGAATGTTGGCACAGCAGTCATAGCCCTGCCAGGTGCCTGGCACTGCGTTAGGTTCTTGGGTACTGAGGAACATGAAGAAAAATGACACAGTCACTGCCATCACCTTCTACTTTACCCTGAAGACTTTACATGTGGCAGATAGTGAGCTGAATGCTTCACACGTTGTCCCCTAATGGTTTTGCCAACCCTGTGTTGTGATCCATGTTAAGGACACTGAGACTCAACCAGATTGAGACTTCTCTGAGGCTAGTAGATACAGAGCTGCATTCAGATCTGAGTCCTGCGGTTGACTCTTAACTGCTGGGCTCTGCTCTTTATTTATCCAGTGATGTTGCCCGCCAGGCCTGGCTCTGGCCTCAGGTGGAGGAAGGGATGAACAGGTGAAGAAGGCAGGGTCACTGCTTCAAGCTGCTCACGCTATATGTCAGGAAATGGGCAGGTAAATAATTAAAGACAAGAGAATTTACTTAGTATATGTCCTAGGAGGTGTGCCCAAAGTATGGCATGACAGGCCCAGGGAGCAAGGATGGGAGAGGGGTGGCCGGGGAGCCTGAGTGGACAGAACAGGCTTTGTTCCAGGGCAGGGCCAGGGCAGGCCGGGTGTGTGCGGGTGATGCTGGCAGCATCATGAGGCATCGGGACCCGGGTCCGGGGTCCGTTTCCTTGCCGTCACTGTCCCTGCCCCTCTCAGTGCCTCCATTACTCTCTGAGGGGCCTTGCAGCTCCCCAGCCCTGGAACTCTGAGTTTGGAGAAGTGTGAGCAGAGGCTGAGATTTGTTCAGTGGTTGTCACCAAATCAAGATGGGGTGCTCAGCTGGGGAAGGGACATAGGTGGGGACAACTTGTAGATGTCTCCATTCTAGGGAGAACTTGATTTCTGATGGTAAAAGTAGAAGTCAAGAAGTTTTTGAGACAGGAAGTGATGTAGCCAAAGTCATTTTAGAGGCTCTCTAGCAAGGCCTGGAGTGGCACAGCGGGGAGATTTGCCTGGAGCCTGTTAGGGCCACACCATTTATTACCCTTTTGACCTCACGGGCCATCAGCAAACTTTCCTTAGTCACAGTGGGTCCAAAGGATTATATGCTTGTCCACTGAACCAAGGGTGGGTACAATTTCTAAGCCCTTGTCCTCCTGCCCTTGTATTCTGTAACCTGGCTGACCAGTAAGTGTATATTTTATCTGTACGCCGGGGTTTGGAAAAGAAGTGTTGGGACTGGGGCCACATATTCCTTTCCTCCATGGGGACCACCTGTCTGCCATTTCCTTTCTCCAGAAGGCAGATGATAGCTCCCCGAGGGAGGCAGAATTAATACTGTTACACAGGTGTGAAGACCAGGGCTCAAAGAAATAAGAAAAACTGCAAAGGTCACACAGATCACTGGAGTCCTGATCTCCTGGGTCCAAAGCAGGTGTTAGGGATCTTGTTGTGAGTTGATGTCCTGTCCCCACTGCTGGTCAGTAAGGCCCATGAAGACTTGGTATCCCCACCCAGTCCAGCATACACCTCGCACAGTATTTAGTAGAGATTTAGCAAATGCATTAGTTAAAATTTGAAACCCTAAAGCACTGGAGCTGGATTGTCTAGATATAAACTCTTAGGGAGTTGGAGAAACTAAGGCTTGGTGAGGGGAAGGGACTTGTCTGAAGATGTGAACGGGCCAAGGCAGTGCAGGGACCATGACTGGGGTTCATGACTGTCCTCCAGGACCTGCCTTGTCACCATGCAAAGTTGCCCAGTTGCCTCCCCGTCACCCACCCCCCTACCACAAGAGAGTGGCAAGGGAGGTGGGGTGGTGGTTCGTGGGTGCCTTTTCTGGGGGACTCTTTCTACCGTACAGCCTAGGAGAGACACGAGCACCCATTGACTGCACACCTGTCAATGTCCTGGCCCTCTGATCTCTAGTCCTTGAGGAAGGGATTGTTGTCTCCATTTTATTTTATTATATATATATTTAAAAATTATTATTATTATTATTATTATTATTATTTTGTGTTTTTCGGAAGAGAGAAGCAGGGAGGCAGAGAGACAGACTCCCTGCATGCACCTAACCAGGATCCACCTGGCATGCCCACCAGGGGGCGATGCTCTGCCCATCTGGGACATTGCTCCATTGCAACCAGAGCCATTCTAGCACCTGGGGTGGAGGCCATGGAGCCATCCTCAGTGTCTGGTCCAACTTTGCTCCAGTGGAACCTTGGCTGCGGAAGAGGAAGAGAGAGATAGAGAGAAAGGAGAGAGGAAAAGGTGGAAAAGCAGATGGGTGCTTCTCTTGTGTGCCCTGACCGGGAATTGAACCCGGGACATCCACACGCCGTGCCGACGCTCTACCACTGAGCCATCCAGCCAAAGGCTGTTGCCTCCATTTTAGATGGGGCTGAGGGGGAGGAAGACACTTCCCATAGTTGCCCAGTTTAGCAGCTGACTCCTGTTCTTAGTATTGTAACTCCTTCAAATCAGAGACTAGATCCCATAATGACAGTTTTCATCTCAAGTGGGTAGAGAGCACCATGTTGAGAAGAGCTCTGAGGTCCTGGGCAAATTCCCTAGGAAGCAGTGCTGTGATTGACTGTGTCAGTAGATAAGGGTCTAGGTAGACTGAAAAGGACAGTCTTTCCATGAGGTGGCTTCCATCCGTTGGGGCCTCATATCTCTATTGGAGTGTTCAGCTTCTCTGTCTGAGCTTCACAAACAGCCTTTCTGAGGCCAGTGGGACCCTTATCACCACCTCAGATTCACAACCGAAGGAACTGGTCTGGAGAAGTAAAGGTGAATTTCCCAGTTAGCACTGTAAGTTGGTGTCCAAGGCCTTTTTGCTCTCTGTGAAGGCCTTTCCTCTCCAAAGAGCTGAGGCTGGTGGTCTTTTTCAAGAGCAAATTATATTACTCATCCCTTCCCAGATCTGGCAGCCGTGTTGAAAAATAGCATAGTGTGGCCTGTCTGGAAAGAATAGCTGTCCAGGAGGACACCAATAAGAACCTTGACATGTTTGATACATACTTGCTAAAAGAAGAAGGAAGAGAGCTGGGGTCAGGCCCACCTGCCCACCCCTACCCCGCCAGCTCTCTGTGGGGTAAAGCAGGGCAGCCCGCACTATGCCCTTCCCTGTACTGGGATCCACTCTAGGTGACTTACTTCTACCATTTTGTTTCATCTTCATGACAGTCCTGTGAGGTGGCTGTTGATACCCCATTTTATAGATGAGGAGACCGAGGCTCAGAGATTATGGCTATCCACTACCCAAGATAGGATCAGAGAAAGCAGACATGACTGTGAGGCAGTCCTATTAGCCTTTTTAAAAATTTTTTTCTTTATTATTTATTCATTTTAGAGAAGTTGAGGGGGGGGGAGTGAGAGAGAGAGAGAAGAGGATGGGGAGGAATAGGAAGCATCAACTCCCATATGTGCCTTGACCAGGCAAGCCCAGGGTTTCGAACTGGCGACCTCAGTGTTCCAGGTCAACACTTTATCCACTGCGCCACCACAGGTCAGGTCAGTCCTATTAGCCTTTATTACTCAGTGTGATATATATGGTTGTTTTGTTTGTTTGTTTGTTTGTTTGTTTGTTTTACCATAAGAGAGGACATGGAGTGTGTGTGTGTGTGTGTGTGTGGGAGGGGGGTGATGAAGCAATTAAGACATGTTTAAATCACTCAGAGTTCTACCATGCAAAGAAAACCACTGTTGTGTTGATATATTTTCTTTTGGCCTTTCTAAAATTGGGATTTGGGTTTTTGAGGGGTTTTTTTAATGCATGGATATAGTTTTCCTAGACATGCAATTTATCCTTATGATACCTAACATTGTGGTATCAGCCCTCTCCATGAGGTTGCAGACTCTTCTGAGCATTATTTTTATTGGCTCCCTAAGATTTCTGGGAGAGTCAACAGCCATCTTGAGTGTCTAGGGAAGCGCTGGGCCTGGAGTCAGAAGCCCAGAGCCTGAGCATCAGCCACCATTCTTTACTGGAGATCTGAGGACAAGTCACTGCACATATCCTCATCACCAAAAGGAGGGGTTGCACGCCTGCTCTGGGCCCTCCCGGCATCAAATAAGCAAAGGCCTTTTTTTCACTATGAAGAGCTGTGCCCCTAGCAGGAATTTTCCTTATCCTTCTTCAGTCTCCTCCTGGGAAAGTTCTGCCCAAGCCTCGGCTCCTGAGCCTTTTGCTAAGGGGCTTCCAGCAGCATGCGAGAGCCCAGCATCTCTGAAACACTCACACTGAAGGCACCCTCCTATATGTTACCCCAAATGGGACATTTCCTCTGAGCAGAACAGGGGCCCTGACTCTCAAAGACCACTAGCCCACACCTCTGCCTTTGCCCATTTCTGGGTCCAAACTTGTAAGGCCTCTCAGGAGTTTTTCTCTTCTCTTTTCCAAACAGCCTGGGCACCCCTGAGGGGCCTCTGGGCTCCTCAGTGACCACAGGAAAGCTTGGCACCTACCTCATCACAGTCAATTGCAGCTAGAGCTTGGCCCTAGGACTCTGGACACTTTTATCTCTTTTCCCAGCAACACACAGAAGTATACATTCCACTGAAACCAAACCAATTACAAGGTTATAAAGGCCTGAGTTCAGTTCTCAGCTCTACCACCTTCCTTTTCTCATCATCAGTTTCCTTTGCTCTAAAATGGACATAAGACTGCTGGCTTCCTGGAGTGACTGAGGATTGTATGAAAGAACATGTGTCCAGCACTAACACATAGTGAAAACCAGCCCTAACTGCCAGTGTCAGTGCTTTCTAGGTGAATGTCCAGGCCTGGCACAGAACAGGGGCCCAGGGAGAGGTGTCCATGGTGCGGGGCTGAGCAAGGACCTGTCCAGGATGCCATGGGAATGTTCACAAGCAGTTTTCTGCTATGTCTCATTTACATCCCTGCTCCTTCTACCTCGGCTGTCCCTATAATTGCCTCAGTTCCATAGCTACACTGGCCCAGTGGTGACCACCTTACATGCGTGCATCTCTCTTCACGGTTTGGATTGCACTTCAGTGAGAGTCAATCAATTTATGACAGGAGGTCAGAACAAGAACTACTGCTTTGTGGTTCAGAAGGCAAGGCTGAGGCCTGGAGAGGGGTAGCGAGAGACCTCCTCTCTGGAGGGGTAGCTTTTGGGTTGTGTTTGGGCTCCTGGTTACATAAGCAGGAGCTCTGAAAGGCCATTTGGCATTTAATAAGCACATTCTATAATTACCTTTGGGAACCAGCGGGTAATCTCAGGGCCTTTTTTTTTTTTTTTTTTTTTGGTTTGTATGTTGTTTGTTTAAACCCCAGGAAGGGTGAGTATGAGCAGATCAGCTTATCAGGGAAGGTGGGGCCCTAAGTAGAAATGAACCCCTGTAGTAAGAAGCTCACTTAGCTTCTTACCACAGGGAACAAAAGGTGCCTGAAGCAATTTAATTATTTTCCTTTTGGTTCCAGACATTGGAACACTATCCTGCTTCAGTTGAGACCAAGCCCAGGATGCACCTGGACTGGGTTTAATCCTCAAATTGGACTCTATAGTAGAAAGGGATGGGGAAGGAGGGACCCTATAGGGGGGCAGGGGAGAAGAGCTTTACTTCTTCCTGCCCCCACGCAGATCCAGAATGTAGATCAAATAGCTACCCCTTTAAAGTTTCATGGAGGGCTGGTAATACTATATAGTGTTGCTCCCTCCCCACTCACCTGTCTAGAAGGTGGGCAGGTCCCTGGTCCATCCCTCCCTTTCAGAGAGCTGTGGGTAGAGGGGCACAAAGCAGGGTTACCCAAGATGAAGAGACCTGCTGGGGTGAGGCTTGGTGCCTTCCGTCTCCGAGGCTGAGTGGCTGTGTGTGGTGGGAGGGCATAACCACAGACTGTCCAGTTAGATGCTTTCATGTTCAGCTGTTTGCCTCATCCTCCCATGAGCACCACGGAGCACCACCATTGAGCTACAGTGGGGGTGCACACAGGCTTTGGGCCAGCCGGAAGAGGTGTGAGGTTTGAATGGAACAGTCAGTGTTCTTGTTTGTAGTGCCTGATATTGGCGGCAGGGATGGAAACTGAGGCCAGGGGAGGGGGCATGG
Organism: Saccopteryx bilineata; assembly: GCF_036850765.1. Lineage (NCBI taxonomy): Eukaryota > Metazoa > Chordata > Mammalia > Chiroptera > Emballonuridae > Saccopteryx > Saccopteryx bilineata. The sequence continues at coordinate 344,336,028 of NC_089490.1, read as the reverse complement.
CTTGTGTCATAGCATGTGTCTCCAAAAAGCCTCTCTTGGACCTTGTCTCTCCACCAGGTTCCCTGCCAGTCCTGCCAGAGGCAGCAAATGAAAGTAGGGGAATTGGATTTGAGCAGGCCTGGGTTCTAATCCTGTTCTGCTTTTTATGAGTTTGGAGTAAACTTTTCTTTCTGAGCCTTCACTTTTTAATTTGTATAGTAGGAGAGAAGCAGCCCAGATGCCTAGGTTAAAGGAAGAGCCAAAGGGGGATAATAGCTGTATCAGCTGGGGGCGGGGACAGGGCATGGGGGAAGGGGCTTGGGACAGGTCTCCCCAGAGCCCATCGGGAGGTCTAGGCAGTTGGACTGAAGGATCTTGCCTCTGGCAGACAGGCAAGGTGAGGGGGCTTAGGAACTATGGACTCGTCCATTGTCACCCACAGAAGAGGTGAGGGAGGGCCAGTCCTTGTAGGGCGAGGCCTCCACCTGGGAGGCTGGCCTGGGGATCTCAGGTATGGCTCAGCCACTGCCGAACTGTCACACTGAGTCATGTTCCCCTGTGCTCCATCTAGTTCCCCTCCCAGTTACCTGTGGCCCTGTGTGACTTTCTGAACCTCTCTAAATCTCAATTCCCTTTTCGTGAAATGGCAACAGAAATTGCTACCTTACAATTTTTGTGGTTGTGAGGGTCAAGCGAGTCCCTGTGGCAGGGCAGCTATCACAACACTCAGTGCATGGCATGTGGTCAGCACAGGTGAATGGAGCACCCTGACCCTGACCCCTAAGCTGTAAGCCCCTCTCTGATAGGGCCTGGATCAAGACCAGCACATGGACCCAAGATCATCAGAGCTCTAAAGGCCAGCCAAAGACCCATCCAGTCCAGGGGGTTTCCCGCTGGGTTCCTTACCATCCTGCGGCAGAGGTGGTGAGCAAGCGGGGAGGGCACCAGGCCCCACCCTCACTTCAGCCAGAACAGGTCCACTCTCATCTGCTAATCTTATTTAAGTTCAATTTAAAATTCACCAATCTGGCCTAACCCACCATACCATACAGATGGGGAGACTGAGGCCTAAGAGGAACAGGGACAAGGAATTATATGAGGAGGCATATTCAAAGAAGAGCATCCTGAGAGACCAGGGTGCTGGTGGCAACTTTCAGCTGTGCCTAGACACATTGGCAGGTGTCTTACTTATGTGTTGGGGTTAGAACCATCTGGTATGGGGTGCCTGCTGTCAACCCTCACCTGTGGCTCTCTTTCTAGCCCCCACCATGCTGTGGTCTCCGCTGCTGCCCCTGTTGCTGTTGCTGGCCGTGAGCCAAGTCCAGACAACCCGGCCATGCTTCCCCGGATGCCAGTGTGAGGTGGAAACATTCGGCCTCTTTGACAGCTTCAGCCTGACACGAGTGGATTGCAGCAGCCTGGGCCCCCACATCGTGCCCGTGCCCATCCCTCTGGACACAGCTCACTTGGACCTGTCCTCCAACCGGCTGGAGACAGTGAACGAGTCAGTGCTGGCAGGGCCAGGCTATACCACGCTGGCCGGCCTGGATCTCAGTCACAACCTGCTCACCAGCATCTCGCCCACTGCCTTCTCCCGCCTTCGCTACCTGGAGTCGCTCGACCTCAGCCATAATGGCCTGGAAGCGCTGCCTGCGGACATCTTCACCAGCTCACCCCTGAGTGACGTGAACCTCAGCCACAACCGGCTCCATGAGGTGCCAGTGTCTGCCTTCACCACCCACACCCAGGGCAGGGCGCTGCATGTGGACCTCTCCCACAACCTCATCCACCGCCTCGTGCCCCACCCCACCGGGGCCAGCCTGGCCAGGCCTACCATTCAGAGCCTGAACCTGGGCTGGAACCGGATCCGCACTGTGCCCAACCTCCGGGACTTGCCCCTGCGCTACCTGAGCCTGGATGGGAACCCGCTGACTGCCATCGTCCCAGGTGCCTTCACAGGACTGGCTGGCCTGACACACCTGTCGCTGGGCAGCCTTCAGGGTCTCCCTCAGCTGGCACCCTATGGTTTTCGTGAGCTGCGTGGCTTGCAGGTCTTGGACCTGTCGGGTAACCCCACGCTCAAGTGGGCAGGAGCTGAGGTGTTCTCAGGCCTAGGCTCCCTGCAGGAGCTGGACCTGTCGGGCACAGGCCTGGTGCCCGTGCCTGAGATGCTGCTCCTGCACCTCCCTGCACTGCAGAGCGTCAGTGTGGGCCAGGGAAGGCAGTGCCGGCGCCTGGTACGGAAGGGGGCCTACCCCCGGCAGCCGGGCTCCAGCCCCAAGGTGGCCCTGCACTGCAGAGACACTGGGGAACCAGCTTCCAGGGGCCCTGACACCTTGTGACAAATGGTGTGGCCTGGGGCCACCTAACAGACTGCTGTCCTGGGCTGACTCAGGTCCTGGGTAATTTATATTTTAATGTGCCATTGCCAGTGAGGACTCCGCAGGCCTATATGGTAGCGTCATTGAAAGACATCTGTGAACCTGGGAAGAGGCTTTGGACCTGGGGCCAATACCCAGGAGCCAAGTCTTGCCCCTTTGTCTCTACTGCTCCCCAAACAGTAAGCAGAAGGTCTTTGATGCCAAACCAGAGGGCAGTCCCCTGCTGTCCTTCCCCACTTGATCCCAAAGTGCCTTTCCTCAGGCCTGGGCCAACCTGACTGACAGGCGGAAGGTCAAAGGTCAGGTCAACGGCTGAGTGCCCCCTTGGACCCATGGTCCAGTCACTCAGGGGCATGGGATTCTTTTGCTCTGGGCACATGAGGCCTACTCTATCTTGTTCTCTTCCCCTAGAACCCTGGGTAGAACTTTAGTTATAGAAAGGACCGGGGCAAAAATCAAGCCCACCTCCTCATGTGATAGATGGGAGAACTGAGGCCTAAAGAAGGAAACTTGCTCATCTGAGGTACTACAGCGGCAGAGGCACGACTGGACCCAGCGTCCTGCCTCCTAGCCAGGCCCCTTTGCACTTTGCTGTTTTCTCTAAATCATGCCCTCCCTCTCCCCTTACTGGGCTCCCCTTTGCTGCCAGACCCACATCCTTTCCTTTGCGCCCTTTTCTTGTCATCCAGAGGAAGAGAGGCCAGGGTGTCAGGCGGGGCTCTGGCCCCACGGATCAGCTTGTTGCGCAGGCTGAGGCGCTTCGCCTTGCAGAGCCGCTGGAAGCGTCAGGCGTGCCAGTCCCAGCCCTGCAAGGGTCCCACTCTGGGGTAGTGTCCCCTGGCATCAAGACTGGAAATGTACCCATTGATCCTTGAGGCACTTCCTCTAGATCTCCCCCGAGATGCTGACGCAGAACTGGAGCCCCAACTGGCCACAAGCAAGGAGAGGCCTCCCAGACTGAACCCCGCTGGCCCAGAGCCACAGCCCGTTTCACCCTCCTGAGTGCAGCAGAGGGGGCAGGCAGTTCCCACCCGTTCTGTGTTCCCCACCAGGGTGGCATCTCAGCTCCCCAGCCCTGGGCTCTATCCTTAGTGCTCATTTTATACAATGTATTGCCTTTTTAATGGACTGTCACTTTCAACCAGCTCCCCTCCTCCACCCCTGCTGGCAGGGGGTGTAAAGTATCATTTGTAAAAGAAAAAAGTTGCATTTATTCACTTTTGTAATAATGTGTCCTGGGGATGTGTTGGGGGAGGAGGTTTTGGGTGGAAGCCAGCAGTCAGTGGCCATGTGGGCGTCAGGGGGCTGGTCTCTCAGAGACACCCACAGGACAACGAGAGCTCTGTCCGCCACCGCACCGCCCAGCACCTCCCTGGTCCTTGGTTTAATAAACATTATAAAGAGTCCTTTCCATCTCTCAGCGAGTCTGCATTCACATGCCCTGGGCAGTGTGTTCTCCCTGAAAAGCCCAATAACCTCCCAGGAAAGTGCGTGACATAAGGGGGGCTTACTCAGGGGTGGGTTGCACCTTTTACAGCAGCAGCGTACACCCCGTCTACCCTCCTCACCTCCCCTCTCCCTGCTGCCCCAATTCCATGAGCGTGCCTGTCTCTGCCTTTGCTCAGGCTGTTACTCTGGGGCCTTGCCCTGCGCTCATCCCTATCCTTCCCATCCTGCTAGACCCAGTTCCTGTCTGGCCTCCTTCAGAAGCTTTCCCTGAGGTCCCTCTCCATTTCCCTCCTCTGAGCTAACAATACTTGATTCTTTCCTGGCATTTCAGCTGCTGTGATAGCCTAAGTCCTGTGTGCCCTCCCAGTTACAGGGAACTCATTTCCCGCTCATCTAAGTGGCTCTACTGTAAGCAAATTCTTCCTTCTCACTGGCCAAGGTCCACGGGAATATCCATCCCCATCATCACCAACAAGCACAAGTCCACCTGTCTCTGCCCTAAGGGGACTCATGTTCCCTGAGGTGGGAAGGGGAAGGACACACACGCAAGACACCTGACTCAACAGCACAAGGAGCTGTGAGAGCCCTGTGGTAGGATTAGGAAGGCTTCCTGGAGGAGGCTTATCCACACAGCTGAGAACAAGTGGGCCTGGAAAGAAGGAACTGGCATTTGGGAGGGGTCGTAGGTGAGCAATAGCACAGAACCCAGAACACTCAGGCCACAGGTGTGTGTGGGGGCTTGCTCATCTTGTCACTCAGCCCTCCCCCATCTCCCCCTCCCACCCCGTACAGCGCCGGACCCCAAGGCTGGCACCATGGTCAATATGAGAAGGGACTGAGAAATGGAAGGAAGTGAGACCCCAGCCCTTAGTCCTCTGATTGGTCCTCCATCCATTCTCCATTCCCTGAGATTAGAGACACTTCAAATGCAGGGCTGGGGGAGAGATCCTGGGGACTTGCATCCAGTGGGCCTGGGTTCTCCCAAAACCCCACTTGAAGAAGGAGCCCTGAGGGAAAGACATGCCACGGAGGGTGTTAAGATAGGGACAAAGCGGTGCTGAAGGCAGGGAAGGGGAGGCTGAGGCTGCTGCAGAAGGGAGCTCTGAGGCAGGTCCCCTCTGCCCTGAGGCACAGCTGTAGTGGCAGGGTGGGCGCAGATGCCTTCTTGCTGTGCGCAATCCTCCTTCCGGTTGAGCACATCATCCCGCACCCCCAGTCCTGGCCTCTCCCCTATCTTAGGGAAAGCAGAAGCCCAGCAGCGAATCGGGTATCCCTGAGGCTCCCAGCCCGCAGCGCCACCTCGTGGTCATGCGTGGCCAGACAAACCCGGTCCAAGGGGTGGTCAGAGCAAGGCCACAGCGGACCTGCGCAGTTTGTGCAGCCGGCCTCACCTTTCCCTAGCCAGACTGCTTTCATCCTGGATACTCTGCCCTCCTGGAATCCTGGGGCCAAGAATGAAGTCATTAAAATATTACAGAATTGTAGAGATTCTGTTTTGGAGATTATGGAAAAGGGTTAACATTCTGGGTCCATCACAAACCAGTTGAGTGACTGGCCAAGTCATTTTACGTGTCTGAGCCTGGAAAATGGGAATGAAAATGTCTCCCTCTACAGGATTGTATAATGAATAAATGAAGTAAAGCATCAAGCACAGTGCCTGGCACAAAAAGACACTCTATAAATACCTGTTCTGGAACTCTCTCATTCAACCATAGAATCATGAATTAGATTACAGAACCTTGTAGTCTTAGAGTCATATTTTGATAATTGACTCAGAACTGGACAACTTCATAAAAGTTTGAAATTTAGAATTACAGCAGCATCTCTGCTCCTTGTGCCTACCGTGAAATAGGCCGCCAGTGCACATGTCAGTTGAGTTTTAGAGATGGCGAAACAACTGAGACACTATTTGCCACCATGGCCCAGGCTGGGTTACAAACAGCTCCTTGCATTTTATTAATAATACAGCTGCCATTTACTGGGTACATGTTTCTCAGACTTTGTGTACTCACTGTCATTTCCTCCTCACAATAATTACCATCGGGATTATTGTTAACGCACAGCTGAGGAAACTAGCCTGGACCTGGCTTCCTCTGTCAGATGGTGTGTCCCTAATTACTGTCTGTCCTACCTCAGTGGCCAGGCCAGCAGTACAGAGCCTTCATGTCAGAGAGAACAGAGATGATCTGAGAAATAAGAAAACACTGAGATTTCACATATTTTTCTGTTGAAAACAAATTGGGGAAGTTATGTGGCTCTAAATATTTCTAATCAGGTCATTGATTCTAGATCCTAAGGCATAAAAAAACAAAAACAAAAACGGAGTCAAAGTTCTTCCTCTCCTGGCCCTATTTCACAGATGGGGAAAGAGAGGCCCAAAGAGGAGCAACCCAAGGTTGCATAGCAGGTGGCCAGGGTTCTGTTTCAGAACTGGCTGCATAATTTGTGGGACTCAGTATGGAATGAATGTGTGGAGCCCCTTGTTCAGAAATTATTAAGAATTTCCAGATGCAAGAGCTGCGCATTAAATCAGGTATAGGGCCCTTCTAAGGTCTCAATGTGCACAAAGCCAGCCCTGGGGTGCTTAAGTCACACCATTTACAGAGAAGGAAGGGACAATGCCTAGACAAAGTAGGTGAGGACAGCAGATGAGAGCTTGTGGATCTGTGTGTATGTAACCCAATCCCTCTGTAGTTCAGGGAAGTGGTTAGACTCTTTCAAACCCAGGAGTTTTCCTCCACGGTTGTAACCACATCACTCTCTGATTTTCCCAAAATGTCACTGCCGATGGCTTTAGAGAGAGGGCAGATGGAGATATAGATGCTAACATCCACCAACTGCCTCTAAGCCAGCTCACAGAATGTTTCTCTGGACAAGACTGCCAGGCATGTGCTCATACCTAATGTCCACCAAGACAGAAGTCGTCATAGGCTAATAGGACTTTGCCCATCAATGCTTAGTGTTCCGTGTTTGCTAATGTCTACTAGGAAGCAGATGTCCATTGACACCAAATGTTTATCAATACCTAATGTTCATCAATGGCAGCTCTCACCAACGGCAGATATCCACAAAGAGAAAATGTTCAGTGGTGGCAAAGTCCACTACTCAATATATACCAATGCCCAGTGTTTACAGGTAGCTAATTGCAATTATAATTGCTCTGTGCATCGATACTTAATGTCAGTTTATAGTTCAGCATATGGCAACAGCAGATAACCACCCAGTTAATTCTGTGCCTTGTGTTTATTCTTCTCTTTTATTTATTTAAGTACCAGTAGTTGTATATATGGGGATTGTTGTGTTTCTTGAGTTAGGCGGGATATTCTTCCTGCATTTGCTGTTTAATTCCAAAAGCTAGTTATTATCTTTTACATACCTGTTAGTCAAATATTCTGAATTAGGAATACCAACATACATTTCTGTTTCTCGATATATACACATGTGTATATGTAGCATATATGTAATTATTATACACAGTACAAGAAAACAGAGAAAAAGAAACTGGTTTGAGGACAGAAGTGTCAATCCTGAAACAATTATCTAAATAGATGATTCTGAGAAGCAGCAAAAAGAAGTGGAGCGATGATTCATGGCACCAGCTCTTCTGCTCAGGCAAGGAATTGACAAAGAACCATACTTTAGGCTGGGGGAAAAAATCCAGCTTCCTCAATAAGGTTGAGACACAACACATAGGTTCCTTAACGTAATGTAGCAGCGGTCAAGACACAGACTCCAGAAGGAGGCTGCCTGGGGTCAAAGCCAGACTCTGCTGTTTGCAGCTAGGTGGCCTGGGGTAAGCCACTCAGTTTCCACTCTGTAAAATGGACATAGTAGCTACCTCACAGAATTGCTTTGGGGAATATAAATAAGTCAATGTACTTAAAACAGAACAGTGCCTGGCACATAATACGTGCCACATAATTAATAATATGAAAAATTATTTGGGGGGAAAATTTTTTTGTCAAACTGATAAGCAGGCTGTGGCTCAAAGTATCCCCGGGCAGGATGTCTCCAGTGGCCATCAGCTCTCAGCAGGTGACTTCATGCAAGTTGTTATGCTTAGGAATCTGTCTGAAAAGAGTTTCTACCTTCTGCACCAGTAGATCAAACCACCTCACCAATACAGCTTCCTTCTGACCCAACACTTGTAAGGACACTGTGCTTAGGAAATATCCTCTTGGTCATCTTCTGCAGGCCTGGGGGTCAGAATGGAATGGCCAGCCTGCTACAGATAGAGATGCTGGGAAAACCTTTCACTTGTCTCACTCTCCCTTATAGCCGTACTCTGTCTGGAATTCCACCATTACTCTTTGGCTTAAGCTATGATTGTTGTCTGATGTTCTTGCTAGATAGGCAGTGGCCCAGGACATCAAGAATATGATTGGGCCTGACCAGGCAGTGGCAGTGGATAGAGCGTCAGACTGGGATGCAGAAGACCCGGGTTCGAGACCCCAAGGTCGCCAGCTTGAGTGAGGGCTCATCTGGTTTGAGCAAATGCTCACCAGCTTAAGCCCAAGGTCTCTGGCTTGAGCAAGGGGTTACTCGGTCTGCTGAAGGCCCATGGTCAAGGCACATATGAGAAAGCAATCAATGAACAATTAAGGTGTTACAACGTGCAACGAAAAACTAATGATTGATGCTTCTTATCTCTCCGTTCCTGTCTGTCTGTCCCTGTCTATCCCTTTCTCTGACTCTCTCTCGGTAAAAAAATAAAAATAAATAATTTTTTTTAAAAAGAATATGATTGGGGGACGGAGACAAATGTCTGTGCATCAGTAGGGCATTCATTCACTAATGGGGAGCAAGGAGTACCTGACCACTTTTTTCAAACATGATATACCCTAAAAATGATCTTAAGGTGCTATGTTGATAGGACAGTTGTTAAGACTATAATGATAGGGGCCAGACTGTGAGACCCACAGAGAAGATAAGGTCTCTTACATAACCTGCATTCTCTACCACCCAATGTGATATCCTGTTATATTGGTGTCTCTCAGTGACCCACACCTCCTAGTATTACCACTTTGTGTAGAATTTTCCTGTTGAGTCTGGGCTGGGGCTATGATTTGCTTTAATCATGTAACATAATAGAAGTGGCTCTGAGCCAGTTCCAGACTAAGTTTTATGAAGGCCTGGCAGCTTTCACTTTTGCAGTCTTGGGAGCTGCCATGTGGGAGTCTGGAGAGACCACGTGGAGAGGCTGGGATGAGGCCAGTGATTGTAAGACCTGCTCACCTAAGGCTAGATGGAGAGAGAAAGGTACAACCATCTGGCATCCAACAGATCTCAGACCCCGGGCCGACCCACTACACTAGCTTAACATACATGATGACCACAACCAAACCAGCAAAGACTCAACCAGCTGTTCCCAGCCTTGATGGTGGAATCTTGAGCAAATAAAATCCTTGTGCTAAGCTTTCTGCTTTGGAGTGGCTTCTTACATGGAAACAGACAACCAGAACAACCAAGTCACGAGCTCCGTGTCCTCCCAGCCCCATGGCCCCTGCTCCCCCCCCCCCCAACTCTGGCTTCCCTGGTGAGAGAACTGCTAGCTTCACCTTGGGACGTGAGCAGCTGAAAATTCAAAATTCAAAAAAGATGCCAAATGACAAAGCCAGCCAGCCAGAGCCTCCGTGAAGATGGCCAGTCTGAAGGGAGGGGGCAGAGAGGCACAGTTGAAAGGAAACACATGTACTTAGTGTTTGAAACTTTATGAGGTGCTACCTGCCCATGAGTTTGTCTCTTGTTATATTTTTGTCTCACAGTTGCCCGGAAGGCTTGGGCTGTCTTCCCTCAGCCTTACTGTCCTCCCAACCCCCTTTCAAACCCAGACAAATGACTGGCAGGTTCCCAGACAGACCCACCTCTCACTCTGGGACTTGCCCCTGTTTCTCCCTACAGCCCTGGTAGAAACTGAAGGAACAGAGACCTAAACCCACTGTCCCGCTACGGTGCCTTCTCCTCCCTTCAGGGGCTTTCCTCCCGCCCCAGGGGCTGATATTAAGGCGCTGAGACTGGGGTGAGGCCACTCACTGGGTGGCAACTGGCAAGAGCTGCTCATAGGAGAGGAGAGCAGAGGGAAGCTGGCCTGGGACCCGGGGCACTCCCAGCAGAACTTGGGAAAGCCATAGCTTTTGGATGCTGCCCGCAGACTATGGACAAGGTCATACTTAGCACCAGCTTTAAAAATACTCTCCCCACACAGTCACAAATACTGTAATTCCTTTGACTTGCTCCACCCTCCAGTAAAATCCAACATCGTGTGCAGACACGTGAGAGGGGGTGGGGACCAGGACGGGTGTTGGGAGGGAGTGTGTCTCCCATTCCTAGTAAACCTCTTAGGAGTGGCTACATAGAACCTTACCTTGCTCGCATGTTCTAAATAAAGGAAGGTGGCTCTCGAAGGAGTAAGAGTGGGGCAATAAGTGCTTCCTGTTCTCACACCCACAGGCCTGACTAACTCCTACCAATCCATCCTACCCCCTCTAGGAAGCTCCCCTGACCACCTCTGACCATCCTACCCCAGGCAAAGTTAGATTCTCCTCTGTGCTCACCCAGTACCCTCATCTTCCCTCCGCAGTCACACTCATCGCATTTATTTTCTGTTTATTTTTCCAGCTCCCACTTTACATTGGAGGGGGGAAATGTGCCTACCTTGCTCCCCAGAGGGTCCCTAGTTTTCAGACTGGTGCCTGGCACATCCCATACTTGGTTGTCAATACACAACCAATAAATGAATAAATGGGTCTGTGACACCCATTTCAATGATGGTTAAATGGAGGCCCAAAGAGGTTAAGTGACTTTCCCAAGACTGCACAGAAACCAGGTCTTGAGACTTCCAGTTCCTCTGCTATAGGAACCTCCCTTCCAGGTCCCTCCTCACTCCCTCAGGCAACAGATGTGTACACTGACAGGTCTGAAGCTGGGATGGGGCAGGAGTCCCCTGGGAGCTTCCACGTCCTCCTCTCCCAGTCTTTGGCAGGGTTCTACCTCTGCTCTGACTTCATCCCAGTGACTAAGTCCATGCCCTGCCTCACCCATCCCAACAGCCGCCTCACTGGCTGAGGAGGGGCGGTCTTACTTCTCCAAGCCTGCTGGCCCAGCTGTTAGCTGAGTCAGCCTAGCTCGCTAGGCTCTGTCTGGGAGTCTGTGCACCCCTGCGAAAAAGACAAAAGAAGACTGGAATGCCAGCTCTGTGCTGTTGGCAGCATGGCACGAGCCACAGACCTTCACCAAGCACTAGAAAGGCCCAGAAATCTTTTATTCCCCCCAAATGTACCAGAATTTTACTTCAGCAATACATAAGTTTTTAATTTTCTTGTGTGTGCACGCACACATGCTCACAGATGGTGGTGGTGGTAGTTTTCAGGTTTTAAAAACAAACAAGTCCAGGTGATTCTACCATACAGTCAGGTATGGGCAAGGCTTTAAAGTTCACCCAGATCTTACATTTTATACCCATACCTCATTACTCTTCACAACTCTCAGGAGGAAAGCTGGGCAGGGCTATCACGAACCCATTCCTCAGATGAAGAACATGATGCCCTGAGAGTAGGTGGCAGAATCTGGGGCTTGTATTCAGAAGCCCTGCTCCAAACTCTTCCTCTCCCCATTCCTCTGCAGAGTGATTCAGGTTAAAAAACAAACAAACAAAAAACGAATATAATTACTTGGCTGGTAATCCTGCCCAGAGAGTTTGCTTAGCCCTGGCAGGGAGCTATATCATTTGGTGAGGAGCCCATTCTCTAGGACGTGGGGGTGAGGGAGATGACAAGAATAATAAAACTCTGGGACAAAGACAACGGGATACTGAGAAGGTGACTCAAAGGATTAGGGCAGCCTGGGGGTTGAGCCCAGGCCTCAGTGCTCAGGGTTTGCCTACACGTGTAAGCCCTGTGTTTGTCAGAAAGACACCGCAGTCCTGGCCATAGGGTACCCGGAAGGTGGACTGAACAGAGCCCGTGCCCAGCCTCTCCCTGTAGATTGAAACACAAGGTGACAGGTACTGCTGTGGCAGCCCTGGGACTTGGGTTCTAAACTGAGAAAACTTGAGAGAATTGAGTTGCAGGCAGACCTTGGGGTCAGGCCTCTGACCCGTCACAACCTGTCCCCACTAGAGGGCGCTGCCTGTTGCACTCTCCTTTTACAGCCTATCTGCCCCTTTTCTCCATACTCCCACCCTCACCATGCCTGGAGTTGACACTCTAGCCCAAACTTGGGCTTATGGAGGGGCTGGGGGTGGCGGAGAAGGGGTCCCCAGGAGTTAAGAGCTGAGGGCAAACTTAGAAAAGCAGAATTTTACATGAACAGTGGTTTTGGATAGTAACCAAGGACTTTATTGCCTTCATATCTTCCCCTCTGATAAAAGAACTTCAATCTTTGTAGTTTACAGAATTTTAAAACTAACATTTATTCAAGTGTTTTTTAATTCAACAAATAGTCAATGCTTATATATTGACTTATTTTATTCTCACTATACAAAAAGATGATTGACAGATGAGAAAAGTGAGGTTCAGAGACATTAAATGATTGCCTAAGATCTCGCAGCAGGTGAAGTGAGAGAGTCCAGATATTAAAAGCAAGTCTGTCTGATTCCGGGGCCCATAAATAAACTGCTAAGTTCAGAGAATGGAAGTAGAACGCTAATTTTACAGAATCAGAAACAAATAATTTTAAATGTTAACCTCCCTGGCTCTTCTCTCACAGAAACCAAGGCTGGGGTTTGCTGGGGACCTTGGAAGGGACTTGATGCCCTACAGGCCAGTGGTCCAATTGCTTTGATCTTGGCTCCAGCCCAATCCACCGCCTTCTGAGCAGGGACAGTGGGGAGCAGTTTCTAGTCACCACTGCTTTGTTGGTCTGGCCAAGGTTACTTTTTTTTTCTTCTGTATTTTTTTTTTTTTTCTGAAGCTGGAAACGGGAGAGACAGTCAGACTCCCACATGCGCCCGACCGGGATCCACCCGGCACGCCCACCAGGGGCGATGCTCTGCCCACCAGGGGGCGATGCTCTGCCCCTCCGGGGCGTCGCTCTGCCGCGACCAGAGCCACTCTAGCGCCTGGGGCAGAGGCCAAGGAGCCATCCCCAGCGCCCGGGCCATCTTTGCTCCAATGGAGCCTCGGCTGCGGGAGGGGAAGAGAGAGACAGAGAGGAAGGAGGGGGGGTGGAGAAGCAAGTGGGCACTTCTCCTATGTGCCCTGGCCGGGAATCGAACCCTGGTCCCCCGCACGCCAGGCCGACGCTCTACCACTGAGCCAACCGGCCAGGGCCTGGCCAAGGTTACTTTAAGTTAGGAATCTCTCCAGAGGAAGGTCCTGTAAGCCTAAGTCTTCATTTCCCCTTTCTTGCTCAAGGTCACCCTGACAAGTGGGCCTGGATTTGAACCAGAGTCCTCTGACCTTCTGGCCTCCTTGCCCCTCGTGGGGCCTTGTTCAGTAAAGGTAGATCCGAGAATGTCTCACGAGTCACTCCTCATGGCAGAAGAGAGCACAGCGTAGTCCCCACCCCAGTCTGCGGCTTCTTAACAGGGACCTCAGGGATTGAACTAAAAATATTTGGTTGTGTGGGGATACCCAGACATGAAGGTAGGTCAACAGGAAAAATATTTTGCCTCTCAAATGAGGGTGGCAAGGAAATTGGGGGTACCTTGGTTTCCAACTGCTCCAGGCACTTTCTAGCTACATCACTACACATGAGGCATTTACTCCCTGAGATTCAGTTCCCTCAACAGACAGCAGGGACATTTGTACCACACTCAGAGCCACCATCACATGGCCTGGCACACTGAGGGGCTCAGGAGGTGGATAGGATAAGCACCTTTTTTCACTCCCCGAGGCGGAGGTTCAGGACACATATCCCAGGACAGGGCCCCACGCCAATTTTAACTGGGCAGTACTGGTACCAGGTAGTATTTAAACCCTAGGTCCCCTATGCCATTAGGTCTAATCTGGATCCAAGAGAGGAATAAGGCATTATTTTGCTGACAACTAGCCAAGGACACTGATGAAACAAATTACACGATTGCAAGGTGTAGCCAGAAATTATGGAGAAAAGGGCCTGACCAGGCAGTGGCACAGTGGATAGAGCATTGACCTGGAATGCTGAGGACCCAGGTTCAAAACGTCGAGGTCACCAGCTTGAGTATGGGCTTACCAGCTTGAGCACAGGGTTTCCAGCTTGAGCGCAGGGTCCCTGGCTTGAGTGTAGGATCACAGACATGACCCCATGGTTGCTGGCTTGAGCCCAAGGTCACTGGCTTGAGCAAGGGGTCACTTGTTCTGCTGTTGCCCCCCTGGTCAAGGCATATATGAGAAAGTAATCAATGAACAATTAAGGTGCCACAACTATGAGTTGATGCTTCTCATCTCTCTCCTTCCCTATCTGACTGTTCCTCTCTCTCACTTGCTCTTTTGCTAAAAAAAAATATATATATATATATATATATATATATATATATATATATATGGAAGAAAAGAAACTGAAAGTAACAATACAATTAGTAAAATGCCTATCTAGCATCTAAACAGCATGTGATATTTCAAAACAATTGCAATTGCATATCCATGATGTTTTGATCTACACAAAAATCTTGTGAGGAGCTAAGATGGTATTATTAGCTCTCTTTATGGGGAAACTGAGAGTTAGAGAGAAGGTATATGGTTTGTCCAGGGCCATACATCCAGTGACAGAAAGAAGAGTCAGCTCTGATCCTGGCCCCCCGGCCTGGTGAGAATGGGTAAGGGGAAGGCACAGCTAGAGAAGCAGGAAAGGACATGGCAGCACAGAATCCCCACGGCTGTCCCTTAAGGTTGCCTTTATTAATCAAAGAAATGCAATGAAAACCCTGTGGAGATCTCTTCGGCACTGTTTTTGTTTTGTTTCTAGAAGGTGGTCCTTCCTTGGAGAAAAGGGTAAGAAACTACTCTGTCTTATGCCCAGCTTAAGAGAGAGAACATTGACACAAGCTTTGCTGAAGAGCACACAATATGTATCCAATGCCCTAAAAGGTGCCACAGTCATTCTACTTCTGAAATGCATTTCTTAGAAAACAAGCATGGAGAAGTAAAAAATTTAGCTATGATGATATTTATTGTTCATTTATTACTCAGTAGCAAAAATATTGAAAACAATCTAAAGATTCATCAATAGGGTGGTTAAGTAAATGATGATATGTCTAAGGAGAGAATGTTGGCCAACCATTAAAATTAATCAGCACATAGGCAAAAACAAACAAAAAGCAACCCTCAATTTGAACTTTATATACTATATATAATTAACTCAAAATGAACCACAGACTTAAATGTAATATATAAAATTATACAACTTTCAGGGGGGAAAAAAAACAAGATAAAATTTTCAAGATGAAAGGCTAGGCAAAGAGATTTTTAGACTTGATATCAAAAGCACAATCCATAAAAGAAAAAGCTGATAAACTAGCCCTCATCAGAATTTTAAGTTTTGCTCTGTGAAAGATTCCATAAAGAGGATGAAAAGACAAGCTACAGACTGGAATAAAATATTTGGAAACCACATACCTGACAAAAGATTTGCATCTAGAATATATAAAGAACTCTCAAATCTTAACAGTACAAAAAAATAAACATCCCAAATAGAAAATGGACAACAAAAACCCATGAACAGCCTGACCTGTGGTGGCGCAGTGGATAGAGCATCAACATGGAACGCTGAGGTTGCTGGTTCAAAACCCTGGGCTTGCCTGGTCAAGGCACATATGGGAGTTGATGCTTCCTGCTCCTCCCCCTCTTCTCTTTCTCTCCCCTCTCTAAAATGAATAAATAAAACCCTTTAAAAAAAAAAACCATGAACAGACATTTTTCTGAAGAAGATATACAGATGGCAAATAAGTACATGAAAAGATGTTCAACACCATCAGTAAAATGCAATTTTTTTCTTTTCTTTTAATATTTTATTTAGAAAATTAAATTTAATGGGATGACATTGATCAATAAGAATACATAGGTTTCAGGTGAACATTTCTATAGCATTTGAACTGTTGATTATGTTGTATACCCATCACTCAAAGTCAAATTATTTTCCGTCACTGTATATTTGTCCTTCTTACCCCTTCCCCCAGCCCCTTCCCACATCTCCCCCCCACCCCGGTAATCACTTCACTTTTATCTATGTCCATGAGTCTCAGTTTTATGTCCCACCTATGTGTGAAATCATATAGTTCTTAGCTTTTTCTGATTTACTTATTTCACTGAGTATAATGTTCTCAAGGTCCTTCCATGTTGTCATAAATGTCACTATGTCAGTTTCTTATGGCTGAGTAGTATTCCATTGTATATATGTACCACATCTTCTTTATCCAATCCTCTATCGAGGGACACTTTGGTTGTTCCATGTCTTGGCCACTGTGAATAATGCTGCGATAAACATGGGGGGTGCATGTATCTTTACATACCAGTGTTTTCAAGTTAAAATGCAAATTAAAACTACAATGAGATAGCACCACACACTTTTAGAATGGCTAAAATAAAAAATAGTGACAACACCAAATACTGTTGAGTACTCTATATGGAAAACTGAATCACTCATGCACTGCTGGTGGGAATGCAAAAAGGAACAGCTACTCTAGAAAATGATTTGACAGTTTGTTTTAAACTAAACAATACATCCACCACATGCCGCAGCAATTACCCTCTTGGGCATTTATCCTAGAGAAATGAGAACTTATATTCACATAAAATCTGCATACAGCCCTGGCCGGTTGGCTCAGCGGTAGAGCGTCGGCCTAGCGTGCGGAGGACCAGGGTTCGATTCCCGGCCAGGGCACATAGGAGAAGCGCCCATTTGCTTCTCCACCCCTCCGCCGCACTTTCCTCTCTGTCTCTCTCTTCCCCTCCCGCAGCCAAGGCTCCATTGGAGCAAAGATGGCCCGGGCGCTGGGGATGGCTCTGTGGCCTCTGCCTCAGGCGCTAGAGTGGCTCTGGTCGCAATATGGCGACGCCCAGGATGGGCAGAGCATCGCCCCCTGGTGGGCGTGCCGGGTGGATCCCGGTCGGGCGCATGCGGGAGTCTGTCTGACTGTCTCTCCCCGTTTCTAGCTTCAGAAAAATTAAAAAAAAAAAAAAAATCTGCATACAAATATTCATAACATTAATTTGTAATAGTCAAAAAGTGGGAAAAACTTTAATATTCTTAACAGTTGAATGGTTAAACAAACTGCGGTATATTCATACCAGGGAATACTACATAGCAATAAAAAGAAACAAATTATTGATATGTGCAACAATTTGGATGGATTTCAAGGGAATTATGCTGAGTTATAAGGGAAACCCCAAAGGGCTACATACCATATTATTCTATTTATAAATATTCTTTTTTAAGATTTAAAAAAAATTTTTTTTTACAGAGACAGAGAGAGAGTCAGAGTGAGGGATAGACAGGGACAGACAGGAACGGAGAGATGAGAAGCATCAATCATTAGTTTTTCGTTGCACGTTGCAACACCTTAATTGTTCATTGATTGCTTTCTCATATGTGCCTTGACCACGGGCCTTCAGCAGACCGAGTAACCCCTTGCTTGAGCCAGAGACCTTGGGTCCAAGCTGGTGAGCTTTTGCTCAAACCAGATGAGCCTGTGCTCAAGCTGGTGACCTTGGGGTCTCAAACCTGGGTCCTCAGCATCCCACTCCAATGCTCTATCCACTGCGCCACCGCCTGGTCAGGCTTTTTTTTTTTTTTTTAAGATTTTATTTATTGATTTGAGAGAGAGAGAAAGGAAGGGGGGAGGAGCGGGAAGCATCAACTCCCATATGTGCCTTGACCAGGCGAGCCTAGGATTTTGAACCAGCAACCTCAGCATTCCAGGTCCAGGCTTTATCCACTGTGCAACCACAGGCTGGGTTCTATTTATAAATATTCTTGAAATAAAATTTATAGAGATGGAGAACAGATTAGTGGTTGCCATGGGTTAGGAGTAGGGGAGGAGAATGGGTGTGGTTATAAAAGGATAGCAGGAGGGAGCCTTGTGGTAATGGAATCATTATGTATTTTTTTGTGGTGGTGGTTACAGGAATCTAGAGCAGTGATAACAATATATAAAACTGACAAAATCTAGAATATATAAAGAACACTCAAATCTCAAAATAAAAAGAAAAAACACAGCAAGTAGAAAATGGGCCAAAAAAAAAAATGAACAGATATTTCACTGAAGAAGATATACTTCAATAGATCTGTAGAATTTGGAAGACAACAATCCTGTCCCTGTCCCTGTCCCTCATTCCCAGGGATAGAACTCCAAGTTTCTAATTTTCTAGTTCCAGATGCTAAAACCCAGAGAAATTGAATGACATAGCTAATTTCTTTTTTTTTTTTTCTTTTTTTTTCTGAAGCTGGAAACGGGGAGAGACAGTCAGACAGACTCCCGCATGTGCCCGACCGGGATCCACCCGGCACGCCCACCAGGGGCGACGCTCTGCCCACCAGGGGGCGATGCTCTGCCCCTCCAGGGCGTCGCTCTGCCTCGACCAGAGCCACTCTAGCGCCTGGGGCAGAGGCCAAGGAGCCATCCCCAGCGCCCGGGCCATCTTTGCTCCAATGGAGCCTCGGCTGCGGGAGGGGAAGAGAGAGACAGAGAGGAAGGAGGGGGGGTGGGGGTGGAGAAGCAAATGGGCGCTTCTCCTATGTGCCCTGGCCGGGAATCGAACCCAGGTCCCCCGCACGCCAGGCCGACGCTCTACCGCTGAGCCAACCAGCCAAGGCCGACATAGCTAATTTCAATAGATGATTACTGAGTGTTTGACATGGTACAGCACTCTGTTGACTTTACTGGTATGGCTAGAGCCACATGCACACTGGGGGGACCACCTGGGGTTCCCTTTCAGGAGTAGGCAGTAGAAAGGAGACATAGAGAGATCTCAGTGCCAAACCTGCTCTGGGGTCCTCTGGGGTCCATAATCACCCTGTGCCCCCCCCACACACACACATCGCACACACATAGAAGAGTCTGCCTGCACTTCACCCACATATTTTGCTGTCTAGAACTACTTCTAGACCTCCAACCTCTCTCAGTTTCAACCAGAAATCCCAGTTCTGCTCCTGAGGGAAATGGGTCAGGTGGGAAGAGCTAAGGAAAGAATGTGAGCAAGGAAGGGAACAGTTCCTGGTCTCCACAAGAGGTTCTGAGGTGACCTTGAGCAAGTCATTTCTCCCCTTAGGACCTCAGCTTCCTCACTTGCCTACCAGGGTACAGGTCCTTACCCTAAACCATGTTAGGGTTACTGTGAAGACCCAGTAAGATCAGAGATAAGAAAAGGCTTAGAAAAATCAGAGACCTTGGTTAACAGAGTGGTACAGGAGCTACTGATGTTTAAAGTGTTCTGAAACCCCTCTATCTTCCCTTATTCACTCATTCGCTCATTCATTCATTCCTCCTCTCTTGGTCAAGCCCAGGCCAGGCACTAGGGGTAGAGACACGAATCAGCCAGGGTACGACTCTCAGGAGGTGGGTGGAGAAGGGGTTCAGAATGAAAACAAGGAAACCAACAATTACAAATGATAAAGGGAAGCTCGGGGTATCGTGGGAGAATCCAGAGAAATGGAATTACTTAGTCTTTGTGAAACAAGGAAGGAGGAAGGGCTAGGATGTAAAGGAGAAATGAGAGTTTTCCCTGGTGGACAAAATAGGAAAGGGCATACCATAGGCTACTTACAAAGTGAAAGCATGGAGTGAGAAAGGACCTCCCCCTCATGGTTCAAGAAGAGCTTTCTGAAGATCCTTGCAAAGGCTGAAAGATGTCCTGTGGAGTCAGGGCCTGGGAAGAATCTGGCTTTGGAATACTCTGTGGAGAGAACCTGAACCAGAGATGTGAGAGGCTGGAATAAAATGCCTTCCTAAGATCTGAGTTGACCCTGATTAGAAGTAAAACATAAGGTCATTTTCCTTCTGCACCCAAGAGGCAGTGTCACATCTCAGGACTAAAGAAAAAGGATCTTGAGCCAAAGGGACAGGATTACGGAACTCACCAGTAGGATCTGTATGTCATTGCAGGCGCCTCAACCCTGCACAGCCTTTCCTGCCCTGGGAGCCGCATCTTCCCAGAATCAAGCTCTTAGTATCCTTTTCTGAGCTTCTCCCAGGAGGGCATGGGCCCCACTCCGCCCGCCAGAGTGAGGACCTGGGAAAGAGGACGTGGCCAGAAGAAGGGCCAGCGGCTGCGCTCCCAACCGCAGAGCCAGCCCAGCCAGTCCTGACCCCCAGGACCTCCAACAGGGGTCCAGGCAATTCAGAAGGCCTTTCTCCCTGATCCTGTGAGACCTGCCTCCCTAAAACACAGGTACAGTGAACCTCAATAAACACAGTTTTCCTCCTCTGCTAAGACTAGGAGCTTTTGGCCTCTTTCTCTGCCCTCAAGGATGGTTAAGTGAGTAAACGGAGTAACATTCTGGTTTTAAGGTACCTCAGAACGGAGAGGAGGAGAAATTGAGGGGGATTCTTCAGCAGGTCCAGGTTTTGTGATGGTCCGGAGAGAACAATGAAGTCTGAGCTAGGGCTGAGGGACTGGAGAGGAAGAGACTGCTTGGTGACTGGTGACTGATTGAATGTGGAAATGAGAGACAAGGAGGGTTCAAGGATGACCTCAGAGTTCTGAAGTCAGGTTGGTGGTAAAAATGCAGAAGGAACAAAATCAAGGGAGAGGGCTCAAAGTGAACTGGCAGGAAACTGCCATCATCTCTTTTGAAAATTCACATTCTGCACCTGACCTATGGTGGCACAATGGATAAAAAAATCACCTGGAATGCTAAGGTCACCGGTTCAAAACCCTGAGCTTGCCTGGTCAAGGCATATATGAGAAGTAACTATGAGTTGATGTTTTCCACTACCCCCTTTCTCTCTCTCTAAGATCAATAAATAAAATATTTTAAAATTCTTTAAAAATTTACCATTTGCATAATAGGGAAAACATTGGAAATAACTTAGATGTTAACAAAGAGTTAAGTTATGTCACATTAGGCAATATTGTAAAATATGAGTAGTGGGGAAATAGTCACAATAATTTATGCTTTGAAAGGGAGTCATAAAAACATATGGCAAAATAATCTTATTTTTGTAAAGAAAATAGATGTATGTGTCTGTGCATGAATTTTTAAAAACTGAAATAATAAGCATCAAAATGTTAAAGGTGATTCTCTTAATGATGAATTTTTATTATCTTCTTTGTATATTTTCCCTATCCTTTGTAAGGAAAAACAAATGTTATTTATCTGTGTTCTCTGCTATGAGGAAACATGGAGCCTGGATGGATGGTCTGTCCGAGCAATGCCAAAGGGCCAGAAGGTACTTCTGTCCCCATGTGTGTGCCCTTTCCCTGGGTGTTCAGTCACATGGGGAAGCTGCTCCTCAGATCCCAGGCAGTGGCTGAGTGTCTGCATCCTGAGGTTCTGAGTGAATAATCCCTTTTGATTCTTGGGTTCTGGTCCAGGTGGGACAGAGGCCCCCATAAATTACATCATGATCTCTGGCCTAAGAGGGCCTTAGGAATTCACTCCAAGTGGGAAAAGGATAAAAGTAAGATGCTGTTGAGCTAGTCCAGGACCACGTGATAGATGTGCAATGAATATGTAATATCTGGCCTGTGGTTGCACGGTAGAGAGAACGTCGGCCTGGGATGTTGAGGTTGCTGGTTTGAAACCCTAGACCAGCCCAGTCAAGGCACATAAAACAAGCAATCAATGAACAACTAAAGTGAAGGAACTATGAGGAACTTCTCATTCCTCCACCCCTGCCCCTTAAAATAAAAAAATAATAAAATCTTTAAAAAAAAAAGAAAATGTACTGAATTAATAAACAAATGACAAATGAAGAGAATTATATTGATATTAATTCCGACACCAATGCTAGTCCCTGTATATCAGCTGCCCCAGAGAAGCCGAGCTCAGTCATAGTGCAACCCACTGGGCGAGAGCGCCGCTGGCCCCTGAGATCCAGCTGAGTTTTGCTCTTCCCCATGCCAGACAGCTCGGCTATAATCCACTAAGTGAAGGGGAGGGGATGGAAGCAGGGGCCTTACTAGCTGCATCTTGTCACCCCTCTGGGCTCATTAATGTTTTCTCACTCTTCCCTCCAGAAGCTCTGCACACACAGGATGTCCTCAGACACTTGACTGAAGTTGGCAGAAACTTCTTGTCCCTTTCCAAGAGAAAGCATTATTAATGTTTTCTGATTTTAGAATGGCAGCCTATTGTTTTTTCTTCCTTTCCTGAATCCCTATTAATACAATAATATCTGGGGGATTTCAAAGTTGGCGACAACCTTGACACCTTCTCCAGTCTCTCTGTCTGGGAGCCCTTGGGCATTCAGTGATATTTCATGGGTTCATGTGAGCCTTTCAAAAAGCGCCACGATACCTAGACCAATTCACATCTAATGAGGCTGACATCTTCTGAGCAGACATGGTTGCCATTTGTTGGCAATTACTCCTTGTCCTGCCTCCCTCTGTTCTGTACTCCTGTAGTTTTTGCCCCTTAGCTTGGCAGAGTGGCAGAGGTTTGGAATCAAGCACCAGGTCGCACACTCATGAAAGTCAGAGCTGGAGGAGTCCTGGGAGAACACTGGGTCCAATCCTTTCATATGCTGAGTTTTTCAGTTCTTTTCATTCATCATTGCCGAGATGCCCCTCTGTGCCAGGCTCAGTGCCAGGCTCTGGAGGCACAGAGCTGGCACTCCTCAATTTACCCAGCATCCCTTGAAGAACTTGTTCACAGCCTGAGGGTAGAGACAGACTGTAAATTTACAAAATTTATTCAGAAATGTAAGACTTCAACGGAAGGTTGGATATAGTCTAGGAACGGGGAGCATGGAACAGAGAAGGGAATGGCTAACTGGACCTGGTGAAGTCAAAGAAAGCATCATAAATGGAGGGGACATTTGAAATTTGAAATGTAACATTGTAAAGATAACAGTCAAGAGTGTGTCAGGCAGTTGAGGGAGTAACAAACATATTCAATAAAAACAGAATGGCCTAATGGTGCAGAGCTTGAGCAATGGGGTCAGACTGGCTGAGTTTGAATTCACCTCTAACCAGCTGTGTGGCCCTAGTCTCTCAGCTCAGCATCCTCACCCGGAAGCAAGGCTGTCCCATGCAGCCATGCAGCACATCTCGGCACTCCTTCTAAGGATATGCCCTTTACTACTATGGGCTGTGTGCTTGTATGACAGTTTTCTGGTAGATGATAGTCACGTGCTTGTTTTCCAAAATAATAAGACAGTTTGTATGCCTGACCGGTGGTGGCGCTGTGGATAAAGTATCGACCTAGAAATGCTGAGGTCGCCGGTTCGAAACCCTGGGCTTGCCTGGTCAAGGCACATATGGGAGTTGATGCTTCCTGCTTCTCCCCCTTCTCTCTCTCTCCATCTCTGTCTTCTCTCTAAAAATGAATAAATAAAAAAGACAGTTTGTGAAGATGGAAGTGAACTGTGTTAGGAAGAGGGCCTTTTTCTAATTTTCACAGAGGCACCAAGTAGGCTACAGGTGACATGGTACCTACCTATGGTGTTTTTCTTTCTCCTTTCCAAAGTAAAACTCTTTCTAATAGGCAGGGGTCAGAGAACCTTCAGTCTTCTTGTCTCTCTTAAGATGTCCACCCAGAAGCACTTCTGGCTTTTTGGGGCCACTGGGCTACAGGTCTCTGCTTAGGGATCTGGGCTTTAGCACCCCCAAGGAAGGAATGACCATCCTTCTGCACAGAAGCCTTAGGGGAGAGGGGAAGGAACAGGGCTCCTTCTGCCCACTTCTCTGTCCCTTCGAGGGGTTAAAATTACACACCCAACCAGATGGGGAATAAATATTTCTGCACAGGAGCACTGGAGCAATCCTAAAAGGTTCTACAACATCCAAAGAGAAAATAAAGCTCCCATTCTCTTTACATTTCCCAGCATGGGAAGAGAAGCCTGAGGGATCGTTCATAGAGAGAGAGGTTCCCTCGGGACACGCCTCCCTTTCTAACCTCCCCTCCCTTGCTCTGAGAGTCACAGCTGTCTAATTCCAGGAGCCTTCTTCTCACAAGCCACTCCACGCACCTCTACTGCAATCCCATAGACATCCAGTCCCCACCACCAGGAGGGAGGCTCACTCTCCAACCCACCCTGCCCCTTGACCCCAGAACTGCTCAGTCAAGACCCTTGGGGGTGAGGCCAGAAATATGCGCTTTTAAATCTGTGTTTTTAGACCCATTGAGGCTTAAAAACTTCTACCCCTTGGTTTTCTCCCTCAAAGAAAGGAAGGACCCAGATTGACCATTCTAGTAAGATTTTATTAAATTCTTTACTTTTCTTTATGGTGTATGTGTGTGTGTGTGCATGTGTCTATGGGGTATGTGTGTGGTATGTGCATGTATGTGTGTACTCTGTATGGGGTGGGTATGTGTATATGTGTGCTGTGAGAGTTGTATGTGTTATGTATGCATGTGTAAATTGGGTCTGTTGTGTGTAGCTATGTGCATGCTTGTTTGATATGTGTGCACGTGGTATGTGTATGTGTTTACATGTGCTTGCAATGTGGATGTGTGTTGTGTATGTGTGTGTGTACCTGCATGTTGGTAGGGCAGCAGGCAGGCAACGGGAAGGTCAGTCACTTTTTACTCTATATACTAAAATGATTAATGTGCTTATCTCTGGGAAGTGGAGTTAATAGCTATTTTCTTTCACCTTTTTTATATTTTTCAACTTTTCAACAAGAAACATGATTTATGGAATGAAAAGAAAAAAACTTTAAAGAATTCACTGTATCTCATTATCGTTCATCTTGATTTCTTTGGCCCAGCAAACCTGACGCGGCAGTGGGGGAGCATTTCAGATTGCTTCCAGAGGCAGGCTGCTCACACGAGCCATCTGGAGACATGGACTCCACCCTGCTCTGCCATCCAGGGCTTGCCCAGATGGCCTGGGAGGGCCTTGGCAGGGTCCTGAGCATTGGATTCCCAGGGTTCCAGGCCAATTTGGAGCTGGGTCCTGGCCAGCGCAGGGAAACCAGGTGCAGCGTCCAGCTCTGGAGAGAGGCCTGGTGAGAGCAAGGATGACAGCACAGCACCCCTTTCCAAGAAAGCTGCCAGACCTCCTCACTTCGAAGGCATGCGTTATTCTCCTTGTGTTGCTTTTTGAAATCAGGAGATATCTGGAAATTGACAGGTACATTTAGTAGGTGATGTTTCTCTTTTTCCTGAAAGGCTTTTGTTAAATTGGCAAATTATACATAGAATGGAGCACAGTGCCCAGCTTATAGTACCTGTAGATGCCAATAAATGTCTATTAATAATTGAAAGCGTATACAAAAAAGAAAGAAAGAAAAACTATACCTATTATTTTGTAAGAGCAATATGCCTTCCACTCATCCCAAAGTAAGTGATGGTTATTTGGGGGTCTCCCTTGGGCTTGGTTAGCTTGGCATAGTCCCCCTGGGAACCTCGCAGAATAACAGTGATCTGTGAGCCCTGCCTGAGGTGACACTCATTTCTTCTGATGTCTTCATATACACAGCACTCCTCAGCCATCTCCCAGGAGCGTGAGAAAGTTCATGCTCAGTGCACAAAGTGGATGCTCAGTGCTGGGTTCCTTCATGCCACGGCCTTCTCCCATCTATGATATGTGCAGATTCCCGTCCAGAGCCAGGCCTTTTCCTTCGGAAACACTGGTACTCGCAGAAGGTAATGGATGGAACTGAGCACCCACAGTCTTTAACCAGATGATAATTTAAAGCAACAGGCCTCCTCCCACTCCTATTCCAGAGCAAAGGAATAACAATTTTTAAAGGTACATTGGACTGAACCTTACTAATGTAAAAAAGTGATTTATTCCAAATGTGGACTGTTTCATCACTACAAAAAAACCTATTTTGAATGATTTTCCTTTTGGCCTTAGAAGGGAGCAACTGAGTTCAGTGTCCAAAGGGGTGTGGCATTTAGCTCTGTGGTCTCTAAGTGGGTTCCCTTGGTGGGCTGGCACCTCTACCCCCATTCTCTAGTTCAGTGGTCCCAACCCCCGGGCCATGGACCAATACCGGTCCATGGGCCATTTGGTACCGGTCCGCAGAGAAAGAATAAATAACTTACATTATTTTTGTTTTATTTATATTTAAGTCTGAACGATGTTTTATTTTTAAAAAAATGACCAGATTTCCTCTGTTACATCAGTCTAAGACTCACTCTTGACGCTTGTCTCGGTCACGTGATACATTTATCCGTCCCACCCTAAAGGCCGGTCTGTGAAAATATTTTCCGACATTAAACCTGGCCGTGGCCCAAAAAAGGTTGGGGACCACTGCTCTAGTTGATGTTGTCCCCCCTCCATTCTAATCCCCTGTTAGGTGCAAGTAGACAAGTGCAGAGATAAAGGACAAAGCCTAATGACTGGTACAGATAAAACTTAGCATTGGGGGCTTCTTCAAGATAGCTGCGTGAAATTTTTGCCATTTGTTTGTATAGGGGGGAGGTTTGTCTGTGGGTCCCTCAAAGCCCATCTTTGGCTGAACATTAATTATGCCTTTTCTCTCAGCTCAGCTCCTGTTTGTCCCCTCTGAGGAGTCACCTGACCTTATAGGTGGTCCTCTTAATCCAGAGCCTCTCTATGGGGACACATCGGTCCAATGGGAAACCCCAGGCATCTTTGTGCTGCCAAAATCTGGGCTGTTTCCAAGGCAATTCCATCTCATAACTCAGCCACCAGTGGGCGCTCCAACCAAGCCTCATGCCCATAGAGATTTTCAGGTATGGGATAGAGACCAGTCTTGACACTCACGAGGAGTCAAAGCATATGGGCCTCAATCTCTGGATAGTTCCCTGGAAACCCCTCTCAGTTGCTTTAAGACAGAAGCTCCTCTTTACTCTTTCCACGTGGGAGTTTGGGATGCAGCACAGGCAGGGGCAGAGATGGACAATACCGACCACTCGCCAATGAAACTGTCATCACTCCCTTCATGACATGCTAAAGTCTCAGCCTCCTGTGTATCTTCACTGTGAGGGTTTAGTCTCTTAGCAAATTCCATGTAGGTTGTCTGCCTTGAACTTTGGTGCCTACTGGATACTCTGAGACAAACAGGAAGTTGCCTCAGCCCTGCTAGGCTCCATTGATTCCATCAGGGCTTGGATTCACAGGAGTCAGTGGGATGTGGATTTAGATCCCCGCCCTTTCCTTAACAAGCCCCTGGGGCAAGTTGCTGAACTTCTCTTGGTTTCAGGGTCGCCACTTGCAAATTGAGTTTAAAAATTCTTATTTCACAGGGCTTGGGAAAAGTTTAGAGAGAGAATATTATGAAGCATTGGACATACTGCCTGGCTCCTAATAAATGCTCACTGAATGAGAATCATTATTCACACAGTCCTGCTGAGATATGAGCTTCCTGCTCTGGGCCTGGAAAACATTCAGGATTCCAAGGGCTGTTCCGCAGGGATTATTCCATCCATTATGCTGCCAGTGATGGGGAAAACCACAGGTGTTATCTTCACACAGGGCCAGGTTCCCTGTCACTTCTCACCTAGGTGACCTTAAACACGTCTGAGATTCCTGCATCTCCCCTGAAAAGTGAAGACAACATCAAACTGTCTGGAAAATAAACCTCCCTCAGCCTCGCCTCACTGTTGTGAGGATGAAATTAAGTGGCATGTAGCAGGAGTCTGGCACAAGGCTTGTGTTCGGGGAATTCTCAGCAGGGGTTAATTCCCTTCCCTTCCTCCTCTGAGAGAGAGCAGCTGGGAGGAAGGGGTGTCTGTCACCTAAATGTCTCAATCCACAAAACTGTGGTGATGTCTGAAGGAGTGTATGCAGGACTGTCCCTTGGACAGAGTTGTATGCACTGTGAAGGGTGAGTGGTCTCTGACCATTAGCAGGAAGAAAGGAAAGGCCAAAAGGTTCTGTGAAAACTTCCTGAAGAAAGGGACGTTTTAAATGTACCTCCCCTGGAAAGACTCAAACCACTCTATGCTGCGGAAATGTGTTTCTTTCATTGGAATAGCTCACACACAGTGGGGAAGGGGGCACAGTATCCATATTTTATAGAGGCCCTATTGATTCATATGCAATATATTCCAGCATGCTCTTGTTTGGAAGCAATTAGGCACAAGTGTTCTCACAACTAAAAAGGAAACTGGAGCCATTTACGAAGATTTTATAAGAATGATAAAAATCTTTTTTTTTTATAAATAAATTTTTATTTAAATGGGGTGACATCAATAAGTCAGGGTACATATATTCAAAGAAAACATTTCCAGGTTATTTTGTCATTTAGTTCTGTTGCATACCCATCACCCAAAGAGAGATTGTCCTCCGTCACCCTCTATCCAGTTTTCTTTGTATCCCTCCCCCTCCCCCCTCCCTCCTTCCCTCCCCCCATCCCACCCCCCCCCCGTAACCACCACATTCCTGTCCATGTCTCTTTTTTTTTTTTAATATTTTATTTATTGATTTTTTAGAGAGAGAGGAGTGAGAGAGAGAGACAGAGAAAGAGAGAAGGGGGAGGAGCAGGAAGCATCAACTTCCATGTCTCTTAGTCTCACTTTTATGTCCCACCAATGTATGGAATCCTGCAGTTCTTTTTTTTTTTCTGATTCGCTTATTTCGCTCCGCATAATGTTATCAAGATTCCACCAATCTGCTGTAAGTGATCCGATGTCATCATTTCTTCTAGCTGACTAGTATACCATGGTGTATATGTGCCCCATCTTCTTTATCCAGCCTTCTATTTTTTTTTACAGTGGTTAAAAGCCTTTAAGCAAACTCTTGACCAATACAGCAAGAATCCATAAAAGAGTAGTGTCCTTAACATGTTCACCAAGTCCAAGTTGGCCCCATCACCATGTCAAATCCCTGAAAAATGCAACCCAACCACAGTTCAGACTGTAGGATCTGTCACAGGGAGCAGGAGTCCAGGAAAAGTCCACATCCAGGAAAAGTCTGCATGGCACTGGAATTGTTGTCACCAAAGAATGATGAAAATCTTGCTGAAGCGATTTTCTCTGGTGCAAGTTGTCACTGATTTAGTGGCTTCAGGAATCACTGTTCTTTCCACTGCGTTGGGCTCTCTGGGGAAGCGGGGATGCAGATGAAGAAGCTGTGGGGATACTTCCTCTAGTATTTATGAAAAAAATTTAGTTTTGAAGAAGTCTAAACCTTAAATCAGATTTTTCGCTTTGATGAATCCAGTCTCTGTTAGAGGCGAGTGCCATAAAGGTCCTGCTTTTGGGAGGAAGTACAAAAGCTCAGGTTTGAGGTTGCTAGGGGAAGTGGCCAGAGGCTGGGTACACATGTTGATGGTGATTAGCCCTGGTGCTGTTTTTTTTCGAGTTCTGCTTACAAAAGACTTATAGGTTTTAAGTTATCCACCCCAAACTAATTTTTTTTATTAAAACCTATAATTTTTTACACCACAACCTTTTACAAAAGGATTTTTTTTTTACTTTATAATAAAATTTGAGGTTCAAACATATATTATGGCAAAAATGGCTACATCAGAATGCCATGGCAAATCAATTACCTAAACATCCAAGAAGCACAAATTAAAGTGTTTAGGGGTAGTTCATTTCCCTTCAACCACATGTTTCTCAGATTTGGTGAAAGCCATGTTACCAGAACAAGAAAATATTCCTCACATGGAAGAAAAAGGTGAAATTCAGATGTCACCTCCTCCAGGAAGCTCTCTCTGCAGCCTTCTACTAATTTGGACTAGGAACCTTCCTCTGGGCTTCCCCAGCTGTCTACATTTCTCTCTGTCACAGCTCAGATTACATCATTTGGCCATTGTCCAAGTCTGCTCCCATTCTCCCAGACTGGTCTCACTCGCCTTCAGGGGTCCCGGGCCCAGCACAAGGCCAGACCCTGGGGTGGAATCAGGAGGCGCTGTGAATTGAAGTGAATGGTACAGAAGCACAGCTGGGGCTGGTGAACACGGTGATTTGACTCTGCCTGTACTTCCAGTTAGTGAGAACTTATTTCAGGGAGTTTATCATTATAAGCCAGCAGTAAGCCTGAGTGTAAACACTTTTTATAAAGCTTATGAAGTTTTTCAGCTTTGTTTATTAGCTCTGGCACAGGCTTCCTCACAGCTTAAAAATCCCCCTGAGGCTTGAGGAGCCCTGTGGGTGCAGAGGAAACCTAGGACAGGACCAGGAATGGTGAGCAATGGATTAAAGCCAGAGCAGCAGACTATAGGGAGAATTTAAATAAATAAATAAATAAATAAACAAACAAACAAACCCCACTGGGCTCTAAGTTAACCCATACTCTAAGCCAGTGCTTTTCAACTGTGGACCATTACTGATCCACCAGAGATTTTGTGCCTGTCCATGAAAGAATTAAACACTCTGATATTGTATGAAGAGTATTGACCCAGTGATCTTAGTTGAATTCGCTTATGCTCAGAGTGATTTCTGCCTTAGTGGTCCCCAAAATAATTCTTCTATTTTCACCAGTCCCCAAGTGTAAGAAAGTTGAAATCCACTGTTTTAAGCCACACTTTGCCATTCATATGTGTGTGACCTGGAGAGTCACTTTGCCTCTCTGTTCTACAGTTTCCTCATCTGCCTAATGAGGGCCTTGCAGTGGGTTCCACCATTTGTTCATCATATATAGGTCTTCAGGACAAGGCAGTCCTTAGGAGGTCACAGCCTGGATTGTAAAAACAGGCCCACACCCACATGGTCCTTTAGTGGAGAGAAGAGAAATGGACATTTACTAAGTACCAACTGTAATCCCTGGCACTTCATATCTAACATCTAATGTAATGCTTCCTCCAAGGTAGGCATTGTTAACCCCGTTTTATAGCTGTGGGAACTGAGGCTCAAGAGCTTAACTGACCTATACACACTGTGAAGCTAGCAAGCAACAGAGCTGGCATTTAAACCCAGGTCTGCCTCACTCTAAAAAGACTAAGATGGTTCCTACCCAGTTTAAACAGTCTATAACTCTATGATTTAAAAAATAACATAAAAGGCCTGACCAGGTGGTGGTGCAGTGGATAGAGCATCAGACTGGGAAGCAGAAGACCCAGGTTCGAGACTCCGAGGTCGCCAGCTTGAGTGTGGGCTCATCTGGTTTGAGCAAAGCTCACCAGCTTGGACCCAAGGTCGCTGGCTTGAGCAAGGAGTTACTTGGTCTGCTGAAGGCCCATGGTCAAGGCACATATGAGAAAGCAATCAATGAAAAACTAATGTGTTGCAAGGAAAAACTGATGATTGATGCTTCTCATCTCTCTCCGTTCCTGTCTCTATCTATCCTTCTCTCTGACTCTCTCTCTCTGTCTCTGTAAAAAATAAAATAAAAAGGCCCTGGCCAGTTGGCTCAGTGGTAGAGTGTCGGCCTGGTGTGCAGGAGTCCCGGGTTCGATTCTCAGCCAGGGCACACAGGAGAAGCACCCATCTGCTTCTGCACCCCTCCTTCCTCTCTGTCTCTCTCTTCCCCTCCCGCAGCCAAGGCTCCATTGGAGCAAAGTTGGCCCAGGCGCTGAGGATGGCTCTATGGCCTCTGCGTCAGGCACTAGAATGGCTCTGGTTGCAACAGAGCAAGGCCCCAGATGGGCAGAGCATCGCCCCCTGGTGGGCATGCCGAAATCGGGCGCATGCGGGAGTCTGTCTGACTGCCCCCGCCCCCATTTCCAACTTCAGAAAAATACCAAAAAAATAAAAAAATAAAAAATAAAAATAAAAAAAGAAAAGAGAAAAAAAGATTAATTTATTTCTCCCCCTTAGATCTGTGCTTTTAATCATGTAAATTAATTTTCTTTCTGATTCAGGAAATGGAAAATGTCCTGCTCTAGATTGTGTGTTACAAAAAGTTAAAAGGTGGCTCATTTATTTGTTCATTCATTCAACAAATACTTGTTGAGTATCTACGACGTTGACTGTAGGGCCAGTAGTTGCCGCCGCCGTCGTGGCCATGCACATGCAGGTTCACATTAGATTTGGTCAAATGGTAAAGAAACAGTGGAGCCAGAAAATGGAGGGCCATTCCTTTATTAAAGTCTCACATTAGCTGACAAGCAAACATACATGGAAAACACTTCCCTCCAGTTCCACAACCAGGAGAATCTTCTCCGGTTCCTCCTAGAATCAGGGCCTCACAGTCTCAGTAGGGCTCTCAAGCCCTTCACCTCTGGTTCCCCATCTGCACACCTTCTCTTTCCCTGCCAACATGGCTTCTTCCTCAGCAGCCTGCATTCTCTCTGCTTTCACTCTGCAAACATGGCTTCTTTCCCTCTTCTCCTTCTCTACTCCTTTCAAACTTTTCTCCTCCAGCAAACATTGCAAAAACGATGGTCCTTCCCAAGCAGGAAGGTAATTTGCAATTTCACAGACCACATATACCTGGCGCTGCCCAGCCCCCAATACAAACTATAAATAAGCAAACATAAAAGTCACATTTTACAAACTTATTTGACCAACAACCACCATGCACCGGGTAATCATAATCAAAAGGTCTGTCATGTGATACTTACATTGTACTGGGAAGACAGCAAATAAAGTTGTAAACAACTAAATAAGATGATTTGGGTTTACTACAAGTTCTAGGAGTAATATAAATTAGGAGAATTGATGTGACAGATGGGGGGGGGTCTACCTAAGTTAAGGTCATCAGAAATGGCCTCTCTGACGAGATAAAATTTGAGCTGAGGTCAAGTTGAGAAGGACCTAGCCAAGTGATGATCTAGGGAAAGTGCTTCCTAAGCTGAGAGAACAGCAGATGACAAGGTACTGAGGTAAGGACAAGCTTGACTAGCTGGGAAACAAAAAGAAAGCCAGTGCAGCTAGAGTGGTTACAGATAGGAAACATAGCAGAAAATGAGTGAGAGGTGGGGTTATGAGGCCGTGGTAAGGAGTTTACATAGCTAGAGAAAGTCATTGGCGGAAGATAAGCACAGTAATGACATCCAACCTTAGAGATGACAGGAAGCTCAGAGACACTCTGACCAAAGTGCCACACATTGGTCAGCTGAAATGACCTGTCCAGAGACCCAAAAGGGTCAGTTAGTAGTGAAGCCAAGAGTTAGTGGAACACTGGTATTCTTACTCTCCAGGGTATTAAAACAGCTCTTAGCCAAACCAGTGACACCCAGGCTCTAAGGCAACCACCCAAGCCACCACTGAATCTTTCTCCTGATCAGTTATACCCAACTTCCTTTGTCTTCTGACTCCCACCCTTCCCCTCCTTGGCATTACTGTCTACATAACTGGCAGAATGATGATGGTAAAACTTAGTTTAGAACAGGTGTGCCTCTGCTCAAATGCTCTGATGGCTTCCCTGTACTTTATTGTTCCTACTCACTTTTTGTCTCCCCACCAGACTTGAGGGCAGGCCCTTGTCTTGGATCTTCTTGGATCTTCATTCTGCCAAATATAGGATTTAGCATGTAAAAGAAGCTCAATAATTGCTGAGTGAATAAATAAACATGTATAAGATATAAAATCCTGCAAAATAACCAGATTAGGTGATTTCATTTATGTCTATGTAGGAGAGTCTATCTGGTTATTATTTATGTATAACACGTTGGTTAAGAGCATGGGCTTTGAACCAGACTGCCTAGGTTCAAATTCTATCTCTTCCACTTACCAGTGGTTTAACTCTGGATAAATTATTAGCTCCTTTGTGCCTCAGTTTTCTTGTCTATATAATGGGGATATCTGATAGTATCTAACTCATGGGTTGTTGCAAGTATTAAATTAATTCATATACATAAAGTGTCTAGGTCAATTCTTGGTACCTCTCAACTATTCTTATTGATATCATTACTGATATCTCTATGTGCAATGAGGAAAATGAATGCAGGAACGGTCTGGATGGCTTCAATGGAGACTCTTCATTCAGGAGACAAAGCTCTGTCTTTGGAGAGTTCCCCTAATTTGCTGGTACTACAACCTTGGGCAAGTTCCTGTCACCCTTCAGGGTCTGTTTTCATATCTGAAAAATGGAGATAACCTACCTCATTTGAATGTAACTTTGAGCTTAAGTGAGATCATGTATATCAAGTTTCTGGCCTAGTACCTGGCACCTAATCCAAAGGCAACAAATGTTTCCTTTCTCTCTTCTCCCAGCTAGCCTGTGAGCTCACCAAGCACGAGATCCTTGTTCACTGTCCCCAAATCTGTCCACACCCTCAGTGCCTAGCACAGAACCTGGCCTTGTGGACAGACAATAAACAATGAATAGACAATAAACACTTGTGGACCCTTAAGTAGGCTTTCATTGCAATATTTCACACATCTGTTCCCTCAGTTTCATTTATTCCTGCTAAAAATCTTGCCCAGAACATCATCTCTCATGATGGCTATGCCAGACCACCTGCTGATCTCCCCACTCTGGGAAGGCTTGTCCCTCCAGCTGTACTGAACACGGTGCCACAATTTGTCTTTTTACAGCACAGCTCAGACCATGCCCTTTACCTTGCCCAGAAGCCTCTGTGACTCTATAGGGGTGACCCGACTCACCCCTGCTCCTTAGACTGGTGTTTGCAGCTCAACACAAACACAGTTCACCCCTGGCTGCCCTTGCATGTCCTCTCTCTCTCCCCCTCTAACCACACACACACACACACACACACACACACACTCACACACACACAAGCACCAGACTGAATCACAGTTTCTTGGACCTTGACATTGCTGTGCCCTTACTCACAGTGTCCCCGCTGCCTGGAGTGGCCTCCCAAATCATCACACGTCTCATATTTCAAGGTCCCATTCTAATGCCACCTCTCTACCTGGCCTCAGTCACTTCCACAAGGTCGAGTGTCCCTCCTGCACCTAAATTCCCACAGTGCTTCATGGTACTGCTCCTTGCACACTTTTGCCACCGTGGCCCTTGTATTATATCTGTGTGCATAAGCCAGGTGGGCAGTCAGTCGATGTGATGAACAAATGCGTCTTGGCCTCCCACTGTTGGGGTAAGAATGGATCTCATTCATCTCTGTACTTCTCTCGTCACACAGGTACCTGTTGTCTTGAACACAGAAGGAGCATAATACATATTTCTCAGATGAGTCACTTAGCCTTGTCCACTCCCATGTGCAAAGGTGTCTTGAATCAGTCTCTTCTTCCTCAGTTCCTCTTAGACCACATCATCTCACTTGGACTGTTTTAATGGCCTCCGAGTAGTCTCTCTATTTTCCTTCTGAGCCCCACACAGACTACCAGAGGGAACTTTCTTTTTTTCTTTCTTTTAAAAGTTTTATTTATTGATTTTATTGAGAGAGGAAGGGAGAGAGAGAGAAAGAGAGAGAGAGAGAGAGGAACATCAATCTGTTCCTGTATGTGCCCTGACCAGGGATTGAACCAGCAACCTCAGCACTTCAGGACAATGCTTCAACCAACCGAACTATCCAGCCAAAACAAGAATGACCTGACTACTACAAAAGGCTCATCATGCCTTTTCTCTACTGAACATCTTTCATTAGCTCCCACTACCACAGGTTAAAGCCTCAACTACGTTCCTCTTCAGCCTAATCTTTTGCCCCCACCATGCCCCCCTTCCCCACACGTGCTTCCTTGTGCTCCTCCAGAGCCTCTGCATCTTAGCATATGCTATTCCTTCTTCTTCAAATGATACTTCCCCTCCTGTCCCCATCTCCCATCACCTCATAAACGGCTGCCCTTGACTCAATACCCCAGTTCTGAGGAAAGCGTACTCTGTGGAGGAGATGGCTGACCCCATGCATGCTTCCCCCAGTAACCATTTACCCCCAAAACACTGGGCATTCGCTGTGCACCAGACACACCCTCTAGGCAGCTGCTGTACTTCTCAGATTCCTGTGATTGCACTCATCACCCTGTGCTGATGTGAACTGTGCTCATACCTGCCTCATTTCCCTGGAGCCCTGAGGTCCAGGCTGCTCGTGGCTCTTGTCGTGGAGTGCCTCTGGCCACTGAGCACTCACACAGTGCCCGCATATGTGGGCGACCTATAAATGAGCTACACTGCATGCAGGGGAGCGGAGGGGAGGAAGTCCAGTGGGGAATAAAACAGGATAACTGTGAAGGTCCAACCCAAAGCTGACAGGCTCTCTTGCATCTTATTCAGAGTCTAGATCCAGCTTATAAATAGCAAAATGATGCTTCAGCTTTGACTGTCCTGGGCTCCTGTTCAGGCTTCTGGTGAGTGATGCTCACAGTGGCAAAGTCCTCAGAAAATTTCCCATAACCTCCAAAATGCTGGGCCAGTAAGCAGGTTATCCAGGTTGCTGATAACCCAGCGCCGTGTGAAATGTGGCTTTGTTACCTTCAGGTTGGCTGAAAATAAGTTCTAGTCTTAGCAACAACTCTTCATAGCCTCAGATGTATCCGTTCTTTTTAACAAAGATGCTTGGCACTGAGGAAAGAGAGAGAAGTTGTGCTGTTCCTGCCCTAGGTGCCTTGTATAGGGAAGCAGGCTGTGTGCTCCAAGACACTTTGGTCAGCACTAATGTCACCAAGTGGCTAAGTCCCAAAGAGCTAGTCCCTAAAGGATGAAGGAGAATGGTGCATGCTAGAAATGAAAAGAAGACAAGTGGAGAGTACCCAGACATTAAGGAAAAGATCCCAAGGTGAACCTGGAGAGGTCTTGCAAGGTGGAGGTAGGAGGTGGAGCACATCCTTATATCTACAATAACAGCTAACATTTGGTGGCACTCACAATGTGTTAGGCGCTCTTCTAGATTTCTTTTAAAAATTTATTTATTAATTTCAGTGAGAGGGGAAGAGAGAGAGAGAGAGAGAGAGAGAGAGAGAGAGGAACATCAATCTGTTCCCGTGTGTGCCCCGACTGGGGGTCGAACCAGCAACCTCTGCACTTCAGAATGATGCTCCAACTAACCAAGTTATCTGGCCAGGGCACTTCTAGATGTTTTATATGGGTTCATTCCTTTCATTGTCCCAATAACCTATGAGGTTAGTAATTGTGATTATTATCCTATGAGCCATGGGTAGTCATTGAATTGTGCTAAGCAGGGAAAAGAGATCTGACTTGAGTATGAGAATTTTCCCTCTGGCTCTGGTCTGGAGCACGGAAGGGGGTCAGAGTGGATGCTGGGAGACCCGTCAGGAGGCCTCCACAGTGGTGGTCTGGGGCTAGATGCCAGGCGCTTGGGCTTGATGGGTGGCTGTGGGGGTGGGAAGAAGTGGGCTTATTGGAGAGCTGTTAAAGGGGTGAGTTGACAGAACAGCTTAGCACTTACTCATTCTTCAGGACTCCAAGAAATCTCCCTTCCTCCACACTTGCCCACACCTTCCTTCCTTCTAACAGCTCTGATCTTACCCAACATTTTACAAAACAAGCAAATCACAGGAAACCTGTTGCCCAAATAA
Source organism: Saccopteryx bilineata (assembly GCF_036850765.1). Lineage (NCBI taxonomy): Eukaryota > Metazoa > Chordata > Mammalia > Chiroptera > Emballonuridae > Saccopteryx > Saccopteryx bilineata. Next base: position 344,298,937 of record NC_089490.1, on the reverse strand, counting down.
ATAATTCCTCAAACCATCATTTTGCTAAGTGGAGACTAAATCAGAAGATAGTTGCCCAAAAACCAAGTCATTCAAAATTAATTCCCTAAATGCTTGTTTCTTTTTAAAACTATTATACAATTTACAGCAATTTGTATTAAGATAGGTTTTTAAAAATTGTTGTATTAGTATTAAGTAGGTAAAAAAGAATACTTATCACATATGCATAAAGTATAAAAAACAGTGATAGAACAAAACTCTTGTACCCAAAACTAGTCTTCAAAAATGAACATCACCATCACCTTGGACGCCCCGAGTGCCCCTTCCTCATCCCACTGTCTTCCTGCTTATCCCAGACATAACCACAGTCCTGAATTTTCTGCCTTTCCCCTTGTTTTTCTTTATAGTTATATATTTGTATCCTCACATGGTTTTTTTTTTTTTGCATGTTTTTGAATTTTAAATAAAGGAACCCTGGCCAGATGGCTCAGTTGGTTAGAGCATCATCCCAAAGCGCAAAGGTTGCTGGTTTGATCCCCAGTTGGGACACAAGAGAGAACGGATCAGTGTTCTTGTCTCTCTCTCTCTCCCTTCTTCTCTCTCTCAAATCAATAAAATAAATGGTTAAAAATAAATAAATAAACAAACAGAATTAGAGTATATAAATTTTTCTGTGACCTATTTTTTTTTATTATTCAACATTTTGTTCCTGAGATTCATTCCTGTTGATACATGGAGCTCTAATTCATTAATTTTTCTTGACTATATAGTATTTTGTTCTGTGAGCACATTATAATTTATTTGTTTATTGAGCTGAAGGATACTTAAGATGATCCCAGTGTTTTTCCATTACACAGAGTGCTACTAGGAACACTCTTGGATATGTCTCCTAAGACACATAAGCTACTGATTTGATTTAATTCATTTCTTGTGGGTTTTTTTATTTATTTATTAAAGATATAAGTCTAATAAGAAGTGCAAAGGTCCTGGCTGGTTGGCTCAATAGTAGAGCATTGACCTGGCGTGTGGAAGTCCCTAGTTTAATTCCTGGTCAGGGCACACAGGACAAGCAGCCATCTGCTTCTCTACCCCTCCCCCTCCCTTTTTTCTCTCTTCCCCTCCTGCAGCCATGGCTCCATTGGTTTGAGTGCATAGGCCCAGGTTGCTGAGGATGGTACCGTGGAGCCTCTGCCTCAGGCTCTAAAAATAGCTTGGTTGCAAGCATGGCCCCAATGGGCAGAGCATCAGCCCCAGATGTGGGTCAATGGGTGGATCCTAGTAGGGGTACATGCGGGAGTCAGTTTCTCTATCTCCTCTCCTCTCACTTGGAAAAGAAGAAAAAAAAAAGAAGTGCAAGACTTTTATATGCCCGACCTGTGGTGGCACAGTGGATAAAGCATCACCTAGAATGCTGAGGTCGCAGGTTCAAAACCCTGGGCTTGCCTGGTCAAGGCACATATGGGAGTTGAGATGTTTTTTGCTCCTTCCCCCTTCTCTCTTTCTCTCTCTCTCTCTCTCTCTCTCTTTCTTTCCTCTCTCTAAAATGAATAAATATAATCTTTAAAAAAAATAAAAGAGACTTTTACATATTGACTCACCCCCTGTCGAGAATTCAATGGATAAAAAATGTGTATATAAACTGCATTACACATAGTCAGGACTCGGTAAATGTTAGTTTCTTATCTGGCCCAACTATGCCAGTCCAGTTCAATGTTTCTCACAATGATCCAGGCTGCTTGTTCAGCATGCAGATTCCTGGACTCCCAGAGAGTCTGATTCTGTAGGTTTCTGAAGGAACATCACAAGCAGCGTTTCTGACATTCTGACAAGTTTGAGAGCCATTGATCTTCTTGGTGAGGAAAGCAAGTAAACGATGGCTACAATGTAGAATGATGAGTTACTATAGTGGCAGGTCAGGAAAGAGTTTCTGGAGGAAGCCTGAACTGATCTGATAAGTGAAAGTCAGCCAAGGAGGCAGAAAGGGAAGAGGAGATTCAAGTTGAAGGAAAAACATTCACCAAAGCCCAGCAGGGCAAGGAGTGGCTCTTTAAGGGAAGAGTATTTTAGTGCAACTTGACTGTGGGATGCTGCAAAGAGACCTGAGAGGTGGGCAGTGGCCAGGTCACAAAGAGCCTTGTTGGTCATGTCAGGGAGTTTGTACTTTATCCTTTTTTTTTAAAAATTTATTTATTAATTTTTAGAGAGAGAGAGAGAAAGGGGAGGAGCAGGAAGCATCAACTCCCATATGTGCCTTGACCAGGCAAGCCCAAGGTTTCGAACCGGCAACCTCAGTGTTCCAGGTCGACGCTTTATCCCACTACGCCACCACAGGTCAGGCTCTTTATCCTTATAAATAGTGGAAAAACACTTAGAGGAGGGCATTGATAGTTTTGAATTTAAGAAAGAGCCCTCTGGCAGCTACAGTGTAAAAAATAGGTTGTGGTTGGAACAGGAGAAGAGTTCCATTAAGTGAAAGTCTTACCAGGGTTATGAGGTAGAGCACAAGCAATGATGACCTGGACTGAGACAAGGGCAGTGACAGAAGGAAGGAAACGGACAGGTAGAAGACTCTGTGCTGCCTGATACTGATTGGATATGGCTGGATGGAGATAGACAGGAGTCAAGGCCCTTTCTTTAGCAAACTGGGTCAATGGTTGTGAATTTCACTGTAGTAAAAAAAACAACTGGAAGAAAAACCAGTGTGTGGGGGGGGGAATGATGAGATTACTTTAGGACATACTGATTTTGAGATCCTTATGAAATATCCAAGTAGAACTGTTCAGAAGATAGCTGGAAATGCAAGTCTACGGATAGTCTGCTAGTCGCACACTCAATATCTTCTCCCTCTTCTTTCCTAACAGAATCCAGCTTTGGGACAATGATGTGTCCAGTTAAAATATCCACCCTCCTACACCCTCTTGCCAGTCTTCCTGGACTCTCTGTGGTTGGTCATGAGACCCAGTTCTGACCAATTAACTCTAAGTGGACATCACTGGGTGGACGTTTCAGAGAACCTATTGTTTTCCTGTAACAATGAACAGGCCCTGCTGGCATTTGACTTTTACTCTTCTCCATTTTTCTTTTTTGTTGCCCAAACAGAGTTGGGACGCTTGGATAAGATGCAGCCGTTTTGTGATCATGAGGGTGTAGGTCCTATTCGAAGGGTCCAGAGCAGAAAAACAAAAGGATTCTGGCATTGTGGAGCTATTGTACGGCCCCAGGCTGTCTATAATCTGAGAAAAATAAATCCTAATTTAGTTAAGCAACTCGGATTGGTTTTCTGTCACCTGCAGTAAAACAAGATCCTAGTTGATTCAAGGGCTAAAGCTCTGGATACAGATCTGGGTTAGAGATAAAGATCTGGGTCAGCATCTACATGGTAACTAAAAGCATTTGAGAGGATACAAGAAAACCTGGCACCCAAACATGCACAAATGTAAACAATTCTTGTGAGTTAAAGGACAGAGAAGGCTTAGTTTGTAGGCAGTAATGAAAGGAGGAATTCCTGTTCACAGGGCAAATGTCTTTAGGTTACTTTTTTATTGTTGATATTTCAATAATCTCACTGAGTACAAAACAACCAATTTAAGGCTATTGAATTAATATTAAACCACAAGAAATTTATTCTGTTACCACTTTCCAGGTGCTTAACCAAGAGCTGATGACTCTGATCATAGGATGGTGACTTACCTCCCATGGTGTGGTATGTTTGGGGCTCAGGAGTTGACTTGGTAAACTCGAGTTCTCCTGTTTTCCAGGAGACAAGTGTCCTTTGAGTTTGTTCCAGGAAGGCTAGTGCAAGGACTACACAGGACCTGAGCTGCAATTTAACTCGTCTGTCCTATATTTATTTATTTATTTATTTATTTATTTAGACAGGAAAGGAAAGAGAAAGGGGGAGGAGAGAGAGGTGAGAAGCGTCAACTTGTAGTTGTGTCACTTTAGTGGCTCATTGCTTGCTTCTCATACTTGCCTTGACCAGAGAAGGAAGGGGGCTCAAGCCAGCAATCTTGGGCTCAAGCAGTGACCTTAGAATTATGTTGATGGTCTCATGCTCAAGCCGATGACCTTGGGGTTTCGAACCTGGGACCTCAGTGTCCCAGGTTGATATTCTATCCACTGTGCTACCAATAGTCAGGCTGTCTGTCATATATTTTTTTTCTTTAAATTAATTTTTATATATTTTTATTTTATTTTTTTCTTTTTATTATTATTTTTTCTTTTTTTAAAATTAATTTTAATGGGGTGACATTGATAAATCAGGGTACATATGTTCTAGGTTATTTTGACATTTGATTATGCTGCATTCCCATCACCCAAAGTCCAATTCGTTTTATTTTTCAATTAAAGTTGTCATATAATAGTATATTAGCCTGACCTGTGGTGGCGCAGTGGATAAAGCGTCGACCTGGAAATGCTGAGGTCGCTGGTTCGAAACCCTGGGCTTGCCTGGTCAAGGCACATATGGGAGTTGATGCTTCTAGCTCCTCCCCACCTTCTCTCTCTGTCTCTCTCTCCTCTCTCTCTCTTCCTTTCTCTCTCCTCTCTAAAATGAATAAATAAAATAAAAAATAAAAAATAAATAAAAAAAAGATTAAAAAAAAATAGTATATTACTTTCAGGTGTACCAAGACAACTGTATATGCCTAACAATTTTCCTGATTCTTCTCTTATCTCTACCCTACCCCCTACAAAAAAAAACAAACAAACCCAAAACCAAAAATCTATTTTCCTTAATACATGGAAACATATCATTCTCTTTCATGAACATTTTTATTGTCTCTAGGATAAAGCCCAAACGCCAGTCACAACGTATTAGGCCCCATCTTACCATCCTCAGTCCCTGATAGTTGTCTGCACCTCTTTCCCATCTCTGCAAACATAGTCAGCCACTCTGAATGCCTCATTCTACCCATATTTCTCTTCCTCTTCAAGCCCTTGCAGGCTGTTTTCTTGCTCAAAATTTCCTTCTCCATCTCCTGTTCTGTCTGCCTACCCCAGTCCACCCACTTGCAGCTAGATTTATTTTCTGGTCTTCCAGCTGAGAATGTCTGGAAACCCTGGAGAGGTCCACCTCCTTTTCCCCCCTAATCCTTCCCCACAGTCTCTTTTCAAATCCTGTTGATTCTACCCTCTAAACATCTGTAACTTTGACTTCTCTCCATCACTACTTTTACCAACAACATCACAGCAAGTCTCTTTTGTAGCCTTCTGTTTTCAGTCTTTCACAATTCTATCAATTCATCCTCCCTTCTGCAAATTTACCCATGTTGATCTCCTTCTTCAAACCTCTTAGGTCCCTGATGATAATTTTCCTGCAGACTTCTGAAGCCTTATTTCCTACACTTCAGGTGCAGAGAGAAATCAAACCCAGTGTTGGCCCACAGTCTTCTCTATCATGCACAGCCCCATCTTCTCAGCTTGTACAGGGCCGGTTTGGGACAGCAGTTAAAAACACGGCCTCTGGCACTAGCCTCTGCTCAGTTGTTTACTAGCTGAGTGACCTTAGGTTAAACATTTAATCTCACTGTGTCAGTTTCATCATCTGTACGTAAGAGCTAAAGGTAGCCTTCACTCGTAGGATTTTAAGATTGTAAAATGGAATAGGGAAGAGTACTCAGAATAGTGAAAGAAACAGAATAAATAGTATATGTGTTAGCTGTTATAATTGAGTGTCACACTTCATTTTGAGCCTTGAAATTTGTTTAGAATAGCGCAGGAGACATGGCAGCAGATGGTTCGTGGCTAGGGTATGGGGAGCAGTGGGGGGGATTTGAGGGAAAAGCTGGGTGACTAGGGACCAAAGAGGCTTAGCTATCTCAGGAAATGTGAAATTGACTTTTTGTTCTCTGTAATCCAAGTTTCATCTTAGTTTAGAAAGCATGGCTGATGAAAAAATGAGGCCCAAATATTCCCCACCATCTCCCTTGTGCATGATGGACACTATGATTTTCTGGGCTTCACCAAGGAGTTTTTCCCCTTCCTTCACAGTAATAATACCACAATATCATGAGAAGTGTTGATCCTATTCCATTTCACAGGTACTGTATTTTTTAACTAATTTTTTCATTGAAGCCATACATGAAGTGGGTACTACTGTTTCCCTATTTTATAGATGGGGAAATTAAGGCTGAGAGAAGTTAGTAAGACCCAAATCACAGCTTATTAAGAGGCTTTCTTGCCTGATACTTAGAGCTAATACTATTAACTGCTGTGCCAGATTGCTTCATAAAAGTGGATTTGTACTTAGAGTAATATCTATGGACTTGTTCACATGTGAAGCCCAGTGCTAGGCATTGAGAACCTAGAGCTGAATATAGGTGATCATTTTTCTCCAGGAACTCATGGCTGCCTTGTGAGTACAAACCAGTTAGTTAGCAGGCAGTGAGGCGGAATGTGGGACATGCACGAGGTGCTAGGGAGCAAAGAGAGGAAAGCAGTTTAACTGCTTCAAGAGTGGAATCTGGGGTCCAGCTACAGATGTGGCAGCTGAGTCTCAAAGTCTGGTCTGAGGAGTGATGATTACTCCGCTGATGTTTCTGGAAGCATGAGCATCAGCAGATGCACAAAACACTTATTCTTTAATACTTATCATGCTTAGTAAGTGAAATCAGGGAGATCCAAAATATAGTCTGTGTTTTAAAAATCTATTTAAATAAAATATATATGTATCTGTTCTAATAAAATACACACAGAGAAAAATGTTTGGCCAGTTATACATCAAAGTGGATTACCTCTCCGTGATAACATTTCAGGTGATTTGTTATGTATTTTTTATTGTGAAGTGTATTTTCACTGTATAAGTACATGTTTATATTGTGAAGCATAATTTTATTGTGGAAGGGTAAACTGGTAAAAACATTTTAGAAAAGTATTTGACATTATCTAGTAAGCTTGAAAATGTGCAGCTTCTTCCATTCACAGGTAACGGGCTAAAGAAGCTCTTGCACATGTTTATCAGATTTGTAAAAATAAATGTTCACAGCAGCATTGGTTATAATAGCAAAAATCTGAAACAACTTATGTCCATTTCAGGAAAATAGATGAATACAGAGTGGCATTGTCTTACAATAGGAGACTTATAAAAGAGTAAAAATGAAGATACTAGAGCTTTATGCAACATCATAGACTGAATCTTAAAAGTATAATGTTGAGCTTAAAAAAAAGAGCAAGACTCAGAAGAATACTTACTATATGAGTCCACTTTTATAAAATTCAAAAGTGTGTAAAATCTGTGCTTAGGAATACATTCATATGATCAAAGTATGTAGGAGGCTAAAGAAATAAGTTTTAAAAATTCAGAAAGGTGGTTGCTTCTGGAGTGAGAGAAGGGATGAGAGTGGAGAAGGACACATAGGTGCTTGAGGAACCGGTCAAATTCTGTTAAGCTGGTGGCGGCTATATCAAATCGTTTCATCATTATTTTTGGGTTTTTTTGTGGGGTTTTTTTTGGTATTTTTCTGAAGTTGGAAACCAGAAGGCAGTCAGACAGACTCCCGCATGCGCCCAACTGGGATCCACCCGGCATGCCCACCAGGGGGCGATGCTCTGCCCATCTGGGGCGTTGCTCTGTTGCAACCAGAGCCATTCTAGTGCCTGAGGCAGAGGCCTTGGAGCCATCCTCAGGGACCAGGCCAACTTTGCTCCAATGGAGCCTTGACTGCGGGAGGGGAAGAGAGAGACAGAGAGGAAGGAGAGGGGAAGGGGTGGAGAAGCAGATGGGCGCTTCTCCTGTGTGCCCTGGCCGGGAATCAAACCTGGGACTCCTGCATGCCAGGCCGATGCTCTACCACTGAACCAACCGGCCAGGGCCTCATCATTATTTTTGGTACTTTAGATATGCTATATATTACTATTATTATTATTATTTTATTTTATTTATTTTAGCGACTGAGAGAGAGAGAGACAGACAGGAAGGGAGAGAGAGATGAGAAGCATCAACTCATAACTGCGACACTTTATTCATTGATTGCTTCTCATAAGTGCTTTGACTGGGGGGCTCAAGCTGAGCAAGTAATCCCTTGCTCAAGCCAGCGACCTTGGGTTTCAAGCCAGTGACCTTTAGGCTCAAGCCAATGACCATGGAATCATTTCAATGATCCTACGTGCAAGCTGGTGGTCTTGTGCTCAAGCCAGCAACCTCGCTGTTTTGAACCTGGGACCTGTGTCCCAGGTTGACGCTCTTTTTTTTTTTTTTTTTCTCGTATCCTTCCGAAGCTGGAAACGGGGAGAGAGAGTCAGACAGACTCTCACATGTGCCCAACCCGGATCCACCCGGCACGCCCACCAGGGGGCGATGCTCTGCCCCTCCGGGGCGTCGCTCTGTTGCGACCAGAGCCACTCCAGCGCCTGGGGCAGAGGTCAAGGAGCCATCCCCAGCGCTGGGGCCATCTTTGCTCCAATGGAGCCTCGGCTGCGGGAGGGGAAGAGAGAGACAGAGAGGAAGGAGAGGGGGAAGGGTGGAGAAGCAGCCTCTCCTGTGTGCCCTGGCCGGGAATCGAACCTGGGACTTCTACATGCCAGGCTGATGCTCTACCACTGAGCCAACCAGCCAGGGCCCGCAGGTTGACGCTCTTATCCACTGTACCACCACAGGTCAGGCAACTATATATTATCTTCATATATTATATATTTTATAATAAAACTTTTCTCATCTATACTTTAAAACTTTTCATATGAATATGTATTGCTTGTTATAGTGAATTGAGAAAGTAAATATTAAATGCAATAATGTTTTAAAAATTCTCATTCTTTATCATCTTTCCTCACCCTGAGTTTTTATATCATTCCTTCACATTCTTTTTTTTTTGTATATTTCTGAAGTTGGAAACAGGGAGGCAGTCAGACAGACTCCCGCATGCTCCCGACCGGGATCCACCCAGCATGCCCACCAGGGGGCAATGCTCCACTCATCTGGGATGTTGCTCTGTTTGCGACCAGAGCCATTCTAGCACCTGAGGCAGAGGCCATGGAGCCATCCTCAGCGCCCGGGCCATCTTTTGCTCCAATGGAGCCTTGGCTGTGGGAGGGGAAGAGAGAGACAGAAAGGAAGGAGGGGGGGGTGGAGATGCAGATGGGTGCTTCTCCTTTGTGCCCTGGCTGGGAATTGAACCTGGGACTCCTGCACGCCAGGCCAACGCTCTACCACTGAGCCAACTGGCCAGGGCCTTCTTTTTTTTGTTGTTGTTGTTGTTGTGACACTTCAGTTGTTCATTGACTGCTTTCTCATGTGTGCCTTGACCGTGGGGCTACAGCAGACTAAGTAACCCCTTGCTCAAGCCAGCAACCTTGGGTCCAAGCTGGTGAGCTTTGTTCAAACCAGATGAGCCCGTGCTCAAGCTGAGGACCTCGGGGTCTCGAACCTGAGTCTTCTGCATCCCAGTTCGACACTCTATCCACTGTGCCATCGCCCGGCCAGGCTCATTCATTCACATTCTTGAGGACTTACTCTGTACCAGCCAAGCTGTATGTTGGGGGTACAGTGGTGTTACATGGTTCCTACCCTTATGGCTGCTCTCTCTATTCCTATAAAATCCTCAGAGTTAGGCTTCATTATCAGTATCTTATAAACTCATTAGCTTAAGCTGGCAACCATGGGGTTTCAAACCTGGGCCCTCAGTGTTCCAGGGTGATGTTCTATCCACTGTGCCATTGCCTGGTCAGGAAGCAATTTTTTTTTTCTTTATCTTCTTTCTTTTCTTTTAGTTTTTTTTCTGAAAGAAACAAAAAGAAGGGCAGACAGACATGAAGGGAGAGAGATGAGAAGCATCAATTCTTCATTGCAGCACCTTAGTTATTCATTGATTGCTTTCTCATATGTGTCTTGACCTGGGGTCTCCAGCAGAGCAAGTGACCTCTTGCTCAAGCCAGCAACCTTTGGGCTTAAGCCAGCAACCATGAGGTCATGTCTATGATCTCATGCTCAAACCAGTGACCCGGCGCTCAAGCTGATTAGCCTGCACTCAAGCTGACGACCTCGGGTTTTGAACCTGGGTCCTCTGAGTCCCAGTCCAATGCTTTAACCACTGTGCCACTTCCTGGTGAGGCAGGAAGCAGTTTTTCTTGATATAGTTGTTAAGTACCTGTGCTAGCTAGACTGCCTAAATTCAAATTTTGGCTCTCCTACATATATATATATATAGAGAGAGAGAGGCAAGGAATTTAATCTTGTATTTTAAGTCCCTAATCATGAAACGGGAAAGAGGACAGTATCTACTTCATAGGATTGTTGTAAAATTTACCTGAGTTAATACATAGAAAGAACTCAGAACAGGACCTGGCCATTGTAAATGTTCAAAAAATGTTCCTTATTATTATTATTATTATTATTATTATTATTATATAAATATTCCCTGAGCACAAATTCTGTATCAGACCCAAGTGGGGATGAAAGATAGTAGAATGAGATAGGGTCTGAAAAACCAACTCCTAAACAGACTGTTATGAAAATGTGAGAGGAGTTACGGTAGAGGGAAATCCAGGGGCTACAGAAGCATGGTGGGGCCCCAATGCAGCTGGGCAGGGCAGAGAGGCTTCCCAGAGAGGCTTGGTGTTGCATCACCCAGGTTGTGGTCTCTTGCACTTGGGGAACAATCTAACATCCCCCACAGATACAGGCTGGGGAAGAGTTGATAGGCTGCCATGAATGTGCCTGACTGTAAGAGTGGCCAAGAGGTAACTAGTAGATCAAAAGATCACTTGAGCCTGACCTGTGGTGGCGCAGTGGATAAAGCTTGGAAATGCTGAGGTCGCCGGTTCAAAACCCTGGGCTTGTCTGGTCAAGGCACATATATGGGAGTTGATGCTTCCAGCTCCTCCCCCCTTCTCTCTCTCTGTCTCTTCCTATCCTCTCTAAAATGAATAAATAAATAAATAAAAAATCACTTGACTGTGTTGACTCTACACATTTGATTTTCATGGTTTCAAATTTTCCTTTGCACATGTGAAATAGTACAACATATTTCATGTGAGAAAAATGGAATAAAGCTTGGATTTCTTTTGTTGTGGGAACTAGTAGAAAGGGTTTCAATAGGAATCTGGTTGAAAGCTTTCAAAATTTGGGTTCTCATTTGTTAGCTGAGAAATAAATACAGGCATTCAAAATAACTTAAATACTTAGTAGGAAGGGAATAGTAACACGGATATAAAATGATTAGTGGTATATCTATAAAATTGAATATAACTATATTTACAAGGATTTTTTTAGTGGCATGTGAAATGCTTACAAAAGAATATGAAATGTAAAGGCAGTATGAGCATTATCATATAAAAATATTCATAGATAAAATGCTGGAAGAAAATACACTTAAATGTTGAAAATGGTAATCATTGGAATTATGAGTGATTTCCTTTATTTTTTGTACCTGTTTTGGGTGCTGTCCAAATTTGCCAACATAAGAATTTACTGTTTTTTTTGGCCTGACCTGTGGTGGCGCAGTGGGATAAAGCATAGATTTGGAACACTGAAGTTACCGGTTCGAAACCCCAGGCTTACCTGGTCAAGGTACATATGGGAGTTGATGCTTCCTGCTCCTCCCCCTTCTCTCTCTCTCTCCTTCTTTCCCTCTCTCTCCTCTCTGAAAATTGAATAAAGACTTAAAACACACACACACACACACAAAAGAATTTACTGCGTTTTAAAAATAACAGTTTTATTGAGATATACTTCACATACCATACAAGTCAACCATTTAGAACATTTTGTGTTCAATTTAAAGTACACAATTCAACGGCTTTTTCCCTCTCATGTTTACAGAGTTGTGCAACCATTACTACAGTCTAATTTCAGGACATTTTCATAATCCCAAAAGAAATCATGTACCCATTAGCAGTCATTCCCACTCCCTTTCTTAGCCAATCACTAGTTTACTTTTTATTTCTATAGACTTGTCTATTCCAGATGTTTTATAGAAATTAAATTATACAATATGTGTATGGCTTCTTTAATGCAGCATAATGTTTCAAAGTTCATTCTTGTTGTAGCATGTGTCAGTATTTCATTTCTTTTTATTGCCAAATAATATTCCAGTATAAGAATATTTCACATTTTATGAATTCATCAGCTGATGGAATTTGGTTTATCTCCACTCTTTGGCTATTATGAATTATGCTGCTATAAACAACCTTGTACAACTTTTTGTGGAAGTACATTTTCAATCCTCTTGGTAAATACTGAGGAGTAGAATTGTTAGGTCATATGGTAACTTTGCTTAACATTTGAGGAGCTGCCAAACTGCTTCCCAAAGTGGCTGCAGCATTTCACATACCAGCAATGTATGAGGGTTCCAATTTTTCCACATCTTTGTCAACACTTGCTATTATTTCTTTTTGGTTATAGCCATTCTAGTGTGTGAGAAAAGACATCTGTTTGTGGTTTTGATTTGTTTTTTCTCTAATGGCAAACATGAATATCTTTTCATGTGGTTATTGGCCATTTATATATCTTCTTTGGAGAAATGTCTATTCAAATGCTTTGCCCACTTTTTAATTGTGTTGTGTTTTTTATTGAATTGTAAGAGTTTTATATATATTTTGAATACAAGTATCCTTATCAGATATATGATTTGCAAGTATTTTTTTGCCATTTTTTGGGTTGTCCTTACACTTTCTTGATGCTACCAATTATAACAAAAAAGTTTTCATTTTGATGAAGTCCAATTTATCTTTTTGTTGTTGTTGTTACCCGTGCTTTTGGTATTCTATATAAGCAAAGATTACTTTTATGTGAACTTCAAAGAGTTTTATAGTTTTAGCCCTTATATGTAAGTCTACAATCCATTTTGAGTTAAATTTTGTTTATTGTGACAGGGAGAAGTCTAATTTCATTCTTTTGCATATGGACATCCAGTTGTCCCAGCACTATTTGTTGAAAAGACAGTTCTAAAAAAAAAAAAAGAAAAAAGACACTTATCTTCCTATTGAATTCTCCTGACATCTTGTTGAAAATCAATTTGAGTGTAAATATAAGGATTTATTTCTGGAATCTCAGTTCTACTCCATTGATCTATATGTTTATCCTTATGCCAGTACTACACTGTCTTTATTGGTGTAGCTTTGTATAAGTGTTGAAATCTCAAAGTGTGAGCCCTGGATAGAGCGTCAGTCTGGCATATGGATATCCAGGGTCCAATTCCAGTGAGGTCACACAGGAGAAATGACCATCTGTTCTCCCCTTCTCCCTCATCCCCCGCCCCTTCTTTCCCTCTTCCACGTCTCTCCTTCTCCTCCCACAGCCAGTGGTTCCATTGGTTTGAGCGTGGCCCTGGGCGCTGAGGATAGCTCCTGGTGCTGAGAATAGCTCCGTTGGAGTGCATTGATGCTAAAATTAGCTCAGTATGTGAGTATCATCGGCCCCTGATGGGATTGCTGGTTGGATCCTGGTTGGGGCACATGTGGGAGTCTGCCTATCTCCCCTCTTTTCACCTAAAAAAAAATCGAAGTGTGAGGTTTTCAACTTTGTGCTTCTTCTAGACAGTTTTGGCTGTTCTGGGTCCCTTACATTTCCATGCATTGCTTTTATACTGAGGGGAAAAGTTTTTGGGTTTTTCTTTAGAAAAGAAAGGAAGATAGAAATTGCTGAAGGAATTGTGAAATTTACTTTGTGTTTTCTGAGGGGTATGATGCAGTTTATCTTTTCTCTTGGGCAAGGGAATTTTTCTCTCCTAACCTTTGTCCTAATCATAGATTTTTTTTTTCACTGTTGATGAACAATGTGCAGGTTATTGATTTAGCCATGGACTCATTTTCTGCCTTGAATCACTTGGCTAGGTCAGGGGTTCTTTCCACAAAGGGGCTCCCACAACACCCTAATTTGGGGTTTACTCCTAGCAAATTATTATCACACTGTATTATCTGGCCTTCACACTATTTTCATTTCAATCTCATCAGCAAATCACTTTTGAGTATGTATTTCTGCATATTCATTTTGAGTATGAAAACATGTATATTTATTCATTTGTAAATTATGTACATTTATGATTATGCAATTAAAAACAAACAGAACAAAAATTTTAGAGTATGAGATAAAAATGATCAACAATAGTTTCCCCACATCTCAGGGGATTTTATCTATCCAGAGACTGGCCTCTTGGCTCTTTCCTTGTGTTCCCAACACCCAGCCAAGGGCTGGGTACACAGCAGAAACTCAATGTCTGTTGCTCAAAACAAAATTTTCTACTATTTCTATTAAAACACACCATTTCTATTCCTAGGTTTTGCACCTTGTAATAGTTTTGCCTCTATCATCCGCTAAGATCACTTTATGAGAGACTGTGGGCTCCTCATCTCTCCTTGTTTTCTCTTTTACCTTTGATTGCACCTTATCTGACTTACTTAGAAAATAGCATTTATATCATCCTTAACTATACTCTTCATTTCTTTTTTTTTAAATTTATTTTATTTTATTTATTCATTTTTAGACAGGAGAGAGAGAGGGAGAGAGAGAGAGACAGAGAGGGAGAGAGAGGAGAGAGAGAGAGAAAGGGAAGGGGGGAGGAGCAGGAAGTATCAACTCTCATATGTGCCTTGACCAGGCAAGCCCAGGGTTTCGAACCGGCGATCTCAGCATTTCCAGGTCAATACTTTATCCACTGTGCCACCACAGGTCAGGCTATACTCTTCATTTCAAACTGCATCATCAGGCAGAGTCCTGGGTGCTAGGACCATAAAGAATAGAAAGGAAGCTTTCTAAGCTGGATGTGTCATGGGAAGATGTGAACAATGGGCCAGAGAGCTGTTGGGGATGAGTCTTGGTGGGCTTCAAGAGCTGGATTTTGAAGGGCCAGTAGCAGTTAGCCAAACGGAGAGAGAGGAAGGCAGTCCCAGATGGATGGCAGGAGGAAAAGCAGGAAGATAGGAGTGGATTTAGCACATTCCAAGCTAGGCAAGAGTTTGGTATAGCTGAACCGAAGGGGCAGGGGCAGTTGCATTTGTGTTTTTAAAAGATTCTTCCAGCAGCTCTGTGAAGTCTTGAGGTTAGAAGGAGGGGAGGTTGTTGGTTGCCTGGAGAGTAGAGCACAATTATAATTAGAGAATAGAAACCTTTGGGCTTGGAAGCCCAAACTGAAGCAGGTAAACTCTTCATGGTCTGGCTGCATTCTTTTTTTAGGATCTCACAGCCCATTTTTAATTGTTTTCCAGTACAGGGTTGTTGTTGCATTTTCCCTTTGTTTTCCAAGAGACACTTACTCTTTCAACGGAAAATCAGTATTCTGTTCTGGGATCCTTGGAGGCTTGTGGCCACAGAAAGACACCGAGGTGCATTTCTGCACAGGTTTTATCAAGCCAGGGCCTGAAGACTTCATCCCACCCCCGTACCAATTAAATCAAAACCACACACACAGAGAGATGGAGGTTCAGACACATCCTGTCGGAAAACCGCCTCCGGGAAATCAGGAACCCCGAAACTACAGCCAAGGGCGTGTCGAGGCCGGGCAGGCCGTCCAAGTCACCGCCACCGGCCTCTCTGAACCCACACCCCTTCCTTGGGAGGGACAGGGCAGGACTACCCGGGCGCCCTCGGGTGGGGGACCCTGAGTGGGCGCGGCCGGGCGGCTTCACGGCGCCAGTGGGCGGGGCCTCCTCGATGGACTTTGTCGGTGACGGCGCCGGGCCCCGCCCCTCGGGGAAGGGGGCGGGGCGCGAGGCGAGCGCGCTAGCAGGGCCGAAACCGGCCTGGGAGCCCTCGGAGCCGAGCGCCACGAGCGGAGCGCCTGGGTGGCGGCGGCGCGCGCGATGGCTCCGGCCGCAGACCGTGAGGGCTACTGGGGCCGCACGACCTCCACACTGGACTGGTGCGAAGAGAACTACGCGGTGACCTGGTACATCGCCGAGTTCTGTGAGTGCGACCGCTGGCCCGGGCCCCGGCCTGAGGCGGACGGGAGGGAGAGGAGCGGGAGGGCGAGCGGGCGCCGGGCTGAGGGGCCGTGTGAGGAAGGCTGAGGGCGGACCTGGCCGCCAGGGAGGCAGCAGGCCCGGCCACGGGCGGCGAAATGGGCGCCCTGGCCGGGGGACAGGAATGAGAAGGCTGCCGATGAAGGAACCGGTTAGGGGTCCAGTGTGTCGCTGAGGAGTGCTGGGGTCTGGATGGGGTGGAGGGGGCACCTGCTTCTACTGTTGCTGCCACCATCCTAAGGGAACAGATCTTCGTTTAATCTCCCCTCCCCCATTCGTGAAAACTGAAAGGTCTGTGCTTTCCTCTTTCGCTGTTAATATTCGACCTCTTGGTTCACCTCCAGGGAACGATTTTCTAGTCTCGGAGCTCGACCCCCTACCTCCGGTTCCCTCCAGTGCCCTCCCACCTAGGCTGCCTTCAAGTAGCAGAGCCGATCCGCTCTGAGCACCGCTCGGCTCTCTGCTTGTACCAGGCGTGGAAGGCAGAGCGCGCCGTTAGCGGTGCCTTCCTGCTGGAGCCAGGCTCCCAGGAGCACAAGGGACCAAGCCCTTTCCACTCTGCCTCCTGGCCGCTGCCTAAGGGTTAGGGGTCACCTGAGGACACTCATTCCACTGATTGCACTTTCTGAGAACTTGGCGAAGAATCCTCCTGCCCCTGATAGGCATCACTGGATCCCTGAGGCTACGCTACCCCCCAACCCGCGGGCGTGTGTGTGTGTGTGTGTGTGTGTGTGTGTGTGTCCCAGATGATTATTCCTGCCAGGCTAGGAAAAACCTGCCACTTCTATTTCTCTTGTTTACTTTGGTCAAAGCGCAATGTTTGATACTTTTTCAGGCACCTGCTTCTGGCAAGAATACAGAGAATTTTTTTTTTTTTTTTTTTTTTTTTTTGTATTACTTCCTTCTCATTTCATCCACTTTCTGGGGACATCAAGTGAACTCTATGTAGCTAACCTTCCCATTGTTGGGTCCTTCTCCCAGGCATATGTGTTGGTTTGTAGAAAAGAGGCAAGGGTTTCATGCCAATTGGTCCTACTTAATTCTGTTCCCAGTAATTGGCTAAGTTTAAAAAAAGAAAAAGAAAGAAAAGAGAACTCTTGCTGCATTTTTCAGGACTTGAGTACCATTTCCTTTCTACCATGATTTAAGTTGAGATTTTTCCTGAACCACTGGTTTAAATTAATATTTCTTACATAATAGTGAAAGAATATGGGCAACAGGATCATTTGTAGTGTAATTACTTGGCAGTCTAAATGTTGGCAAAGGAAGTGCTTGCTTTACCAATTTGTTGTGAAATCTTATTGGCAATCCCATACCTGGTCCAGAGGAGGTCCCTGAGGGAAAGGACTTCAAACCATGTTTTCTGAACTGGAAATGGAAGAGAAACTTAAGGGTCTTCAAATGTTGGATGGGCTGTCATATAAGTTGTTAAACTTTCTGTATTTTCCTATAATGTGGAATTAGTGTGTATGGGTGGTAACTGCCTGTGAGGGGGAGAGATTTTTGCTTTAACCTAAGGCAACTTTTTATCTAAAGATAGGATCTTAGAATCCTTTGCCTTGTGAGGTAGCGGGCTGTCACTGAAAGTGTTAAAATAGACATTGCTCAACTAACTTACATGAATATTTTAGGGGAAAATAATTGTTTAGTAGAGAAAAGGAGTTGACTTTAGTTGGCCTTTAGGTTCTTTGCATCTTTATGGGTCGATGTAGCTAATAATAACTTTTAGTTTAGAACCAAAGGTTAGAATCAAAAGAGAAAACTGACAGTTAAGTCATGTGAGCTGTGGGAGAGCAAGATACTACTTCTGGGAGATAGCTGTGAGAAATGGGAAATGGCTTTAGTTCTTGTCCTCTGAAGAGGAAATTCTGAGCAGACTGCAGGGAGGGTTTTGACATAGGAATCAGGGGTTGCAAGGAGAGGGTGAGTGAATGTTGACCACTCTTTGCATGTATACCTTAGGAGAAACAGTGACCTGGTGCTGAGGTCAAGTCTTCATTCAGCAAGTGGTGGGTATCTACCATATCTTAGAGTAAGAGAATTTGATCTTTGAAAATTATACTGATTAATATGATGTTTTTAAAACAAATGCAGCTTTATCATCATTCTAATATTCACATTAATGGTAGAAATATCAAGGATAGCCTGACCAAGTGGTAGTGCAGTGGATAGAGTGCTGGCCAGGGACACTGAGGACCCAGGTTTGAAACCCTGAGTCCAGCTGCTTGAGCACGGGCTCATCTGGCTTGAGCATGGGCTCACCAGCTTGAGTGCAGGGTCGCTGGCTTGAGCAAGGGGTCACTGGCTGATCTGGAGCCCCCCAGTCAAGGCACATATGAGAAAGCAATCAATGCTGCAACTATGAGCTGATGCTTCTTATCTCACTCTCTTCCTGTCAGTCCTTCTCTCTCTTGCTAAAAAAAAAAAAAAAAAAAAAAAAAAAAGAAATATTAAGGATAATATGGTGATAATAGTTGTATCTAAGTGCCTTCTATGTACCACACTTTTCTAAGTGCTTCATATATCATATTTCATTCCATCTTTATCATAATTCCCCCAAAAAAGTATTATTATCCTTATTTCACAAATTAGGAAATTGAAGCTCTAAGAAGTACCTTATCTAAGGTTGCAAAAAGTGGTGTAGAGGTAGTATTCAAGTTGAGGTCTGACTGTAGAGCTATTATACCATATTATTTCTATCACATTCATTGTTTTGTCCTTACATGCAATAGATGAGGACAAGCATGAAATAGAATACTATCACAAAGGACAAACTGAACAACTATTCAGGAAGCCTATCTTTCAGCATTAGGTTGTATATATTTTGGATAACATAAAGATGAGTTTGGGGAATTGCATGTTCAGATATGACAGTGGTTCTCAGTCAAAAGCTATCTTCTTAACATCAGCCAAGTTCAATTCTAATTGCTTTTCTGTTTGAACAGATTATAAGGACAAAGGGGAAAGGTAGAGGGTTTCTCTTTAGTTGTAAACTGATAGGCATCTTGATGTGACAGAAGTTACAGGTACAGGCAGTCCTCATTTTGTATTGTAGTGTGAGGCACATCAATGAGCATGCCAGAAGCAAAGTGGCCCTGGCTGGTTAGCTCAGTTGGTTAGTGTGTCATCCCTCGCACCAAGGTTGCAGGTTCAGTACCTGGTCAGGGACCAATGAATGCATAACTTGGTGGAACAACAAATGAATGCCCCTCTCTCTTTCTCTCTCTCCTTCTCCTCCCCTTTCTCTCTCTGTCTCTGTAAAATCAATTGATTTAAAAAAACTGGCAAAACAATCTTTTTTTAAAAAAATTGATTTTAGAGAGAGAGGAAGGGAGAGAGAAAGAGAGGGAAACATAGATTTGCTGTTCCACTAATTTATGCATCCATTGGTTGATTCTTGTGTGTGCCCTGACCGGGGATCGAACCCACACCTAGGCATATCAGGACAATATTCTAACCAACTGAGCTACTTGGCCAGGGCCAAAACTATCTTTTTTTTTTTTTTTTTCATTTTTCTGAAGCTGGAAACAGGGAGAGACAGTCAGATAGACTCCCGCATGCGCCCGACCGGGATCCACCCGGCACGCCCACCATGGGGCGATGCTCTGCCCATCCTGGGCATCGCCATGTTGGGACCAGAGCCACTCTAGCGCCTGGGGCAGAGGCCACAGAGCCATCCCCAGCGCCCGGGCCATCTTTGCTCCAATGGAGCCTTGGCTGCGGGAGGGGAAGAGAGAGACAGAGAGGAAAGCGCGGCGGAGGGGTGGAGAAGCAAATGGGCGCTTCTCCTGTGTGCCCTGGCCGGGAATCGAACCCGGGTCCTCCGCACGCTAGGCCGACGCTCTACCGCTGAGCCAACCGGCCAGGGCGGGCCAAAACTATCTTAATCAATAGGAACAGTTAGGATTTTTCTGTGACCTTTAAAAATGTTGTCAAACATTGTAAACCCCCTCTTTTGTTAGTTATAAAATAGAGAAAAATGGAAAAGATAGTAAAACCAATATTTATTTAGTACACAGTAGTTTAAAACACTGAGAATTAAAAAAGTTTTTTGTAAAAGAACTTATCAAGAATAGTTTGAAAAAAAAAGAGTAGTTTGAACAGTGTGTGCCTTCCTTGTCTTATAACTAGTGAGTATGAGTATTTTTTCTATGCCTTGGTGAATTGTCATATTCCTTTCTAAGTTTGGATCAGCTTCCAACATTTTATTCTTTGTACTTTCTGTATTGTGAAATATCTCTGAGGGTTCCTTTAATACAAAATTTTTTCTGGTGTCACTTCTTCTGGTCCATCTTCATGCTTTTCTCACAATCACTTTCTTCATTTGTGTTAATAAGTTTGCCTTTGCTAAGTTACTCTGGCTGAATATATTGAGTCTCTCAAATGGCAGCAGGGTTAACATTGTGTTGGCCAGCTATTTTTTGTCACTGCATTTATAGATGATTGGAATTTCACTTCTAACATTGTCCCTTTTTAGTTTAGTTTTTTTTTTTTTTTTTTTTTTTTTTTTGCTGTACTTTCATCATTGTTGGCCTGTTTTCTCTTTTGCTTATTCGTTTTTGTAAAATGTCACATACATTCATCACCAGGAGACAAGGAGGCAACTCAACTACATGCTTTGCTATCTGTATAAGAACTGAATAACAGATGAGCAGTGACTAATCACCAACAGACTTTGCCCTGATGTTTTTCCATAGTTAGCAGTTTAGGCAGAGAGAGATTTTTCTCTCAGAACTTTGTAACTATTATTCCATTGTGTCCTGCTTGGCTTTTATTGTTGCTGATGAGAAGTCCTCCAACAGCCTAATTGTTTTTATGGTGTTTTGTTTTTTTTTAATAATTTTATTTTTTTAACGGGGCGACTTCAATAAATCAGGATACATATATTCAAAGATAACAAGTCCAGGTTATCTTGTCGTTCAATTATGTTGCATACCCATCACCCAAAGTCAGATTGTCCTCTGTCACCTTCTATCTAGTTTTCTTTGTGCCTCTCCCCCTCCCCCTTTCCCTCTCCCTCTCCCCCTCCCTCCGTAACCACCACACTCTTATCAATGTCTCTTAGTTTCACTTTTATGTCCCACCTACGTATGGAATAATGCAGTTCCTGTTTCTTTCTGATTTACTTATTTCACTTCGTATAATGTTATCAAGATCCCACCATTTTGCTGTAAGTGATCCGATGTCATCATTTCTTATGGCTGACTAGTATTCCATAGTGATATGTGCCACATCTTCTTTATCCAGTCATCTATTGACGGGCTTTTTGGTTGTTTTATGGTGGGTTTTTTTGTAGTTTATTTTGTCAAATCTACCAACAGACTTTGAAAGAAGTGGTGTGGTTAATCGCTGATGGTGGTATGCTTTTATTATTTACATAGTGATTTGTGGACTGAAGCTCTAGTAGCAAAATTTATAGCACTATATTTAATTTCTCACAGTTAATATAGTATAGTAACTTAAATTTTAATTGTGTTGTTGGGGGATTGGTAGTTTCTAAACTGGTAACTGAAATTTGTGCATATTAGAACCTTCCAAAGTGAAGTCTGCTTGTGTATTTCTAATGCTTAGAATATTCCTAGTAAGTAATAAGTAGGTGGTATTATTCCCATTTTTTAGATGAGGACACTAAATTTAAAGAAGTTAAGTAAGCCATTCAGCGTCATACAGCTGTTTAGCGGCAGAAATGGTATTCAAATATATCGCTGATAGCTTTTTCTAAGAAGGCATACTGTCTACAGGAAGTAGATTTTCAGGTGCAGTTGGTTTCATGGAAGAAATATTGCCTAAAGGGAAGTAGAAGTGAATTCTATGCTGTAATTATGGCCTTCAGGAAGAATTATCTACTGAAAATATTTTTAGAATGTTTTATTTATTCATAAATATTTGTTGAATACCTTTTTGGTCATTGACTCAGAGTGCAAAACTATGTGAAGACTGTCTAGAATTCTGTTCAAGGTAGCTAGCAGGCCAGAAAGGGTATGAAGAGATAAGTTCAAATAGGCATTTCCTATTTACAAGGGAAATGCATTACTAAAAATATATTTGAAAGAAGAATGTCCAAGAATTGACATATTATGAAGGAGGGTTTATTTATCAGAAAGCTAAGGAATATTTTTAAATTCCTAATTATGGGTTTTATAGATACTATAAAGCTAGGTAGGTGCTGTTCTTTCTTCCCATTCTATTCACAGGAATTGGGCAGAAGAAAAGTAGGGCAACCCTCACTCCTTAGATTGTTATTATGGGATTCATTTAGATGGGGTAAAGGGGTCTTTCTTTCCTTGCCACTGCAGTGCAAGACCAGAGTGTTTTTAGTCAGCTGCCTCTGCCATACACACGTGTCATTCAAGGCATCTAGCTTCTTGTAGTTCATTGCTGCCTTTCTATTTCTTTCCTTTTTTAAGACCCCTCCCCACTATCTTCTTTGTAGCCTCAAGTAAGTGAACATACTTCAGGCTTCTTTTGTTCCTAGGGTCCCATGGATTGGCAGAGGGAACATCCTGTCACTTTAAGGAACAGTCTTTTTCTTGAGGGTTGACAGGCAAGCAGCACTGCCTCTGATTTGTAGCTCAGAAACACCATAATCAACTGAAGAATGAAGGCCAAATGAAGGGCCAAATTCAACATACAAAGGGTTTAGATCTAATGCATACAAGTCAGACTGCCAGTTTCAGGTGCTGTGATGGCCATATGTGGTACATTGGAATGCAAAGAAAGGGTGCTTATTAAAAACTTCAAGAATAAAGGCTTTACAGTGTAAGTAAGTGCTGGAAGAATTGCCATACCAGATGTTTATTTATTTATTTATTGTAGAAAAATACACAGAATTTACCATCTTAACCATTTTAAGTGTATAGTTCAGTAGCATTAAGTACATTTGCATTGTTGTATAACCAGTCTCTAGAACTCTTTTCATCTTGCAGAACTGAAACTCTACAGCAATTAAACAACTCCCCATTACCTTCTCAACCACAGATCTTGGCAATAACCACACCTCTATTACTCTAGGTAATACTCTAATAACCACTCTGATTACTCTAGGTATCTCATATAAGTGGAATTATACAGTATTTGTTTTTTTTGTGTGTGACTGACTTTTTTCATTTAGCATAATATCCTTGTGGTTCATCAGTGTTGTAGCATGTGTTAAAATTTCCTTCTTTTAAAAGCCTGAATAATATTTCATTTTGTAAACACACATACACATATACATACTACATTTTGCTTATCCATCCCTCTCTTGATGGGCACGTGGGTTGCTTCCACCTTTTGGCCACTGTGAATAGTGCCACCATGACAGGGTGTACAGATATTTCTTTGAGACCCAAAAGTGTATTTATTGGATCATATGGTAACATAGCAACTATTTTAACCTTTTCATTTGAAAGAAGCCTTTAACTATTTTCTTTCTTCATTGTTCTTACATAAATTGTAATTTATTATTACTTCTACATAAATTATAATTATTAATGTATTTACCATTTTAATTAATTAAAGGCACATGTAAGTGTCAATCAAAGGAGATCTAGTCACTGTTATCACACTGTATTGATCTATATGAGATATAGTTACTGATTACCTTAATGTATTGATGTAAGTCTAAAGCAGATGCACATATCTTTATTGCATCCTTATTGTGGATAAATATGATTTTTAAAATATTGAAAATAGCCAATAGAAATTATAATAGTCAACATTGTGGGGCACTTAATATGCAAAGCTCTATGTCTATACTATCTCATAAGAACTTTTCTTATAATCCTTATAACATCCCTTTTAAGTTAGATTCTGTTAGGGGCTGGGTGAAAAAGGTGAAGGGATTAAGCAAAAAACTCAGACAAGACAACAGTGTGGGTTATTACCAGAGAGAAAGTGGGGTGGGGAGAGGGAGAAGGGAGTAAGGTGGGGACAAATGGTGATGGAAGGAGACTTGACCGGGGGTGGTGAACACGGTCTACTGGAAAGTTCTGTCCATTTTTGGAATAAAACAAAATACAAATTTTTCTTACCGTCAATAAACTTTATTAAATAATATAATTGCCATTATTACTAACGATTTCTTGCCAGTGTGAGGGCAATTTGTATATCCCATTTTTTTTTTTTTCGAAGCTGGAAACGGAGAGAGACAGTCAGACAGACTCCGCATGGCCGACTGGGATCCACCCGGGATGCCCACCAGGGACGACGCTCTGCCCACCAGGGGGCGATGCTCTGCTCCTCCGGGGCGTGGCTCTGTTGTGACCAGAGCCACTGTAGCACCTGGGGCAGAGGCCAAGGAGCCATCCCCAGCGCCCGGGCTATCTTTGCTCCAATGGAGCCTCGGCTGTGGGAGGGGAAGAGAGAGACAGAGAGGAAGGAGAAGGGGAAGGGTGGAGAAGCAGATGGGCGCTTCTCCTGTGTGCCCTGGCCGGGAATCGAACCCGGGACTTCCGCATGCCAGGCCGACGCTCTACCATTGAGCCAACCGGCCAGGGCCTGAAAAATGTTTTATCTTTTGATGCGAAAAATTGAACCCAGTGCTTGTTTGATATCTTCTTCATTTTTGAATTTTTTGCCCTTCAAAAATTTTTGTAAGGACAAAAACAAGTGATAGAGGGTACTAAGTCCAGGGAATATGGTGGATGCGACAGATATGCTTCTATAACATTTCTTCCTTGTTGAAATTCGTAAAAATTACAGTGGCGCAAATGAACTTTATCAGTAGCCATGGGTACACTATTGCTTCACACATAAGACTAACGTGAATCAACTTTGTTTTAGTTAATTTGCTATGTCAGTATATATACATTAAGTGATAAAAATAGAGAGGCACACATGCGCCAAATAAACGTGTGCTTACGTGTCGAAACTTGTGATAGAAACGGACAGAACTTTCCGATAGACCTTATATTATAAAAAACAAATAAATGAATATGTTCACAAAATTAGTAGTCCTATTTTATAGATGTGGGAATTAAGGGCACAGAGGGGTTAAGTAATTTGTGTAAAGTTTTTACTTTGCAAGAGGCAAAGCAAGGATTTTAATTCATACAATCTGACTCTAGAGCACATTCTTTTTCCTCTCTGTCTTTTTTACTTTTCAAATTAGCTTTGTTAGGTATAATTTACTTACAGTAAAATGCATCCATTTTAAGATTATAGTTTCCAGCCTGACCTGTGGTGGCACAGTCAGTAAGACATTCACCTGTAATGCTAAAGTGGCTGGTTTGAAACTCTGGGCTTGCCTGGTTAAGGCACATACGAGAAACAACTGTGCTTCCTGCGCCTCCACCTACCCCCATCCTCTCTCTTTAAGATTAATAAAGAAATTTTTTTTTTAAGAGTTTAAGACTTGGATTTTTTTATTTTTTTATTTATTTTATTTATTCATTTTAGAAAGGAGAGAGAGAGAGAGAGAAGAGAGAGAGAGAGACAGAGATTGAGAAGGGGGGAGGAGCAGGAAGCATCAACTCCCATATGTGCCTTGACTAGGCAAGCCCAGGGTTTTGAACCGGCGACCTCAGCACTTCCAGGTTGATGCTTTATCCACTGCGCCACCACAGGTCAGGCAAGAAATTTTTTTTTAAAAGCATAGTTTCCAAAATTTTGACAGGTGTATATATCTGTACAACCATCCCAATCAAGATGTAGACAATTTATTTTTATTTTTTAATTCAGTGAGAGGAGGGGAGGCAGAGACAGACTCACGTGTGTGCACCGACCAGGATCCTCCTGGCAAACCCACTAGGGGCTCTGCCCATCTGGGGCGTTGCTCCGTTGCTCAGCAATCAAGCTCTTCTTAGTGCTTGAGGTGGAGGCCATGGAGCGATGCTCAGTGCCTGGGGCCAACTTGCTCCAATTGAGCCATGTCTGCAGGAGGGGAAGAGAGAGAGAGAGAGAGAGAGGAGCGAGAAGAAGAGGGAGAAGAGGAGGGATGGAGAAGCAGATGGGTGCTTCTCCTGTGTGCCCTGACTGGGAGTTGAACTGGGAACATCCATACGCTGGGCCAACACTCTACCACTGAGCCAACTGGCCAGGGCCGACTATATCACATTAAAAAAGTTACTAAGTTTGCAGTTTAAGACGTTGAAGTTTAGGAAGGTTAAGTAACTTCCTATAGATCACACACTGTTAAATGGCCGACCCTAAATGACCCAAGGGCCATTTGATTCCAAAGCTGTGCTCTTAGCTACCATACTATCTTGCCTCCCTCCATTACCACTTTTTCATATCCCAGTGGGTCCAGGGAATCTCAGGCTGGGAACTAGTGGTCTAATCTCATTTTACATATAAAGAGAAAGACCTTGAGAATTGAAGTGATTTGCCCAATATTACGTTGCAAATTAGTGGTAAAGCCTAGACCAGAATCCACGTTCAGTAGTTTCTCAGTATGGGAAGTGGTAGAGTTGAGGAGGATGATGTCAAATGTTATTGATGTTATATTGTTAATAAGTTACAAGATCATAAGACTTTCTCAGAACAAAAAGAGCTCCCAATGAACTTTTTTTTTTTACGATGAAGATCCCCAGTGCATTCTATAGAATTCTATAGAATGCTTTGTAGCTGTGTTTCTCAGACTTGAATGTCATGTCTGCTGGTCTGGAGACTATACTTGAAAAAGCATAGTTATAGTTCAGTAAGCACTTTTCTTGTGAAGTGTAGCTATTATCCCTGTTTATATGTAAGGAAACCAAATTCAAAAGGATAATACTTGTTCAGTACACAGGCTGGTACTGGAACCTAGGTTTATAGCTTTAAAAACAAAGTTAAGTGTTCAGTCCCCCTCTCCCCAGCAGTAGGCTGAAAACACTGAATGTGAAGGAAAGCTTCAAAATGGTTGGGAACCTGAAACCTGTTTGATTATGTTAACTAGTGGCATCCTAATAAATACAATTAAAAAAAAGAAAAAGAAAATTATTTTCCTGAGTAATAAGCAAAATTACAACTTAAATTGAACTACTTTTTCATTTCAGAAAGATTTCATTCTCATTTGCTTCTAATACATTTGCCACGCTCAAACCAAACCATATTTTAGACTGAAGTCTATAGTTTAGTTTACTAATTAGAGTTTAGTAATACTTGAAGGCTAAGTACATTTTTTTTTCCTTTTTTGTATTTTTCTGAAGCTAGAAACGGGGAGGCAGTCAGACTCCCGCATGCGCCCGACCGGGATCCACCTGGCACGTCCACCAGGGGGCGATGCTCTGCCCATCTGGGGCGTTGCTCTGTTGCAACCAGAGCCACTCTAGCACCTGAGGCAGAGGCCATGGAGCCATCCCCAGCGCCCGGGCCATCTTTGCTCCAATGGAGCCTTGGCTGCGGGAGGGGAAGAGAGAGACAGAGAGGAAGAGAGGGGGAGGAGTGGAGAAGCAGATGGGCACTTCTCCTGTGTGCCCTGGCCGGGAATCAAACCTGGGACTTGGCCTGACCTGTGGTGGCGCAGTGGATAAAGCGTCAACCTGGAAACGCTGAGGTTGCCGGTTCAAAACCCTGGGCTTGCCTGGTCAAGGCACATATGGGAGTTGATGCTTCCTGCTCCTCCCCCCTTCTCTCTCTCTCTCTCTCTCTCTCTTCCCTCCCTATAATGAATAAATAAAAAAAAACAAAAAACAAAAAAAAAACACCTGGGACTTCTGCACGCCAGGCCAACGCTCTACCACTGAACCAAGTGGCCAGGGCCGGCTAAGTACATTTTGAAGTCTAGTCTTACCTTAAAATTTACCCAGGCCATTCAAGATATTAACTAGGAAGAATTTGTCTTTTGGTAGCACATAGGGTATGGGTAAATAAGAACAACAAATACCTACCTCATGGTAGTTTGGGAAACTTTACTGAGCTGGAATATATAGAATAATCAGCATTTAAATGAAAGTCTTAGTGCATTATTATTTCAGGCTAAAATTTTAAATTGTTTCTTTGATTTTGGGTTCTACTCTTGCCCCTTTGTCAACCATTTCCCAGTCTGTGGGGAAAAACCTTACCTGGCGACTTAGGTAGTGCAGAAGAGCTTTTTGGAAGAAGTTAAGGCATTGAAGAAATATTTTAGGACCCTGAAAATGATGGAGTCCAAAAGAGACAGCAAAAGCAATTTATGGTGACATGGAGGTCCTACATGTTTTACTGTGGAAAAAGTACATGGTTTAATGATTTGGAGTCAGAATCAATATTTCTATCTGAACTTTGTTCCATTGAATCTTGTGACTTTGGGCAAATCACTTAATCATTCTTTGTATCTTTTTTTTTTTTTTCATAAAATGAGAATAATGGTATCTGGTAGGGTTATGAGAATTGAATGACATGATATATGTGAGAGCACACAGTGCAGCATCTGGGAAATTCTAGGTGCTTAATAAATATTAGTTGAATAAGAATCAAAGTACGTTTTTAAAAAATAAATCATGCTCTGTTACAGTTGTGGCTTCCTTATCTGTGTGATGGTCAGTTTTACGTGTGAACTTGGCTAGGCCCTAGTATCCAGTCATTTAATTAAATACTAATTTAAGTGTTTTATGAAGATATTTATGTATTTATTTATTTTTTACAGAGACAGAGAGTCAGACAGAGAGTCAGAGGGACAGACAGGAACGGAGAGAGATGAGAAGCATCAATCATCAGTTTTTCGTTGCGACACCTTAGTTGTTCATTGATTGCTTTCTCATATGTGCCTTGACCGTGGGCCTTCAGCAGACCGAGTAACCCCTTGCTCAAGCCAGCGACCTTGGGTCAAAGCTGGTGAGCTTCTGCTCAAACCAGATGAGCCTGCGCTCAAGCTGGTGACCTCAGGGTCTTGAACCTGGGTTCTCCGCATCCCAGTCCGACGCTCTGTCCACTGCGCCACTGCCTGGTCAGGCGTGAAGATATTTTTTAATGTGGTTATTATCTACAATCAGTTGACTTTAAGTAAAGATTACTCTCAATAATGTAGCTGTGCTTCATCCAGTCAGTTGAAAGGCCTTAAGAGAAAACAGAGTTTCAGGGTGGTGGGGTGGGGAGATTAAACTTTTATTTGGGGTAGTCTCTTACTTGACTTTCCACCTTAGTGGACCTTCCTTCCCTTCTCCTTTCTTCCTTCTCTCTTTCATTTGTTTAAATATATTGTGCATATACCAGAATTTTTAGGTGTGTTCAGTGGGAAGGTCAATTGGAGTATCTAATATGCCAAACAACCTTAACTGAATTGCTTTTGCACTGTTTTCTTTGTCATTTGTAGCTACATTCTCTCAGTCAGTGGATACCTCTATAAACCTTGGTTGATTACTCCTTACAGAATTAGGTGCTTCTTTTTCTCTGAATACTTTCTATTATCTGAAGGATAAAGGCCAAATTCTAAAGATGGCATGAAAATCCCTTTTTTTAAAATAAATATTTTCACACATACAACAAAGTTGAAAGAATTTTGCAGTGAATATCTGTTGACCTACTACTACCTGGATTCTACCATTAATATTTTACTCTACCTGTTTTTATCACTTTTCTATGCATTTATCTCTTCTTCTTTACTTTATATTTCAAAGTAAATTGCAGACATCTGTACTCTTTCCCCTAAGTACTTCAACATATCGCTAAAGTTTAAGTCTTTGTTTTTTCCTTTTGTTGTAAAATTTATATTCAGTGTAATACACACATCTTAAGTGCATATATTCTGAATTTTGAGAAGTGGATTCATCTTTGTAACCAAAACCCCTATCAAGATAATGGAACATCACCATCAATCAGGAAAGTTCCTCATTCTCCTTCCCTGTTAATTCCCACCTCTATCTTCCCCCTTGTTCCCAGGAGCAAAAATATTCTGACTTTTCCCCCTTTACCATAGGTTAGATTTGCCTTTTGTAGAACTTCGTGTAAGTGGAATCATATAATATTAACTATTTGGTGTAAGACTTCTTTTACCCAGCATAATATTTTTGAGATTCATCTATGTCATTGCATCTATTGGTGATTTCTTTTTTATTGCTGAGTAGTGTTCCATTGTATGAATATACCACAGTTTATGTTCCTGTTGATGGGCACCTGGCTGTTTTCAGGTTCTGACAATTATAACTAAAGCTGCTATGAACATTCTTGTACAAGTCTTCTTGTGTATATATATTTTCACTTTTCATAAGGCAAATACTAAGGGTTGGAATAACTGGATCACAGAAAGCTCCCAGATCTTTTCCCAAAGTGGTTGTACTGTTTTACATTCACAGCATTTGAGCCACATTCTTGTCAACATTTGGTATTAGTCTTTTTAATTTTAGTGATTCTGGTATATGTGTAGTTGTAGTTTATTATGGTAACCAATTTACTCTAAACTATTCAATCTTCCTCCTTTTCCCTGCAGTACTTCCTAACTTTCTTGTACTGGATTCCTGCCAAAATAGGCTATTTACATATATACTTATCCTCCTATGTACTTGTCATTGTTCATGCTTTCTTGTGATAGATTGTAATAAATTGTTTTTTAAGTCCCTGGCTGGTTAGCTCAGTTGGTTAGACTAGAGCATCATCTGGATACACCAAGATTGTGGGTTTGATTCCTAGTCAGGATACATACAAAATCAACAAATGAATGCATGAACCATGCATGAACCATAGTGGGACAACAAATCTGTGTTTCTCTTTCTCTCTTCTTTCCTCTCTCTCTTAAAAAAAATCAATAAAAATGAAAAAAGGTTGTTCTTTAAAGCCATGCAGTTTTGGGGTGGTTGTTGTTCAGCAATAGATAACTGAAACAGTGTCTGAAGTTGAGTTTTGAGTAATTTTGATTTCCTGTTGTGTAAACTCAGAGTATACCAAATTACACAATACCTTTTATTCTTAGAAGATGAGACTTTAAAACATAATAATAAGGTTTAATACTTTTAAAGGCCCTCCTATCTGAAGATTTCAAGGAATTTTGTAAGCATCATTTTTATATTTATTTATTTATTTATTTTTCCATTTCTTTATTTTTTTATTAATATTAATTTTAATGGGGTGACATTGATAAATCAGGGTACATATGTTCAGAGAAAACATCTCCAGGTTATTTTGACATTTGATTATGCTGCATTCCCATCACCCAAAGTTCAATTGTCTTCCATCACCTTGTAACTGGTTTTCTTTATGCCCCTCCCCTCCTCCAACCCCCTCTCTCTCTTTCCTGACCCCATCATCCTCTCCTCCCTGACCCCATCAAGCATCATTTTAAAAAATTGACTTTAGAAAGAGAGGGGAAGAAGGAGAGAGAGAGAGAGAGAGAGAGAAACATCAATTTGTTGTTTTACTTATTTAATGCATTCATTGGTTGATTCTTTTTTTTTTTTTTTTTTTTTTTGTATTTTTCTGAAGCTGGAAATGGGGATAGACAGTCAGACAGACTCCCGCATGCGCCTGACCGGGATCCACCCGGCACGCCCACCAGGGGGTGATGCTCTGCCCCTCCAGGGCCTGGGGCAGAGGCCAAGGAGCCATCCCCAGCGCCCAGGCCATCCCTGCTCCAATGGAGCCTCGCTGCGGGAAGGGAAGAGAGAGACAGAGAGGAAGGAGAGGGGAAGGGGTGGAGAAGCAGATGGGCGCCTCTCCTGTGTGCCCTGGCCGGGAATCGAACCCGGGACTTCTGTACACCAGGCCGACGCTCTACCACTGAGCCAACCGGCCAGGGCCTTCATTGGTTGATTCTTGTATGTGCCCTGACCAGGGATCAAACCCACAACCTTGGCATATTGGAATGACATGGCCAGGGCCTATGAGCATCATTTTATTTATCCCTGTGATGTACTCATAAGACATAAAAGAGAGATTTCACTCAATAATTTAGTTGCAGAGCTAGAAAAACATTTGACTCATTATAGGTGTGTACTATTATTGCTCTTAAAGTTCTTTAATATTACAGAGTTAGATGCTTTTAACAGCAAGTTGGTAGACTGGATGGAGCCAGAAAACAAAACAAAATTACGCATGTTAAGATCTAGGTACAGCTCTAAGAACTGTTTTTATGACTGACATTCACTCATTTATTCATTCATACGAAACAATAAGGAGAGATTCTAGATAAGATAATGTTCCCAAAATGAAATATTACCTGCTGGGTAGCAGTTACACCTCTTGCCCTCACTTTTTTGTTTGTTTGTTTTAAGGCAGACAGGAAAGCATGTCTACTTTGTTGTCTGATAGCCCTTTGATCATTGGAGTAGATTCAGTTAGTTTTGCCAATCAGATAATTAAAGTGAATTATGACTTTGATAAAGAAGATGATATTTTGGTTAAGAGCAGTCATTAAATAAACATTGAACCCCCCAATGTGCCCTTGCCTGATCCCATCTTTTCCCTTTTTTTCCAGGTGTAACCACTGTCCTTAGTTTAGTGTTTATTATTTCCTAGATTTTTACCACTTAAGCATTCTTAAAAATATACTGTTTAGGGCCCTGGCTAGGAACAATCCCCAGTCAGGGCACAACAAGAAATGAATTCATAAATAAGTGCAACAGCAAATTGGTGTTTCCTTTTCTCCTTTCCTCTCTCTCTAAAATCAATAAATAAGGCCCTGGCCGGTTGGCTCAGTGGTAGAGCGTTGGCCTGGTGTGCAGGAGTCCCAGGTTCGATTCCCGGCCAGGGCACACAGGAGAAGTGCCCATCTGCTTCTCCACCCCTCCCCCTCTCCTTCTTCTCTGTCTCTCTCTTCCCCTCCCACAGCCAAGGCTCCATTGGAGCAAAGTTGGCCCGGGCGCTGAGGATGGCTTCATGGCCTCTGCCTCAGATGCTAGAATGGCTCTGGTTGCAACAGAGCAACGCCCCAGATGGGCAGAGCATCGCCCCCTGGTGGGCATGCCGGTGGATCCCTGTCGGGCGCTGTCTGACTGCCTCCCTGTTTCCAACTTCAGAAAAATACAAAAAAAAAAAAAAAAAAAGCACATAAAATCAATACATTTTTTTAAATTTTATTTTATTTATTCATTTTAGAAAGGAGAGAGAGAGAGGAGAGAGAGACAGAGAGAGAGAAGGGGGGAGGAGCTGGAAGCATCAACTTCCATATGTGCCTTGACCAGGCAAGCCTAGGGTTTCGAACCGGCGACCTCAGCATTTCCAGGTCGACGCTTTATCCACTGCACCACCACAGGTCAGGCCCAATAAATTTTTTTAAAATTAAAAATATATATACTGTTTAGGTTTGCTTCCCTGTATGAATTTATCAATTTATCTTCGATTATCGGATATTTTGTTTCCAGGTTTTGCTATAACAGATAATGCTATGAACGTTCTTGTGCATCTTGTGGAACATACAATGTTTAAGAATTTCAGTGTGTATTTAGGAGAGTAATTGTTATACTGTAGGGCATGCCCATATTCAACTTTTATTAGATCAAACTACCTTTGTAGACTCATGACCCCTTCACACATTTAAAAATTGAGAACCCTGAAAAACTTTGTTAAATCTCTTGGTGTTTACTGTATTAGAAGTTAAAACTGAAAACATTTTAAATCTTTAGTAATTCATTTAAGATTCATGCTTGTGAGAAATTAGATTTATTTATGCTGTTTTATTAGATTGTTCCTTTTAATTATTGGGTAGTATTTCATTATATGAATATTACCATAGATTATTTATCTATTCTCCTAATGATGGACACTTAGGATGTTTTCAGTTTTGGCTATTATGAATAAAACTGCTATGAACATTCTTATACAAGTCTTTTTTGTGAACATATGTTTTACCTTTTTTGGATAAATACCTAGGAGTGGAACTGCCAAGTGTAGGGTTAGTTTATATTTAGTTTTATAAGGGATTGCAAGACTTTTTCCTGAAGTGATGTAATCTTTTTCATTCTCATAGAAATTTTGGGTGTTCCACATTCTCAGCAACATTTGGTGTTGTCATTTTTAAAAAATTCTATTCATTCTGGACTCATTGTAGTTTTAATTAACATTTATGGATGACTAAAGATATTGAGTACATTTTTATGTGCTTCTTGGCCATTTAGATCTCTTGTTTTGTGATGTGTCTTTTCAGATCTTTTGCCCATTTAAAAAAATGGTTGTCTTCGCATTATTGTTTTAGAGGTTCCTTAAATATTCTGAAAATAGCTCCTTTTGTCAGATGAATGTTTTGTGACTCTTTTCTCCCCCTCTATGTTTTTCTATTCATTTCTTAGAGGTGTCTTTTAATGAGGAGTTTTAAATTTTGATAGAGTCTAATTTGTCAGCTTTTTCTTTTATAGTTATTGCCTTCCTTATCCTATTTAAAAACCTGTTTACCCTTATGTTGTGAAGATATTCTTCCATGTTCTCTTCCAGAAGATATAAACAATCTTTTTTAAAAAATGTTATTTATTAATTTTAGAGACAGAGGAAGGGGGAAAGAGGGAGAGAGAGTGAGAGAGAGAGAAACAAACATTAATCTCGTCCTATATGTGCCCTGACCGGGATCAAACCGGCAACCTTTGTGTATCAGAATGATCCTCTAACCAACCAAGATATCTGGCCAGGGTTAGAATACATAAAGTTATGGCTTTATATTTAGGTTTATATCCATCTCAAATTTATTGTCATATATGATGTGAGTAGGATTTGAGATTTATTTATTTCCCATATGCATATCTAGTTACAGCATTATTTGCTGAAAAGACTTTTCTTTCCCTGTTGGGTTACTTTTCCTCCATTGTCAAAAATCAGTGGACAGTACATATTGGTCTATTTCTGGGCTCTCTAATATATTGATTAATTTGTGTATCTTTGTACCATTACCACAAAGTCTTGATAAATACAGCTTTATAGTAGGTCTTGAAGTCAACTACTGAAAGTCTTCCAACTTGATTCTTTTGAAAGATTGTTTTGAATATTCTGGGTCTTATGCATTCCCATATAAATTTTAGAATCAGCTTGTCATTTATAGTGGTTTTAAAAGATGTGCACAAATCCTTTGCTACTTCTCTGTTTATGAGGTGGAACTTAACCTTCCCTTTCCCTTGAATATTGGCCAAATCTAGTGACTTGCTTCTAATAAAAGTAATGGGGTGAGACCAGATACTAGGTTATAAAAGGCATGGCTGCTTCTCTCTTGGCTTTATTTCTTACTCACTCTGGAGGAAGCCAGCTCTCTCATCATTGAGAGAGATATGTGTGGTAAGAAACAGGTCCCTACCCAACAGCCATATGAATTAGCCATCTTGGAAGTGTATACTCCAGCCCCATTCAGGCCTTCAGGTTACTTTAGATCTGGATTTATAGAAGATCCCAAGTCTGAACTGCTTTCACATTTCTGACTCTAAATTTTGGGGTAATTTGTTATGTAAAATAGATACCTAATACATTAATTTTTATTTTTAAAAAGTCTATTGGGGCCCTGGTTGATTGGCTCAGCATTAGAACATCAGCCTGTAGTGTTGATGTCCAAGGTTTGATTCCCAGTCAGGGCACACAGGAGAAGCAACCATCTACTTCTACATCCTTCCTCCTCTCCCTTTTCTCTCTCTCTTTCTCCCTCTCTCTCTCTCTCTCTCTCTCTCTTTCTCTCTCTCTCTTCCCCGCCTGCAGCCATGGCTTGGTTGGAGCAAGTTGGCCCGGCGCGCTGAGGATGGCTTCATCGCCTCACCTCAGGCACTAAAATAGCTTGGTTGTGGAGCAATAGGGCAAGGGCCGCCAGATGGGCAGAGCATCATCCCATAAGGGGCTTGCTGGGTGGATCCCTGTTGGGGCACATGTGGGAGTCTTTCTCTCTGCCTTGGTGCTTCTCACTTAAGGGAAAAAAAAGTCTATTGGGATTATGATTGGCATTGTATTACACCCTGATCGTAATCCCAGTTTGGGGGGAACAGGCATCTTATCTTAAAAATATGAGTCTTATAATCCAACATGGTAAATTTCTCTATTTAGATTTCCTTTAATTTTTCTGTTTTATGGTTTTCACTGTAGAGGTCTTAAACATCTTGTTAAATTTATTTCTAAGTATTTTATGATTTTTGATGCTCTTATAAATAGTATTTTTAATATTTCATTTTTCTAATTGCTGCTAGCATATAGATATAAAATTTTTATCCTTCTTTAATCTTCTAGCTTGTTAAATTCACCTATTAGATTTATTTTTTGTTACTAAGTAAACAATCATGTAATCTGTGAATAGAAAGTTTCACTTTTTCCTTTCTGATCTTTATGCATTTATTTTTTTCTTGCCTTGTTACATTGGCTAGTACCTTTCACTACAATGTTGAGTGCAAGTGGTAGAGTGGAAATCCTTGCATTTTCTTGATCAAAGGGGGAAAACACTCAATATTTCATTATTAGGTATGATGTTAGCTGTAGGTTTTTTGTAGATATCCTTCGTATGATTGAGGAAATTCTTTTCTTTTCTTGACTTACTAAATTTTATCATGATTGAGTATTGAATTTTGTCAAATGTTACTCCGTATCTATGAAGTGATCACATTATTTTGTCTGTTCTATTAATATGATTAAATGATTGATTTATTTTATTTTTTATGTTGAGCCAACTTTGCTTCCCTGGCCTTTTGGACATGAGGTATCATTATATATATTTATTTATGTTTGATTTGCCAGTATTTAGGATTTTTGCATCTTTGTTCATGGGAGATACTTGTCTGTAAGTTTTTTTTCATTAGGTTTCTTGCATCAGTTTTTATAGGTTGTATTTTCAAGGACTTTGTTCATTTCATCTAAGTTTCTGAATTTATTGACATAAAATTATTTCTCATATTTCCTTATAGTTTTTTTTTTTTTTTAAAGTTTTCTGACTTCTGCCCTAGAGTAAAGCCTACTCTATTTTTTTTATTCTTTATTTATTTATTCATTTTAGAGAGGAGAGAGAGAGAGACAGAGAGAGACAGAGAGGAGAGAGAGATAGGGGGGAGGAGCTGGAAGCATCAACTCCCATATGTGCCTTGACCAGGCAAGCCCAGGGTTTCGAACCGGCGACCTCAGCATTTCCAAGTCGACGCTTTATCCACTGCGCCACCACAGGTCAGGCCCTTATAGTTCTTTTAATGTCTGTAGAATATGAGTTGATTCCTGATACTGGTAATTTATGTATTCTTTCTTTTTTGTTGATTAATCATCCTAATGGTTTTTGAATTTTAATAATCATTTCAGAGGAACAGCTTGTTTCTTTGTTAATTTTCTCTACTTTTTTCTTTCAGTTATTTTTATTCAATTTTTTAAAAAGTTTTATTAGGTAGAAGTTTAGAATACTAATTTTAGACCTTTTTAGCTTTTTTAATTAAAAAATTATTTGTTGATTTTAGAGAGAGGAGGAAAGAGGGAGTGAGAAGCATCAGCTCATAATTACTTTACTTTAGTTGTTCATTGATTGCTTCTTATATGTGCCTAGACCAGGCAGGCCCCAGGTTTTGAACTGGCAACCTCAACGTTCTGGGTCAGTTCTCTATTCCCTGTACCACCACAGGTTGGGCAAGACCTTTCTTTTTAATAGAAGGATTTAAAGTTATAAGTTTTTTTCTTAGCACTTTTTTTTTCTTATTTTTATTTTTTACAGAGACAGAGAGAGAGTCAGAGGGAGGGATAGATAGGGACAGACAGACAGGAACAGAGAGAGATGAGAAGCGTCAATCATTAGTTTTTCGTTGCGACACCTTAGTTGTTCATTGATTGCTTTCTCATATGTGCCTTGACCGTGGGGCTACAGCAGACCGAGTAACCCCTTGCTCTAGCCAACGACCTTGGATCCAAGCTGGTGAGCTTTGCTTAAACCAGATGAGCCCGCACTCAAGCTGGCAACCTCAGGGTCTCGAACCTGGGTCCTCCGCATCCCAGTCCGATGCTCTATTCCCTGCACCACCGCCTGGTCAGGCTTCTTAGCACTTTTTATTGCTATACCACAAATTTTGAATGTTTTATTTCTATTTTTCCTGCGATTTCTTCTAAATAACTTATAAGTTAAAGAAGAAATTGCAGGAAAAGAAGAAGTAAGCTATGGGTTATGTAGAATTGTATTGTTTAACTTTTTTTTCAAAGATTTTATTTAATAATTTTACAGAGAGAGGAGGGGGTATGAAAAGTATCAACTTATAATTGCTTCACTTTAGTTGTTCATTGATTGCTTGTCATATATGCTTTGACTCAGCAAGCCCAAGGTATTGAACTGGCTACCTCATTGTTCCAGGTCAATGCTTTTTATCTATTGCGCCACCACTGGCTAGGCTCTAATTTCTAAATATTTGGTATTTTAAAGGTATGTTTTTGTTTTTGATTTCTGGTTTAATTTCATTATATTTAGAGAATACATTTTTAATATAAATTTTTAAAAATTTATTGTCTGGTTTTATGGCTCTTCATATGTTTTAGTTGGTGAATGGTCCATATGCGCATGAAAAGAATATATATTCTGTTGTGTATGCATGTATTATTCTATGTCAGTCAGGTCAAACTGATTTATAGTTTTGTTCCGGTCTTCTGTATATTTATTGATATTTCTGTCTGCTTTGACTAATTAAGAAGAGTATTGGAATCACCAAATACACTAGTATATTTCTTTGTATATCTTCTTTGTTCTTTGTATGTTTCAATGCTGATTTTTAGGCATCTATACTTTAAGAATGTCATATAAACTTAAAGTATTAACATTTTATCATTATGAAATGTCTTCTTATTTCAGTGGCAGTATCCTAATTTTTTTTTTTTTTTGACAGAGTCAGAGTCAGAGAAAGGTTCAGATAGGGACAGACAGACAGGGAGAGAGATGATTAGCATCAGTTCTTTGTTGTGGCACCTTAGTTGTTCAATGATTGCTTTTCCATATGTGCCCTGACTGGATGTTCTAGCATAGCTAGTGACCCTTTGTTTAAGCCAGCAATCTTGGGCTCAAGCCAGCGACCTTGGGCTTCAAGCTAGTGACCATGGGGTCATGTCCATGATCCCACGCTCAAGCCAGTGACCCTGCACTCAAGCTAGTGAGCCCATGCTCAATCCAGTGACCTCAGAGTTTTGAACCTGGGTTCTCTGCATCCTAGTCCGTTGCTCTATCCACTGTGCCACCGCCTGCTCCGGCAATATCCTAAATTCTAAAGTCTATTTTGTCTGACATTAATGTAACTATACAGCTTTCTTGTGCTTGTATTTGCATGGTACTTTTCTACCTTTTTAATTTTAACCTATCACCAAGTTTTCTATCTTAAATATCAATTTAGTACTTCTGACTATATTTTCATGGTCAAAATGGTCCTGGAAGTATGTCATAAAATGTTCCTGCAATTTTTTGGAACTGCAAGGAATTTGATGTTTTAGGTTCTATGTATGAGGTAACTGTGGCACATGGGAGTAAAATACACCCCCATGGCACATAATGAATACTAATTCCAGAGTCTGCTGAGAGCTCTGTGCCAAGTGTAGTGCTCTGAGAGCATGAGGAAGTTAATGATACCGTTTACTCTCAAAAAAGTAGAATCTGGCAGAGAAAACACAAATTAGTCATTACCTATAAAGCAGTAATGATGCTCTGAATAATGATGTGAACAAGGGCATCAGAAAATAGAAAAGGGAAAAATTGATTTTTGTCTTAACATTAGTGAAACCTTCATTGAAGAGGTGACTGTTGAGCAGGACTTTGAAGAATTAGTAGAGTTTTGTAAGAGAGCCACAGGTATTATATATAAATATAATGAAAACAAAGATAGGCTTTGAAAATGGGAGATGAATGATAAGTTAGTCTTGAATAGAAAGGTTAATAGGACCTGACCAGGTGGTGGTGCAGTGGGTAGAGCATCAGACTGGGACACAGAAGATCCAGGGTCGAAACTCTGAGGTTGCCAGCTTGAGCGCAGGGTCATCCAGCTAGAGTGTGAACTCACCAGCTTGAACATGGGGTTGCTGGCTTGAGCATGAGATCATAGACATGACCTCATGGTCACTGGCTTGAGCCCAAGGTCGCTGGCTTGAGCAAAGGGTCACTCACTCTGCTGTAGCCCCCCGGTCGAGGCACATATGAGAAAGCAATCAATGAACAACTAAGATGCCACAAACGAAGAGTTGATACTTCTCATCTCTCTCCCTTTGTATCTATCTGTCCCTGTCTCCCTGACTTCACTGCAAAAAAAAAAAAAGGTTAATGGGAGAGTGGAGGGTGAAAAATAGTGGGCAATGAGATCATAAAAATGAGCTGGACCTGACAAGAAAACTGGAATCTGATGGTGCAGGGCTTAATTTCTTTAGCTGTCGATACAGTCTGGCTTTGCATATTATCACTGTGATTCTTTTAGTATTATAAAGTAACGTATTTCCCCATGTATAAGACGCACCTTAATTTTGGGGCCCAAAATTTGAAAAAAAAAATATATTACATAAAGTTATTGAACTCAAGTTTTATTCATCTTAAAATTCATACAACTCCTCATCACTGTCAAAACTCCCATCCATTAGCTTGTCCTAATCTGTGTCTGATGATGAATCACTGTCTTCAACAATGAGCACAAAAACAAGCTGGAGGGGAAAAGCGGGAAATGCAAGTTAAAAAATCTACAACCACTGTATAAGACGCACCCAGTTTTTAGACCCCAAATTTTTCCAAAAAAGGTATGTCTTATACATGGGGAAATGTGGTAGCTTTGGAGAAGCTACTCTTTATGAAAAACCTGCAAGTGGTTTTTTTATGGAATCGGGAATTTAATCCCTCACTTCCACCCCCCCCACACTCTGTTCCCCCAACTCCACATACAAGGATTGATATCTATAATTTCAGTTACTCCTATTCAACCTCAACCTTTTATAGGCCCAGCTGAAATATTACTTTCTCCTTGAAGCCTTCCCTGATTCTTCCAAATAGACTTGCTTCTTATTCTGGGCTCCCTCAACTCTTCCTATATAACTGTTTTATATTATTTATTTATGTCATTGTGTTCCCATTTGTATCATATTGTACCAAGAGTGCTTGGCACACAGTAGGAATTCAATTTACAGTTTACAGTTGTAAATTTTTTTATAGTTTACAGTTGTTATACAAATAAATAATAGAATAATTAATAAATAATAATACAAGAATGAACTTGACCCTGGCCGGTTATCTTGGTTAGAGTGTTGTCCCTATATGCCAAGGTTGTGGCTTGTCCCCATCAGGGCACATTCAAGAATCAACCAATGAATGCATTATTAAGTGGAACAACAAATCTCTCTTTCTCCTTCCTCTCTCCCCTCCTCTTTCTTTAAAATCAAATAAATAATAAATAAACGCTTCCGTGTACTCACAACTATAGTTGCCTACCTGATTTACAGTTTAAAGTAGGTTTACAGTTGTATGTGAAAGTTTATATTATTATTTATTAGTTATTATGTTATTTTCCATATGAACAACTGTAAACCTATTTTTGCCCCACCCTATATTAGTACTCTTCTGCTTTACTTTAAAAAAATTTTTTTCTGCATTTTTTATTAAGATTTTATTCATTTTAGAGAGGGGAAATTGAGAGAAAGAGAGACAGAGAGAGAAAGAAGGGAGGGAAGAGCAGGAAGCATCCTATGTGCTTTGACCAGGCAAACCTGGGGTTTTGAACAGGCCATCTCAGCATTTCAGGTTGACACTTGATCCACTGTGCCAACACAGGTCAGGCAAAAATTTAATTTGTATAATTTTTTCATTTTCATACTCTTAATTTTTTTTTTATTTTTATTGAATTTATTGGGGTGACATTGGTTAATAAAATTATATAGGCTTCAGACGTACAATTCTATAATAATACATCATCTGTCTATTGTATTGTATATTCACCACTCCAAGTCAAGTCTCCTCCATCACCATTTATCTCTCCCTTTTTATTTTGTGAGGGACAGGGGACAGATGGGGACAGACAGACAGGAAGGGAGAGAGATGAGAAGCATCAACTCATAGTTGTGGCACCTTAGTTCATTGACTGCTTTCTCATATGTGCCTTGACCAGGGGGCTGTAGCCAAGCCAGTGACCCCTTGCTCAAGCCAGCGACCATGAGGTCATGTCTATGAGCCTGTGCTCAAGATGGTGACCTTGGGGGTTTTGATCCTGGATCCTAAGCACCCCAGGCTGACGCTCTATCCACTGTGCCACTGTCTGGTCAGGCTCCCTTTACTTTCTTCTACCTCCTTTCCTTTCCCTCTGGTAATGACCATACTGTTTTCTGTATCTATGAGTTAGTTTTGTTTGTTAGATTCCACATATAAGTGAAATCATATGGTATTTGTCTTTAGCTTATTTCACTTAAAATAATGTACTCCGGATCCATCCATGCTGTTGCAAAAGATATATTCTCTTCTTTTTTTTACACCTAAGTAGTATTCCATTGTGTAAATGTGACAGAACTATTTTATCTCTCATCTACTGATGGGCATTGAGCTGCTTCCAAATCTTGGCTGTTATAAATGAGGCTGCAATGAACATAGGGGTGCATATATATTTTTGAATCGATGTTTCAGTTTTCTTCAGATATATTACCAGAGGTGGAATTACTAGATTATAAGGCAATTTCATGTTTAATTTTTTGAAGAACCTCCAAACTGTTTTCCACAGTGGCCGTACCAACCTGCATTCTCACTAATAGGGTTCTCTTTTCTCCACACCCTCACCAACTCTTGTTTGTTGATTTATTGATGCTGGACATACTGACAGGTGTGAGGTGATATCTCATTGTGATTTTAATTTGCATTTATTTGATGATTAGTGACCTCAAGCATATTTTCATATCTACTGGCCATCTATATTTCTTCTTTGGAGAGTGTCTATTCAGGTCCTTTGCCTTTTATTTATTTATTTATTTTTTTTTTGAGAGAGAGAGAGAGGCAGAGAGACAGGAAGGGAGATGGAGAGAGGATGGAGAGAGAGTTGAGAAGCATCAACTTGTAGTTTAGTTGTTCTTTGATTGCTTCTCATATGTGCCTTGACTGGGGGGCCCCAGCCAAGCAAGTGATCCCTTACTCAAGCCAGCCACCTTGGGCTTAAGCCAGTGACTTCAGGATCATGTTGATAATCCTGTGCTCAAGCTGGCAATCCTGCATCCAAGCTGGATGAGCCCATGATCAAGCAGGCACCCTTGGGGTTTCGAATCTCTGACCTCAGCATCCCAAGCTGGTGCTCTATCCACTGCACCACCACCAGCCAGGCTAATTGGATTGTTTGTTTTTTTGGTGCTAAATTCTATAAGTTATTTATAAATTTTGTATATTAACCCCTTACCAGATGTATCATTGACTAATATGTTCTTTCATTCAGTGAGTTGTCTTGTTATTTTTTTTTTTTGTATTTTTTCTGAAGCTGGAAACGGGGAGAGACAGTCAGACAGAG
The DNA here is from genome assembly GCF_036850765.1 of Saccopteryx bilineata. NCBI lineage: Eukaryota > Metazoa > Chordata > Mammalia > Chiroptera > Emballonuridae > Saccopteryx > Saccopteryx bilineata. The sequence continues at coordinate 344,255,855 of NC_089490.1, read as the reverse complement.
TCCCGCATGCGCCCGACCGGGATCCACCCAGCACGCCCACCAGGGGCTACGCTCTGCCCACCAGGGGGCGATGCTCTGCCCCTCCGGGGCGTCGCTCTGCCGCGACCAGAGCCACTCTAGCGCCTGGGGCAGCGGCCAAGGAGCCATCCCCAGCGCCTGGGCCATCTTTGCTCCAATGGAGTCTCGGCTGCGGGAGGGGAAGAGAGAGACAGAGAGGAAGGAGGGAGAGGTGGAGAAGCAAATGGGCGCTTCTCCTACGTGCCCTGGCCGGGAATCGAACCCAGGTCCCCCGCACGCCAGGCCGACGCTCTACCGCTGAGCCAACTGGCCAGGGCTGTCTTGTTATTTTGTTGATGGATTCCTTTGCAAAAACTTTTTAGTTGTAGTACCATTGTAGTACCAACAATGTAGTACCATTTGTTTGTTTCCCTTGCCTGGGATGACATGTCAGAAAAAATACTGCTGTAATAGATGTCCTAGATTATATTGCCAATACTCTGGTTTCTCTTCAGATCGCATAAATCTTTCGCCTTTTACTAGATTATACTGCCCATGTTTTCATCTTGTATTTTTTTTTTAAGCAAAAGAGAGAGAGGGACAGGGAAAGAGACAGATATGAAGGGAGAGAGATGAGAAGCATTGACTTGTAGTTGCATCACTTTAGTTCTTCATTGATTGCTTCTCATTCATACCTTGACCTGGGGGCTCCAGCCAAGCCAGTGATCCCTTGCTCAAGCCAACGACCTTGGACTCAGCTCAAGCCAACGACCCATTGCTGAAGCTGGTGACCTTGTGGTTTTGAACCTGGGACCTCAGTGTCCCAGGTTAACGCTCTATCCACTGGGCTACGACCAGTCTGGCTCTTCTGGGTTTTTATGGTTTGAAGTCTTTGAGTAGTGTGGACATTTTAATGATGTTAATTCTTCCTATGCATTTAATAAAGTAAATAAAGTCACTAACAGCTTTAGGCATATAAACAATAGATGTTAATACTCTTCTGCTTTATTTTTTATTATTTAATTTGTAATTTTTTCACCTTTATTCTCTTCAATTTTTAAATAAAATTAAAATCAAGCTTAAAAACTAGAAATTCAGTATTTAGATTAAAGGTCAATGGGAAATATTTCAGTTGTATATGTGTGTGGGTGTAACAAACTGCTATTTTAGTTGGATCACAGAGAAACCTCTGTTTGCTGTGGACATACATGTTTTTTGCTGAACTATCTCATTTTCTTTGGTTTTCTTTAAAGCAGCCTTTTTTTTTCAGACCTTTAAAAGCTGACAGATGGAGAGCAAGTACCCTGGAGAAATGTTTTGGTCCAGGGGCACTTGGCCCAAAGGATTTGGGTGGAACTAGGAATTTGATCTAATTTAAACAACTGTTTAAGAATTAAAGTTAAATGAAATAAATCTATAAACATATTTTTTACTTAATGTGTTCTTTTGAAGCAAATATTTAATTGCTTACATTGTTAAAGAATGAGATGCTGCTAAACATTAACAACTACTTAATTATCTATTTTCTTTTTCTTTTTTTTAATTTACTTTTTTTTGTATTTTTCTGAAGCTGGAAACGGGGAGAGACAGTCAGACTCCCGCATGCGCCCGACCGGGATCCACCTGGAACGCCCACCAGGGGCCACGCTCTGCCCACCAGGGGGCGATGCTCTGCCCCTCCGGGGCGTGGCTCTGCCGCGACCAGAGCCACTCCAGCTCCTGGGGCAGAGGCCAAGGAGCCATCCCCAGCGCCCGGGCCATCTTTGCTCCGATGGAGCCTTGGCTGCGGGAAGGGAAGAGAGAGACAGAGAGGAAGGGGGGGGCGTGGAGAAGCAAATGGGTGCTTCTCCTATGTGTCCTGGCCGGGAATAGAACCCGGGTCTCCCGCACGCCAGGCCGACCCAGCCCGACGCTCTACCGCTGAGCCAACCTGCCAGGGCCAATTATCTATTTTCTAAAAGAATTCCATGTTTAGAAAATACAAATTAAGTTTAATTATTTTTCATTATTTATATTGATCTGGAGGCTGACTAAATGATATGAATGATTTTTATTTGCCAAAAACCGTTTTTCTTTTTCCTTTGCAACATTTTATTTGCATATATGTATTACATCCCTAGAAAAAGAATCCCAGGATTTTTCCTCCTATGTGTTTTCATCTTGCTTCTTCATGGTCCTTGATGGCTGCTGAGGTTGTCAATACAATGAAACCAAACTGATAGGATGGAAATAGGTTGTTCTGCCATTTTTCTGGAGCTTTGAGTTGCACATCAAATCCAAGGCTGATTACTTCACACTTGTTTAACCTGCTTGTGAGGTTCACAACAATTTCCTCAGCTCTGTGGTCATCAATAATTTCAAATTTGTTCATATAACTATGCTTCATCATCACGATTAGAAAGCAGACGATGACTTTGGAACACAGCCTAATGAGAACCTGGAATTCGCCTCTCTTTTCGACCTTACTGATACTCTTCAGCCAGGACATTCATGCCACCATTATGGTGGCATGGAAAGATGGCGGAAAGAGGACAGGTCAAAAAACTGTTTGAAATTATCAGGTTAAAAATATGTAATTCAACAAATGTTTAAGAAACATTTATGCCTGACCTGTGGTAGTGCAGTGGATAAAGCATCGACCTGGAAATGCTGAGGTCGCTGGTTCGAAACCCTGGGCTTGCCTAGTCAAGGCACATATGGGAGTTGATGCTTCCAGCTCCTCTCTCCTCTCTCTCTGTTTCTCTCTGTCCCTCTCTGTCTCCTCTCTAAAATGAATAAATAAAATGAAAAAATTTTACAAAAAAAAAAAATTATAACCATCAGTTAGAAAGAGAATAAAATCACTAAGATATTTAAATTACTATATTTAACTTTAAAATTTTAAATTATTAATAATTATGATAAAATAAGCAAATGTTTTACTTAATTATTTTAATTTTGTGGAAATTTTTAAACAAAAAATGAAACAGGACATTTAAATCCAAATCAACACATGAATAAGAGAATTTATTTACAAAGTTGAAAGACTGTAGATTAGTACCTTGTGCTTGAATCCTGACATGGCCTTGTACATGCTGTGTGATCTTGTATATATTAGGACAAATTAGTTAATTTTGACTTTCACTTTCCTTAGCTTTGAAGTTGGCTTTTGGAATAGGTTTGTTTTGAGGATCAAATTAAATAAAGTAATAACTTTATACATTCTAAAGTACTATGTAAATGTTTGTTAATAGCTTTCTTAAGAATTTAAAATGTCAGGTCAGGCCTGACCTGTGGTGGTAACAGTGGATAAAGCATCCACGTGGAATGCTGAGGTCACTGTTTTGAAACCCTGACTTCCCTGGTCAAGGCACATATGGGAGTTGATGCTTTCTGCTCCTCCCCACTTCTCTCTCTCTCTCTCTATTTTTTTCTCCCTTTCTTTCTTTCTCTCTCTCTCTCCTCTCTAAAATAAATAAAATTAAAATGTCAGATCATGCAATTAAATTTTCATCCATGAGCTGAAAAAACATTAATTTTTCTGCTTTAAAATGTCTCACTTTTCCATGAAAACTGTAAGCTCTCCCTAACACAGTACCTAAGCCCCATAATAGGGGCTTATATTTGTGGAGTGAAGAAATGAATATGTTCAACCTCTTGACTTGAACATTATATATTACAATTAAACTCTTTAATAAATAGATGGATACAGATGCCTTTGTGACTTTCTTCAATAAGTCTCATCAGGATACAGAGATATTATATTAAACCTTGTAATTATAGCAGAAACATGTAATTGCTGTAGACCAGGGGTCCCCAAACCTTTTACACAGGGGGCCAGTTCACTGTCCCTCAGACCATTGGAGGGCCAGACTATAAAAAAAACTATGAACAAATCCCTATGCACACTGCACAGATCTTATTTTAAAGTAAAAAAACCAAAATGGGAACAAATACAATATTTAAAATAAAGAACAAGTAAATTTAAATCAACCAACTGACCAGTATTTCAATGGGAACTATGCTCCTCTCACTGACCACCAATGAAAGAGGTGCCCCTTCCAGAAGTGCAGCGGGGGCCGGATAAATGGCCTCAGGGGGCCGCATGTGGCCTGCGGGCTGTAGTTTGGGGACCCCTGCTGTAGACTTTGGAGGCAGCCTGGTATAACTGATAGGCTTGGGTCCAGTTCTGTCCGTTACTGGTTGAGCAACTGAAGACAAGTCATTTAATCATATTCTTTTTTTTAAATTTTTTTTATCTTTTTAATTTTTTATATTTTAAATTTGATCTTAGAGAGAGTGGAAGGGAGAGAGAGACATCGATTTGTTGTTCCTCTTAGGCATTCACTGGTTCACTCTTGTCCTGCCTTGAACCTACAAGTTTGGCATTTGGGACAATGCTCTAACCAACTGCACTAACTGGCCAGGGCCCATTTAATCTTTTGAGCCTGAATTTCTCTAGTAAATGGGATATACACCCTTTACAAGCTTACTTTGGGAGTTCAGTGGATTTTTGTTTGTTTGTTTGTTTTTTGTGACAGAGACAGAGAGAGACAGAGAGAGGGACAGATAGGGACAGACAGACAGGAAAGGAGAGTGATGAGAAGCATCAGTTCTTTGTTGTGGCACCTTAGTTGTTCATTGATTGCTTTCTCATATGTGCCTTGAACGGGGGGCTCTAGCAGAATAAGTGACCCCTTGCTCAAGCCAGCATTCTTGGGCTCAAGCCAGCAAACTTGAGTTCAAGCCAGTGACCTTTGGGCTCAAACCAGGAACCATGGGGTCATGTCTATGATCCCATGCTCAAGCCAGCTATCCCACGCTCAAGCTGGTTAGTCTGTGCTCAAGCTGGCAACCTTGGGGTTTCGGACCTGGATCCTCCACGTCCCAGTCTGATGCTCTATTCACTGACCCACCTCCTGGTCAGGCAGGAATTCAGTGTTAATGGATGTGAAGTATTTATAAGCCATAAAACGGTAGAAAATGTACAAAATTTTGTTAAGATTTGACAAGGATGTGAGCTGGGCCGTGTAACTTATTTTTTTTCATTCATGAAAATGTATAGAAAATATTATTGTGAATATTTCACACGTTTAGATATTTAAAAGGACTCACAAGTCTCTGTAAGATCATTATTAATCTAAGGCTTTTATGTAAAGGAAAAGGATATGGTACCACAAAAGAAAAAGGGCTGGCAAGCATTGAGGGTATGTGGGATATCAAAGGAAAACTCCCTAGGGTCCTAATTCACACTTGGTCTACTTCATCTATGAATTGAGCCACCGAGATCTATGTGATAAATCTTGTGTTTAGGAGAGCCTAAGAAGTTCCCAGTGGCGTATTCTTATGTTGCTCTGGATACGTAGTCAAGTCAAGCTGGCCAGCCGGTTCTATCTGTGAAAACCATCAATCCATCAATAAACAAACTGGTTCACAAGCTGAATTTTAAACAGCACATCATAAATCTATATGACTTTATCTTGTACAAGAGCCAGATATCCAGAGGTCCCCAGAAATAAGAATGGAGCTTTCCCAGTTCCCCTATAAATTGACTCTGCCCTACACAATTATGTTTGAAGCACCATCTGTGCCCAAGGTATATGCTATGCTTTCGGAACCAAGAGAAGTAAAACATCGTCCTAGACAACCAGAGAGGTCATAGATTAGTGAAGAAAAAAAAAAAGAAACTCAACAAAGTGGTAGTATTGGGATTTAGAGGAGTGAGCAACTAACTTTGTAAAGGTATCTGGGTGACTTCTTCCTTATTTTTTTAAAGCTTCATTGAAAAAGTTAAATTTAGATGATATTAAATGAATAGCATCTTCCAATGTCTAGCACAAGTGCCTGGCCAAGTAGGCATTTATTTTATATTTACTAAATTTAATTATCAGATACCTAAAGTAGGGAATAGTGTGCTCAAATTTATAAATAATAAAATGGATAATCTTTTGTTGTTGTGCATAGAATGCATGGTTGTAATGGAAGAGAGATTTAGGGACAGATTATTAAAGTTGTTATGTGACATCTTAGCAAGTCTCAATTTTATCTTGTAGATATTAGGATACATGCAGACCTGTTTTAGACAATTTGGTTTTGGAACCTCTTATACTCTGAAAATTTAATTGAGGACCTCAAAGAGATTTTATTTATGTAGTCTGTGTCTATCAATAGTTGCCATATTAGAAGTATGCTCACTTCCCCAACCGTAGTTGCAAGCTGCTTTGAGTTGGCTTTGTGCATGATTTAGAGGTCTAGCGTGAGGTAGGCAGAGTTCATACAGAGAATTTAGGAACTCCCTTTTTCTGGCCCCCTCCCATTTGTGTTTCTCCCCTCTCTGTCAGATAGAGTGGTTGCACTGGTCTCCAGTGCTGGTTCCTCAGGCAAAAAAGATTTTATCTCTGGAGGTTAGCTTCACATTATGACTGTGGCTTGCCTTTAGGCCAAACGGCAAATCCTGAAAATTCATTCCCTGTCAGTCCCTTTTCTGCAAAAGGTTTATTGCTTTTAAATGCTTGAATTCTTGAAACATCTTTTACACATATACTGTCCATTGGATCCTAACTATTAGAATAAAGCCCAAGATTCTGGTGCTGCATCTAGGATTTTCATGAAACATTATTCTCTCCCTCCCACCCCCCATATCCTGGTTAAAGGGCATCAGGAGAGATTCACAGAATCCCGCCTTCAGGCTTTCTCACTACTAATCCACCAAGTGTAAATCTTTGAGACAGGGATGCATTATTGTAACTTTGCTAAAGGAGACCCCGCCTTCCACTCTTTAATTTTGGCTTTTTTTGAATAAAAGATTGGCCTGACCCTGTGGTAGACTCTGCTTTGCTCCCTTCTTCACAAACATTTTGCCTTCAGGACTTTTCCCCACTACTCTTAAAAATTGAGAACCCCCAATTTATTTATATGTGTTTTATCTATTGGTATTGACCATATTAGAAAGTAGCTGAGAAAAATATTTTAACTATTTGTTTTAATTAATTTAAAATAATAAATTCATTGCATGTTAACACAGATAATATAATTTTATGGAAAATAACTAAAACAAAATTTAATGATAAGAGTGGCATTGTTTACATTTTGGAAGACTTTATTGTCTGGCTTAGTAGAAATCATCTGGATGCTCACATCTGCTTCTGCATTTGATCTGTTATAATATTGGTTTGATTGAAGTGTGTATAGAAAATCAGGCTTGCCTGACCAGGTGGTGGCACAGTGGATAGAGCATCAGACTGGGACTCGGAAGACCCAGGTTTGAAACCTCGAGGTTGCCAGCTTATGTGCAGGCTCATCTGGTTTGAGGAAGGCTCACCAGCTTGAGCCTAAGGTCGCTGGCTTGAGCAAGGGGTCACTCACTCTGCTCTACATCCCCACCCCCCACTCCCCCGTTCAAGGCACATATGAGAAAGCAATCAATGAACAACTAAGGTGCCACAATGAAGAATTGATGATTCTCTTCTCTTTCTTCTTGTCTGTCTGTCCGTCTGTCCCTCTCTCTGTCTCTCTGTCTCTGTCCCCAAACATAAAAAAATAAAAAATCAGGCTTTATACAGTCTTAAGTCATTGGAAAAGGAAGAACTACTTTAATAACTGCCTTTTCAGATAATTAATTATTGATGTTCTTCTTTGATAGTATATGAAAAACTTACAAGTGGCAGTCTTAAGGTTAATTGAAATGTGGAATCTGAAACCATATCATTGAACTTTTCATACTATGTTACATTAAAATCTGTTGGTCTGTCTTGCACTTCAAATGGACTTTTATCCATGCATGACTTTATAGTATCATGCATCAATCATAGAAAATACAGTTCACTGTTGATGCAGTCTTCTGGATGTTGACATATTTCTTTATATGATAATATAATATCAAAAGATCACATTTATTAAAGAACACCTCTGATTTCATCAGAAAGTCTTTTCAGTATTGAGAAGATATCAAACTCACAGTAGTAGATGCAAGTTTTTTACAATTCTAATTTTTGCTCAGAAGCTTGAATTGTATTGATAAAAATAGTCAATTATTTTTCTTAAAGTGGCAGTCCCCCTGTACCCATTTGTAGGAAAATGTCTTCCAAATGCCCAAAATGAATAATCACTTTTTCTTTTAAGAAAAATGGCATTTCATGGGAAAAGCAGCTAGTGGAGATCACAACTCAAAACAGTCACACAAATGCTTTTCCTTGAGACAAGCGTCATATTTCAGTATATAGAAGAAGTTCTTTGTAAAAATTCCCAGTTCTGACAGAGGATAGTAAGATGTGCACTCAAGAGTTGAGATTTAATAGTTAGTAATTTTTATTTTAATCAAAATAAAAGGCACTGTTAAAAGACTTCAAAATAAAAGGATTCATCAAAGGCATTGTTAGTTGGTTTTTTAAAAAACGGAAAGTATGGTGGTGGGGAAGAATACAATAACTATAGTATAGTTTGCTTGTTTCTGCCCTAATTTGTGCAAAGGTACCGGCAGTTGTAGCCATCATTGCTTCTATGCCGTCATTGCAAATGTCAGTGGAGTGCATAAGGTAAATAACTCTCAGTATTACAAAATAGTTTTGAACTCAAGAACCCCTGAAAAGGTCCACAGACCACAGTTTGAGAACTGTGCTCTAACCTACTAAAAAGATTTCTCCACTTGCACATAATATTTAACATTTAACTTTTTGAATTCTGCTACTTTGTAGAGGGCTTTTAATGGAGTATATTTTAGGAAAAAAGATAAAATTTATTAGTTCATATAATGGGCCCTATTCAATGGGGGGGGGCACAGACATGTTTAGAATCCTTATTGGTAACCTCCCTACTACTGCTAAAAAGATTTTTGTATTTACTCTTGTATTTAACAACCCTTTCAACAATTAGATCTGATGAAATTCCTTATGCCCTAGTCAGCTGGGAAGATTTAAATTCTGAGAACTCATGCCAAGATTTCAAGAACGAACCACTGTGTGTTAGTTAAAGAATATACAGATTTTTAGGGAGAATTAGTTCCTTTTGTGACTTTAGATAATATTTATAACAACAGTATTAATATAGCAGCTCATATTTATTGGTACTTACTATGTACCAAACACCATGCTTAGCACCTATTTATAATGAAAAATCTATTTAGGGAATATTTATGATGACGGCCCTGCATATTTAAAGTTATTCTCTCCTGGGGAAAGAAAGCAGGTAACTTTCTTAACACTTCTGACATTTTATTAGTTTTCAGCTGAATGATAATTACATAGTTTAACATGCTTTTGGTTGCCTTTTGCATAACCAATTGGGAATACCATTTGGGAATATATTCTTTCATCATAGAATATTAGTCAAATTCTTACTTTCTCTTTCCTCTTGCGTGTCTCACAGCCATCTTAGTTCAATCCCTCATCATCACTTCTTTGTACTATTGCAGTAACCTATTTTGCCCGTTCTTCCATCTCCAGTTTATCAAACTTATCTTAAAGTTACTTGTCTTTATCATTCCTCTGCCTTATTTGCTTTCCTTTACTTCCTGGGTTGGAGTTCAAATTTTTTACAGTTTGGTAGGGAGATCACAAACATGTTATCTATGTTTATCTTAGTAGCTTTATCTCTCCAGACAACTTGCCCCCTAGACATAAGTTACTTCTCATGGCTTCCTGGGCACACTGTGTTCTTGCTTTTGTACATTCTGTATTATCTCTACCCCAAATACCATTCTCTGAACTTGTCTAATTCCTATTCATACTTAAGGCACACCAAATACTATCTCTTCTGTGAAATTTTCATCAATTATACCAAGCCAAGGGTTAATTAGTTAATACCCTTTTCTGTTAACTTTATGGTAAGTTGTATTATTTTTATTGATGTTATGTTTACATGGGTTTTCCTTGTGAAAACAACTTTTCTCATTTTATTAGAAAGTAATTTCCTATTGTAGAGCATTTTGAATCAGTCAGCAGGTATTGATTGATTACTTTCAGTAATAAGAAAATATAGTAAACAACCTAGACGGTCCATTGGTATGGGAATAAATAAATATAGTTTGGTATATTCTTGTGAGAGCAGTTGAAAGAATGAATTAGACTATCTGGTGCATCTATCAATTATAATTTTTATTGATAGAAACTATTTGAATAATGATATATATATATATAGTGTTATCCTATTCAGATAAAAAGTAAAAAACACAGCAAAGCAAAACTTTATGTTTATGGACAATATACGTAAAATAATTTTTTTTTTAATTTTTTTAATTTTTTAATTTTTTAAAATTTTATTCATTTTTAGAGAGGAGAGAGAGAGGGAGAGAGAGAAACAGAGAGAGAGAAGGGGGAAGAGCTGGAAGCATCAACTCCCATATGTGCCTTGACCAGGCAAGCCCAGGGTTTCGAACCGGCGACCTCAGCATTTCCAGGTTGACGCTTTATCCACTGTGCCACCACAGGTCAGGCTGTAAAATAAATTTTAAATGAACTATAGTAAAGCATACCAAATTAACACTAGCCATTACCTCTGGAAAAGTGTAAAGGGGAATTGGACTGGAGAGATGGGTGACCTTGACTTTATCTGTAATTTATTTTCTTTATTAAAAAAAAGCTTGATAGAGGCATAAAATGTAAACAGCGAGCAATTCTAGGGGGTAGATGTTTGTTATATTATTCTTATATTATGGCCAGTTTAATATCCTAGTTATTAAAAGCTTCTCCAACCCTGGCTGGACAGCTCATTTGGTTAAAGCATCATCCCAATACTCTAAAGTTGCAGGATCCATTCCTGGTCAGGCACTTATTAGAATCAACCAATGAATGCATAAGTAAGAGGAACAACAAATCAATATTTCTCTCCAACCCTTCCTCTTTCTCTCAAATCAATGAATAAAAAAATGAGCCTAAATGGTGGTGGCTCAGTGGATAAAACATTGATCCAAATGCTGAGGTCTCCGGTTCTAAACCCAAGGTCTCTGGCTTGGAGTGCAGGCCTATCAGTATGGTATTACTGGCTTGAGCAGTGAAATCGTCCACAGGATCCCAAAGCTCGCCAGCTTGAACTCAAAGGTCACTGGCATGAAAAGCCCAGGGTCACTGGCTTGAGCAAGGGGACACTGGCACAGCCTCTTGTCAAGGCATGTCTGAGAAGCTCATTGTACAATGGAAGTGAAAGTAAGCGACTACGAGCCGATCCTTCTTACCCTTTCTCTCTCTTTCTGTCCCTCTCTCACTCACTTAAATAAAATAAATAAATAAGTAAATAAAAGTAGAGCTCCTCTAGCAACTTTAAAGGCTCTCCTCCCCTAATGGTGCTATATTCTGAGGTACACATTCAGGAAACAAACATCCATTATGATAGATTGGGTCAGAAACCAGCTCTTATGAGAAATACCACTGATTCCGATCTAGCGACTCTTGTATTGCTATTTGGTTATTATTTCTGCACTTGAAAGTCTTTGTATAGATTATAACTCACTAGACACTATTTCAAATGAATTTATTTTGAGACCTGTGTTATTTAGTTAATTTGTTTCTAATAGATATGCTGTTGGTGTGGTGATATCCCTGTTTCTATAGTTGCCTCTTTGATATTGTTTAACGTAAGTAGATAAGACATTTATATATATATATATATATATATTTTTTTTTTTTTTTTTTTTTTTTTGACAGAAACAGAGAGAGACAGAGAGAGGGTTAGATATGGACAGACAGACAGGAAGGGAGAGAGATGAGAAGCATCAATTCTTTGTTGTGGCTCCTTAGTTGTTCACTGATTGCTTTCTCATATGTACCTTGATGGGGGGCTACAGCAGAGTGAGTGACCCCTTGCTCAAACCAGCAACCTTGGGCTCAAGCCAATGACCTTGGGCTTCAAGCCAGCAACCTTTGGGCTCAAGTCAGTGACCATGGGGTCATGTCTATGATTCCACACTCAAGCCGGCGATTTGGTGCTTAAGCTGGTGAGCCCATGCTCAAGTCGGCGACCTCATGGTTTTGATCCAGGGTCCTCTGCGTCCCAGTCCAACATTCTGTCCACTGTGCCACTGCCTGGTCAGGCCATTTATATTATGATTTAGTGAAAAAAGTATTATCTGTGCAAGGCAATCTGTGTTAAGTACCAGATGAGAGGTTAGAACATTAAGTGCTCTCAGAAGAGAGAGTGATCATTTTCTTTTTTTCTTAGGTGAGAGGAGGGGGGAGATAGAGACAGATTCTTGCATGTACCCCAGTTGGGAACCCCCTTCCCGTGCTCCCCTATCTCCCCCACAACCCATGTGTCTGGGGTTGATGCTCTGGCTCAGGGGTTGGGAACCTTTTTGGCTGAGAGAGCCATGAACACCTCATATTTTAAAATGTAGTTCTGTGAGAGCCATACAATGACCCGTGTACGTTATGCATTATCCAATAAAAATTTGGTGTTGTCCCAGAGGACAGCTGTGATTGGCTCCAGCTACCCGCAGCCATGAATGTGAGTGGTAGGAAATGAGTGGATTGTAATACATGAGAATGTTTTATATTTTTAACGTTATTATTTTTTTTATTAAAGATTTGTCTGCGAGCCAGATGCAGCCATCAAAAGAGCCACATCTGGCTCGCAAGCCATAGGTTCCCGACCCCTGCTCTGGCTGATGCTTATACCAACCGAATCACTGTCTGTGAGAGGGGAGAGAGATAGAAGGGAGAGATGGAGGGGAAGACAAGCCAGTGGTCGCTTCTCATGTGTGCCCTGACCGGGGATAGAACCCAGGACTTCTTCCTCATGCAGGACTGACACTCAATCCGCAACTGGCTAGGGCTGGGTGTGATCATTTTCAGTAGGGTGATTAGGCAAAACTTAATTGAGTTGGGCCCTACAAAAATTTCTAAAAATGAAGAGGAATTAGGGATTATTAAAATAATTATTTTTTTAATTTTGTTATTTCAGTAATGCTTCTTTATCCTGAGCCTGGTTTGGAAACTTTGAATAAATTTGAAATCTTCATTTCATCAAATATTTCTCCAGGGAGTTTAAGACCATCCCTTTTTTTTCTGACTCATGTTTTCTCTGTCATGCCTGTTAACTGTTTATTCTCACTGTTCAGCTCTCACCCTTAAACTGTCTTCAAATCAGCATAATATTCTTTTTGCTGTGAGTCTTTTACTCCTCTATAATTTCCATCTTGTTAGGATAGAGCTTACCTGGGTCATAACTAATAATAGAGCTCCCAAGTTCTCTTATCTATCTCTTTACCACTGTGTACTTGGCCTTTCTTCCCAAACCTAAAATTGTACATCATCTTAGATTTAATATGAATGTTTTTATTTTTATAATATGTGGTTTTAAATTATTTTTTGTTATGACTCACTTGCAATACATTGAAAGTGTATGTTTTTAAAAATAATGTAAAAAACAGTTTTCATAAATTAAATAATTTTTTGAAGCCAAGCCAATATATGTGTGCCAAAGAAAATAGAATAACTCCTCTATTAGTAGTGACAAAAATCTTTCTTATCACTACTTTAGCGAAGCCGCTCGTGGGTTCCCTCCCTCTCCTAAGTATGTTGTTTATGCTGTTTGGTCCTGCCATTCTTTTTTTTTTTTCTTTTTCTTTTTTTCTGAAGCTGGAAACGGGGAGAGACAGTCAGACAGACTCCCGCATGCGCCCGACCGGGATCCACCCGGCACGCCCACCAGGGTGCTCTGCCCCTCCAGGCGTCTCTCTGTCACGACCAGAGCCACTCTAGCGCCTGGGGCAGCGGCCAAGGAGCCATCCCCAGCGCCTGGGCCATATTTGCTCCAATGGAGCCTCGGCTGTGGGAGGGAAGAGAGAGACAGAGAGGAAGGAGAGGGGGAGGGTGGAGAAGCAGATGGGTGCTTCTACTGTGTGCCCTGGCCGGGAATCGAACCCCGGACTTCTGCACGCCAGGCCGACGCTCTACCACTGAGCCAACCGGCCAGGGCCTGGTCCTGCCATTCTTCCTGTGAGTTGTTTACCTGTCTATTTTCCCTACAAAATTGTAAATATACTTACTTAGGACAGAAATCAGGATTATTTACTTATTAACTTTTTTTCCTATTTCCTACCTCAGTATCTTGTCCATAGAGATACTTAATAAATATTTGTCAAATTTAACTAAACTTGTGTTTATCACATTTTTTTTTTTTTTTTTTAGACAGAGAAAGAGAGCAGAGCAGACGGAACAGACAGGAAGGAAGAAAGCTGAGAAGCATCAACTCATAGTTGCAGCACTTTAGTTGTTCATTACTTTAGTTGTTCATTGATTGCTTTCTCATTGTGCCTTGACCAGGAGGCGCCAGCCAAGCCAGTGACCCCTTGCTCAAGCCAGTGACCTCGGGCTTTAAGCCAGTGACCTTGAGCTTCAAGTCAGTGCCGATGGGGTCATGTCTATGATCCCATGCTCAAGCCAGTGACCTCCATGCTCAAGCTGGCGACCTCGGGGTTTTGAACCTGGGTCCTCAGCATCCCTCTGACACTCTATCCACTGCACCACCACCTGGTCAGGCATGTTTATCACTTTTTAAAGTAAGACAGCAGATCCTGGAATAATATTGCTTTGTTCAATGTTCTTTCATTATAACATTAATGAGGGGAAAAAATTGATTCCCGGTCTGGGCCACTATCCGTGTGGCGTTTGCGTGTTCTCCCCTTATCTGCATGAGTTCTCCCCAGGTACTGTGGTTTTCTCCCATGCTCCAAAGATGTGCACATTAAATTAACTAGTGTCCACAGTTGTCATGGTCTGAGTGAGTGTGGGTATAGGTATGAGTGGCCCTGCGATGGAAGGGTGTCCTGTCCAGGGTTGGTTCCCAGCTTGTATCCTGACCTGCGAGGAGAGGCTCTGGCCACCCATAACTCTGAACTAGAATAAGGGGATTGAAAAGAATTATCTTACTTGTTTTTATTTATCTTTCTTAAATGCATGTATAGATCACATTTATTTCAATTTTAATATTAGAAGTGTTTTGGGTCTTTACTTAGAAGTTTGGTGATATTTTTGTGACCAGAAATATGCTGTAGGAACTTAACTCTTGTTTATACAACTAGCCTAGGGTAAAATTGGTTCCATTATATGTTGTTTCACTTAAAGTCACAGTTTTCAAGAACCTATCAATAATGTTAAGTGAAGACTTACTGTGCCTGTATTGATTTCCTGTTTTTATTCTGATATCAGTCTTACTTAAAACCTACTAAGGAGTACCTAGTACTGTAACACACATTTTTTGTGATCTTTTTTTAACTTTGAGTGAGCCAGAGTACCCTACAACTTGATTTGATATTGTCTGGATTGGAAGGCAAACTTTCTCCCCTTGTGAGAACTGTTTTTGAGCTAGTCCAAGTACAGGAGGTTTTCCCAGGCACACTCCCCAAACAGCACTTAATTCTTAAATAGCAAGTTTGTGGAAGTTTCTATATATTGTTCAGTGGATCTTTCTCATATCAGAAATTATATTTAATTTTTTAAAATTTATTTTTTGACACAGACAGAGAGAGGGACAGAGATGGACAGATAGAGAGAGACAGTAAGGGAGAAAGGTGAGAAGCATCAACTCTTCATTGTGGCTCCTTAGTTATTCTTGATTGATTTCTTATATGTGCCTTGACCAGGGGCTACAGCAGAGTGAGTGACCCTTGCTCAAGCCAGTGACCTTGGGCTTCAAGCCAGACACCAGGGGGTCATGTCTATGATCTCACTCTTAAGCCAGCAACCCCATGCTCAAGCCAGATGAGCCCACACTCAAGACGGTGACCTTGGGGTTCCAAACCTGGGTCCTCAGCATCCCAGTCCAGAACTCTATCTACTGCACCACTGCCTGGTCAGGCCAGAAATGATATTTATGTGCATTATTTGGTCATATTTATTGTTTTAATCATATTTAGTTATTTAAATAATTTAAATATCATAGGGTATCTTTCCCCATTTTACAGGTCCTGAAACTAAGGCTTAAGCATGAAGTTGCCCAAGTTCACACAGCTAGAAAGTGGTAGTAGGCATAAACAAAATATTGCCTACTGTAACTTAAGGAGGTTAAGTTAGATGATCTTCCTGTCTTCTTCTGAATTTCTGGGACTTTTAGTATTATTTGAACATTTGCCTATGCACTAAAATATATGACAGAATGCTTTGGGGAAAATGCTAGATTTCTTTAAGACTCAAACAAGTTACTACTTTCTTCTAGCTCATTTGCTCTCTTGTGTGCAGGAGGGCTCCTTATGAAACAGTATCTAGATCACTTTTTTAGCTTCACCAGGTTTTAATGCTTTTTTTTTTTCATCCTTAGCTCTGGGTGGTGATTATACAATTGTAAATACAACTGAGCTATAAATAGTCTATCCAGGTGTACCAGGGCTCTGTATATTCTGCCAAGCTTTGGAGAACTAAGACTATTGAATGCACTGGCTCCACCTACTGTCAGGCTGGAGCAAGCATCTTCCTACTGTATCTTCATTCAGAATTGTTTGAGCCCTGGCCGGTTGGCTCAGCGGTAGAGCGTCGGCCTAGCGTGCGGAGGACCCGGGTTCGATTCCCGGCCAGGGCACACAGGAGAAGCGCCCATTTGCTTCTCCACCCCTCCGCCGCACTTTCCTCTCTGTCTCTCTCTTCCCCTCCCGCAGCCAAGGCTCCACTGGAGCAAAGATGGCCCGGGCGCTGGGGATGGCTCTGTGGCCTCTGCCTCAGGCGCTAGAGTGGCTCTAGTCGCAACATGGCGACGCCCAGGATGGGCAGAGCATCGCCCCCTGGTGGGCAGAGCCTCGCCCCATGGTGGGCGTGCCGGGTGGATCCCGGTCGGGCGCATGCGGGAGTCTGTCTGACTGTCTCTCCCTGTTTCCAGCTTCAGAAAAATGAAAAAAAAAAAAAAAAAAAAAGAAAGAAAAAAAAAAAAGAATTGTTTGAAATGTAGTCTTTTGCATAATGCCATTTTTCTCTTTCTTTCTTACATTTTTTTAAGACAAAGCACTATTTTACTAATGCATATTTACTGTATAATTATTATGCTCACATAAAGTCTAAAGCAAGCACTGAATGGAAAATAACCTCTACAAATTTATCTAATATGATAAATATATGTCAAGACAAAATTACAAAATAAAAATTGTGCTGAGAAGCCCTAGCCAATTGGCTCAGCTGATTAGAGTGTCATCCTGATATGAGAAGATTACAAGGTTTGATCCCTGGTCAGGGCATGTAAAAGAATCAACCAAAGAATGCATAAATAAGTGGAACAACAAGTTGATGTTTCTCTCTCCCTCTCTCTCTAAATTCAATAAATAACAATTTTAAAAAACTGCACTGAGAAAATCATAGTTTTTTGCCCTGGCCAAATAGCTTGATTGGTTAAAAGTGTCCTCTTGATACTCAAAAGTTGCCGGTTTGATCAGTTTTCAGAATTTTGAAAATCCCCTACTATAGGATATTTTTCTTCAAATAGGATTTCTCCAGTAGGGAAAAAAAAGGATTTTTTTAACTTTAATGTTTTAGTACACTATTGTGTGGTTTATGGATGAATCTGTAGTTTTTATTTCCAGAAAAAAACTTTTAATTGAATTTTCATGAGTACCCCAAATCCTCAGAAGTAATAGCCTTTATTTCCTACCATTCCTTTATATTTTAATATTTTAATTTTAAATCATAAAAACAATATAACCACATTATATATAGGAAATATGGAAAAAGAAGAGGAAAAAACCCATTATTTCACCACCTTAAAACACCCATTCTTATCATTTTGGTGCTTAGGAAACTTTTACCAATGATAGTTTTGCCTAGGTATGATTGAAGAAAACATAGTTTTGTTGTGCTAGTTATCGAATTTTGTACACCTCACCTACAAAGTTACTATTTATTGCATGCTCTGTGAAAATGGCCCTTTGAGTGTTTCCTTTGACAGCTGGCAGGATATTAAACTTGGTCAGTAGGGGGCACAAGATGAAGGGGTTTTTCTTCCTCATTCTGGAGTGTTGGCTTGGTGGCTTTACCAGTACCTGGGTCTTGCAATGTGCAAGTGGCCTATCCAGTGCCTGTCTTGTACAGTGTTTGAGGCTTTTCCAGTGCCAGCTCCTGCAAAGTACTGCAATCAGCAGCACCTAGTGGGCAGTAGCCCCCTCCCTCCACGTGATCAGCTTTCCCTGAAACCCAGGGAAAAGTAGATTAAGGATAAATTCTGAAGGGTGAATTTTCAGTAAAGTGCGTAGGCGTGGTACCACAGCAACTCCTCTGCTGTTTGGTGAGTTGTGGTTATGCACTACCCAAGGTCTAGATCTCAACCCTGGCTGGGACATCTTTTAGAGTTCCATTTCCATTTTAGGGGTAGTGGCTGTTCTATACATCTGCTATTCCTATATTCTGTCAAGTTCTCCTCAATTTTTTCTAGCTAATCCCTCATTACTCCAATTCCATCTTATACTTAATGATTCTTTATAGAAAACTTTTCCTGTTCAAATTACTCTGTGAGTTCTCTCTCCTGATTGGACCCTGACCAATACTACTTTTTAGTCAAAAATTTTTATTTTCAGTCTCTGATCATTTTCTTTTTTTTAATTAATTTTATGGGGTGACATTGATAAATCAGGGTACATATGTTGAGAGAAAACATCTCTAGGTTATTTTCACATTTGATTATGCTGCATTCCCATCACCCAAAGTCCAATTGTCCTCCGTCACCTTCTAACTGGTTTTCTTTGTGCCCCTCCCCTCCCCCAACCCCCTCCCTCTCCTCCCCCCTTCCCATAACCCCCACACTCTTGTCCATGTCTCTGAGTCTCATTTTTATGTCCCACCTATGTATGGAATCATATAGTTCTTAGTTTTTTCTGATTTTACTTATTTCGCTCAGTGTAATGTTATCAAGGTCCATCCATGTTGTTGTAAATGATCCAATGTCATCATTTCTTATGGCTGAGTAGTATTCCATAGTATATATGTACCAAAGCTTTTTAATCCACTTGTCCACTGACGGACACTTGGGCTGTTTCCAGATCTTTGCTATTGTGAACAATGCTGCCATAAACATGAGGGTGCATTTCTTCTTTTCAAACAGTGCTATGGTGTTCTTGGGGTATATTCCTAAAAGTGGTATAGCTGGGTCAAAAGGCAGTCCAATTTTTAAATTCTTGAGGAATCTCCATACTGTTTTCCACAGTGGCTGCACCAGTCTGCATTCCCACCAGCAGTGTAGGAGGGTTCCCTTTTCTCCACATCCTTGCCAGCACTTATTCTGTGTTGTTTTGTTGATATGCGCCATTCTGACTGGTGTGAGGTGATATCTCATTGTGGTTTTAATTTGCATTTCTCTAATGATTAGTGATGTTGAGCATTTTTTCATCTGCCTATTGGCCATCTGTATGTCCTCTTTGGAGAAGTGTCTATTCATTTCTTTCGCCCATTTTTTGATTGGATTGTTTGTCTTCCTGGTATTGAGTTTTACAAGTTCTTTATAAATTTTGGTTATTAACCCCTTATCAGACATATTGTCAAATATATTCTCCCATTGTGTAGTTTGTCTTTTTATTCTGTTCTTATTGTCTTTAGCTGTGCAGAAGCTTTTTAGTTTGATATAGTCCCATTTGTTTATCCTGTCTTTTATTTCACTTGCCCATGGAGATAAATTGGCAAATATATTGCTGCGAGAGATATCAGAAAGCTCACTGCCTATGTTTTCTTCTAAGGTGCTTATGGTTTTACGGCTTACATTTAAGTCTTCTATCCATTTTGAGTTTATTTTTGTGAATGGTGTAAGTTGGTGGTCTAGTTTCATTTTTTTGCAGGGAGATGTCCAATTTTCCCAACACCATTTGTTGAAGAGGCTGTCTTTACTCCAATGTATGCTCTTACCTCCTTTGTCAAATATCAGTTGGCCATAAAAGTGTGGGTTTATTTCTCGGTTCTCAGTTCTGTTCCATTGATCTATATGCCTGTTCTTATGCCAGTACCAGGCTGTTTTGAGTACAATGGCCTTGTAGTATAACTTGATATCCAGAAGTGTGATACCTCCCACTTTATTCTTCCTTTTCAAGATTGCTGAGGCTATTCGTGTTCTCTTTTGGTTCCATATAAATTTTTGGAATATGTGTTCTATATCTTTGAAGTAAGTCATTGGTATTTTAATCGGTATTGCATTGAATTTATAAATTGCTTTGGGTAATATAGACATTTTAATGATGTTTATTCTTCCTAATCATGAGCACGGTATATGCTTCCACTTGTTTGTATCTTCCCTGATTTCTTTTATCAATGTTTTATAATTTTCTGAGTACAAGTCTTTAATCTCCCTGGTTAAATTTGTTCCTAGGTACTTTATTTTTTTTGTTGCAGTGGTAAAGGGGATTGCTTCCTTAGTTTCTCTTTCTGACAATTCAGTGTTAGTGTATAAAAATGCCTCTAATTTCTGAGTATTGATTTTATATCCTGCCACCTTGCTGAATTCATTTATCAGGTCTAGTAATTTTTTGACTGAGACTTTAGGGTTTTCTATATACAATATCATATCATCTGCAAATAATGATAGTTTTACTTCTTCTTTTCCAATTTGGATGCCTTTTATTTCTTTTTCTTGTCTGATTGCTGTGGCTAGGACTTCCAGAACTATGTTGAATAAGAGTGGTGAAAGGGGGCACTCCTGCCTTGTTCCTGATCTTAAGGGTGCTTTTAATTTTGCCCATTGAGTATGATGTTGGCTGTGGGTTTGTCATAGATAGCCTTTATCATGTTGAGGTATGTTCCCTGTATTACCACTTTGCTGAGAGTTTTGATCATGAATGGGTGCTGGATTTTATCAAATGCTTTTTATGCATCTATTGAAATTATTATGTGGTTTTTCTCCTTCCTTTTGTTTATGTGATGAATCACATTGATTGATTTGCGAATATTGTACCAGCCTTGCCTCCCAAGAATAAATCCCACTTGATCGTGGTGTATGTTTTTTTTCATTTTTTTAAAAATATTTTATTTATTGATTTTTTAGAGAGAGAGGAGTGAGAGAGACAGAGAGAGAGAGAGAAGGGAGAGGAGCAGGAAGCTTCGACTCCCATATGTGCCTTGACCGGGCAAGCCCAAGGTTTCGAACCGGCGACCTCAGTGTTCCAGGTCGATGCTTTATCCCACTGTGCCACCACAGGTCAGGCTACGACACCTTAGTTTTTCATTGATTGCTTTCTCATATGTGCCTTGACCGTGAGCCTTCAGCAGACAGAGTAACCCCTTGCTCGAGCCAGCGACCTTGGGTTCAAGCTGGTGAGTTTTTGCTCAAACCAGATGAGCCCGCGCTCAAGCTGGCGACCTTGGGGTCTGATTTTTTTCATATATTGCTGGATCCGGTTTGCTAATATTTTGTTGAGGATTTTAGCATCTAAATTCATCAGGGATATTGGCCTATAATTTTTTTTCTTTGTGTTGTCTTTGCCTGGTTTTGGAATCAGAATTATACTCGCCTCATAAAAGGAGCTTGGACATCTTCCTTCCTCTTGAATTTTTTGAAATAGCTTGAGAAGGATAGGAGTTAGTTCTTCTTTGAATAGTTGGTAGAATTCACTTGTGAATCTACCAGGACTTTTCTTTGTTGGGAGTTTTCTGATAACTGTTTCAATCTCATTTGTTATAATCAGTCTGTTTAGGTTTTCTGATTCTTCCAGATTAAGTTTTGGAAGACTATATGTTTCAAGGAATTTGTCCATTTCATCTAGGTTGCCTAGTTTTTTGGCGTACAGTTTTTTTTTGGTTTTTTTTTTGTATTTTTCTGAAGCTGGAAACGGGGAGAGACAGTCAGACAGACTCCCGCATGTGCCCGACCAGGATCCACCTGGCACACCCACCAGGGGGCGATGCTCTGCCCACCAGGGGGCGATGCTCTGCCCCTCTGGGGCGTCGCTCTGTTATGACCAGAGCCACTCTAGCGCCTGGGGCAGAGGCCAAGGAGCCATCCCCAGTGCCCGGGCCATCTTTGCTCCAGTGGAGCCTCGCTGTGGGAGGGGAAGAGAGAGACAGAGAGGAAGGAGAGGGGGAGGGGTGGAGAAGCAGATGGGCGCCTCTCCTGTGTGCCCTGGCCGGGAATCGAACCCGGGACTTCTGCACGCCAGGCCAACACTCTACCACTGAGCCAACCGGCCAGGGCTGGGCGCACAGTTCTTCATAGTATTTTCTTACAATATTTTGTATTTCTGTTGTGTCAGTTGTTATTTCTCCATTCTCATTTCTAATTTTATTTATTTGAGTCCTCTCTCTTCTTTTCTTGGTGAGTTTGGTTAAAGGTTCATCGATCTTGTTTACCTTTTCAAAGAACCAGATCCTGGTTTCATTGGTCCTCTGTATTGTTTCTTTAGCCTCTATGTCAAGGGTCTCAAACTCAACTCAGCATGTGGGCCGCAGAGCAAGATCACAGCCGTTCGGTGGGCCGCACTAGGTCTACAAAAGGCAACTGTTACGCAACACTTTTCTCACTGCAGTTGAAAACAAAAAAAAAATCAGTACAACAAGCACAATCGTACATGCAGTTTACTCAGTGTCACAAAACGACCAGAAACTGTAGTTTGCATCACAACTGCTGTTAACTAAGCTAATATCTAGCTAGGATGCTAGAGAAATGAAAAATACAAGTAGGCCCCTAGGCTTACTTAATTTTATCCAAAATATTTTGAACTTCGTGGATTAGTCTGTGGGCCGCACAAAATTGTTCGGCGGGCCGCATGCAGCCCACAGGCCGCGAGTTTGAGACCCCTGCTCTATGTCATTTATTTCTGCTCGGATCTTTATTATTTCCTTCCTTCTACTACCTCTGGGCTTTACTTGCTGTTCTTTTTCTAGTTCTTTTAGATGCAGGGTCAATTTGTTTATTTGAGCTTTTTCTAGCTTCTCAAGGTATGCCTGTAATGCTATGAACTTCCCTCTCAGGACTGCTTTTGCTGTGTCCCATAAATTTTGAGTTGATGTATACTCGTTATCATTCATTTCTAGGAATTTTTTAATTTCTTCTTTGATCTCATTGTTAACCCATTCATTATTTAATAACATGCTATTTAGTTTCCAAGTGTTTGAGTATTTTTCAGTTTTTCTGTTGTGGTTGATTTCTAGTTTCATGCCATTGTGATCAGAGAAAGTGCTCAATATGATTTCAATCTTCTTAAATTTGTTGAGACTGCTTTTGTGCCCTAACATGTGGTCTGTCCTAGAGACTGTACCATGAGCACTTGAAAAGAATGTATATTCTGCTGCTTTAGCGCTAAAGGTTCTGAAGATATCTATTAAATCGAGTTGATCTTTAAGTCTGCTGTTTCTTTGTTAATTTTCTTTCTTGAGGATCTATCTAGTGATGTTAGTGTGGTATTGAAATCCCCTACTATTATAGTATTGCTGTTGATCTCGCCCTTTAAATCCATCAAAGTCTGCTTTATATATTTAGGTGCTCCTATATTAGGTGCATAGATATTTATAACAGTTATATCTTTTTGTTGGATTGCTTCCTTTATCATTATGTAGTGACCTTCTTTATCTCTTATTATAGTCTTTGTTTTAAAGTCCATTTTGTCTCATATAAGTATTGCTACCCCAGCTTTTTTTTCATTTCCATTTGCATAAAATATATTTTTCCATCCTTTTATCTTTAGTCTATGTGCATCTTTGTTTTAAGGTGTGTCTCTTGTAGACAGCATATGTACGGGTCCTGTTTTCTTATCCACGCAGCTACCCTATGTCTTTTGATTGGATCATTTAATCCATTTACATTTAAGGTTATTATTGATATGTAATTGTTTATTGCCATTTTATTCATTAAAACTGTATTCCTCTTTTGCTATATTCTTTTTCTCCTTTGGTCTGTTTACAACAGGCCCCTTAGCATTTCTTGCAGCCTTGGTTTGGTTGTAGTGAATTCCTTGAGTTTTTTTTTGTCTGGAAAGCTTTATTTCTCCTTCAATTTTAAACAATAGCCTTACTGGATAAAGTAGTCTTGGTTGTAGGCTCTTGTTCTGTATTACTTTGAATATTTCTTGCCATTCCCTTCTGGCCTCAAGTGTTTCTGTTTAGAAGTCTGATGACACCCTTATGGGGGCTCCTTTGTAGGTGATAGTCTTTTTTTCTCTAGCAGCTTTTAATATTTTCTCTTTATCACTTAGCTTTGGTATTTTAATTACAATGTGTCTTGGTATAGATTTCTTTGGGCTTCTCTTTAATGGGAGTTCTCTGTATTTCTTGAACTTGTGAGATGTTTTCCTGCCTTAATTGAGGGAAGTTTTCAGGTATAATATGTTTGAACAAAGTCTCTATCCCTTGTTTTTTCTCTTCTTCAGGAATCCCTATGATGCGGATGTTATTTCTCTTCATGTTGTCACAGAGCTCTCTCAGAGTTTCCTCAGACTTTTTGAGTCTCTTTTCTTTTTTCTGCTCTGCTTCTGTGCCTTTATTTATCTTGTCCTCTAACTTGCTGATTCGATTTTCAGCTTCATCCATCCTGCTTTTAATTCCTTCCATTGTGTTTTTGATTTTTTATATTGTGTTTTTCATTTCTGACTGATTCTTTTTTATTATTTCAATGTCCTTTTTTATATTTGCTATCTCTTTATTTAGGTGTTCATAATGACCATCTATTGTTGTCTAATATCTTTGAGCATCCTAACAATCGTTATTTTATACTCTGCATCTGGTAATTTGGTTATATCTGACTCATTCAGGTCCTTTTCTGGGGATTTCTCTGGATTCATTTGTGTTGCATTTCTCTGCCTTCTCATTCTGTCTATGTAAAAGAAGGTTTTGGCTACTGGAGTCCACTGGATGTGGCCTCTGTGTTCCCTAGGTGTGGTTGTCTGCAGGCCCGCCACTCCCTCTGCTGTTGCTGCCTAGGGTGTTTGGGTATGGGTGTTGCCGGCGCCTGCCCACTGGGGCTGTTGCTATGGTCTCCGCCTCTCCTTCACGGAGTGGCTGTGATCACGTGCTTGGGTGTACAAGCCTCGGTGGCCTTGGCCTTCACCCTGCCCCTGAGAGTGGCGTTATGCTCGGCCCTGAGGGCAGGGGTGCTCAGCTACAGGTCTCCACCTGATTCCGGGCTTTTGCCCCGCCCTTGCAGGAAGAGCTCACTCGTGGGACGGCTGCAAGCCTTGGCTCCACAGGCCGGGCGGAACTGTGCCCATGTTCAGTAACGGGACTCCGCCTGATCTGGGCTTTTGGCTCCACCCCCGCGGGAGGAGCCGGCCGGCTCCCAAGTCAGGCCACAAGCCTAGGTTCCGCAGCTGTGATCATTTTCTGTGCATTGTTCAGTAAAGTTAAATTAGCTAACATTTATTTGTCCCTTTATTTACAAAGCAATTTCATACCTATTCTTTAAATCAGCTTTTAAAAAAACATTTTGTTTCTTTCTTCTTGACTTTATAGTCTTAGTTTGACTCTGTAGTCTTAGCTTCTTGACTTAATAGTCTTTTTATGTTCTTTAAGTGAGAGGAGGGGAGATAGACTCCTGGATGCTCCCCAATGGGCAGCAACCCCTGATCCTCAAACCAACTGAGCTGTCCTCAGTGCCTAAGGCCGACACGCAGGCCAATCAAGCTATTCTCAGTGCCTGCGGCTGGAGCTGGAACCAACTGAGCTACTGGCTGTGAGAGAGAAGGGGGAGAGGGAGGAGCAGAGAAGCAGATGGTAGCTTCTCATGTGTGCTCTGACTGGAGATGAAACTCAGGACATCTGCATGCTGGGTTGATGCTCTATCCACTGATGAATTTATAGTCTTTTGCCTTTGTTGCTAATGGCCTATTTGAAAATTCATTTTCACTCCAAGGTCATGAAGATATTCTCTCATGTTTTCTTCTAAAAGTTGTATTGTTTTACCTTTTACATTTAGATTTGCAGTACATCTGGAATTTTTTTTTTTTTAAGAACTGTGAGCTTGGTGTTCACATTCATTTCTTTCCCCATGTTAATATTCAGTTGATTCAAAATCCTTTATTGAAAAGACTTTCCTTTTTATACTACACTGCAGGGCTATGTTTGTCATAAATCAAATGATTATAAGTATTAGTTTGTTCTTGGAATCTTAACTGTTCTGTTTTCTATTTGTCTATCCTTACAAATAGGCCTTGATATCTAACAGTGTAAATACTCCAGTTTTGTTGTTGTCCTGGCTCTTCTTGGCCTTTTAAATTTTCATATAAAGTTTAGAATCAGCTTATCAATTTGTACCCAGAAAACCTACTGTGAGTTTTATTAGTCTTGCACATCTTTTGTTAGGTTTGTACCTGGGTATGTGACGTGTTTTCATGGTATTCTATTATAAATTCTAGCTGTAGCTCCACAGTTGCAGTAATAGTTTCAAGCTGCAGGAGTCAAAAATGTCTTTACTAGTTAGTATGTTTACTTAGCTTTATAGAGAGATACAGTGGTTGTAGCATCTTTATCTGACCTGGATGCCCAAAAGTTACCCAAATTCCCTGCTTCCAGGTTATTTGATATATATTTCTGACTTTCATAGTATTGACATCTCAGCTGAATTTAATATTATATGTACATTTAGGAATGTTTCAATTACTTTATCTTGTTCATCAATAAAGATTTTCACTAGTTTGAATCCTAGGGTTCTCTTAAATGGCACAATAGTCAACATCTTTTACAGGTTTTCTTAAAGCTATTGATAACTGTTGTTTGGATATATAACCTTTAATCTGTCTGGCTCCACACTTTATATTTTCACACTCTACATAGGCAGATTATTTTGCTATTTGTAGAATTTGGAATACTCTTTGTTATAGTTTGAAAAATATTAATACAGGCCCTGACCGGTTGGCTCAGAGGTAGAGCATCAGCCTGGCATGTGGATGATCCCTGAGCAGAGCACACAGGAGAAGCGCCCATCTGCTTCTTCACCCTTCCTTCTTTCTTTTCTCTCTGTCTCTCTCTTCCCGTACTGCAGCCAAGGCTCCATTGGAGCAAAGTTGGCCTGGGCGCTGAGGACAGCTCCTTGGCCTCCGCCTTTGGCACTAAAATGGCTTGGGGTGCAACAGAGCAATGCCCCAAATGGGCAGAGCATCGCCCCCTGGTGGGCATGCCGGGTGGGTCCTGGTCAAGTGCATGCGGGAGTCTGTCTGCCTGCTTCCCTGCTTCTAACTTCAGGAAAAAAAAATTAATACAGACCTTTTTTGTGCAAACATTGTGCTAGTGCCTTTATGGGGAGGAACCCATTTATGTTCCAGGAACGTAGACTTGGAATAAAATCTTGGCTCTGCCATTTGTTTATTGTGAGAACTAGGGTAAATTATATAATCTCTTAGCCTGACTATTATTTGTATAATGGGATAATAATAACTTCACAAGGTTGTCGTGAAGAGCAAATAAGTTAGGATGTGTATAATGTGACGTCTAGTAGTTGGTACTTAATAGGCTATCGGTCGATTATAGTTCCCTTCTCTCCTTTCCAGGTCTAGCCCAAATTTTATCATATCTATGAAACATCCCCAACTATTTTATTCCCTTTCCTAAAAGCATCTTTAATTTTTTATTTTATCAAAGAACTGCATTAAAAAGAAGATAAAAATCTGGCTAATGTTAAGACTTGTATGAGAAACAGGAAACAATTTTTCCCCTCTTTCCTTTCTACCCTCCAATTCTATTCCCCAAGGGCAAAACTTTTTTAAAAAACAGTTTTATTGAGGTATAGTTGAGATACAGTACAATGCATGTATTTAAAATGTACAAATTAAGCTTCGATGGATGCATATTCATGTGAAACCGTTACTGCAAACAAGACAGTGAACCTATCACCTCCAAGTTTTCCCATGTCCCTTTATAAGTCCTCCTTTGCCATCCCACTGTCTCTTCTATCTGAGCCCTATTCCACAACCACTGATCTGACACTATAGGTTAGTTTGTATTTTCTAGATCTTTATATCAACTGTTTTAATTTATCTGCTAACTCTGAAATCTGTCAGTTCTGGATTGGTTTAAATTGATTATTTTTTCATTATGGATTATGTTTCTTTCTTCTTTGTATGCCATACATTGTGTTTTACCTTATTAGGTACTGCAGTGAACATGGGGGTGCAGACCTCTTAGATCCTGTTTTCATTTCCTTTGGGTATATGCCAAGAGGCGGGATTGTTGGATCAGATGCTAGTTCCATTCTTAATTGTTTTAGGAACTTCTGTACTGTTTTCCATAGGGACTGTACCCTTTACATTCCCATCAACAATGCACTATGATTTTCTGTTCTCCATACCCTTGCCAACATTGGTTGTAATTTTTCTTTATTGATGAGGGCCATTTTGATTTGCATTTCCCTGATTAGTGATGTTGAGCGTCTTTTTATATACCTTTTGGTCATCTATAAGTCTTCTTTGGAAAAAGGGCTATTCAAATCCTTTGCCCATTTTTACACTTGATCTTAGCCAAAAGGCTGAGAAGCAATCCTCTGCGCATTTTTAATTGGGCTGCTTTTTTTCTATTGAGTTGGATATTAACACCTTATCAAGTATATAATTTGCAGATATTGTTTCATTCTGTAGGTTGGCTTCATTTTATTGTTTCTTTTACTATGCACATGTGTAATATCTCACTTATTTACTTTTGCTTTTGTTGTTTGTGCTTTTGTTATTGTATCCAAATATTATTGCCAAAACGTGTTAAGGAACCTTTTCCCTGTATTTTCTTCTAGGAGTTCTATGGTTTCAGGTTTTATGCTTGAGTCTTAAACCATTTTAAGTTCATTTTTATGAGTAGTATAAGATAGAGGTCATTCTTCTGCATGTGGTAATCCTGTTTTCCCAACACCATTTATTAAAGAGACTATCCTTTCCCCATTGAGTGTTTTTGGCTCCCTTGTCAAATATTGGTTGACTATATGTGATGGTTTATTATCTGGGCTCTTGATTTTGTTCCAGTGGTATATGCATGTTCTTTTTTTTTTTCCAGTACTGTACTGTTTTGATTACTATAGCTTTGTAGTATAGTTTGAAATCAGGAAGTTGTGATATCTCTGGCTTTGTTCTTTCTCAGGATTTCTTTGGTTATTCAGGGTCTTTTATCAGTGTGCTTATCTGACTTTGGTATCATGGTATTGCTGGCCTTATAAAATGAGTTTGGAAGTATTCCCTGCTCTTCTGTTTTTTATTAGAGTTTGAAAAAGTTTGGTGTTAATTCTTTTTAAAATTTTTGGTAGAATTTGCCAGTGAAACCACTGATCCCCAGCTTTTTTGTGTTGGTAAGTTTTTGATTACTGATTCAGTCTCTTGTTTGTTATTGGTCTACTCAGATTTTCTTTTTCTTTCTGCTCAGTCTTGGTGGATTTTATATGACAAGAATTTACCCACCTTTTCTTTTTTTGTTGTTGTTGTTGTTAGCATATAATTGTTCACAGTAGTCTCTCATGATCCTTTGTATTTTGTAGTATTAGTTATAATGCTGTCTTCATTTCTAATTTTGAGTTCTAACTTTTTTTTCTGATTCAGCCTAGCCAACCTTTTATTAATTTTATCTTTTCAAAAAAACAACTCAGTTTGCAGAAATTAAATTGATCTATTTTATTTATTTTCACTCTTATCTTTATTTTCCTTCTAACTTTGGGCTTAGTGTTCTTTTTCTATTTCTTTAAAGAGTAAAAGTTAGATGGTCTACTTGAGATATCTTTTTTTTCTTAATGTAGGCATTTATTGCTATAAACTTATGTTTTTACTAAAACATAAGTTTTAGTATGCTGGGTTTTCATTTGCATTTGTTCCAAGATATTTTTTTATTTACCTTTTGATTTCTTCTTTGCTCCATTGGTTGTTCAGGGTATGTTGTTTAATTTCCACACATTTGTGAATTTCTAGTTTTCTTCCTGTTATTGATGTCTGGTTTTATATAATTGTGGTTGGAAAAGATACTTTGTATGATTTCAGTCTACTTAAATTGTTTTTTAAGATTTCATTTATTGATTTTAGAGAGACAAGAGAAAGAGAGAAAGGTAAGGGAGTGAGAAGCAGTTGCTTCTCATATGTGCCTTGACTGGGTAAGCCCAGGGCTTCGAACCAGCAACCTCAGCATTCCAGGTCGATGCTTTATCCACTGCACCACCACAGGTCAGGCAGTCTTCTTAATTTGCTAAGACTTGTTTTGTGATGTGTTATATGCTCTGTCCTGGAGAATGTTTCATTTGTGCTTGATGAGAATGTGTATTCTGCTGCTCTTGGATAGAACTTTTTGTATATATGTCTGTTAGGTTCATTTGGTCTCAAGTGTAGTTGAAGGCCAGCTTTTCTGTGCAGTAATTCCCCCATATTCATGGTTTTGCTTTCCCCAGTTTCAGAACTGCATTAAATTGTGGTCTGAAAATATTGGTAGAAAATTTCAGAAATAAACAGTTTGTAAGTTTTAAATTGAATGCTAATGTGAGTAACATGATAAGATCTTTCACTGTCCTGTTCTGTTTTGTAAATTGTCCTTTTGCTCAGCATATCCACATGGTCTACGCTACTCACTCATTAGTCATTTAGCAGCAGTCTCACTTATCAGATTGACTGTTGCTGTATTGCAGTGTTTGTGTTCAAGTAACCCTGATTTCACTTTATTGTAGACTGAAAACACAAGAGTAGTGATTAGAAGCTGTTAACTTAATCATAGGTGTGTATATATAGGAAAAAACATAGTATATGGTCCAGTACTATCCATGGTTTCAGGGAGGTCTCAGAACATAAGGGAACCTACTATATTGATTTTCTTTCTTTTTTTTGCATTATTATTATTATTTTTTTTTGCATTTTTCCGAAGCTGGAAATGGGGAGGCAGTCAGACAGACTCCCGCATGCGCCCGACCAGGGGGCGATGCTCTGCTCCTCTGGGGCATCACTGTTGTATCCAGAGCCATCCTAGTGCCTGAGGCAGAGGCCACAGAGCCATCCTCAGCACCCGGGCCATCTTTGCTCCAATGGAGCCTTGGCTGCCGGAGGGGAAGAGAGAGACAGAGAGGAAGGAGAAGCAGATGGGCGCTTCTCCTGTGTGCCCTGGCCGGGAATTAAACCCCGGACTCCTGCATGCCAGGCCGACGCTCTACCACTGAGCCAACCGGCCAGGGCTTATATTGATTTTCTGTCAGGATGATCTATCCATTGTTGAAAGTGGGGTATAAAAATCCCCTACTATTATTATATTGTTTTCTGTTGATATTTTCTACTTCAGAACTGTATTTGCTTTTAATGTATTTTGGTGCTATGATGTTGGGTGCATATATATTTACAATTGTTCTCTTGATGAATTAATTCTTAATTATTACATAATAATCTTCTTTGTTTCTTGTTACATTCTTTGGCTTAAAATCTATTTTCTTTGATATAAGAATAAGTACCCTTGTTCTCTTTTGGTTTTCACTTACATGTAATATCTTTTCTCATCATTTCACTTCATTTAGAGCAATTATTAGTAGGTTAGGATTTACTAATGCCTACTGAGGACTACTAATGCTTTTCTGGCTGTTTTGTGGTTCCCTTATCCTGTCTTCCTCTTCTGCTGCCTTGCTTTATGAATTGATGATTTTTTGAAGTGGTATGCTTTGATTCCCTTCTTTTAATATTTTGTGTTTATACTGTGTAGGTTTTTGCTTTGTGGTTACCATGAGGATTACATGTAACCATCTCTTCTATGTTGATAACATACCGTAACTTCCCATACTAAAACTCTACCTACCCTTTACTCTTTTCTTCCCTTTTAGGTTTTTGATACTACAGTTCACCTGTTTTTTTTAGTTTGTATTCATTAACAAATTATTGTAGCTCTAGTTATTTTTAGTACTTTTTTCCTTTTACTTTTTTTATACTAGAGTGATTAATACATCATTATATTATTACAGTATTAGAGTATTCCAAATTTCAGTAGGTATTTACCTTCCCAGTGTGTTGTGTATTTTTATATTATTAAGTAGCATTCTTTCAAATCAGCTTGAAGATCCTTGTTTTTTATGTGTTTATAGCTATAAATTTTTCCTTGAGCACTGCTTTTGTTGTGTTCCATTAATGCTGTTATATTGTATGTTCATTTTAATTTATCTAAGTATTTTTAATTTTCTTTGTGATTTCTTCTTTGATCTAGTGGTTATTTAAAAATGTGTTGTTTAATTTTTATAAGTCTGTGCAGTTTTCCAGTTTTCTCTCTTTTATTTTTAACTTCATTTTGTTGTGGTTGGATAAGATACTTTATAGATACCTATCTTTTTAAGTCTATTGAGACCTAATTTATGGTCTATGCTGGAAAATATTTTATGTGCACTTGAGAAGAATATATATGCTGTTGTTGTAGTGTAGAGTGTTTCTGTATATGTCTGTTAACTGATATTTGTCTTAACATCAGCTCCAATGTTGGAAATAATTTACTTGGAATTTTTACTGTAGTGTACCAGTTTATTCTACCCAAAATCAATTTATAAAATAGTTTAGGCATTTATTTATTATTTATTTCTGCTAAACTATAAACTAAAAACATTACTACAAAATGAAGTTTTAAAGAGAAATGCAAAATACAAACATTGATTTGTTGCTATTTGATTCAGTAGACAAAATTAACTCCTGTATTTATCTTGTCATACTGTATCCATGGCCACCCTTTCAGTGGCATTGGTATATAGGCTGCCTTCTCCCTATCTCATTTCCTGCTGTATCTTTGAGGTTTTTTCTGAGATCCTTTTTCTTTTTACTTTAGAATTTAGAATATATTTTAGTGGATGATCAGGTTGACAATTTTTAGTTTCATTTGTTTGAGGTATTTTTATTTTACTTGGATTCTTACAAGAAATTTTTGTTGAATATAGACTTTTCTTGTAGCACCTTGTAAATATCATTCCACCATCTTTCTGAGAAGTTATCTATTTAATTTTTGTTAAGGTACAAGTACATATATCTTTATTTAAAGTAGTACTGATTAAACCTAATTATCTTCTCATGTTTTTCTCCTATAGGGAATACAGTGAGTAACCTGATAATGATTATACCTCCAATTTTCGGTGCAGTTCAAAGTGTTAGAGATGGACTGGAAAAGCGGTACATTGCTTCTTATTTAGCACTCACAGGTATGTATAAAACTTCATCTAAAAAATGATGTTCAGTATTCAGGCTGTTTTTCTCATTTATTCCTAATATTGGTTCTTAATTTTCTGTTGTTTATTACACAACTTGAACATTTTATGAAACTTCCAAATTAAAACTCCATAAATCTTGCTAGTAAATTGAGTGCACTTTTTTTAAGTGAGAGGAGGGAAGATAGATTCCTGCATGCACCCTGACTGAGCTGTACCTGGGACCAATGTTCAAATCAACCAAGCTATCTGACGCTCAGACCAACCTATCCACCGGCTGCAAGAAGGAAACAGAGAGAGGAGGGGAAATGGAAGGGGAAGAGAAACAGATGGTTGCTTCTCACGTGTGCCCTAAGCGGGGATCAAACCCCGTACATCCGCATGCTGGGCCAACAGTCTATCCACTGAGCCAACTGGCCAGGGCCTGAATGCATTTTTTAAATCACAAAATATTTCAAAGCATACAGAAAAGAATAGAGATAATATAACAAATATATCCATGTATCTTATCATCAAGCTTTGTCAGATCTTAGCACTTTGCAATATTTGTTTCAGATCCTTTTTTTCTTAAAGAAACCAACTATAAACTATAGATATAGATAAAATTGAAGCTTCCTGTGTTTTCATACCTGATTTTATTGCCCTCATTCTCCCAGTGCAAACCTTCCAGAGTTATATACTGAATTTAATTATTATTTTTTCCACATTTTTGTATTTATACTATCTATATATGTACTGTTAAAAGTATATATAGGATGGTTCACATATTTTTAGACTTTTTGTAAAGCACTGTACTGTATTTAACCTTCTGCAACTTTCTTATATTCCTCTACTTTCTGTGAGGCAGGGAATGTGTCTTAGTTACCTTTGTATTCCTATTATCTGGTAATTTAGTAGTCCTCAATAAAGGTTTGATAGATGGATGAATGAACTTTACTAAAAGCCCAAGATGGGACAAGCACTCTATCACATTATTGCATTGTTATCATAAAGACAAAAATAGCAAAGAATGTGGATTCTAGTTTGTTTCTTTTATATAATTTTTAAAACCAAACACAATTTCTTTTGTTTTAGTTCAAGGTAGATGTTATTACAAATAAGAATAAAGGACTTCTAATTACCACAATCTGTTAGCTGTAGTGTGTCATATCAGATTCTACCGGAACTGGATTGTAATTGGATCTGAGAGACTTTGATTTCTGAATCTTTATGTCCATGTATGATGTTTATAAGAAAGTTACTTGAGCCTGACCAGGCGGTGGCGCAGTGGATAAAGCGTCGGACTGGGATGCGGAAGACCCAGGTTTGAGACCCCGAGGTCACCAGCTTGAGCGTGGGCTCATCTGGTTTGAGCAAAGCTCACCAGCTTGGACTCAAGGTTGCTGTATTGAGCAAGGGGTTACTCGCTCTGCTGAAGGCCCACGGTCAAGGCACATATGAAAAAGCAATCAATAAACAACTAAGGTGTCGCAATGAAAAACTGATGATTGATGCTTCTCATCTCTCTCTGTTCCTGTCTGTCTGTTCCTATCTATCCCTCTCTCTGACTCTCTCTCTGTCTCTGTAAAAAAAAGAAAGTTACTTGATTTTTCTTCAAAAGGAAGACTTGTCCACAAACTTAGCCATTTGCTTTACTTGCTGGGGTGTGT
Source organism: Saccopteryx bilineata (assembly GCF_036850765.1). Taxonomy (NCBI): domain Eukaryota; kingdom Metazoa; phylum Chordata; class Mammalia; order Chiroptera; family Emballonuridae; genus Saccopteryx; species Saccopteryx bilineata. The sequence goes on along the minus strand of NC_089490.1, from coordinate 344,221,257 downwards.
TAAGAATGTTTATAAAATACCAGCAATCATAATCAGTAATAACAATAGGAATGAAAAGATCTGAGGGTTTCCAGGTTAACTTAGGATAATGGTGACCTCCTAAGTCAGATTCTATCCACTCATATTCCCAGAAAATCATATAGGTTAAGAAATGATGTAAATTTTAAAAATGTAAATAAAACCATACTTAACCCACACTTTCAGCCTTAGTAAGAGGAAAAAGAACACTGTGAGCTTTACATTGTTTTTGAAAAGAAATAAACACCACTCAAACAACTATATTTGATGTTTTAGATTTGTGGAGGTTTGAAAAACTACGTGGAAAAGAGGAGAGAGGAGTTGAGGGCCTAAATTTGACAAGAACACCAATAGAAAGAGAAAGCTTCATAGTAAATACAAAATTTCTGAAAGCAGTCTAAGACCTGGTAGATCACAGTACTAGCTAAAGGTAAAGTCATCAAAGTATGGGAGGCCTAAGGTAGCAGTTTAGGAAATATATCATTTCTGGGAAATAGATAAATAGAAAGGGGGAGGCACCCTTTGGAGATGTGTCAGTGAAAGGAAAGAAGGAAGTTAGAGGGAGGAATTAAGATCCTACTGAAACAAAATAACTATAAAACACATTAGACCCTTCCCTACACCCCCCCTTAAAGAAATATATATGGAAAAGACAATGAACTTCACTATTGTGACAGAAGAGGGCAGTCTTGAATTACAGATTTTTTAATCCTTTGTTCTTTCCACCAAATGACCAAAAAAAGCCATCAACTTTCATATATAGTTACTATAGAAAGAAAACAGAAAATGAGAATCAAACCCTTTTGGCTCATGGACATTCTTCCCCCACAAGTAATTATAAAGCAAAAAGAAACTGTAGCATAATACTTCTGAATTAAATGACTTCAAAAAAATAAATGAATCAATATTTAGAAACTAATAACAGAAATATCACCACCAACCCCCACAGAAGAAATAAAATTAGAATTGATTGACTTTGGTTGGAATACGAAATCCCTGGTTTGCATTAGAAATTCTGTGCCACTGGTATCTTTCTTTGTATGTTGCTTACTAAAGCCAGCATAATTTTCTTGTCCTTTTAAGTAATCTGATTGATCTTTACCCCAGTGCTTTAAGGATTTTATCTAGTACTTTTATTAGGCCTGTTTCATAGTTGAACATTACAAGTCAGTTTTATGAGGCAAAAATGTAGATTCTGGTCTTTTTCTTTTCAAAAAGTCTTCTTAAATTACAGTTTTAAATGTAAGTTCTGTTTCATTGTTTTGCTTTTTTTCTTTAGGGACTCCAGTTATATGTATATTGAATCCTCTTTGCCTGTCTTCCATTTCAATCACTTTCTTTCTCTCTGACTCTTTTTATTTCTTTATTTCATTTTCATTCTCTTGCTTGTTTCTCTGCCTTTCTTTATTTTTTCTTTTTCTTTTTTCTGCTTTTCTTAAATAGCCCTTATTAAATATTCAATGCATTTCATTCTCCCTTAATTTCTTAGTTTTTCAAAGAGACATAGAAAGGGTGAACTACAAAAAAACTGGTTACTATAGGTAGTGTGTAGGAAGGATAGAAAAAGGAGTGAACTTCACTTGAGTATAATTTTTTGTATTATTTTTATTTTTGGAACCATGTTATAACTTTACATATCCAAAAACTATAATTAGAACAACCAGAACAAGAGTAGGGGAAATTAAGGAGAGGAACCCTAAACTTGAATACAAAGAAAAACAAATTGCCAAGGCACATCTAATAAAGGACTGTTATCCAAAATATGCAAAGAATTCTTTGTATATAAAATATAAATGTAAAAATCAACAATAAGGAAACAATCTACTTAACAGACATCTCACCAAGGAAGATATACAATAGGAAATAATATGAAAAGATGCTCCACATCATCTGTCATCAGGAAATGCAAATTAAATAACAATGAGATTCCACTATGAATCTATTAGAATGCCAAAATAAGAATCGGAAAACACCAGAGGTTGGGAGGACATGATACAACAGGAACTCTCATTCATTGCTGGTGGGAATGAAAAATGGTACAGACACTTTGGAAGACAATTTGGTAGTTTTTTATAAAACTAAACATACAGTCACCATATTATCCAGCAAGCATGTCTCTTGAGTATTTATCCAAAAGAGCTGAAAATGTAAGTGCACACAAAAACCAGTACACAGGTATTTAGAGACACTTAGGACATTCTTTCATGGCTTCAAAGGATTTGCCAAGGGTAAAAAGGTTACAAAAGTCAACAAGGCTGGTTGAGATGGCAGAAGCCAACTTAAACATGGGGTGGGTGAGGATAACACTGAGGAGCTCCTAGAGGTTGTTCTTGAGGAACTAAGGAGGAGTTGTTGGAACTGGAATAGGAACACACAGCTAGAGAAGAGGCAAGAGGAAAACAAACTATGGGAGAGAAAAAGAAGAATGCCCAAGAAAATTCACAATGAAGGGTTTATCAGAAGCTTTTGCAGATCTCAACATGCTTCTTATGAAACCCTGGGTGTGCCTTGTCAAGGCACACATGACAAGCAGCCAATGAACAACTAAAATGAAGCAACTATGAGTTGATACTTCTTGCTCCCCCCGACCTCTTCTCTCTGTAAAATCAAGAAGTAAAATCTTTTAAAAAAAGGATTGGCCCTGACCAGTTGGCTCAGTGGTAGAGCATCGGCCTAGCGTGCAGGAGTCCTGGGTTCGATTCCCGGCCAGGGCACACAGGAGGGGCGCCCATCTGCTTCTCCACCCCTCCCCCTCTCCTTCCTCTCTCTCTCTTCCCTCCTGCAGCGAGGCTCCATTGGAGCAAAGTTTGCCCGGGTGCTGGGGATGACTCTGTGGCCTCTGCCTCAGGCGCTAGAATGGCTCTGGATGCAACAGAGCGATGCCCCAGAGGGGCAGAACATTGCCCCCTGGTGGGCATGCTAGGTGGATCCCGGTCGGGCGCATGCGGGAGTCTGTCTGACTGCCTCCCCATTTCCAGCTTCGGAAAAATGAAAAAAAAAAGGATTAAAGAAAGAAAGAAAAGAAGGGAGGGAAGGAGGGATGGAAGGAAGGGAAAGGAAAGAAAGAAAAGTCCAGCAAATCACCATGGACCTATTTCCTCAAGAAGAACCTCAGTCAGGTCCTTTAGTAGGTATTCCAGAAGAAGGCATTCTTATTACAGGAGATGACAGCTCCTTGTGTGTTACTGTCCCTGAAGGCTTTCCAGTGGGACAAGATGTTTAGGTAGAAGATAGTGATATTGATGATCCTGACATTGTGTTGGTCTAGGCTTATGTATGTGTGTATTTGTGTCTTAGTTTTTAATATAAAAGTTTAGCCTGACCTATGGTGGTGCAGTGGGATAAAGCATCGACCTGGAATGCTGAGGTTGCCGGCCCAAAACCTTGGGCTTGCCTGGTCAAGGCACATATGGGAGTTGATGCTTCCTGCTCCTCCCCCTTCTCTCTCTCTCTCTCCTTCTCTCTCTTTCTCACTCCTCTCTCTCTAAAAATCAATAATTTTTAAAATATTTAAAAATATATATAAAATATATATATAAAAGTTTTAAAAATAAAATTTAAAAATAGAATGAAGATGTAAAGAAAATATTTTTGTATAGCTGTACAATGTGTGTGCTTTAAGCTAAATGCTATTACAAAAGAGTTGAAAGTTTAAAAAAATGAAAAAATTTATATAAAGTAAAAGGTTACAGGAATCCAAGGTTAATTTATTATTGAAGAAAGAAAATTATTTTTTATAAATTTAGTATAGCCTAAGTATACAGTAATTCCCTAGTTCCCTGGTTTGCAAACTGCGGCTCGCGAGCCACATGTGGCTCTTTGGCCCCTTGAGTGTGGCTCTTCCACAAAATACCACATGCGGGCACTACCTCGATAAGGAATGTACCTATCTATATAGTTTAAGTTTAAAAAATTTGGTTCTCAAAAGAAATTTCAATTGTTGTACTGTTGATATTTGGCTCTGTTGACTAATGAGTTTGCCGGCCACTGCCTTAGGCCTTCACATTCACTCATCAACTTACCCAGAGCAACTTCCAGTCCTATAAGCTCCATTCATGGTGCCTTATACAGGTGTACCATTTTTTAAATCTTGTATACTGTGTTTTTACTGTATCTTTTCTATGTTTAGATATGTGTAATTACACAAATACCATTGTGTTAAAATTGCCTCCAGTATTCAGTATAGTAACATGCTTCACAAGTTTGTAGCCTAGGAGCAATAAGCTATACCATAAAGCCTAGATAGGCTATACTATCTAGGTTTGTGTAAGTATTTGCACAAGAACAAAATTACCTAATGACATATTTCTCAGAACATATTTCCACTGTTAGGTGGTACATGACTAAAATCATTGTGCCAGTAATTTAAAACTTCATTATCTAAACTAGAACCAAGCCAAAAGAAACTTTTTGCATGAGATTTAATTTTTCTTTATTCCCCAAATTGCAAATTGTAGTTTATCTTATTCCTTTAAAATGGAAATATGTTCACTTACTCTTTACAAATATATTTGCATACATATTATGTGAAAACAAAAATGACAAAATCTTTGTGCCCAGAGAGCTTATGTTACAGTTAGGGCAGATGAACTACAAATGAATAAACAAAAATCTGTTTGTAGTTGTATAAATATATTTCTTGTGTATTTATTTAAATGAGCAAATAATTGGAAACAGGAAAAATAAAATTAGTTGTAAAATAGTCAAAAAAAGTTGAGAAGGAAAATGTCTAATACAGATTTTGTTATCTCTTTCTAAGTCCAAGGCTGAAATAGAAAGTTACTAAAGTAGAAATGTCAGAGACACAAAGTCATTTCTCCATGAAAAGGACCTTTGGAAACTCTTTGCTTGGAGCTGCCTTAAGTTTAGTATGACCATACCTACAGTCTGTCAATTTCAGACTAAATCAAAATCATCTGAAATGATCTTAAGAACATTATGCCTCTTGTCAAGGGGAAAGTGAGTATGTTAGATTAATAACATTTTAGATTATAGCACTTACACTTAGTAATTAGACATCAAATCAATGTGCTATAGAAAGTACCTTTACAAATAATTTTATAACTTGCTTACTAACTTATTTATTCCCCTTTTTTAGTCTCAGTTTTCCAAACATTGCCAAAAACATCAATGATCTTTTTTCTAGTTTGTTAAAAAAAAGTATTTGATGGTAACATTGAAGATAAATTTGGAAAGCAATATAAAGTACCTGTAATCCCATCACCCAACAGAAACAGTATTTTCATTTTCAGTTAATAGTTCATAGTCTTTGTGCATATGCTGTTATGGTTTTTATATGACTACACTTTGAATAAACATTACCAGCCTCGTGGTCAAAATGCAGTGACGGCTCAACCAGAGAAGCAAGAACCACAGATTGTAAATAGCCATGTAGTCAGTGAATAAGAAATGAGGAAATGAGGTGGCCAGGAGAGTTGCCTGGTAGAAAATGAAAGTAGAAAGGTAGAAAGAAATCTTGGTAGAAAATAGGCATTTAGGTGAGATATAAAACTGAGACTCATGGGCACAGATAAAAGTTAAGTGGTTACCAGGGGGAGGGAGTCAAGGGGGAGGGGAGTAGAGAGGGACAAATATATATCCCACATAGGTGGGATATAAAACTGAGACTCATGGCCTGACCTGTGGTGGTACAGTGGATAAGGCATCGGCCTGGAATGCTGAGGTCACCAGCCTTGGTCAAAGCCTTGGGATTCCCTGGTCAAGGCATATGAGAAGTAACTACAAGTTGATGCTTCCTGCTCCTCCCCCCTGCCTTTCTCTCTCTCCTCATCTCTCTAAAATCAATAAATAAAATCTAAAACAACAATAAAACTGAGACTCATGGACATAGATAAAAGTGAGATGGTTACCCAGGGGAGGGAGCAGAGGGAAGGGAAGTAAAGAGAAACAAAAATAAATAAAAATAAAACAAAATTAAAAAAGAAAATAGCCTACTGCAGAAAACAGGCTGTAATGGTTCCTCTTCTGGTTCCTGTGGCCTTAGCTTGTGTTTCAGTGTTTTAGGCTGGAGCCTGAAATGAAAACAATTTATTTAAAATAGAGGCATTTGGGAAGAACTCTGAGACATGAATACAGAATCTTAGATTTTTACTATTTTTCCTAATCTATAACAGATACCTTATCCACATCTAATTCAACAGCAGTTTTTATTAGCAACTCACTTATTGAGTATTTTAAGCATTTAAAATATTTTTGTAGCCCTGGCCAGGTAGCTCAGTTGGTTAGAGCATCATCCCTGTATACCAAGGTTGTGGGTTCTATCCCTGATCAGGACATATGAGAATCAAACAATGAATGCATAAATAAGTGGAGCAATAAATCAATCTCTCAATAAACAAACAAACAAATAAATGAAATAGTTTTTTTGTAGAAATAGCAGCTCTCTTTATGAAGTCATAATTCTGATAACTAAATATAGTGGCACTAACATTTGGGAATAAACATAACTGACTGGCTCTCAATAAGCATACTTGGACTAAATAAAATAAATCATTTCAGCTATTTGGATCAACATCAAGGAAGTACTAAGGAGTAGCTAACCAGCTATGGCATTAAAGCTTACCCTGAGCATCAGATAATGTATTTTATAGAAAGAATGAAGACTATTGATTAAACTAGTAATTCCTGTACTGGAGAGAATTTAAGAGAACTTATATTATATTTGTTTTTTCTAAACCAAAATTTCATTCATTATAAAGCTTATGCAAGGTCTCTATATCCTGACACAAGATTTCGTAAACTTTGTTCTGTAAAGCTCAGTGCTTTGACGTGTCTGTCCTGTTGTCTTCTCAAGTCACTCTAGCCCCCTCCAAAGAATTTGATGCTAATTGTTGTGTTTGTTTGTTTTAATTTCAGTGGTAGGAATGGGATCCTGGTGCTTCCACATGACTCTGAAGTATGAAATGCAGGTCAGTAACGACAAAATTGACTAAATGCTTGTATCTTCTAATCCAGAGACTCTTCAAATTTGAGAAAAGAGCACATTACCAGAGGATGGTTGAGACAAGAAACTGGAAAAAAAGAAAAAATAAGATTAGTAATCTCTGGAGTTTTTACTTCAGGCCAAAGGATCTAGAATAACTCAGTGAAGTTAAGAGGCAAACAGATAAATTGTCCATAACAAGTGACGAGTGTAACTTTTTGACCACTTCTGTGTAGGTATGTCCAATTTTAGAGCAGGATTAAAGAACAGAATCCCATAGAGACATCTCAAGTTTTCAGTTTTGCTGAAGCCCGTTTTACCTATTTATTTATCTGTCTTATATATGTGAAGAAACAACTGGATGAATGTGCTGAGACAAGATGTCAGTCAAGACTAGGCATTGAGTGTAGGGAAGGGATAGGCTTCTCTACTATATGTTGATCAGATTGTGATAAGAATGTTACACTCAGTTCTGAGGACTAACCTAGCATGTGTTCAAATGAAAGACACCAGAATGGTGAAAGAACTAAAAGCTTAGTCATAATGCCTGAGGGGGAAGAACTGGGAATATAGTCATGAAGTGCTTAACATTGGAATATGTTCTGAGAAATGTGTTGTCGGATGATTTCATTGTTGTGCAAATATCATTGGGTGAACTTACATAAACCTAGATGGAATACCCTACTGCTGTTAATTGTGTGTGCTGTTTTCATACAACTGGCAGTGCAGTAGGTTTGTTTACACCACCAGCATTACCACAAACATGAGTAATGTATGTGCTGACATTAGTTTGGCTACAACATCACTAGGTAATAGGATTTTTTTTCTTCTGAGAGACAGACAGGAAGGGAGAGAGATGAGAAACATCAACTTGTTGTGTCACTTTAGTTGTTCACTGATTGCTTCTCATACATACCTTGATGGGGGTGGGTGTCCAGCCAAGCCAGGGTCCCCTTGCTCAAAACAGCAATCTTTCAGCTCAAGCCAGCAACATTGGGATCATATTAATGATCACATACTCAAGCTGGCGACCTTGGGGTTTCAAACCTGGGACCTCAGTGTTCCAGGTCGATGCTCTATTGACTGTGCCACCACCAGTCTGGCAGGTGATTGGAATTTTTAATCTTCTATTATAATCTTATGGGACCACTGTTGTATATGTGTTCCACAATTGAATGAAATGTCATTATATGGTACATGACTAGATTTATATGGAAGAAGAGAAAACATGCTCAGTGACCCACACTCAGCTCTAAATACCAGACTCTATTCTATGCATTTGTTCATGTCTGGCCCTATAGCATTTTCCAGTCTCCTGTGGACAATTTCTGTTTGTTCTTTAAAGTCTCAGGCAAGGTGGCAGCCCTTCTAGGAAGCCTTCCAGGGTCCCAGGGCAGAATAGGTACTCTTCATATATTCTCCCATAGCACTCTGGTCATCTCTATTACTGCTGTTATCAATGTTGATTTATAAATACTATATTTATGTATTTAACTTCTTTATCATAATGTGAGTTACCTATGAGCAGGGACTGTAAAAAAAAAAAAGAGTAGGAATTCTTTCTGATTGACCTTGGTATATCCCCTATTTATATCACAGGACTGCCACATAACACTACATAAGTGTTTTAGACTTATTCTGTGTGGTCCATAGGGAAGAATTGTCTCAGGCAGTAGATGATAAAGGCTGCCTTGGGAGATCTTGAATCTTCTGTCCTTGGAGTTTCCCAAGTATAGGCTGGACAAACAGTTTCATTACTTTTAAATTATGTTGTAGTTCATTACTACAGAATTTTGTATTTGGTACTTGAACAACAGGTATGCATAGGTAAAGATGACATTGTTTTTTCCTCAGAGTCTAGGAGTGAAGATAATACACTAGTGAATGCAGTGATAAAGGGACATACAGGTCCCTGTGGAAATAGAAAGAGAAATTAATTATTTAGGGTAGGAAGATCAGAGAATGGGTTTCACACAGATAACTCAAACACATTTGAGTTGCGTTGTCAAAGATAAATAGGAATTTGCCAGACCAACTAGAACCCATAGGGATATGATAATATGGCTGGCATCTCAGGGCACTGCAAGTAGTACATCATGGTTATAGCCATGGACTAGGAGTATGTGGTGATAATGGTGATAGTGCCACTAGTAATAATAGCTAACATTTGTTAAATTATTGAGTACCTGCTTTAGGCAGGTATTGAACTACATGGCAGATAATGTAGTTTGGGAAACTAACCACAGAACAGATTTAAGCCTCTTGGTCTTCATCCCTGTGAGTCATTAATGGATTTTGAGCAGAGATGGGCCACACTTTGATTTGTATATAAACTCAATTGTTGGCAAGGTTGTTAGCAAGATAACACAGCATTTGGGTGGAGAAGATGGCCTTTGATCCTGAGATCTTTCATCCTATGCTTTATCATTATTATAGTACTATTTTATCATCTTAATCATACATATGCTTTATTTTCTTCCCCTTTTGTGATTTTATGTGCTCTCTAACTGGGCAGAAGTGACATGACCCATTTTTCCAATGATTGAGGAGGAGGGAAGAATCATCAATATTGAAGGACTTCTCCATCTCTTTAATCTAAACATTAAATAATCATGAATACTCCTTGCAGGCTCCCCGTGTTATGTCCTTTCAGGATAAATTTGACTCAGCTATGTTAGGTTATCATTTGTCATACACAATCACTGAAGGAAAGAAATGGCAGTACTACCAAAAAAGAAAGAAAGAAAAAAGAAATGGCAGTACTGCCACTTACCTGGCTCTGGTCATGAGTAAACCATTCTGCCAGCCAGAATTTAGCTTATTGTAGCAACAGAGATATTGGAAACCCAGCTCTGCCTAAAGTGAGCTCAAGCAAAATATTGCCAGTTCTGTCTTAATAATGATTTAGAGCTTGGATGGTATTTTCTTCAGATTTCTTATTCCTGGGTGACTGCTTGGGTTCCAGTTCTGATCCTACCCCTTCACTGGCTACTTGAGGAAAGATATGTATGTCACTTAATCTTTCTGAGCCTTAGTTTTCTCATCTATCTAATGGGTCTAATAATACCTGTAAGAGTATTATGAGGATCACTTGATTGGCATATGTGAAAGTGCCAGCATAGCATCTGGTAAATAAATGTTCAGTAAATATTAGTTTCTTTCCTTTTTCTTCAGCCAGTCAAAACATCTAAAACCATCATTCTTGACCCATTTTTAATGATTCATTTCTTTGAGTACTATTAAGTTATGTGTACCCTTGGGAAGGATAATATTTTAAGCTCTTACTAACTCTTTTCTCAGGATTAATGTGTCACATTCTTGTGGCAACCAGCCAAGAGCAGTGCATTTGGGAATGGGATTGAGGAAAACATTAGAGAAGGGATAGAGACACCAGGAATGAGCAGATGGCTTTCAGAAAAGGGTGCCAAAGGACAATTTAAAATCACTGAACTTTAATATTAGAAGATATTTTTAAAATTTAGTCCAATCTACAAATTTTATAAATGAGAAATAGCTGAAGCTCGGGAAGTGACTTGACTAAATTATACAGAATGTTAAAGGAAAGATTAGGGCCCAGATTTTGTTTTGTATTCTTTTATTAGCTTTACCTGTTTTAGGACTGTGTTTTACATTGATGGTGGCAGGAGTACAAAGGCTTTGCTTTAAGTTTTTAGAAGTCTTCTCCCAGACTTTTTTCATTTATTTACTCATTCAGCTCATTCTTTTTTGTTTTCATTACCTGAAATACAGTTAGTTATAATCTTGGGGAAGGTAAAATTAAAGGCAATTTCTTAATTTTTTATTTGTGTTTTTCTACTATTTTCATGTATTCTGTACTGAGCATATGTTTTGATATTAGAAAAAATGCTAGTAAAAAAATGAATGTGTTTATCTATTTCTCATAAGTAAAAATAAATTTATCTATCCCAGAAAATAAAACCAAAAGAAAAATGTCTGCTCACCTATAACTATTTATAATACAAAAATAAAAATAGCTTAAATGTTAAGTAATAATGTAAACTAATTCATATTGTATAATCTAAACAACATGTTCAGGTTATAAATACCACCTTTCTTTCTCCTTTGTTCACTATCTCAGTGAATGTAACCATCTTACACCTGTGATTCATCTTCAGTTTTTCCTACTTTCTCACCTTTGAACAACCACTGAAACCTCTTGATTCAACTTTCATAACTCTTAGATACATCTACCTCTGGCTATATCAGTTGCCACTATATCCATCATCTCCAACCTGTATTCCTATAATTGCTCCTGACTAGTGTTCCTGAGTCCCTATCCATTTGTCACACTGGAGCAGAAGTACGCTTCCTATAAACAAAACTAATTGTTTTCATTCCTTGAGCTAGGCTTTGCTAGGCTTTTACAAGTGCTGGGGATAAGATTCATAAAATACAATCCTGTTTTCCCAGCATGTCACTTTTTATAGTTCAAGCTCATAAATTTGAACCACAGGCTTTGGGATCTGGCTCCCGCCTCCCTCTTCAGACTCATCTTCAGATTCACACCCCACCCCTCTCTGGAACTCTGTGCTCTTTTACCAGTCATAACTTTGCTAGTTATGGTTTTGAAATAAGACTGTTCTATTTCTGTCACCCAGATTTTAAAGTCTGTGCTCTTTTAACGTATGCTCAGTTCAATTTAGTTATTTAAATAAATAAATATAAATAAATAAGTGAACAAACAAGTAGGCAACATTTGGAGTCCAGACCTTTCTTTTCAGCTACAGATTTGAATTTCTAGTTGCTTGATTGGTATTTTCACCTAGCTATTTCACAGGTACCCCAAATTCAACATGTTGAAAATTGTTCTTGTAATCTTCTCTGTTTTCAGTTTCAGTAAACTGTACTACCACCATCTGAAGTGCTTAGGCAAAACCCTGAGGAGTCGTCTTTGGCTGTGTCTTCTCCCTCACCTTTGTTTCAAGTCAAGCACAAATCCCTGTTTATTTTACTTTTCAAATATTTCTCAAGCCTGTTCACTTACATCTATTCCTAATTCTGCTACCTTAATCTGATTAGCAGCTTCCTTAGCCTGGGCTTTTGTAACCTCCTGGCTAGACCTCCCACATCTATGCTTTCTCTCTTCAAAGCATACAGAGGATTGGTTATAGGATCAGTTTAAGGATTAGCAATAACCTATCTATAACACTTAGCTTAGTATGTTGCTTATAGTTTAATACATAATAGCTATAATAATTATTAATATAATAATAATTATAATAATATTATTGCTAATATTATTTTTCAGAAAAATAGGTTACTTAGATTAACCAAATGACTTCCCTGACCATTAATACTTCTTATGTGTATTAGTGAACATTTTATTCACCTTAAGTGCCATAGGAAAGGGCAGAAATGCAAAAGAATACTGATAGGACCCACAGACCTGTAGATGATGGACATCATTCTTTCTTGGGAGTATGATATTATAGTTTGTTATACCAAATAATCTGAGCTGCCCAGTGAGCCCTGCATTCTACTTAGGTATATGTACATTAGGACAGAGTGATGAATAAATGTGTTTATTCAAAAATAATAAACTAGAACACATTCAGGGTAAATTAGATGATAAATATATAAAAGAATTAGTAAAAGATATTAAATAATGAAGTGACTGTTTTAATCAGGATGTTTTATTTTATTTTATTTTTTGTGACAAAGACAGAGTCAGAGAGAGGGACAGAGACAGACAGGCAGCAGGAAGGGAGAGAGATGAGAAGCATCAATTCTTCCTTGTAGCACCTTAGTTGTTCATTGATTACTTTCTCATATGTGCCTTGGCCGGGGGGGCTATAGCAGACCAAGTGACCCCTTGCTCAAGCCAGAGACTGAAGCTGGGCTCAAGCTGTGAGCCTTGCTCAAACCAGATAAGCCCGTGCTCAAGCTGGTGACCTTGGGATCTCAAACCTGGGTCCTCCACATCCCAGTCTGATGCTCTATCCACTGTGCCACCACCTGGTCAGGCTGTTTTATTTTGATTTACACAATAATTGCAGCTTTATATAACATTCATGTCCTGTTGTCTGTCTTTGTTTCTTATAGCTATTGGATGAACTCCCAATGATTTACAGCTGTTGTATATTTGTGTACTGCATGTAAGTATTTAAGTTTAAAGTTTAGTTGTTTGATATATTTTAAAATTCATATTGGCCTCATAGTGAATTAATTTATATAATTAACTCAGTTAATATTACTGAGAGATTGTAATAGTGTAGATTATAATATTTGTGATCTTAAGGTAGAATATATCTCTGGGAAGTTATAATAATAATGTTACTAGCTTTTGTTTTTGTTTTTTTTGTTTTTTGTTTTTTTTTTGCATTTTTCTGAAGCTGGAAACAGGGAGAGACAGTCAAACAGACTCCCGCATGCGCCCGACTGGGATCCACCCGGCACGCCCACCAGGGGCGATGCTCTGCCCACCAGGGGGCGATGCTCAGCCCATCCTGGGCGTCGCCATGTTGCGACCCTCCTGGGTGTCGCCATGTTGCGACCAGAGCCACTCTAGCGCCTGGGGCAGAGGCCACAGAGCCATCCCCAGCGCCCGGGCCATCTTTGCTCCAATGAAGCCTTGGCTGCGGGAGGGGAAGAGAGAGACAGAGAGGAAGGCGCGGCGGAGGGGTGGAGAAGCAAATGGGCGCTTCTCCTATGTGCCCTGGCCGGGAATCGAACCCGGGTCCTCCGCACGCTAGGCCGAGCTTTTGTGATCTCAATACCCTGTAGCTAATTTATGTGAACTCTTACTTAAATTTTGACTTAACTTGCATAATTTGCCTTTTCTTGAGTTATGAATATATACACATTTAGATAAACATTTTATATATTATGTCATAAAAATATTTATCTACTTCGTACCTGTAATTGTTCTAGAGATACTAAGTCATCTCTGATTCTCACAGTTGTGTAAGATAAATGTGTGTAGTCCCCATATTATAGATGATGAATTGAAAAGCACATGAAATTTAGTAATTTCTCTAAGGATATGTTGACATAAGAAGTGTTCCAACCTGTAGAGAATTTTGATGAGTTTATTTGATCCAAAACAGACAAAAATTACTGGGAAGCCATATCTCATATGTTCTGAGAATGATGAGAATGAGTTTTGCAGTTTCTTTGTGCATTTGGAATGAAGGTGGGGACTAAGGAAGATTACATAACTGTGAGAAAAAGCAAGGCAGAGATTGGATAATAGGATAGTTTACAAGATTATGTGCTTTCTTATGGTGGTTAAGTTTATTTCAAAGGTATGTTAACCTAGCTACACAGAAACAATGGACCAGGCTCTCTTAAGGCAAAGACAAACCTTTTACTAAAAATTATATGCCTAGGCTGTTACTACCCACCATGACCTGACCATTTAGGAATTTATGATCATATCATTCATGAAGTTACTTTCCATAGAACTGCTTTTTCATCCATAGATATTAGCAGAACTTATGTCTAGGTGACTTACCTAAGGGCTTACAGTTAGTAAATGTTAGAGTTGGAAATTGAACTAAAAGATTAATAACCTTACCTTCTAAGTATGTATATATATATATATATGCTGGCTTCTAGCACTAATACTTAATATATATCTGACACCTTATAGATGGTTATCTGATTCTTTCCAATATGACCAATCATCATTGCTTGCTCAAGAATATCTTCTAGCCCTGGTCAGATAGCTCAGTTTGTTAGAGCAGTGGTAGTCTACCTGGTCCCTACCACCCACTAGTAGGTGTTCCAGCTTTCATGGTGGGTGGTAGTGGAGCAACCAAAGTATAAATAAAAAGATAGATTTAACTATAGTAAGTTGTTTTATAAAGATTTATTCTGCCAAACAGCAAAAATCCAACATAAAGTACTTGGTAAGTAATTATTATTGTATGCTTTAACTTGCTGTAACTCTGCTTTATAAATTTTATAAAGTAAAGTTACTTCCCTATTTTACAAATCACCATTACTGTGGAACCAGTGGGCGGTTAGAAAATTTTATTACTAACAGAGATACAAAAGTGGGCGGTAGGTATAAAAAGGTTGACTGCCCCTGGGTTAGAGTGTCATCTCCACGAGCCTTAGTTGTCGGTTTGATTCCCTGTCAGGGCACATATAAGAATCAGCCAGTGTGCCTGACCAGGCGGTGGCACAGTGGATAGAGCATTGAACTGGGATGCGGAAGACCCAGGTTCGAGACCCCGAGGTCACCAGCTTGAGCGTGGGCTCATCTGGTTTGAGCAAAAATTCACCAGCTTGGACCCAAGGTCGCTGGCTCAAGCAAGGGATTACTCAGTCTGCTGAAGGCCCGCGGTCAAGGCACATATGAGGGAGCAATCAATGAACAACTAAGGTGTTGCAGTGCACAATGAAAAACTAATGATTGATGCTTCTCATCCCTCCGTTCCTGTCTGTCCCTGTCTTTCCCTCACTCTGACTCTCTCTCTGTCTCTGTAAAAAAAAAAAAAAAAAAAAGAATCAGCCAAATAAGTGGAACAACAAATCAGAGTTTCTCTCTCTCTCTCTTTCCTTACCCCTTCCATTCTTTTATTTCTTAGAGAAAAAAAATCAATAAAAATAATATCTTCTAGCTTGATAGATGGTAGCACAGTAAGTAGAGCATTAACCAGAGACACTGAGGTCCCAATATTGAAATCCGAGATCGCCAGCTTGAGCTCAGGCTCATCTGGCCTGATGTGGGGTCGCCAGTTTAAGCATAGGATCATTAGCATAATCCCATGGTTACTGGTTTGAGCCCAAAGGTTGCTAGCTCAGCCTGAGCCCCCGCCCGCACCATCAAGGCACATATGAGAAGTACAGTAATGAACTGAAGTGCCAAAACTACGAGTTGATACTTCTCATCTCTCTCCCTTCCTGTCTCTGTCTCTCACAAAAAGAAAAAAAGAATACCTTCTAAAGATATGTAAAACTCAGAATAGTTCAAAAAATAAATTATTTAAAGGGTTCTTCTGAAATTATTTTCTGTAAATGGCTAGACAGTAATTATTTTTGGCTTTGTGTGCTTTATGGTCTCTGTTGTTACTCTTCAACATTGCTATTGTAGCATGGAGACATACAGTGTGTCCGTAAAGTCATGGTACACTTTTGACCGGTCACAGGAAAGCAACAAAAGATGATAGAAATGTGAAATCTGCACCAAATAAAAGGAAAACTCTCCCAGTTTCATACCTGTTCAGTGCAGTTCAATGTGGGCTCACCCCAGTTTCATACCTGTTCAGTGCAGTTCAATGTGGGCTCACACACAGATTTTTTAGGGCTCCTTAGGTAGCTATCCCATATAGCCTCTACAGACTCGTCACTGACTGATGGCCTCCCAGAATGGGGTTTCTCCACCAAACTGCCGGTTTCCTTCAACTGCTTATCCCACCGAGTAATGTTATTCCTATGTGGTGGCACTTCGTTATAAATGCACTAATATTCATGTTGCACTTTGATCACGAATTCGAATTTAGCGAGCCCAGAATACACTGAACTTTCCTCTATACCATCCACATTTGGACTGGCATGGCCGTGGCTGCTCTGTTGTATACACGATATTATGTCATCATCTGCACATGCGCACATGCTGCCACATCATCCTACAGAAACTAGGAGGGTTTTCCTTTTTTATGGTGCAGATTTCACATTTCTGTTGTCTTTTGTTGCTTTCCTGTGACTGGTCAAAGTGCACCATGACTTTACGGACACACTGTATAATCAAATGGCTGTGACTGTGTCCCAGTAAAATTTTATTTACAAGAAAAAAAAACAACCTTAGGCTAAGAAGTTGCCCTTGGACTCTAGTTTGCTGTCCTGATCTAGAAAAATACCTTCGATCTTGGATGGATAGCTTAGTTGATTAGAGCATCGTCCTGAAGCAGACATTGCCGTTTTCATCTCCAGTCAGGACACATACAGGAACAGATCAATGTGTCTATCTCTTTCTTTCTCTCCCTTCCTCTCTTTCTAAAATCAGGAAATAAAAAAATTTAAAAACCTTCAGATGAGCTATTTTTACTAAGTTATCAAGTTCCAGAATTTAAAGATAAAAGATCTTAGAAATCATCTAGGCTACCACCCTTTCTTTACAGATAAGGAGATAGGAGTTGGATCAAATTCCCACAGCCAATTTATTCATCAACTAAGAGAACTCTTCTGCTGCTTGTACCAAAATAGGTTCATTGTGGTGGCGCAGTGGATAAAGCATTGACCTGGAATGCTGGGGTCACTGGTTTAAAACCCTGGCTTCCCTGGTCAAGGCACATACGGGAGCTGATGCTTCCTGCTCCTTCCCCTTCTCTCTTTTTCTTTCTCTCCTCTCTAAAATGAATAAGTAATATATAAAAAAATAAAATAAAACAGGTTCAAAGGTTGGATACTTAATTCATGGGCACGATATTTATTCATATTTCCTTATTTACTGAATATTTCTTTTGTGTCAGAAACTATCCTAGTGACTAGATATAAGGAAAAAAGATTTTATTGCTATACCCAGGGAATTCATAGTCTGGTTAGGGAGACACATATGTAAAGAGATGATTATAATAGAGTGATATATTCTATAATAGTTTGTCTTAGTTTAGGATCATTAGTTGCAAGATGTAGGAACCTACTCAAGCTAGCTTGAGTTAAGAGAGATTTACTTATTGTAAGGACATGAGGAAATTATGTGTAACCCAACATCAGGAAGTATAACCTCATTAGACTGGAAGGACAACTTGACTCTCTCCCTCCCTCTTTTCTCCATTCCTTCCTCTCCACGTGGTTTAAAGTCATTATGTCTGTTTTATCTTCCTCTCCCTGCAGACCACTTCTCTGCTCATTCATCTACGTGTTCATGCAATTTAGTTGCTCTGTTATCAGTGTCAGACTTAAAATCCATATGGCTTTATATTTTGACTCTCAATATTTAATTGATTGAGTCTCCAGCTGTTACACTCCAAATTTTTAGGTGATAGCCTCTCATTGGCCCATTTTAAGTAAGGTGCCTACTCCTGGGCCTTCTAGTCTCTTGGAGGCTGTAGAGAGTACAAGTTCTCTAAGATGAGAGTATGGATGGGAAGAAATGATGGGTATCACTAGATCCTGAGGCTGTGTGCAAGTGGTAAAACAGTATTCTATTTGTTTTCCTAGTTATATATTCTAAATCAATTTTCTTTTTCTCTCTCTTTGTTTTTAAGGTTTGAGTGTTTCAAGATCAAGAACTCAGTAAACTACCATCTGCTTTTTACCTTAGTTCTATTCAGTTTAATAGTAACCACAGTAAGTCATATTTTGTTTCTAACAGATTGCTTAATGTGAACTAACCATTTATGGAATTTGGCACATTTTGCTTCCAGTGTTTGCTTCATGCTGTTCAAACTGGAATATTTCTAAACAAAACTCAGATACTGCTTCTTTGTTTCCTGTGTAGGTGTTATTTCTCAACAAAAAGTTGAAATAACTTTTTAAAACTCTGGTTTAAAAGAATATGGGAAAATCAAAAGGCTCATATTTAGTAGAAATGGGAAAAAATGAACTTTTTTTCATGGATGGATATAATGCCTCCTATTTGTTAAAGAGAGAGAGAGAGAGAGAGAGAGAGAGAGATTGGCTCTGCTCTATTGAGCCTAATATGACTATTTTTTTAACCTTTTTCTGATAAGTTGAGATACGTGGTCACTTGTGATCCAACCTGAATGCTTTTTCCCCACCTCACAGGAATTGCATTTTAAATAAAGAGATACTCATTTCAACAAATTTTTATTGCAAACCTACCATATCAGGCAGTAGAATATATAAAGATGACTAAGAAGCAGTTTCTATGCTTGAGAAGTACATTCTAGTGGGAAGTCAAACATATAACCAAAGAATTGCTTCAGAAGATGATAATTGCAATAATAGAGGTGAAAAGTAGTTATACAATGATGAGATAGATGAAGGAGTATCAATGAAGATTGCTTAAATGGGTCCAGGAAAGCACCACAGAGAAGGCACTTAAGCTGGGATTTAACTGATTTGGAGTTTGCCAGGCCCTTGGGCAAGAGTGCGGTGAAGCATTTCTAAATTGACTACTACATTGTCCATAGGCATAGAAACGTATATACATGGATAGTGATGGTACAGAGGAAGGTGAGTGGTTGCTTTTACTGAATAGAGAAAAGATCAGAAAAGGCTTCAAGAAAGAGGTATAGTTAAAACTGAATCTTTTGTGTGTGTGTGTGTGTGTGTGTGTGTGTGTGTATTTTTCTGAAGCTAGAAACCAGAAGAGACAGTCAGACAGACTCCCGCATGCGCCCAACCGGGATCCACCCGGCACGACCACCAGGGGGCAACGCTCTGCCCACCAGGGGGCGTCACTCTGTTGCGACCAGATCCACTCTAGCGCCTAGGGCAGAGGCCAAGGAGCCATCCCCAGCGCCCAGGCCATCTTTGCTCCAATGGAGCCTCGGCTGCGGGAGGGGAAGAGAGAGACAGAGAGGAAGGAGAGGGGGAGGGGTGGAGAAGCAGATGGGCGCTTCTCCTGTGTGCCCTGGCCAGGAATCGAACCCGGGACTTCTGCACGCCAGGCCGACGCTCTACCACTGAGCCAACCGGCCAGGGCTTAAAACTGAATCTTGAAGGATGAGTGTTTGCCAGCAGGGGAGAGTTTCTGAACAAAGTCAAGAGCAGCACGTTTAAAGATACAGAAGCATGAAACTCACATTGGGAAGCACTGTACTTCCTGGAGCCTGGAATGAAAAAAATGGCAAGAGGAGAGCAGTGAAGCTGAACAGGAAGGCAGGCGTGAGATCATGGAAGGCTTTGAAATTTTGGATTTTGTCTTGTAAGTGGTGGGAGTTACTTCAAGGTTATGATTTGGAGTTTGATTTCTCTCTGCCATGACATTTTAAAGGTGTAGTCCTATAATGCAATAAATGCATGCTAAATCTTGAAAAGGCATTGAATTTAACCACCCACATGACATTGGAGCCTAAAACTAGGGTTTGTGTAACTGGGAACACATCTAGGCAAGTGAGTTAGAGGTTTTGGGAAGTAGAAGTTTCCAAATGTTTTAAATATTTTCACTTACTATACACCTGTTATGCTAGACACTTTCACATATTTTAGCTTCTTATTCCTCACCACTATTATTCCCGTTATCCAGGTAAGGAAAAAATTAAGGTTTTTTTTGGTTGTAATGCTACTTACACTTGCTCAAAGCATGTAGCAAGTAAGTGACAGAGTCTGAAATTTAATTTGTCTCTAACTCTAAGGCCAGTGTTCTTTCTTCTGTAGAACAGATCTGCTACAGGGCTATCAGGTATAACTTCTTCAGTTGTCAGGAGTATCTGTGCATCTTTGCCCCTCCTCCATGTTCATGCAGAGGCCAAGAGGCCAGAGTCATCCACAACAGTTTTTTTTGTTTTTGTTTTTTTTTTTGTATTTTTCTGAAGTTGGAAATGGGGAGGCAGACACTCCTGCATGCACCCGACCGGGATCCACCTGGCACGCCCACCAGGGGGCGACGCTCTGCCCATTTGGGGCATTGCTCTGTTGCAACCAGAGCCATTCTAGCGCCTGGGGTAGAGGCCATGGAGCCATCCTCAGGGCCCAAGCCAACTTTGCTCCAATAGAGCCTTGGCTGCGGGAGGGGAAGAGAGAGACAGAGAAGAAGGAGAGGGGAAGGGGTGGAGAAGCAGATGGGCGCTTCTCCTGTGTGCCCTGGCCGGGAATCCAACCCGGGACTCCTACACACCAGGCCGATGCTCTACCACTGAGCCAACCGGCCAGGGCCATCCACAACAGTTTTGAAACATACAGTTTACCATGATAAAGCTAGCACTGGGGGAGACTCACCTTAAGTACTAGTCCTTTTTGGGGAGACCCACCTTAGGTACTAGTCCTCCTGTGTCATGCCACCTAATCTGATTGGTTTCATATGGCTGGAGTCAGATCTAAGTAACAGACTTAGAGAAGTAGGAAAAGTTTGGGATTTGCAGAATTGTTGGAATAGGTTTTCTTTTCACCTCCATAATGCACTTTATTCATTGTGTTTTACTATTTTGCAGGTTTACCTTAAGGTAAAAGAACCTGTGTTCCATCAGGTAATTCTTAAAAATTATTACACATTTGATTGTTAAAAATATTTGCCTGCCTTGTGTTTTCCTTTTCTGGTAAATAATATATAGATACAACTTTTGAAAATGAAATGATAAATATCCTAAGAAAATTCAATGTTGAAGTCAGAGGTTGCAAACTCAAATGTCTATAGGAGCCAACGGTAGGTAACAGGAATCTCCCTGGAACAGCCAATGCCCAGGCCCACCTGGTTGTATTGGTGGCCAGTAATTCAGAGGCAGCATTGCTCTTTCAAGCTGAAAACAACAGGAAGCCTTATGCATATACATATATGTCTTTTTTATGACATTATTTTCTAGAGAAGATAAATAGAAAATTCCTTGAATATTATATTTTTCCCTAATATATATTATAATAGTTTTAAGGGATGGAAGGTTACTTAAATTGAGGGGAGCAAAACCAAACTTTACTGTAGTAAATAATTATTTCAGTGCATCCCATACTGAAACCAGAATAAAATAAAGTAGCAGACCCTAACTAAAGAGAGCTATTGTTTATTGAACATGTGCCTGACACTATGCTCATTACTACACAGACTAATCTCCCCAGCAGTCTTGCAAAGTAGGGATTATTTGTCTATATTATAAAGGAAATGAGCTCAGAAATATTAGGTAATTTGCCCCATGTTTACATAGTTGTTAAGAGGCAGAGCCAAGATCATAACCTAGATATGTTTGACTCCTGTCACCATTCTCTTAACAAACTAGCAAATAAAAATAAATAAAATAAAAATAAATAAGCACACATTTCAGGAGTATCAGAGGCCTTATAGTTTTAAAATATTTTGTGTCTATATAATAAGTAAATGTTTCTATAACTTTTAAAACTGAAGCCGGACAATAATCATCTAACTGAAATTTTCTTTTTTAAATTCCAAAACCACATTATTGTGCCTTGCTTCTCTGCAGGCCAACTGAAAGTAGACACACTAAAGTGGACATTACAAGAGAGGACACCTTCACTCACTTCCCTGTTTATTATAACTTGAAGTGATGTCATTATTTAGAAAGATTTATTGATACAATGTAAAAAATGAAGAAGTAAGGGTATGTATATGAAAAGTAGTTCAGTTTTTATAAAATTTTTGTTTGCTTTTATAAGAAAGAAAAGTCAACCACAAAAAAACAAAATTTGGAAGTTTGAGGTTAATTTTTGTAAGTTTATGGCCATCATTTTTCATTTTGTGTTTTAGACCTATTTGACATTATGTAATAAAAGTAAAAAACTATTCATATAATTTCCCATGCTTCAATTTCCATGTGTTTTTCCAGTATTAAATATTTTCTTCTCTAAGTATAGTGGGAATGTTTGTTGATAGGAAGGGAGACAAAATGAAAGCTTATAGCTATGGCTTATATACTAGGCTTAGAGATGAAAAAATCAGGATAGAGAAGTGAAGAAGTAGGGCAATACTAGGATATAGTGGATAAGCAATCTGAAGGTTGAACATACTCATTTATTCAACAGATATCCACTGTGTACCTTCTCAGTACCAAATTTTGAGCTGGAAGTTGGAATTTAAGAGGCATTAGAGTAAAACTATAGTCAGACAGACCTGGATTCTAGTCTAGTCTCTATACTTACTAGCTGTGTACCCTAAACAAATTACTGGACTTCTTAGAGCTTTTTAAGTGCCACGTAAATGAAATAAAGAGGTCCCTATTTTTAAGAAGCTTATTATACCACCTAAAATTGATATAATAATCTCTTAAAGTTGTCTGATGATTAAATGAGATAATACATATAAAAAACCCTTAGCACATAGTAAATAGTAAGCATTAACTAATCTTAATTACCAAGGCAAATAAGATATGGCTGCTGGTCTCAAGGTGTTCACTGTCTGGTCAGGACATAGACTCGTAAAAAAATATTTGTACTAATATATGTCTTGTAATAAATAAGTAAAGGCAGTGCTAATGTAGACAAGAGCACAGTCTGCTAAGATGACTGGAGAGGATTACAAAGTACATCTATTGCAGATAGCTGAATTATTACTTACTCTAGTATTAAAAAACAAGTTTAAAAACATGGCCCACTATTGTGATACAATAGTATTTCTTGCTATTTTGTAAAGCTTTATTTAAAGAGGGCTTTGCCTCAAATATCTAATCTAGAATATCCTATGCTGATCCTGGTAAGTAACTAAAATTGAAACTTTCTATTTGTACTTATGGCTTAAAATTTTTTTACCCCTACTTATTTGCTGAGTATCGTTCTTAAAAGGAAACTGCTTTTTTCTGAAATTCTTCTATTTGTAAAAGTTTGGAGTATTGCTTTCATTCTTTTATATGACTGTTGATATTCTCCATATATATAGAAACTTAGAAAAATTATTTTGGAATTTTTAAGTGGAAAATTTTTTTGGAGTTTATGACAAGATTTGCAGTAACTTTCAAGATCTTAAAAATAATGGAAAAGGAGGGAAAAACAACATTGTCTAATCTAGTGAGTTTTCAATTAGTGTGCCATCAGAATTTTTAAAACATGCAATACCTAACTATTTCATCAGGGGCACTGACCTTTTTTCCCTTAGATTGTCAAGCAGAAAATAACAGCCAATGCAACAATAGCCGTCAGTGTGAATGTCCTGTCTTGAACCATAAATATTTAAGTCATATAATAGAATCGCATCTTATTAGTCATGTCACATAGTAAGGTTGCATCTGATTGATTCATTTATGGTACCAGAAATCCTTATAGTATTATACAAGTATAGGCATCTGATTTTTTTATAGTCATTTTTGAGCAAAAAGCATAGGTAATTACTATCTTTTAAAATTTTTTTCTATTGATTTGAGAGAGAGAGAGAAAGGGAAAGCGAGAGAAGCATCAACTCATTCCATTTAGTAGCACACTCATTGGTCGCTTCTCACATGTGCCCGGACCGGGAATTGAACTCATGACGTTAGTGTGCTAGGATGAGGCGGTTCCACTGAGCCACCCGGCCAGGGCCAATGTATTTTTTTTTCGTACATCAATAAAAATTATACCTATTTTTTTTGTCAGATCATCAAAAATTATATTTTTTGGTGTGCCACAGAATTTTAAAAATTTAGTTTATATGTGCATGAGATGAAGAAGGTTGAAAATTGCTGGTCAAACCTACAGGAGCTCTGGCTTGGAATCTTGATTTCTTAACCACCTTCATTTCTTGCCACTCCATTACTCATGGACAAATTTCTTGCTCTGCCTGTTTTTCAGTTTCCTCATCTGTAAAATGTTCCCCAAAAAAGAAGTATTATTTCACAAGGATAATATAAAAATAATTAAGACAATAAAAACACAAGGCTATAAAAATATACAGCATGATACTAAAAGTACATATTGAGATGTAAGATGACATGTAGAAATTTTTGCCTGTGGTGATCACAGAAAGCTTATGAAAGGTATTTGAGTTGGGGCTAGAGAGATAAGTAAAGATACACGATTAGAAGGAAGGAGTTAATAAACACTTTAAAAGTATCTGCCACAACCAGAACGATTGTCTTGTTAATCAGACTAGCTTCCCAGAGGAAGAAAATATTGATAATAGTTCTACTTTACTATATTAAATGTAAGATGATCTAGACATCTCCAAAAGAGAACTAGATGCTATTTATTTAATTTAAAGCCTTCCAAATGGTAAAATACACAAATCACATAGCCTCCACATTCAATAGAAACACCAATAGATCTTAAATAAGGAAACAAAAAAGGATATTTGAGAATAGATTAAAAGAACACTTAAGAAATTTGTAAACCCTCTTTAAGCACCTAATTGACAAATTAGTATTTGAATAGCTCAGATAAGATGTCATCTAATGTCTCAAAGTCTTCCTGCCAAAGTAGATGTCTCTTAAAGATTGTTTCTAGGCAGGAAACATCAGTATTTTATAACTCTCCCTTCTAATTTGACCTTCATGGTTTTCAAGAAAGAACACACTATGTAAACAGTTTGAAAAGCAAGGACTTAAGCAAATTTACTTAAATTTTATTATGTTCCATTAGTGCCATTTTATTACAAATTAGAGATGTAAGGAAACTATCATACTATGTAAGTACAAATGGAAAAGAAGCAAAAGAAGCTGACCTTTTTGAATATCTATTATGTGCTGAGTCAGTGATGAGCAATCTTTTGAGCTTGGTGTGTCAAAATTCGCCAAAAAACCGAGCATAACTCAGGTGGTGTGTCACTTCGAGAAAAAAACCTATAATTTCGCAATATTTATAGTTTAACAAAAATGTATAATTGCAATATATAACTGTATTTTGTAAGAATCCATGGGAGTCTGAAAGACCAGAGTAACAGGCTTTATTGAAAGGAAGAAAGGAACCCTGCTGGGCACTTCTCCTGGGGGAGAAGAGCACCCGTTACAGACTAGGGGCGAGTTATATAGTGTTTGGGAGAGTCTGAGGGGATACTGAGGCAAAAGTCCTGGTATGTCCAGAATGCTCCTCCTTGGGGGGCTTCGAGCATATGAGTGTTGAATTAAAAGTCCTGGTATGTCCGGAGCGCCTCCTTGGGGCGGCTTGTCAGCTTTTGGAATTCCTCTGTCTCAGGGTCAATAGTCCAGTAAGGATGAGGTCTGACAGATAAGCGGAACAGCAAGAGGGCAGTTTGGAATTCACGTATCTATCATTTTTAATAAACCAAAAACTAATTATTCAACTTACCTGCTTAGTGACTTCTTTGTTCATCTGTCAGTCGGTTTCTTTTATTGGTCTTGATATTATTTAATTTGTGTGGGGTGCTGTGAACTAAGATAAGTGAGGGGGAGGGGGAACTCTTTAACTAACCCGCCTATTTTGTTGATGAATTTCATTGGCTAAATCTTCAATTGAAGGTTGGTATTTTGTACACTTCAAGCCTAAGCAAGCACTACTAACTTTGTTTCTTTTGTTGGTTTTGATATTATTTAACGCTGAGAATAAGGCCTCACAAAAATACGTAGAGGGGAAAATTGTGAGTAAAGCCATTGCTATATTTTTCAGGGTGCTAAAAGTGTCTGGTAATCAGTTCCAGGCACTCCAAATTTCCTGTTCATAGTGGCACTCCTCTTGATTCTCCAAGTGGCACCTTTCAAGATTCTCAAGCTTTGACCTCAAGTCGACAAACACCTGAGCCCAGATGCTGTCTTGAAATTCTGCAAGTTGCATCTTATGTAAATTAAGATGGCTGCTGCTATTTCTAATGGCGGGAAATGACTGGTACCGGTCAGTGGCCCAGGAGTTGGGGACCACTGGTCTACACTACAGCAAATGTTTTATCCTTGGCTCCTGCACCTGGCCGTGCAGGAGCCAAGGATGAAACGTCCTTCTCGGTATGCGGCCCCATACTTCTCTGGTATGCGGCCGCATGTGGCCACATGTCATCGAAAATGGCTACACATGTCAGTGCTGACACGCATGTCATAGGTTCGCCATCACAGTGCTAAGTATTGTATATTCTTTCATATACTATAGTTTATATGGATTGACTTACCTATTAACTTAAAAATATCAACAAACCTACATAAAAATTATCATCTTCTTTGTGTAGGTGAGGTAAATGAGAGTCAGAAAGGTTAAGTAATCTGCCCAGTGTTTCTTAGTTAGTGGCAGAGCTAGAATTTGAATCTAGATCTTTCCATTTCAAAGCCCATTATTTTCCGTGAGGTGTTAATGCCCTGTAGCAGATTATTTTGGAATCTAATTTATTATCAGAAAGATATGTTTTTTTAAAAGAATGAAAAATACTATCTAGATTTTAGTGCAATGATGAACTTATTAGAAAAAATGTGAACGCTGAAGATGTTAAACTTAACCCTTTGAGTAGTGAGTTTTTTTATGCTTGCTGACCTCTGGGAGTGAGGTTTTTTTTCAAAAAATGAAATTAGTTCCAGTTAAAGTTTTATTAACTTAAAATTATGTTTATTTGATAACCAATTTATGGAAACAAGAAGAACATACATTTGCCTTTTTTAATGTTGCCTTACACATTTTTAAAATAAACTGATTGTACTCTGGATGGTCAGGAGGCACGAAGACGTACATGAACATTCATACTACTCAAAGGGTTAAATATATATGATAGCTATGCTTTACTTTAGGTAAACCAGAATTCAGTTATCAATTTTAAAAACTTTCTGAAGTTAAATATAAGTGAAGTACTTTGGGGATAAAAAGATTAAATTCTATAGAAGGATTTCAGGAAGGCTTTACATAGAAGATTTGAGCAGGATTTATTTGACTGTAGGGTTCTTTTTTTATAGAATATCTCTTAACATCTCCCAGCACAGTAGTATCCTAGGGAATGCTATTTGGGAAAAATCTTGTGCTACAATACAAGATTCTGCAGAACAGAAAATGAGAAAGGAAGACTGGAACCAAATTGTGAAGCAGTGGATGTCATGCTAAAGCTTGAATTTTATGCTTTTGCCATTGACAGAGGCAAGACATGCTAAGATCT
Source organism: Saccopteryx bilineata (assembly GCF_036850765.1). NCBI lineage: Eukaryota > Metazoa > Chordata > Mammalia > Chiroptera > Emballonuridae > Saccopteryx > Saccopteryx bilineata. The sequence continues at coordinate 344,193,772 of NC_089490.1, read as the reverse complement.
GTTTCAGATATTTTTGTCAATTTTATATAGGATGAAACAGAAGCTGTATACTTGGGGCAGAATTAGGATTTTAAACCAGCTCTGAATATCTACAAAAAACTGCTTTTACCAATAGACCACATTGCCTTGTAAGACTTGTGTAATGTTTTATAGTTATAGTTATAGTATTACTAAATATAGTAATATCTACATATAGCTTATTAGTATTTAAACTAACATTTAATTATGTATGAAGCACCAACCTTATCATGTAAGGCTATCATATTAATTCCCCAAATAAAATGTCTCTTACATCCCTAATTTGACTATAATTGTAGAAATATGAAACCACTGTCACCTAGTTCAGTCCCTTAATTTTACAAATGGTATTCCAAAGCCAAGATAAATGAAGTAACTTGTCCAAGGTTATATAGTGAGGCAGTAATCAGATGGTATAAAAATCTAGATCCTCCAACTGTAGCCAGTGGCTTTTTATGTTAGAGGTTCTTTACTATGTTTGGACAATTGTCATTAATAGAATAAGTGAGTCCGTTACAAACTCAGGAGATTCGAATGTGAAGTTAATAATTTTTCTTGTGTGTCAATGTGGAATTCATTATTGTTTATTTATTTATTTATTTTTTTTACAGAGACAGAGAGTCAGAGAGAGGGATAGACAGGGACAGACAGACAGGAACAGAAAGATGAGAAGCATCAATCATTAGTTTTTCGTTGCACATTGTGACACCTTAGTCGTTCATTGATTGCTTTCTTATATGTACCCTGCTTTCAGCAGACCAAGTGACCCCTTGCTCGAGCCAGTGACCTTGGATCCAAGCTGGTTAGCTTTTTTGCTCAAACCAGATGAGTCTGCACTTAAGCTGGCGACCTCGGGGTCTCGAACCTGGGTCTTCGGCATCCCAGTCCGACTATCTACTATAGTCTATCCACTGCGCCACCGCCTGGTCAGGCGAATTTATTATTGTTTAAATACAGCAGGTCCTTGAATAACATTTTGCCATTTTATGATGACATTGATGAGTTGCTGTAGGAACTTAGCTCTTATTTATATCAATTAGCCTATGGTAAAATTTGTTTCATTATACATCATTTTGCTGTAGTTTCAAGAATCTGTGGACAACCTTAAGTGAGGACTTAATGGTATTTTTATTTTTAAAGAACATCAAACTTACAGAAAAGTTGCCCAAATAGTACAGAGAACTCCCCCACCCCCCAGCCTGAACTACTTGAAAGTATATTGTCAACATTTTGGAGCATGATTACTTAAGGTAGTGTCTACCTAGACTTCTCTCCACTGTAAAGTTATTTTCTGTACCTTCACAATTAGTAATAACTTTGTAGAAAAGTATTCTGAGGCTTATGAAAATTCTTTTAATTGTTAAACTTTAAATGTATTTCTTTTAACCTCTGTGGACTCATATATTCCTATTTTATCCAACAGGTTATGATTTGTTACTATCATTATTGATTTTGGTGTACAAATTGTCTCAGATTTGGCCAGTGAGAGCCCTTTCAAGCTGGGTTCTGAGTATTTTGATGTGTTCCCATTTTCTTTTTTTTTGAGTATTCCTTACTTTTTGGTGCAAGATGTTCCAGGCTCATCTTGTTCTTTCCTTCACCAGGCCTGGAATCCGTCAAATCTCCATGGAGCCCTGGTTATTTTATTGGCAAATGGGGAAACCAGATCCAAGCACTTGATTTGATTACACATGTTTCTATTAGACTCAGCTCATTGAGGTCAGGAATAGTGGATCTTTTCATCTTTGAATGATGAATGCTTAGTCTAATGGTTGTCACTCAGTATTCAATAGGACTTGGTAAAAAATAAGCCAGTCAGTTATTTGGAACTCCTGCCTATGTTTTGGCTTAATCTAAGTAATAGACCACATGGAATGAGTTATGGAAAATGTTAACTCTGAAGAAATATTGAAAGTCGTTCAATATTATAAAGTCGTTCTCCTTCATTATCATCAAAATAATTACTATATTTCTATAAAGTGGGTTTCCAACATCCCACTTTCTTTTTGACAGAGACAGAGAGAGAGTCAGAGAGAGGGACAGACAGACAGGAAGGGAAAGCGATGAGAAGCATTACCGTAATTCCTCGTTGTGGCACCGTAATTGTTAATTGATTGCGTTCTCATATGTGCCTTGACTGGAGGGCTACAGCAGAGCTAGTGACCCCTTGCTCAAGCCAGCAATCTTGGGCTCAAGTCAGCGACTTTGGGCTTTAAGCCAGCAACCTTTGGGCTCAAGCTAGTGACCATGGGGTCATGTCTATGATCTCACGCTCAAGCTGGTGAGCCCGCACTCAAGCTGGCGACTTCAGGGTTTCAAACCTGGGTTCTCTGTGTCCCAGTTTGACGCTCTATCCATTGTGCCACCACCTGGTCAGGCTCCAACATCCCTCTTAATTTGCCCTCTTTTACCTCAGTTTCATTCATCTTCAGATGTTTCCACATAGGCATCTTATTGCAATTCACAGAACACAACATTTGTCTTTTTCTGCTTTTCTCAAAATATATTAGCTTTCTTTTCACTGATATACAAAAACACAATCTGCTTTTTTCCCCAACCAATAGGTTTCTTGAAGATAAATACCAAGTGTCAGTTTATACACAGCATATTTCTAGGATGCTTTAGCAGAGAGGAAACGCTAGTAATATTTTATAGTATTTGGAATTTGGCAGCTGAAAAATTTATTAAATATGAAAAGATACAAAAATTTCTTGTAAAATATTGTTAGAGGAAAATTGGAAAGAGCAGAAAAGTATGTATTCTATTATCTTTTTAATTTAAAAATGACTAATATTAGCATATATATAGAAAAAGTTGTGAAGGCCATATGGCCACCTTTAATTGCAAGACAACCTGGAAAAATCAAGCTTTTATAGCTAGACATATTGCCCACTGAATAAAATTAGTCTTCTATGAAGACAGGAGAGAATGGACACTGAGTATTGCCACTAGCAGGGTTTATTACAGATTTCTCAGAGGGAATCGTAATGTATAGGATGGAGGTGGAAAGAGAAAATTAATTAAAAAAAACATTCAGAAGAAAAGTTTTTCCTTATCTATTATCTGATCTATTTAACATACTCCCTGAACAATCCATTCTCCTTGATTTCTGTATGCTAATGATTCATAAATCACTTTCTTCAGCTTAGATTTTCTTCTAAGTTTTAGACCCGAATATCTAGAGATCTCTACTTGGATATCTCACTGGTACCTCAAACTCTGAACATAATCCAGAAATGATATCACTGTTTTTCTCTTCAATCTTTCTTCTTTTCATATGTTCTCTTGCCTACTAAACACTTTCACCATTTACCTAACTGCCCAAGTCATAAACCAGGCCATCATTGACTTTCCCAACTCTTCCTAACTCCCATATCAAGTTTCCTGTCCAAGCCCGAAAAACATCTCGAATCTGTGCATTTCTGTCCATTCCCACTGATAATACCCTAGTATAGGCCCCACCTCTCATCTAGGTTAATGCAATACCTTGTCACTTGTCTTCTCCCCATCAGTCATGCCTCCCTCTAATTAATTCTCCATCCAGCAAGACAGGAACATCTTTCTAAAACAGGAGTGATCATGTTGAGCTACTGCTGATACTTTCATTGATTTCTCATTGCTCTTAAGATAAAGCCCAACTCCTTAACATTACTTGAAAAGCCAGACTTCACTTCTGTTGACCTTTCTGACTTCATTTTTCCAATTCCTGCTCCAACAAGATGTTCTAGACACTCTTACTTTCTTCTAGTCCCCAGAATATGAGCTATGCAAGTTATACTCTCCCTCTTCTCTTAATAATGCTTTTCTGGCAAATGTTTCAGTTATGAAATTAAACATTGTATCTTCCATGAAAGTCTCTCTGATCTATGTAAGTCTAGATTTGTAGTCTTTCTGTGTGTTTTCAAAGGATTTTGTACAGTCCTGTCACAGAGTTAAAATATTACATTTTAATTTCCTGGTTACTTGTTTCTCTTCTCCCTCAATGGTAATAGCTGTGAAGGAAGGGATCAGGCCTTTCTTGTTCACTATTATAGCAGCATGGCTACAGTTATAGATTCAAGCTGGCAGTAGACTTCAATAGGCTTTAATCTAATAACTGGGCCCTGGCCGGTTGGCTCAGTGGTAGAGTGTCGGCCTGGCGTGCAGGAGTCCCGGGTTCAATTCCTGGCCAGGGCACACAGGAGAAGTGCCCATCTGCTTCTCCACCCCTCACCCTCTCCTTCCTTTCTGTCTCTCTCTTCCTCTCCCTCAGCCAAGGCTCCATTGGATCCAAGTTGGCCCGGGTGCTGAGGGTGGCTCCATGGCCTCTGCCTCAGGCGCTAGAATGGCTCTGGTTGCAACAGAGCAATGCCCCAGATGGGCAGAGCATCGCCCCCTGGTGGGCATGCCGGGTGGATACCAGTTGGGCGCATGCAGGAGTCTGTCTGACTGCCTCCCCATTTCCAACTTCGGAAAAATACAAAAAAAAAAATCTAATAACTGTTTTCTTAGTTTAGCTTTATAGAAGTAAACAAGGTGAAGGATACAGCAGGTATCACATAGTCACCTCATCAGGAGAATAATAGGTATCCACATACACAGCTTATTTTGCCCTCTCATCCACTTAAGTTGTGTAAAGCTGCCAGAGATGAGCGCTACATGTAGTAGAGGTCATTGTAACACATAGGAACTACAGACCCCTTTTCCTATTTTTTTATGGTCATCTTTTATTCTGTTCTCATGCAGGCCTCAAGCCTCCAACCTAGGTACAGTCCTTCAAAACAACATTCCCCCTATATCTTAATTGTTGTGTCCAAGGCTGGGAGACTGAGGTCGTTCTCAACAAGGCCTGCATCAGCCCAGGCTGATATTAACTTTTTACTCACACCATTATGTCTCCAGACTCTAGTATAATGCGCGATAAAGATTTGTTGGATTCTATTTAATAGAGTCCACAGTAGTACGTAATCTTTTAATTATATTAAAAGGTTAAAGGACAAAAATTATGTAATTATCTCAAGAGATACAGAGAAAGTATTTGATAAAATTAAAATATACCCATGATTTTAAAACTCCTCGCAAACTATAAATAAAAGAAGACCTCTGAATCAGATAAAGATTATTAAATTTTTTTTTCAAATCCTACAGCTAACATTACACTTAGTGATGAACCATTGAAAGCTTTCCTTCTGAACATGAGATAATAAAAATGTTTGTTATCACCAATTTTATTCCCATTGCCCTGGTGGTCCACTGAGGTAAGCAAGAAAAATAAAAATCACTGAGTTTAAAAGTATGAAACAATACTGTAAGCAGTCACAAGTGACATACAAATGTATACATAGAAAAACTAAACGATCTACAGATAAAAAATTATAATTAAAAGATTTTTAAAAATAAAGTCACATTACATAAAATAATATATAAAAATGGTTGTATTTATCTCTAACAGCAAACAGGTTTAAATATTTTTAAAAGTAAACTTATAATAATCATCTCAAAATATGAAATACTTAAGAATAAATTTAATATAAATGTTTAAGACATATATATGAGAGAAATTATAAAACACACTTGGAGACATTAAAGAATACCTAAATAAATAGATAGCTATATCATTACAAGACACAGAAAACACTAATCATTTATCTTAAAATTTAGAATTTAGATTCATCAAAGACATCATAAAGAGAGTGAAAACAATTCTGACCAGGTAGCTTAATTGGTTTGAATATTGTCCTGCTATGCCAAGGTTGCAGGTTTGATCCCTGGTCAAGGCACATACCAGAATCAACCAATGAATGCATAAATAAGTGGAACAACAAATTGATGTTTCTCTCTCTTTCCCCCTTCCTTTCTCTCTAATATTAATGAATAAAATATTTTAAAAAGAGTGAAAACAATGCTATAGAATGGAATAAGGTATTCACAATACATGTAATCAGTCAAAGACTAATGTGTGTGAAGACTTCCTACAAACCAATAAAGTGAAAGAAGACCTGGTAGAAAAGTGAACAAAATATTTTTTATTAACATTTTTTTATTATTATTAAATTTAATGCAGTGACATTGATAAATCAGGGTACATATATTGAGAGAAAACTTCTCCAGATTATTTTGACATTTGATTATTCTGCATACCCCTCAGCCAAAGTCAAATTGTTTTCCTTCACCTTCTATCTGGTTTTCTTTGTGCCCCTCCCCTCCCCTCCCCTCACCCCCTCTCTCTCCTTCATCGCCCCATCCCCCCCCACCTCACCCCACCCCTGTTACCATCACATTCTTGTCCATGTTTCTGAGTCTCATTTTTATGTCCCATCTATGTATGGATTCATATAGTTCTTAGTTTTTTCTGATTTACTTATTTCACTCTGTATAATGTTATCAAGGTCCATCCATGTTATTGTAAATGATCTGATGTCATCATTTCGTATGGCTGAGTAGTATTCCATAGTATATATGTGCCAAAGCTTTTTAATCCTCTCGTCCTCTGACGGACACTTGGGCTGTTTCCAGATCTTCGCTATTGTGAACAATGCTGTCACAAACATGGGGGTGCATTTCTCCTTTTGGAGCAGTTCTATGGTGTTCTTGGGGTATATTCCTAAAAGTGGGATAGCTGGGTCAAAAGGCAGTTCCATTTTTAATTTTTTGAGGAATCTCCATACTGTTTTCCACAGAGGCTGCACCAGTCTACATTCCCACCAGCAATGCAGGAGGGTTCCCTTTTCTCCACATCCTCGCCAGCACTTATTCTTTGTTGTTTTGAACAAAAGATTTTAAGAGACACATCACAAAAGTTATATCCAGTGCCAGTAAACATATGAAATATTGCTAAATCTATTAGTCATCATGGAAATGAAAATTTTAAGCAATAAGCTATCACTACACTCTTAACAGAATAGCTAAAATCAAAGAGACTTGACAGTATCAAGTGCTGGCTGGCAAGGAATTAAAAACATAGATTGACAAAGGTTTAGAAACCTGACTATTTCATATGTTGGTGAGTATGTGGCACAAAAGAAACACAGACACCTTTTAAAGATTGGTATAACCATTTTGGAAACAGTTTGGCTTTTTTTAAAAAAAAAAAATTTTGATGATACATACACCCTCCAACCCAGCAATTACATTTTTAGGTACACACCGTAGATAAATTTCTGTAAATGTGCACTAGGATGTGTGAATAAGAATGTTCAGAATAGTGCAACTGGAAATAACCTAAAGATGTCCATCAACACAAGAATGGATAAATTGTGGCATTTTTATCCAGTTAAATAGTACATAACATCAAAAATGAATGAACTGGCCTGACCTGTGGTGGCGCAGTGGATAAAACGTCGACCTGGAAATGCTGAGGTCGCTGGTTCGAAACCATGGGCTTGCCTGGTCAAGGCACATATGGGAGTTGATGCTTCCAGCTCCTCCCCCCTTCTCTCTCTCTGTCTCTTTCTCCTATCTGTCTCTCCTCTCTAAAAATGAGTAAAAAAAAAAAAAAAAAAAAAAAAAAGAATGAACTAAGATTGTATGTACAAAACATCTGAATTTTAAAAGACAAGACAAAAACAAAGATATGCAGTATTATTCTATTATAAATTAAAATTCTATTAAAATTCAAAACAAATATTTAGGAATGTATATTTAGGAGACAATTTTAAATTAGTAAATATATTGAAAAAAAAGCAAAAGATTGTTTATTTAAAAATCTAGCCTGACCAGGTGGTGGCACAGTGGATAGAGCGTCAAACTGGGATGCAGAGGACCCAGGTTCGAGACCCCGAGGCCGCCAGCTTGAGTGCGTGCTTATCTGGTTTGAGCAAAGCTCACCAACTTGGACCCAAGGTCGCTGGCTCAAGCAAGGGGTTACTCGGTCTGCCGTAGCCCCACATATGAGAAAGCAATCAATGAACAACTAAGGTGTCACAATGCGCAACGAAAAACTAATGATTAATGCTTCTCATCTCTCTCCGTTCCTGTCTGTCTATCCCTATCTATCCCTATCTCTGACTCTCTCTCTCTGTCTCTGTTAAAAAAAAAAAAAGGTCTAAGTTGTTGGGGGGAGGGTTGCACTGGGAAGCGACATGTGCAGTACTTCTAGGCATTAACCAGGATCCATTTTTTTTTTTTATTCATTGAGAATAAAATTGAGAAGGGAGGCAGAGACAGATTCCCACATGCGCCCCGACCAGGATCCACCTGGCAAGCCCACTAGGGTGCAATGCTCTTCCCATCTGGGTGTTGCTCTGTTGCTCAGCAACCAAGCTCTTCTTAGTGCCTGAGGCAGAGGCCATGGAGCCATCCTCAGCACTGAGGATCAGTTTGCTCCAATAGAGCCATGGCTGCAGGAAGGGAAGAGAGAGAGAGAGAGGCAAGAGGGGGAGGGGTGGATAAGCAGATGGTCACTTCTCCTGTGTGCCCTGGCCAGGAATTGAACCCGGGACATCTGCACCTGGGGCCGACGATCTACAACTTAACCAACTTGCCAGGGTCCGGGATCTATTTCTTGATGTGCATGGTACTCTTCCAACTATTGTCTTTATAAATATTTCTTAAGTCTATATTTATATTCTATCCAACTTTTAGTTTTTAATATTTAACGTTTTAAATTTCTATTTTTCCATTAGGTTTAGTTTTCCAGGTAGTAGTACTACACAGGGCCCATTATAGAAGAGAAAAAGATTAGTTAATGGAACTACATCCAGGAAGATGTGGGAGCATATATGCAGAATCAAGGACCCAAATTAGATTAACTTCAGTCAAGAAGAAATGGGCACCTTTTTTTGGACACTAGTAATGGGAGAAAGAATGCAGGGAGAGGACGCATATACGAATGCACAAACACTTAGAAGGAGAGTTTGAAAGAGTTCATATTTATACTGTTTTCAAATGGAAAATAGAATCATTTGCTGGAAGTGAAGCTAAAGAGAAGAGAAGATTCTAAGGAGTGTTAGCCAAAATTATAGCATTTGTTCAGGTTTCAGCAGATATTTAAAATTTCACATAACCATGAGAATTAAAATTGATATAGGACGTGTGGTTATTCATAAGCAGGCTCTTAATTTTTCCTCAAAGGTTAGCATGACTCAAGTATATAATTAGAAATTTTTTAAAAGTCTGATTTTTAAGTTGTAATGAAAGATAATAAATGTTTATATTTAATTGAGAGGGCTGTTTTTGTGGGCAAAATACACTTCCTTTGCTAAAGAATAAAGATTTTACTAACTTTATTTTTTCCCTTCTTATTCAGGTCATGTATGGAATGTTGGTCTTTGCATTAGTACTTCGATCTATTTATATTGTTACATGGTAAGTAGTTTGGATCATCAACACTATGATTAGAATACATTCAGGTGGTAAAATCTATAGCTTAAATTGAAATAACACATAAAACCTAACTCCAGCAGGGATATTGATTGAAAACTATAACCCAACACTTATTATGGTGTAATTACAAGTAATACTAGTTCATTAAGCAAGTTGATAGGCATCCTGTGAAAACTAAAGTTCCAAAATTAAAGAAATTTGAGGGAAGCTATGTGTAATGGCCTCCTTTTGTTTATAATGTATATTATATACTAAAGGCTTTGAAAAATCCTAGAGAAAAACAATTCTTATTGGTTAAACTACTTGACTAAGAAACCCTTTTTATAGAATACCTCTCAAGTAAGGCTGTTAATGTCCCACAGAATCAATGTTCTAGAAATATCATTTAGGAAATACGGTAGGTATAACTTTATTTTAGAGTTTATGAAGATTAAATTAGAAATAGTCATGTGAGTACCTTACATAAGGCCTGACCATACAGTAGGTGCTCAATAAGTAAATATTATGATTTGTGAGTTTATTCTTTTTTAATTAAACTTTTTTATCTTGAGGTAATGGTAGAATCACATGCATTTGTAAGAAATTGGTACCCTTTACCAGTTTTCTCCAACAGTAACATCTTGCAAAACCTTGATACAATATTACAACCAGGATTTGACATTGATAGAGTCAAGATACAGAACAATCCCCCCCCCACAAAGGATTCCTGTTGTCCCTTTAGAGTCACATTCACTTCCCTCCCACCCATTCCTTCACCCCTGTTCTTAACCCCTGGCAACCACTGAGCTGTCCTTCATTTCTATAATTGTTTTCATTCTAAGAATATTATATATATAAGTGGGATCATATGTATCCTTTGGGATTGGCCTTCTGCACTTAGCATAATTCACTGGAAATTAATATAAGTTGAGTATTCAATAGTTTATTCCTTTCTATTGCTGAGCAGTAGTCCATGATTTGAATATACCACAGTTTAACCATTCACCTGTTAAATGACACCTGAATTGTTTTCAGTTTTTGACTGTAATGAGCAAAGCTACTATGAATATTTGTTTACATGTTTCTGTGTGAATGCAAGTTTTTATTTCTCTGGAATAGGTGCCCAGAGTGGAATTACTGCGTTGTATTATATAGTAATATGCTGGGAAAATATACAGAGTTAGGATTACAATTAGAGACAGCGAGGCACCCTACGGCAAAAGCCCTGAGTGGACGAGTGCCCAGAGGCCTCTCTGATCCCTTACTGGAAACAGTGCGTGCTGGAAACAGCAAAACAGCATAAACAGCAGGATAAGATTTAGCAACACAGAAAATGTTTAGACTCTCATAACAGATTAGGAGCCAGCATGTTCCTTGTACTTTACTTTAGCCTCTGAGAACTTACTCTGTTTGCTTCCTTGAGTTCTTTGCACTTGCTAATAAATATCTGAATAAGGCTGAGGACAAGGCTTCAGTCCTGCAACCTGCTGACCGGGACTGTTGCCTCCCCTCAGCCCCTTTGAGCATTCCATCTGGTCTCCGAGTAGTTCACTGTTGCAGTGACAAGTGGTGCCTCGTGTGAGGAACAGGAACCAAATGACAGGTTTGCTACTCTGAGTAGTCCTTGTCACCACGACAGTATTGTAGTTGTATGTTTAGTTTTTCTCAAAGCTGCAAAACTATTTTCCACAGTGACTGTACCATTTTACATTCCCACCAGCATTGTATGAGTGGCCCAATTTCTCTGCATCTTGGCCAACATTTGGTATTGTCACATTTTTTATTTTAACCATTCTTAGTTGTATGTACTGATATCTCATAGTGGTTTTAATTCTCTAATGTCTAATTATGTTGAATATATTTTCATGTGCTTATTTGCCATCTGTATATCTTTTATTATGAAAGTCTATTTGTGTCTTTACCCTTTTCCTTTATTTTATTTTTCTGAAGTGAGAAGCAGGGAGGCAAAGAGACTCCTGCACACGCCCAACCAGGATCCACCTGGCATGCCCACTAGGGGGTGATGCTCTGCCCATCTGGGGCATTGCTCTGTTGTAACCCAAACCATTCTAGCACCTGAGGCAGAGGCCAACTTTGATTCAATGGAGCCTTGGCTGCGGGAGGGGAAGAGAGAGACAGAGAGAAAGGAGAGGGGGAAGGATGGATAAGCAGATGGATGCTTCTCCTATGTGCCCTGGCCAGGAATCGAACCTGGGACTTCCACATGCCAGGCCAACACTCTACCACTTGAGCCAACCAGCCAGGGTCTCTTTACCCATTTTCTAATGGGACTATTTCTCTCTTTTTTTTATTCTGGTTCAGTTTTGAGCATTCTTTAGATTTTAGATACTAATCCTTCATCAAGCATGTGGCTCACAAATATTTTCTCCCAGTCTGTACCTTGTCTTCTCATCTTTTTCACAGGGTCATAGACAGAAAAAAACTTTTTAATTTTGATGAGTATACCTTATCAGATTTTTTTTTTGTGGATCATGCTTTTGGTGTTAAGTCTAAGGATTCAGTGCCAAATTTCAGATTTTCACCTATGTTTTCTTCTAAAAGTTTTGTGTAGTTTTGCATTTTGCATTTCACATTTAAGTTCATGATTTATTTTGAGTTAGTTTTTGTTTAAGATGTGAGGCTTAGGTTGAGATGCCTTCCCCCTATGGATGCACAACTTCACCAGGATCACTATTTGAAAAGACTATCCTTTCTCCTTTGAATTGCTTTACACCTTTCTCATAATTTATTTGGGTATATTTGTGAGGATTTGTTTTATTCTGTTGCTTTGATCTATGTATTTATCTCTTTACCAATGCCATACTCTCTTGTTTCCATAGCTATAGAATACTTCTTCAAATTATATATACTGCTCACAAAAATTAGGGGATATTTTAAAAACAAATATAAAGTTATAAAATATCCCCTAATTTTTGTGAGCAGTAGTTCTGGAGGCTAGAATTTGGAAATCAAGGTGTCAGTAAGGCATGCTTCCTCCAAAACCTGTATCAGAATCCATCCTTAGTTATTCTTTGATTCTGATGGTTTGATAGCAATCTTTGGCATTCCTTGACTTTTACCTGTATGATTCCAGTCTCTGCCTTTGTCATGATATGGTGTTCTCTCTGTGTCTGTGTATTCACATATTCTTATAAGGACATCAGTCATATTGGATAAGGAGCCTACTCTACTCCAATATAGCTTCTTTTTTTTCTTCTTCTTTTACAAATGAGAGGAGGGGAGATAGACAGACTCCTACATGTGCCCCGACCAGGATCCACCTGGAGACCCATGTCCAGGGCTGATGCTCTACCCATCTTGGGCCAATGCTCACAACCAAGCTATTTTTAGTACCTGAGGCAGAGGCTTCATGGAGCCATCCTCAGCTCCCAGGGCTGAAGTGCTCAAATCAATTGAGCCATGGCTACAGGAGAGGAAGACAGAGTGAGAAGGGGGAGGGGTGGAGAAGCAGATGGTTGCCTCTCCTGTGTGCCTGACCAGTAATCGAACCCAGGATATCCACATGCCGGGCCAACACTCTACCACTGAGCCAACCGGCCAGGGCCTTTATTATTTATTTTTTTGAAAGAGAGGGAGAGACAGGAAGGGAAAGAGATGAGAAGCATCAACTTATAGTTGTGTCACGTTAGTTGTTCATTGATTGCTTCTCATACATGTTTTGACTGGGGGGCTCAAGCCAGCAACCTTGAGGTTCAAGCCAGTGACCTTTGGGCTCAGGCCAGTGACCATAGGATCATATTAATGATCCTATGCTCAAGGCTGTGACCTTGTGCTCAAGGTGGTAAGCCTATGCTCATGCCAGATGAACCGGCGCTCAAGCTGGTGACCTTGGGATTTTGAACCTTGGACCTCAGCATCCCAGGTTAATGCTCTATTCACTGTGCCACCACTGGTCAGGCATGACTTCATCTCAACTAATTATATCTACAGTGATTCTATTTCTAAATGCAGTTGTGTTCTCCGGTACTAGGGGTTAGGACTTCAGCATATCTTTTGTAGGGGGAAATAATTCAACCCATAATATTGCCTTTTCCCTGTGCCATTTAAAATATAGCATCTTAAATATTTTTTCTACATGCATGTAGAATCTCATTAGACAATATCAAGATTTTTTGCCCCAACAATAAAACATAATATTAAAACTCCAGAGGAGAAGGAAAATATATTTACTAATATTTTTACTCTTTTCATTTGTTTTCTTATCTAACTTTTCAACCTTCCTTCCCTCATCATTTCCTTTCTATTTAGAAAACTTCCTTAGCCAATTGTTTAGGGTAGAAATATTGGCAACGTATCTTTTTAGTTTTCCTTCCTCTGAGACTGTTTTGATTTCTGTTTCATTCCTGAAGGGTATTTTCACTATATATAGCATTCTTGGTTGACAGTTTCTTTTTTAATTGAAAAATGGTGGACCACGTTCTTCTGGCCTACAAGTTTTCTGATAAGAAATCCTGTCATTCAAATAGTTTTTCCCACATAGTATAGGTAAGCTGTTTTTTCTCTCTCACTGCTTTCAAGATTTCCCCCTTGTCTTTAATTTTCAGAAGTTTGATTATGATGTGTCTTGATGTGGATTTCTTTGAGTTTAACTTGTTTGAGGCTGGCTCAGCTTCTTCAATCTATGGGTTTAGGTTTTTTTAATAGTTTTTTGGGAGGGAGGGGGTTGGCTAAATTTGAAAGTTTTCAGCCAGTATATCTTCAAGTACTTTTTCAACCCTGCCCTCTTTTTCCTTTCCTTCCAGGAGACCAATAACATGAATGCTAGACCTTTTGTTATAGTCCCACAGGTCCCTGAGTGCCACTTTATTACTGCCAAATACTAGTAGGTATCCAAGTTCTTCCTAGGCCTTTCAGCACACAGTTGGGGAAGAAGCTTCTCATTACTGCTGGGCTGGGAGAAAATTTCCATTTTTTTATTAGGCCTTCCTGATACCACCCTTGGCTGGAAGGGGCAGGAATACTTAATTATTTCACTGACACCTCTTAATGACCTTCTTACTTCGGTTAGTGTGAGAGTTCTGACTCGCCAGTATATCTCCTCTGACACACAACCATGGGGAGAAAAAAGAACACTGTTGCCACATGAGGATGCAAGTTCAGGCTTCCTGTGTGGTCTTGACCGACACTGCAGGGAGTGGGGAGTTCATAACTGCTGGATGAGATGCAAGTTCCAGCCTTCCCTGCTTAACCTTAGCCTGGCAGGAGGTTGGGGCACCTTCTTACAGCCTGATGAGGGGCGAAATCTAGGTTCTCAAGCAGATACTGCAGCATGGATGGGAATGGGACTAGGTTTTTCTGTGGAGTTTGGCTATAGAATAGCAGTTACGTAAGTTTTCTGTTTTGTGCTAAGCTGCCTCTTTCCTGGCCATTGGGCTAGAGACAACAGGCTTTAGTTGGGCTCTTGTTTTTTGTCTGTGCTTAGTGGCATTACTGGGTTTCTAGCTTCTTCAGTTCCAACTCTGTGATATAAGAAGCAGCAAAAAAAGAAGAAGAAATGCATGTAACTTATTACTATAGCATTACTCAGGTCCAGAGTTCCTAACAAGTCTGCCTTCTTCTCTTCATATTTCAGAGTCTTCTTCTGTTTGTTTATATATAAGGTTCATTAAAAAATTTTTTTTAAATTGTACTTAAGTCTGAAGAATAGGTAAAAGTATGTCTGTTTCATCTTCCCAGAAGCAGTAGTCTCTAGTTTATTCTGTCTTTAATCTAGGCACCTAAGGGTATTTATTTTAAAGAAGCAAAAAAACCAAAACAGTCCTTGCCTAAAATCAGGTCTGACAGATAGGATAACAATACTTTTAGAAACACAAATGAT
Organism: Saccopteryx bilineata; assembly: GCF_036850765.1. Classification (NCBI taxonomy): domain Eukaryota; kingdom Metazoa; phylum Chordata; class Mammalia; order Chiroptera; family Emballonuridae; genus Saccopteryx; species Saccopteryx bilineata. The sequence goes on along the minus strand of NC_089490.1, from coordinate 344,178,633 downwards.
AGACCTATAAAACATATGAAACCATGTAAATCCTATGAAATAAAAACATCTTTCTTCAATCTGCCTTGCCATAGCTTCTTTTTTACATATCCACTTGGTGATTATTTCATTTAGTATTTTCATTTTTTACTTATCTGTCTGCCCAACTAAATTGTAAGTTTCTTAAAGTCTTATTTATCTTGGTAACACCTGGAACTCAGAATAATGTTTGTTAGTAAAGATTTTTTTAAGTCAAATTGAAACTCTCAAACTTTTGTTTCTTTTAATATGTTTGACAAGATATCTGAAAATCTCTCCTTTAACAGAACATGTAGAAATTTCTGAGTAAACGATAACAAACATCCTTTGAAATGCATATTAAGCTCAAAAGAACATAAATATAATTCCAGAGCATTAAATTCAAAGAAGATACTGTAAACTAGTCTGACAAATGAGTTCTGAAATAATGATCAATTTGAAGGCATTTGCAAATACCAGGAAATCAGTCTTAGGTTTGAAGAACTTCTTGAAGAGATTGAAAACAAAGCTTTTTGGGCCTGACCAGGCGGTGATGCAGTGGATAGAGCATTGGATTGGGATGCAGAGGACCCACGTTCGAAACCCCAAGGTTGCCAGCTTGAGCGCAGGCTCACTGGCTTGAGTGTGGGGTCACTGGCAGATATTGCAGCATGGATGGGGATGGGACTAGGTTTTTCTGTGGAGTTTGGCTATAGAATAGCAGTTACATAAGTTTTCTTTTTCAACCCAAAGGTTGCTGGCTTGAAGCCCAAAGTTTCTGGCTTGAACTAGGGGTCACTCATTCTGCTGTAGCCCACTGATCAAGGTACATGAAAAAGCAATTAGTGAACAACTAAGATGCCACAACAAAAAATTGATGCTTCTCATCTCTTTCCCTTCCTGTCTGTCCCAATCTGTCTCTGTCTCTGTCAAAAAAAGAGAAACAAAACGAAAAGAAAACAGCTTTTGGCATGTCTTATATGGGCAGTTGGAACTGTTTCCTTACTGCCACACACAAAGATATAAAGCCAAGACCATCAAAGAGATAAACTGTTAGTGAAATCTGGGTTAGAAAAAAATTTGCTCTTCACTAACTTGTCTTTCATCCTCAGTTTTAGGCAGGAAATATGACTCCCCTAAAATTTTATAATTACTATTCTGAATTCATACAGATTTGGGATTCAAATGTACATAACCCTTATTGTCTGGGAAACCTCAAAGTATAAAATTAACTCAAATAGATACAACTTTCATAGAGCCCCAGCATATCTTAGAGAAGCAAAAGCAAATTATGTTCAAAGAAATATACTGTTAATGGATACCTCTCAAGATTTTAACAAATTGGCAATCAAACGTGTACCAGTCAATAATTCCAAATCCAGAGGAGGAAATAAGTTACCATAAGCAAAAGTCATGACAAGCAGAAAATAGCAGAAATAAACTCCCCGCATCAGATGCTGAAACATAGGTATTTTAAAAATATTTACTGAAATAAAAGAAAATGAAAAGGTGAATAAGGAATGGTAGATTATCAAAAATGAAATTCTAGATTTGAAAAAGAATTAAAGAACTCTTGATGTTTAAAAAAATCATTGAAATAAAAAACTCAATGGGTAAGTTAGTAAATTAGAGTTAAAGAGAATTAATTAAATTGGAAGGCAGTTCTAAAGTAATAAAACAAAGCATCACAGAAATAACACTTGTAATTGCAGTTCTAGGAGGAGAGAGTAGCAAAAATGGGGAGAAAAGAGATATTCAAAGAGATAATAGGTGAGAAATTTCTACAGTTGATAAAAGACATAACTTTTGAGCTTCAAGAACAATTCCCAAGCAGAATATACGAAAGGAAATCTTTCTCAGGTATGGCGATGTGATAGATTACCTCACTCAGCATCATTCCAGCCTACTTCAAGAGTGCCTTTCTATAATGCAGATGTTAAAAAGCTAAGAGCTTTATTTCCCTTATTTTCTTTGCAGGTAAGGTTCCAGGTACATTCAGGTTCTTCCAATTACATATATTCACATAAGACTGGAATTCAAAACCAAGTCAAGTTGAGGAAGAGAAGTAGTATATAAAGCATCCATTTACTGTTGTGTATCTAAGGCGTGCATATTATGGCTCTGGAACAAACAGGTGTGATGGCAGCTCCATGATTTGTGAGTTTTAGCTAAAATGGTATAATATTGGATACAGTGGTTGATCCAGAGGCTTCCCAGTTCTCCAGCTTCCTAAATGGGCGAGGGTGGGGGGAATTCATTGGCAAGATAATCTTTGATTATGTTCATGAATCATTCCTGGAGAGCCTAAATTTTGCTCATTCAGCATTTCTGTTGGAATCAAAAGTGCTTAATTCTTTTCTGCTTTAAATAGAGATATTATCCACAGTTAAATTCTGAAAAAGCATACTGAAATTGCTGAAATCCAAAGTAAGACATTTTAAAAACATGTAGAGATAGAAGACATATTACCAACAAAGGAGTAACAGCCTAGCACAGGCTTATCAATAGCAACAATGGAAGCCAAAACACAGTTATCTTCAAAGTCCTGAGAGAAATTAACCATCAACTTAGAATTGTATACCCAAATATATTTTAAGAATAAGGGTAAAATTGACATTTTGAACCAAACAAAAAATGGGGAAATTTAACTAATACTGAAAGACCTCCAAAAAGATTTTTTAGGAGGAAGAGCTGAGATACAAGATAGCACAATGAAAGAAAAAAAAAATAGCAACCTATTGGACTATCTGACCAAAAATGTTGTGACTATTTAAATAATATCTAATTTGAAAGATTTTAAAATTGGAACTAAAATGGTAGATATAATAACATGTGAGCAACAAGAGAATGATCTTAGTGACATAGTTCCTAAGGTTATTTTGGGCAAGAGGGTACTACAGTGAATAATTTTAGACTTTATGTATGCATTTTTGATAGCCACTAGAAACAATAATTGATTTTACAATAACTTTTAAAAACATGAAGAATAGTTAAAATGGGATTATGAAAATTGAGTCCAAAAGAAATCAGGAGAAGGGTAAAAGAGAGTCAAAGAAAAGTCATAAAAGCAGAAAATAAAGGAGCAGAAATAATTCAAAATACATCAGTAATCACAGTAAATATAAATGGACACAGCTAAGTAATTAAAAGATACTGACTGTCAAACAGGAAAAAAATACACAGCAATATGTTGTTCTTATGAACAACTAATATGTTGTTCATAAAAAACATGGTTAAAACATAGATACCCAGTAACTTTGAAAGAAAAGAATATAAAAATAAACTGCACAAATATTGACTAAAAGGACTAGCCATTTTAAAACCAGATAAAAAATATTTAAGGTATTATTTAAAATAAATCTGTTCATTATTATTAAAAGATTCAGTTTACTGGAAAAAATGGCAATCTTAAATTTGGAAATTTTTAAGCAAAAATTGACAATTTGGAAAACAAATAAATAAATGCTCCATCATTGCTGAGCTATTTTAACACAGTAACTCAGACTACAAAAAAATAAACAAGAATATAGATAAAATTTGAGTAACACAATAACAAAATGACCTAATACACTCAACAATTAAAGAATGCGTGATCTTTGCAAGCATGCTTGGAGTGATCATTAACTGTACCAGATACCAGCTTTAAAACAAGGTTAATTAAACTTTAAAGAATTGGTGTCATTTATAACAAGTTCTCTGACTATATAGTACATTTACTTTAGTAAAACAGGATGAATCAAAATAGCCCATATATTTGGCAACCTAAAACCACACTTTAAATACAAGTAAAAAAAGAAATCATAATGGAACTATTGAAATGCTTAGAATGGAACCATAATGAAAATACTACAAAATCAAAGTATGATGTAGCTAAAGTTATTCTGAGATGGAAGTTTACAGTCTTAGTTGTTTACATGAGAAATAGAGAAGCTGAAGAATAATGCCCTAAGCACCCAACTTCAGTAATTAGAAAGTAGATTAATAGAATAAACCCAAAGAGAAATAAAGAACAGGATCAATAAAGGCAGAAGCTGAAAAGTAAATGGACTACTGCTAACTGCCTTAACTAATCCAAGAAAGTCAAATCCAAAGCCAAGAACCTTCAATTTCATCAGAGAAATTTCTCAAGTATCAGGCATAAACAGCAACAGGCAGTTTGGGAAAGGAGATGGAGAGGGGAATCTAAAATAAAGAGAATTGGTTAAAAGCGTTAAGAAACTTAAATGATTAGATCCCTTTACCCACTCAATACCACAGAGCAACTGCTAAAGTCTAAAGGTTTATTCTCTGGAAAGGGTGAACAATGTCTTTAAATTGGATTTCACCAGGCACAGTTGAGCATGTGAATACCATACTGAAGTCAAGGAACATGGGTGACCTTATGCATTCTGAATGCTGAATTCAAAGACCCGTGGGCAGTCTGGCCTGTGATAGCGCAATGGATGGAGTGTCGACCTGGAATGTTGAGGTCACCAGTTTGAGACCCTGGGCTTGCCCAGTCAAGGCACATATGACAAGCAACCAATGAACAATTAAAGTAAGCAACTATGAATTGATACTTCTCATCCCTCTTCCCTCTTTTCTCTCTGTAAAAATTAATAAATAAATCTGAAAAAAAATACCTATAGGCAGAAAATTGGAAGTCTTTTAAAGAATTTGAGCAGCCAGGAAGACCCAAAACTACTTATATTAGGCATTCCCTAAAACTTGGCCCAGCAAAATAGCTCTTCAGTGAAAGATACTACTCTAAAAGGCCTCAACCACATGCTTAGAGCTTGTTAACATTTTAGTTTCCCACTCTTAAGAATGAGGAAACAGACAAAATGAATGTATCCAATATGATAGAGTCCGAAACAAGTAATAAGGGGGGAAAATCAACATAGAGAAAACAACTTATGCATGAAGAAAAAGACTTCAAAAATCCCAAAATGAAAACAAATATTCATTAACATTGCTAGAAATATACTCTGTCAAGAGTAGAATGCTGCCTGACCAGTGGTGGTGCAGTGGATAGAGCATTGACCAGGGACACTGAGGTGCCAGGTTTGAGACCCAGAGGTCTCTAGCTTGAGTATGGGATCATTCACATGGTCCCATGGTCACTAGCTTGAGACCAAAGGTTGCTAGTTTGAAGCCCAAGGTTGCTGGCAGGAGCAAGGGGTCACTGGCTTGACTGGAGCCCCCTGGTCAAGGCACGTATGAGAAGCAATCAGTAAACAACTAAAGTGACACAACTGTGAGTTGATGCTTCTCATCTCCCTTCCTGTCGGCCTATCCCTCTCTCGCTTAAAAAAAAACAACAACAACGTAGAATGCTATAAGAAAGGAACATTCAGAGAATCCCTGCCACCCCCCCAATATATAAAGTAAAAATCTGAAGTGAAGGGTTTGAAAGATAGAAATAAGCCACTGGAATCCCTTCTCCTGAATACACATTGTGATTGCATTATGGTCTGTCACCCCACTAATCCTACTTATCAGCAAGCATCTACCCACAGGACAGGCATTAAACCCATGGTATGGTCCAGAATAAACAGGACAGTGCAAGGCCTCAGGACCCTTAGGCTTACTGTCACTGCTGTGGAGAGAAAGCTCAGATCCATGGGCTTCTCTGGTTAGGACAAAAGCAAAGGCAGACACACACACACACATACCCTGGGGTTCATAGGGATGATGAGAAAGAAGTGAAGAATAGAAGAAGCTCTGTAGAAATAACACTGGACCAGATCAGAAGTACCAACATATAAAGGGTTGGGGGAGGGTGGTGGTTGCAGAGAGAAAGGAAGGGATGAAATCATCACCAATTAACTCAAAATGTCCTATAATTGAAAGACATGACTAATTAGATCGAAAGAACCCTTTGGCTCTTCAGCACAATGGGTAAAAATATACCCATGTCAGTGTCAGAATTCTAGACAAGGAAAATTTCTTCATTCTAAGGCAGTTATACATACAAAGGATTAGGAATCAGAATGGCTTTGGATTTGCTGAAGCAAAACTGAAAGTTAGAATTATAGAATTCTAACCTAGAATGCTATAGCCAGCCAAATTATCAATAAAATATGGGGACAAAATACATTTTTATACATTCAAGTTCTCAAAAAAGTATATCCCATAAACTATTGCTCAGGAACCTGTTGAAGGATATGTTTGAGAAATAAGCCTGACTGGTGGTGGTGTCAATGGATAGAGCATCGACCTGGGATGCTGAGATTCCAGGTTCAAAACCCCAAGGTCGCTGGCTTGAGTGCAGGCTCACCAGCTTGAGAGCAGGGTCGCCAGCTTGAACGTGGGATTATCGTTCTGATCCCATGGTTTCTGGCTTGCGCCCAAGGTCACTGCAAGAGCAAGGGATCTGGCTTGGCTAGAGCCCCCAGTCAAGGCAAGTATGAGAAGCAATCAGTGAACAACTAAGTGTCCAGAGATTAAACCAGAAAAGAGGAAGACATGGGATACAAGACAGGAAATTCAACACAGAGAGAGGTGAAGGCAGTTCCCACAGTGAAGGTGAAGGTGAAGGGAAAGGATTTCTCAGATGGTAACTACACACTAGGTAGGCAGCCAGTCCAAAATGGAGCAGCGTGACTCCAGACAGTTATGTTGAGGGCCTTTTATATTATCTACTCTTGTACCTTGTAATACATGAGTAGTGTGTCCTCAGAATCACATCTGTACTTAGCTTGCATGGACTGTGTGCTGATGAAGTTCTTGCTCTCTCATGTGTACCCTGCTACCTGGATAACCAGACATGCATTTCACCCGATAGAAGAATTTTGCTTTGAACTACTGCTGAGAGCTGAAGATTGGCTCTGGTAAGTAAGCTTAGAAGCAGAAATAGTATGGCTCTTACTGATCATACTTCTGTCACATCTCAACACTGGTCCATACTGTAGCCCTGTCACATAGATGCCTTTGCAATGTTAAGCCTTATATTTCCTGGAACTCATTTCTGCCTCCTCCAGATGGGGCCATGATAAACTCTGAAACAAGCTGAAGTCAGATTGTGATTCTCTTAACCTCACCCTCTCTGAGAATCTTTTATCAGTCAGCCTTATGCTTTCCTGATGATTTTTAATCACCTTTTTCATTCATTTATATATAAATACCTATCATTAAAATATGTATTTGGAAACATCTATTCTTGTCATTTACCATATCAAAAAAAAAAGCGCTACATGATAACAATAGACTTAGAGAAATCATTTTATAGAATTCAACAACTATTTATGACCTAAAACGAAACAAAATAAAATCCTTTACAAACTAGTAATAGAAGAGAAATTTCCTAAGCTGTAAACTCTACAGCATCTAACACATTTAGTCTTGAAATGTTTTAAAATGTTTTTCTTTGAGCACAGGCTCACCAGATTGAGCATGGGCTCCCTGGCTTGAGCATGGGATCAAAGACATGACCCCGTGGTTGCTGGCTTGAGCCCAAAGGTCGCTGGCTTGAAGCCCAAGGTCTCTGGCTTGAGCCCAAGGTGGCTGGCTTGAGAAAGGGGTCACTGGCTCAGCTGGAGCCCCCTGGTCAAGGCACATATGAGAAAGCAATCAATTAACAACTAAGGTGCTGCAACTATGAGTTGATGCTTCTCATCTCTCTCCTTTCCTATCTGTCTGTCCCTGTCCTGCTCTCTCTCTCTCTTTAGCGCAGGCATGTGTGTGCAAAAAAAATAAAGAATCTCCCTACCCTTAATGTCTCCTCTTAATAATTGTCTACCCATTTAAAAAAAACCAAAAAACCTTTTCTTTAAGGTAGCTAGCTCTGAGCATGTGCTTGTCAGTGCAGGGTCGCTGGCTTGAGCAGGGGAATTGTCCACATTATCCCAAAGCTTGCCAGCTTGAGCTCAAAGGTCACTGACAAGAAAATCCAAGGTTGCTGGTTGAGCAGGGAGACACTGGCAAGGCCCCAGTCAAGGCATGTACAAGAAGCTCAGTGTACAACTAAAGGGAAAACAACTACAAGTTGATTCTTTTCACCCTCTTTCTCCCTTCATGTCTCTCTCTCAAAATAGAAAAAATAATGATAAATAAATAAATAAAAATTTCTCTTTAAACTCAAGAATAAAACACGGATATATGTTATCACCACTTCTATTCATCATTATACTGGTGGAAGTAAAACATAATATTTGCAAATTATATGCTCATGTACAGACAGTATCACTGAACATGGACCAAAAGCTAGTAGCTATAAGTGGAATTCAGGGATACAAGATTCAAGTCAATATTCAAAAATCCTATTTTTATGTACTAGCACCAAACAATTGGAAAGTGAAATTTTCTAAAGTACAATTTACAATAGCATTAAAAAATGTCATGTGTTTGGGGGTTAAATTTAGCAAATATTTGCAAACCTGAATATTAGAAATTACGATGATAGCTTTTTTTGTGGGAGGAAATAAAGAAGACCTAAATAAATGGGTATACGTACCAGTTTTGTGGATAGAAACTCATTTATTCATTCATTCATTCATTTATTGAGAGAGAGAGAGGAAGGGAGATGAGAAGCATCAGTTGGGTTACTTAGTTGTTCATTGATTGCTTCTCTTATGTGCCTTGACCCGAGGGGGGAGGCACACTCAAGCCGAGCCAGTGACCTTGGGCTCAAACCAGCAACCATGGGGTAACATCAGTGATCCGACATTCACGCTGTCAACCTTGGAGTTTCGAACCTGGGATCTCAGCATTCCGAGTCAACACTAACCACTGTGCACCACTGGTCAGGCAGTAAACTCAGTATTATTAAGATGTGAGTTCTTCTCAAGTTGATCTCTACGTTCAATGCAATTATAAAATCTCTGCAGAGTTTTTGGTAAAAATTGAGAAACTGGTTCTGAAATTTACATGGGAAGGCAAAGGATCTAGAATAGCCAAAACAGTTTTGAAAAAGAACATTACAGCCTGACCAGGCGGTGGCGCAGTGGATAGAGCGTCGGACTGGGATGCGGAAGGACCCAGGTTCGAGACCCCGAGGTCGCCAGCTTGAGCGTGGGCTCATCTGGTTTGAGCAAAAGCCCACCAGCTTGAACCCAAGGTCGCTGGCTCCAGCAAAGGGTTACTCGGTCTGCTGAAGGCCCACGGTCAAGGCACATATGAGAGGGCAGTCAATGAACAACTAAGGTGTTGCAACGCGCAATGAAAAACTAATGATTGATGCTTCTCATCTCTCTTCGTCCCTGTCTATCCCTCTCTCTGACTCACTCTCTGTCTCTGTAATAAATAAATAAATTAAAAAAAAAAAAAAAAAAAAAGAAAAAGAACATTACAGTTAAAGGACTTATACTACCTTTTTTTACTCTGTGCTACACTAATTAAGCAATGTAGTATTACTGGTAAGAATGAAATATAAATCAATGAAACATCCAAAAATAGATCCACACCTCTATTCTGACCTGATTTTAAATAAGCATTCTAAGGTAGTTCTGTGGGGGAAAAGGTAATATGTTCAAGTTCTGCTGAACAGCTTGATATTCTTATTTTTAAAGTGAACTTATTTTTTTTATTTTAATTGAATTTATTGGGTAACTTTGGTTAATAAAATTATACAGGTTTCAGGTGCACAATTCTATAATACTTAAAAAATAAACTTAAAGCTCACACCATTACAAACATTTATTAGAAGTGAATCATATTCCTAAATGTAAATGCTGAAATGATAAAAATTCTAGAAGAAAATATAGAAGAAGTTTTTACAACTTTGGTTAAGTAAAAATTTATTAAAAAGGACATAAAAAGTGCAAACTATAATGTAAATATTGATAAATTAAACATCAAAATAACACTCTTTCTTCAAAAGACACAAGTAAATTAAAGACAAGTAACAGATTTGGAGAAAATGTTTGCAAAATATATACCCAATAAAAGATTTACATATGTAGAATATATAAAGAACTCTTACAATGCAATAATAAGGCAAACAGCAATTATTTAAATGGACAGAAATTCAGCAAAATTACCAAAGAAGATAGATGGAGGACAAATAAGAACACGAAAAAATGCTCAATAATATTAGTCATTAAGGAAGTGCAAATTAAAACTACCACAAGATACCACTGCATACCTACTAGAACAGCTGAAAAGACTGATGTCATACCAAGTGTTGGTGAGGGTGTAGAACAAAAAACACTCATACACTGCTCTGGAATGTAAAATGATTCAGTCACTTCGGAAAACGGTTTATCAGTATCTTAAAAAGTTTTAGCCCTGGCCGGTTGGCTCAGCGGTAGAGCGTTGGCCTAGCGTGCGGAGGACCAGGGTTCGATTCCCGGCCAGGGCACACAGGAGAAGCGCCCATTTGCTTCTCCACCCCTCCGCCGCGCTTTCCTCTCTGTCTCGCTCTTCCCCTCCCGCAGCCAAGGCTCCATTGGAGCAAAGATGGCCCATGGCGACGCCCAGGATGGGCAGAGCGTCGCCCCTGGTGGGCGTGCCGGGTGGATCCCGGTCGGGCGCATGCGGGAGTCTGTCTGACTGTCTCTCCCTGTTTCCAGCTTCAGAAAAGTGAAAAAAAAAAAAAAAAAAGTTTTAATGTTTTCCTGCCGTACAATCCTGCCATTCCTCTCCTAGCTTTTTACCCAAGAGAAATGAAAGTATACATCCATAAAAAGATTTATTAATGAATGATTATAGCTGCTTTACTTGTTATAGCAAAAACAAAAAAAAAGGAAACAACAAATGTTCACCAATATTTGGACAAACAGATTGTGGTATATCTATATAGTGGAGTACTAAGAAATAAAAGGAACTGAAGTATTGATACACATATCTACATGGATACATTTCAAAATAACTACACCATAAAGTGGATATACTGTAATTCCATTTATATAACATCGTAAAAAAATGCAAACTCAGCTTTTGGAGGTGATGGATATATTTATTTTGTTGAGCATGGTGTTGGTTTCATGGATATATACGAATGTACTCATCATGTGTATACTTTAAACATATGCATTTTAATGTAAGTCAATGAAACCTCATTGCATCTATAAGATATACATATAAGCTGCTGTTATTATTTTCGATAACTCACTAAGCTTCAGTTTTCTCATCAGTGAGGTGAAAAGAATACTACTTGCCTCACAAGCTTTATGTGAAAATTTTATTCGTGTGTGTGTTTTTTCCTAATTTACTATAGTGCCTGATATAGAGCAGGTGACCCAATGTTAATTCTGTTCCATCACTCCCCTTGAACTTCCATTAGGCTGATAAAGTTACTAGGGTCTTTCAGATTACCTTCTTGATACACAGCTAGGTCTTAGAGACACATTCTCTCCCAGTACCTTTAAATGGCTAAATGTAATAAGCAAATGTATTAGACTTTATCTCATCAAAGTGATGACTTCAAGCTCCGATCATTATGTGACTTGAAAAATTTTCATTGTGCTTTTTTTATTTTCCCACAGGGTTTATCCATGGCTTAGAGGACTGGGTTATACATCCTTGGGTATATTTTTATTGGGATTTTTGTTTTGGAACATAGATAACATCTTTTGTGATTCACTGAGGTAAGATAGATTTTTAATCTTTGAAAAATATTTTTGGAAGCAATCCATTAAGCCAAGTTTTATAGACATATAGAATTATTAGTGCTATGATGTGAATTTTTGCCATTGTTGAAATTAAAAAGAGACATACAATACATTAAAGTTAAATTCTGGCAAGTCTTATTTAAATTCCTAAAAATTTAGACCTAAGAATATCTTGTAACATCTGTAGGGACTTTTAATCAAATGTTGACTAATTTGCCTAATTTGCTTTACTGGAGAAATAAGAATGATTTGAAATAAGGATGAAATACATGTATATAATTTTGTTCTTTAATATACTGTATTTCCCCATGTATATATGTATATATAAGACACATTTTTTTAAAGAAATATTTGGGGTCTAAAAACTGGGTGTGTCTTATACAGTGGTTGTAGATATTTTTACCTGCATTTCCTGCTTTTTCACGTGGGTGAGGAGTTGTATAAATTTTATGATGAATAAAAGTTGAGTTCAATAACTTTATGTAATACATTTTTTTCAAATTTTGGGCCCCAAAATTAAGGTGCGCCTTATACATGGGAGCATCTTATACATGGGGGAATACAGTACTTGATGTTATTTTCTAAGAAAGGCAAGCGTTCCTTTTGTTTCATCTTGTCAGCAATTGCATATTGACTGGAGTTTGAATCTTGGGTCTCTGGACACTAGATGTTACTAAAACACTATCTTTCTGGACCTCAATTTTCATTAAAATGAACATGTGAAATAACTTTAAAAAGTGGGTCTTCCAACTCAAAATTCTGTAAATTAAAGTTTAGCACATACACAGAGGGCAGAGGAATGTACTGAATAGTACCACAGAGAGGCAATCAGCAAAATTCTGACAGTGGGAAATCTGCAGGATGAATGAGCTGGTCTCTTCAGCAAAGAAATTGCAGAGGGAAGAAAAAAAGGAAAAGGAACATATGGATTAAGAGACTTGAGATGTCAACCAAATGCAATGTGTTGATCTTTTTTGGATTTTGATTCAACAAACCAAGTATAAAAAAAAGGTTTATGAGATGATTGGAACTTTGGTATAATAACTGAATATTTGATTATATTAAGGGATTATTATTAATATTATAGGTATGAAAATATATTATGATTTTGTTTTTTAAAGGTTTTAATCTTTAAGAGATATCTGGGATTTGCTTCTTAATAATATGGGGTGGTGGGGTGAAGTGGATGAGAGTTTAGATGATGCAGGATTAGCCATAAGTTATAATTGTTGAAGCTGGGTAATGGTACATTATTCTTTTGCCTACTTTTGCACATTTGAAATTCTCCATAATAAAAAGTTAAATAAGTAAATGTAGACTTTAATGCACATAAGCAACCAAGTAATATACCTTGCTTAGAAAACTAAGATCTAATTGAGAGGTTTGAACCAGCAATACCTGTCAGAAATCCCATTAGAGCTTTTACACTGCTGAGGGAAGTCATCATCCTCTGGGTGAGGGCCACTAAGAAATAACATAGGTTCTTAGAGACGGTGACTGTCTCAAAAATTCATGGGGATATGCAGCGAGGCTCCATTGGAGCAAAGATGGCCCAGGCGCTGGGGATGGCTCCTTGGCCTCTGCCCCAGGTGCTAGAGTGGCTCTGGTCCCGGAGGGGCAGAGCATCGCCCCCTGGTGGGCAGAGCGCCGCCCCTGGTGGGCGTGCCTAGTGGATCCCGGTAGGGCGCATGCGGGAGTCTGTCTGTCCCCGTTTCCAGCTTCAGAAAAATACAAAAAAAAAAAAAAAATTCATGGGGATATCTAGAAAAATAATTTGGTGTTTCATATTGATTTTTACCTTCTAATGAGGATATTAATATAGTATACACTTAATCAAAAGATCTAGACTTTTAGATTTAGCTGTGCCAGTAGCAGAGTGATTTGGACTATTCAATTAATCTCTCTGAATTTTAGGTTCCTAATCTGTAAGGTGAAGCTAATAATAGCCACCTCAGAGACTCACTATGAAGTGAAATAATAGATACAAAAGACCTTTATAGACTGTGCAGTGCACTTCTAAGATGATGGTGGTATGCAAGGCATAAGAAACGCTTGTATCTATTTCTTTAAGTGCACAAATAGCTAAATAGACTAGTCTTTCCCAAAGTGCTCCAGGGAACATTTGTTCCACAAGCTGTTAATAAGATAATAGCTAAATGAAGGGTTCCATGAATGAGTAGGTTACCTGAAAAAAATAATTAAAGATAAACTCTTTTTAATTATGGTAGGACTTTTCAAAGTTTCTTTGTTGTTGTTGTTATTGTTGTAGGTGAGAGTAGGGGAGATAGTGAGGCAGGCTCCCACGTGCGCCCTGACAGGGATACACCAGGCAACCCTGTCTGGGGCTGATACTCGAATCAACCAAGCTGTCCTCAGCACCTGAGGCCAATGCTTGGACCAATCGAGCCACTGGCTGGGGGAGGGGGAGAGAAGAAGATAGTAGCTTCTTCTGTGTGCCCTGACCGGGATCCAACCCAGAACGTCCACACACAGGTCCGAGGCTCTATCCACTGAGCCACTGGCCAGGGCCAGACTTTCAGTTTTTAATCTCTTATATGCACCACAGATCTCGAGGAGGACAGTAATGTGTACTATTTCACACCTTTATTTTGACCACAGTGCCATTTCTTCTTCACAGAACTTTTGCTAGGAATACTATTACTCAAAATACATTTTGGAAAACAGTACAGCAGACTACAATAGACCTGAGGAAATTAAATAACTGCCATACTTGAGAATGGCATTTTAAAATGCTCTAAGACTGTCAGCATTAGTTGCTAAATAAAAAAAATTAATATGATGATATTTTACCCCTTTCCTCACAGGAACTTTCGAAAGAAGGTACCACCTGTCGTGGGTGTTGCCACACAGTTTCATGCATGGTGGCATATTTTAACTGGCCTTGGTTCTTATCTTCACATCCTTTTCAGGTATGAAATAGACTTTTTAAACCTAGTGTTGGAGTGTTCTTTCTGTATTCTTCAAATAGAATGATGTAAATATAAAATGTTGGACGGAATCAGGAACTTATGCCCCAGCTTTCCTCTGCCACTAGGTGACCTTAAGCAAGTCCCTTCTTCTCTGAAGCTTAGTTTTTCTCATCCTTAAAGTGAAGCAGTTGTACTAACTAGCCTCTGACACACAATCTACATTTTAATGTAAGTAGGATATGACTTTTTTTTAGTACAAATAGGATATAAATATTTCTATTTCTTTTTGATCAGCATTAAAGAATAAAGTTAGGGAGAAAAGAAAAGCACCCAAATCCTCTGAGTAGGGGATAGAAAAGCATATCTGAAGTCCCCTCCTTAATTTGCCTCCTTCCCTGAAATAAATAGATTGCCACTCTTCTCCCCTAATAAACAGGCTATTGAAGGTCAGCCATTAACAGCAAAAATGGAATCAGAATTCGCTCTGATTGTCCTATCCAAATAATACTCCCATATGACTCTCTCTCCCTTTATCAGGCAATATTTTTTTCAAAGCATATATTACCAATTATACATTTATTTAATTGTTCACCTCCCCCAACAAGAGTGTAAGTTCCTTGAGAGCAGCTGGGACTTTATATCTCATTTACTGCTCCTCTCCCAAATGCAGAGACCAAAGCCTGTCACACAATAAGTACTCAGTATATATTGTTAAATGTTTTAATGTGTGAATCTGTGCGTATTTATCTCTTTACCAGGGGATCAGGCTATATTTAATCTCAAATTCTTTTTAACATTTGCATCTCACCTATCTGAACATCAACTTGTTTAGGCAACCTGAATTATATAAAAATATAACTGTCTGAGAATTATATCTATAAAAGAACTTCTGGATAGCTAAGTAGGAATCACTGACATCATGCTGCAAAGAGCTCAGTGTGATTAATCATGGAAGAGCTCTTTAAACTCTGGCTCTACATATATTTATTTTACTTTTTGGAACCTCTTAGAGCATTGATTATTTGGATTCTCAGCCAATAGCATATGAGAAATATCTAATTTAAAAGGGAAGGGATATGGGAGAAAATGTTTGGGGAAATTGACATGATAGAAAAGGAAAAACAAGAGTAACTATAAAGTGAACCCAAGAATTAACCTAGCACCCTAATACTGCCCAAGAAGTCCCAAGGACATTATCGCAGTATGATACAATACTGTAATGAATTTCTGTCATAAATACTCAAGGAGAGGTGAAGTTATACTCATTATATTCTAATTTAAAGGCTAAGGTTTTCCGCTTTCCCCTTTCCTTTTCCACCTTTCCCTATCCATCTTTTACGTTTTCCTTCTCTCCTTCTGGTGTGGAAACCCTTCAAGGAAGCAGGCACTGAGTGAGAAGAAGTGTTGTGCAGAGGTGGTAGCATTCAATGTCAAGAAAAAGGGGTCAGTGGTAGTGGCATACTGAACTTCCAAGAAAATATGGTGGTGATGGGGAATTTTGTATAGGGCAAGGAAGCATGGTGATGAGGAGAAAGGGGTGTGGAGGGACGAGGTGGCTGGAGTTGGGAATAAAGTAATTGATTAAACAATAAGTAAATATACTGAGGATAAGAGAAATCTGATTTCTGCAGTCTCAAAGGGATTTACAAATATGGAAATAGGAACCTGACTGATGGTGGCTCAATTGATAGAGCATTGACCTGGGATGCTGAGGTCACAGGTTTGAAACCCCAAGGTTGACAGCTTGAGCGTGGGATCATTGACATGACCCCATGGTCATTGGCTTGAAGCCCAGGTCGCTGGCTTGAGCCCAAGGTTGCTGGCTTGAGCAAGGGGTCACTGGCTGGGCTTGAGCCTCCGGGTCAAGGCACATATGAGAAGCAATCAATGAACAACTAAAGTGACACAACTACGAGTTGATGCTTCTGATCTCTCTCCCTTCCTGTCTCTCTCCCTCTCTCTCACACACACATACACACCATATATATATAAATAAAGAGGAAAAGCTAGAAGGAACTCTGAGGGGGTAAGATATTAGAATGTAAAGTATTGGTAAAGCTGATGAGTATGTGACACACATGCACATAATTGTTATTTATTAATTATTGTATTACTTTTCATACAAGCAATTATAAACTTAGTTTTACCCACACTGTTTATATGTATGTATATATGTACACACAATCACATATAGAAGTTAGATGTATATGTATTTTATGTGTGATAAGCATACATGTATACATGTGTTTACACATGCATGTGTTACCTAGCTGTGTCCCCTATGAAAGCTGAAAAATAAAACTTGGTCCAAAGCTAAGATCATTTGAGTATTAATTAAATAGCAAGAGTTTCTAATTACAACTGATTAAATAAAGTAGGAATCCATAAGTGTGTACTAATGTAAATAAATAAATGAAAATGAGGAGAAGCAAAAGCTCTTTCTTAAAGAAGAATGCCAACTCAAATGCAGAAGGAACAATGGAAACAGATAATCACCATTTGGTAACCATCATAGGGATTGTTGATAGGCATTAGTTATCATTGGATGCTCTGGTTGATAGGTGGAAGTTTGATGAGGAACACAAATTGACATAATTCAGAATCTCTCCCCCTCACATACTAATACAAAGAAGAAAACAGTGACTTTATAGTGAAGAAAACAAGCAGCAATCAACTTGATCATGCACATAAGGTTAACACTGCCCATGATGGAGCAGGTCATTATAGTAATGAACTGATATAATGCACTGAGATGAGCTCAGCATCATTTCTTTAGTATTCTTGTCAAAATGCATGACCTGGATCTGGCCATGAGAAAACATTAATGGACCCAGGTTGAAGATTCTATAGAATGAAAGTCCTATACCCGTTAAGACCATCTAGTACATGAGTGATAGTGAAAGACCTGTAAAACTGTTCTAGTTAGAAAAAGACTATTAAGACATGACATGAAAACTAAATGCAATGCATGTTTCTGGATAGGCACCTGAATCAGAGACAAAAAAGAGAAATTACTGGGACAGTCAGCAAAATTTGAATAAAGTCTTGACTTGGATGGTAGTATTGTGTTGGGAACAACAAGCTGACAGCCCCTCATGAAAATAAAGCAGGAAGGAACAAGTTCCTTCTTTCTCCTCCAGCTTTGCAGTCTCTCTTGAATGCCCTCTGTTAGCAGAGCCTGTCAGGGAGCATTTGTCAATGCAGAAATGTGGTCTGTAGTCTCAGCTTCTGCATCACAAACAGACTATAGAATGGTGGATTTGGAGCTGAGATACAATAACTTAATAACTGATATATCTGGTAAGATTAAACAAGAGGAAAACCATAAATAACAGTATCAGGAATGTAAAAGGAAACATCATTACAGATGCTGCAAATATGAGAAAATAAGATTTTTTAAAAAGTTGATGTGATAGGTACTTTTGTTTATGTTTGAAATTTTCCATAATAAAAAGTTTGAATTTTAAGCTCAGAACCTCATCTGGACTAGGCACATGATATTTATTACCTCGTTTAATCCTCATGACAGTCCTATAAGGCAAGTGCTATTTTGTTTTATTTTTTAAGAAATGTGTTTATTGCCTGGCCTGTAGCGGTGCAGTAGATAAAGTACCAACCTGGAACACTAAGGTCGCCAGTTCAAAACCCTGGGCTTGCCCGGTCAAGGCACATACAATAAGCAATCAGTGAACAATTATGGGTTGATACTTCTCCTCCCCCCCCCCCCAGTCCCTTTCTCCTCTCTGTAAAAATCAATAAATAAAATCATATATATATATATATATATATATATATTGATTTCAGAGAGAGGAAAGGAGAGAGATTCTTATATGTGCCCTGCAGGATTGGGATGATGCTCTAACCAACTGAGCTACCCAGCCAGAGAAAGCAGGGATAATTTTATACTTGAGGAAATACAAGCTCAGAGAAGTCAAGTACCTCACACATGCTCTTACTGTTATTGCTTAGATTTAAGCCCAGAGTTTTTCCATTTCTCCAAACTAAACTAAGAAACCTTGGAAATCATCTAATAAAACTTTCTCATTTGATACTGAAGCAAACTGAGGCCCAGAGAGAAGTGACTTGCTCAAGGTCACTGGCCAGTTGGAGTACAATATATTGGCTAATGGTTAGAACCTGAATTCAAGTTCTGTTTCTAGCATTTACTAGTTGAAGCACCTTAAATGGGATATTTGATTTTTCCAAAAGCATTTCTCATATGCAAAGCAGGAATAATAATGCCCACCTAATAGGGTTGTTTAAGAATGAAATGTGTAGAAAGCTCTGGGTCCAGTGCTGCCCCACTACTGTAGCTGCTTAAATAGTTGGGAGTGGTGGAGGTAACAGCAGGGGTTGGAGTCTAGGACCTCTCCGCTTCAGTCCAGGATTCTTTCCTAAAGACAAGGAAAAAGGTGGCAACTTTCTTTTAGAGATTAACATCTGAAAAGCTCTCAGAGGGTTATATTTTAAGACAGTAGAGCATTTTTATAATACTTAATGTTCCTCTTTATAGTTCTAGTTTTGTGTAGGATGACATTATAACCACATTAAATTACACAAATCCAACTACATATTCTTTTACCTTTTTTTCCTCTTGTTTAAAAGAGAAAATGTTGCCTGACCAGGTGGTGGCGCAGTGGATAGAGCATCAGATTGGGATGCGGAGGACCCAGGTTCGAGACCCCGAGGTCGCCAGCTTGAGCGCGGGCTCATCTGGTTTGAGCAAAGCTCACCAGCTTGGACCCAAGGTCACTGGCTCGAGCAAGGGGTTACTTGGTCTGCTGTAGCCCCATGGTCAAGGCACATATGAGAAAGCAATCAATGAACAACTAAGGTGTCGCAACGAAAAACTCATGATTGATGCTTCTCATCTTTCTTCGTTCCTGTCTGTCTGTCCTTATCTATCCCTCTCTCTGACTCTCTGTCTCTGTAAAAAATAAATAAATAAAAGATGACCAATGTTTATTTTAAAAAATAAATAAATAAAATAAAAGAGAAAATGTTTTCACACTATAAAAGTATGTCTTACATATGCATACATGATATATTGTATATTACTATTCAAATACATTTAAATATTGTACTATACACAAAACTATGTATGCTATATGCTATGGACAGTTTAATAAATTTTTCAGGGGTAAATTTAACTTTACCTTTGCTGTATGCACACTGATTTTAGAATCTGATGTCTTCAGAGGTGACTCATTTTAAAGTATACTATGAAAAAAACTATTGCCTTCCTGGTTATTTTATACTTGTATTGTAATCCTTGCAGAGCTGATATGGCCATTTCAAAATATTCTAAGAATACTCTACTTTTATCCTTACTACCTACCATATATCTTCAAAGATGAAATTGGCAATCATAGTATGAATCCAATAAAGAATGAAATGCTCCCTGCTAAAACTGCAGACATCCTAGGACTCTGGTCGGTAAACTGTGGCTCGCGAGCCACATGCAGCTCTTTGGCCCCTTGAGTGTGGCTCTTCCACAAAATACCATGTGCGGGCACTACCTTGATAAGGAATGTACCTACTTAGATAGTTTAAGTTTAAAATTTGGCTCTCAAAGGAAATTTCAATTGTTGTACTGTTGATATTTGGCTCTGTTGACTAATGAGTTTGCCAACCACTGTCCTAGGATCACAGCCTGAGAGCTGATCATTTCTCTGTCTCCCCTAACATCTTGCCTAGTGCTCTGCATAGAGGAGGTACTAAAAAAAATGGTTACTAAAAGAACAAAAGATATACCAGTGTTGCTAGTTCTTTGTACATACATAAACACTATGGTTAAATTTGTTGGTACGCCAGTTTGCATGGATTATTTATCAGTCTGAAGAGCTTTCTCCCCTCTCCTGTTCTTTCAGTATATATACAAGGACACTTTACCTGAGATGTAGGCCAAAAGTGAAGGTAAGTTCACTTCACAGAGTGTGTATGTGTGTGCTGTAAGAGGGGAATATTGGGAATGGGATGGAGATGGAAGAAGGGGATGGGGTGAAGAGGTAGTAGAGTGAGTACAGGTTTTGGAACCATATGCCTTTGAATTTTAATTCTTGCACTTACTGCTCTATGACTTTCAGCAAGACTTCTCTTTAAGCCTTAGTTTCTTCAACAATAAAATGGACTTGTTAATAGCTACATTACAGAGCTGTTTTAAGGATTTGAGATGATTTTAATGCCCAGATCCATGCCTGACAAAGTAGCTGCTTAATATATTTAAATAAGTTAAATAAACATAGTTTCTGAGATATGGTGCAGGCCTGGAAAAAATGTGCCATGCTCCTGTACTACTACCAGGACCATCACCAGCAAACCTACCAAGCACTGTAGTCATAGCCCATGGGTTCTTTCTCATTTTTTTAGGCATAATATGGAACACTTTTATCTTCTTTCATTTTGTCCTGACTTGTTTCCAAACAGTTCCTCTTCGGAATCTGGCCAGTGATCTTGTTTGAGCCTCTCAGGAAGCACTGATGAATTATTCCACCAAGAAAACAAAAAAGCACCTACCATAGGCCTGGCCAAATGAATAAGAAAATCTTTCAAGGTCTACGTTTTCACATATATCATGACCATCGCAGCAGAGGAGTGACTTTCTGACTAACGCTGCCAGCCACACAGAGAATGAGGAATGGGGCTTGTTGGATGTTTAGCTCATGCCATATCTCATTTGTCCTCTTCCTCCTCACCCTCACCCTAAGATGTTTAAAAAGAAACAGACATGGTATGTTTACATATACTTGAATGGTAGAAAAATTGGTTAACAGTTTGTGATGATCATAGGAAATTTACCATTTCCTCCTTTTTGACAAGGGTTGCAGGTGAATTATACTTTTCTTAATATTTGGTTAAATAATGAAAACAGCTAGACTGGCAAAACCCATGTCCAGATGGCCAACTAGGAGCCAGCAATTAGCTGGGTCAGCCTTGATTCATATTTTTGTCAAAGAAACTTCATAGCTGGTTTTCCAAGAGTTTGTTGTGTGTGTTTTTTTAAGTGCTATCAGTGAGATTCTGGTCATTTTTCACACTCTGCCTCTGTGCTAGTCAGAGTGTGTCATAAACAGGCTCAGACCTGCCACTGGGTTGTCTCCTCCCACCTTTGGCTTAGCTATGTGTGGCCTCAGCCAATCAGAGCAGGAGGGTCATCTTATAAGCTTTATGAAGACTGCAGTAAAATGCTGTAAAGCCAGACAGTGAAAGGTGGTTATTCTGTCTTTTTGTCATTGCAGATCTTTAAGTTGTTATTGTTTTTATGGCTAGACAAACATGGTTGGTGGTCTGGTCTACCCATATTCCATCCTCTTAGCATAACTTATTTGAAGTTACCAGTGAATGTTATTATACTCTGACTTTTTAAATTATGTAATATTTTCCATTTTTCAGAGAGGCCATGTTTATGCCCTGAGAAATGTGTTAACTAGAGATAAATTATCAGGATCCTATTTACATAAAGCTTATTAAAATACCTGCTCCTTCATTTTTTGAAGGAAATAGATTTAAGGGTTGAGAACAGCTCTAACTTACTTGAACTTGTAACGAAAGTCCCAAAAGTTAAAGTGCTGAAAAATGGTGGTGAAAACTCATTGTAAGGCAGTTAGTTCTAGTTTGAATTCAAATGTGTAACAAATTATGTCACTTTTCACCAACATAACACCTGTCTGGATTTAAAAACCTGATTTGA
Source organism: Saccopteryx bilineata (assembly GCF_036850765.1). Taxonomy (NCBI): domain Eukaryota; kingdom Metazoa; phylum Chordata; class Mammalia; order Chiroptera; family Emballonuridae; genus Saccopteryx; species Saccopteryx bilineata. Next base: position 344,156,485 of record NC_089490.1, on the reverse strand, counting down.
CCCCTTTGCTCATATGTCACCATATTTGTAGCTCTACACCATTTAGCATTTTTATGGCTTTTTCTTGCCTATACAGTATTATAAAATCCAGATTGTTTTTACCACATGATGACATTATCCCAGATGAAACCCTGAGCTACAGCTTCAAAAGGGAACTCATTTTTCTTATGCAAAAGTATTAAACACATCGTTTTTCCAGTTTTCAATAAGTAGCCTTAAAACCAATACAAATTTTGTTCTTTCTTCACCTAAAGGCCTTAGTTTTAGTCCAAATGCTATTTTCCTTACCTTAGCATGCCAACATGCTGTAGGCAGATACTTCCACCTACTTTTATGATCCTCCAGCTAGAAAAGTACTTGCCAAAATATAAGTGTAAAAGAACATTGGTTGTGCCTTAGGAAAACTTGAAACTAAACAGTTCCAACACACAGCCCATAAGACAGTTCTTTCTTTTACCACAAGATTCCGACTTCTGGCTACATTTCATGTGCAGCTGTCTAGGTCGTCAGCCATCTTATATTTTTAAATGAATTTCATTTGTTTCACATTATTGTCTTTTGTACTTTTAACTCAAGATGTACTTCTGCTTAAAGAATCTATATATAAAACAGGCACATCCTTAATGATAATGCTGCTAAACATTGGGAGACTGAGGTTCTGCAGTATTAAAGGCAGATTAAGGGTGTAGAGAGCACACCCTGACAGAAGCCCTTTAGAGCATATTGTTGAATAAGCAATTCAGCTACCACTTGGTAAGTGTTGAGCAAGAAGCAGAGACTAAATCCAGTCGCTTTCATTTTCCAAGTTAGTTTCTGCCCCACGTGGCTCTCTGTTTTTAGCATCCTAAGTATTAGCACACTCAAGACTTTGTGTCTGTGCCACAGCAAGTATTTTGGGTATATTGCCGACCTTCAGGATATTGTTAAATTGTCTTTATTTCAATGGTTTTATATTATTCCTTCTAGGATTCTGGGTGGGCATTAAAGGGTTGAGTTATTACCCCTCTTCCTTCTCTTTATTTTCTTGGAAGACTTACTGTTAACTAGAGTGTGCCAAAAAACAAGCCAAAAAAACCTGTTTCCTGCGGAGCAAATAATGATTTGCATATCACCTGATGTAAAAGGCACTCATCTGTGAGCTCTATAACAGATTATATTTTAGAAAATGTAATACTTTAAGGATGTGAAAGAGGCAGTTTGCTTGCACAATTTAATGTCCTTCTTATATTGCCATTTTTACTCCAGAAATTAAAAGCAATTAGACTTTATTTAAAAGGAAAAAAACTAGGTGAAAGATGGTTGTGTTAATCAGATTGGTCATTCTTCCCACTCCTCCCTGCCTTGGTACTTTCATGAAACATTGCTACTACCAGAAGTGATCTTTTTTTGCGTATTTTACAGGTGAGAACCCCAAATAGTGGTATTTGGTATAGCAGAATTAGATCAAATGTTATGATTTAACCCTACTGCAAAATTTCCAGGACTGTTAATCTGGGCTTTCCTTACACTAAGAGGTTTCTCTTATACTAAGAAGAGGAGGTGTAAGTCAAAGAAAATCAAGAAATCAAAAATATCAGGTGCACAATGCATGAAAGTCTTTTAAAATAAAGTTCTGTTTTAATGCAAATACCTTCTGAATCTAGCCAGGGCTCCTAAAAGTGGCATTATTAAGGTTTTCTCATGAGTTCTATGGATTCTGCATTATTTTGCTCTCGAAAAAAATTGTTTGTTGGTAAGTGTACAGATTTAGCTGTCAATCCACATTTCCATGACAGAGGCATTCTTTTAACCCTTTGGTTTATGAGGTGCTACTGCATGAACGTTTGTGTAAGACTGACATTTCAGAGAATCAGTTATAATTGGAATGTGCAACTATATGGCAATTTTCAGATCTACCTCTGTCTTACATTTTACATCATATCAATGCCATAATATAATTACTTTGATCACTTCATCCTATTTTGTAGTATCTAAAATTACACCTTTTTCACTATGCTGTAAACATTTGGAAATAATGACTGAAATTGGCTAAAAGTAGTCAAATCCCTCGTGTAGGATGTGGGGCTGTAAAATGAGAGAAGAAAAAGAATGGTCATGACCAATCATACTGGAAAAATTCAGTTCTGTGTTTTAAATTGTTGTACTTCAAGAATAATGAAGTTTTATTTTAATGTGTAACTGTAGTTGCTGAATGGGAATACGTTGCGAGTATCGCTGAGGCTTAATGTGAGCATGACGGTGGGCTGAATCTCTCCTGTGGGACAGGAGAAATCTCTCCTCTGTCTTCTTAGATTCAGTAGTTGGGGGCCTGACAAATGACTGCTTAGCAAGGGAAAAGCAGACCTTTCTTCACATACATACACCGGAATTCAGAGAAAATGTGACTCAAGGGGGCAGAATGTGGTACTTACTGAGGAAAGGAGAGGGGGAAAACAGGCACTTACAGGAAAACAGATGACTTTTAGGAAAGATGATGGGTCCTTAGGCGAACAGGTGGAAGAGATAATAGTTTTGTTCAGGTGTGCTACAGAGCTGCCAGGGAGAGGATTTACAACAGTTGAGTTATCTTGGGAGGCTCTATTTTTATGCAGATAAAAGGACTTCAGAAAAAACAGGCCTCTTCTCTATCTGCTGATTCCCAACGCCTTTAGCTCAAAATAATTCTCCCTCTTTCTTCCCCGTCTAAAACCTTCCAAGAAGTTGAACAGACCAGAAGTTGAGTTGGTGGTTGTGGAGAAAACTGTGTTAGAAGTTGGGAACAGGAGATCGAGAAAGGAAAAGACACAGATTTACAGAGAAAAAGAAAAACAAAAATTAATAGTTGGAGCAGATTATAAACTCAGTTTCTGAGTCCAGAGGGCAGTCAAAAGGATTTCTAAATGTTAGTGTTGAAGTATCTTTAGATGGTGAAATAAGGACAATAGCAAGAGTCTCCCAGTCATGATTATTTCCTGGAGCTCCAAGAACTATGTTCTGGTGAACTTCCTGAGTGGTGTGAACTGTTGTAGTGATAAATCCTTTAAAGTTGTGTAGCAAGTCCTCCGGCTTCACCTGCAGGGCTTCATTCAGGAAAGAGGCAGTTTTAGTTGTTAGTGATGCCAGGAGGGGGAAAAAGCTGGAAATGTTCATTACTGTCAAAATACACAACGGCAGGATCCAGCTTATAAACAGGTGAAAATAACAGAGAGAAGGAACAGGACTGGAATCTAGTTTTCTACTGAATTTTTTTCTCTATAATCACCCTCATTTTTATCAAAGACAATCAGAGTAAGACTATTTTTGTTTGAAAAACAAGTCTAGACTCATCAAACTTGGCCTATTTGTTTATGTAAGTGCATCGAAAATAATTGATGACATAGGCCTTTTAAAGTTTGTTTTGCTAAAACTTTTATTAGGAATTTCAGATTGGATTTTTGAAAGCCACGAGGCTAGGAAGACAGGCCAGGAACTCACCATCAGACTTTAATTGCAGTGTCGGTAGGTTTAGATGAATTCTTCCTTCTAAGGGTTTCAAAATATTCTGAGCACCCTGGGCCTGCCATGAAGTGGCTTTCCTCTCACCTGCGAGGCTGGGGACCTTGAGAGGGTGCCAGGCCAGTTTTCCACGAGAGTTTTGTAAGGCCTCTTTTTTTTTTTAAATTATTTTTATTTATTTATTCATTTTAGAGGAGAGAGAGAGAGAGAGAGAGAAGGGGGGAGGAGCAGGAAGCATCAACTCCCACATGTGCCTTGACCAGGCAAACCCAGGGTTTTGAATCGGCAGCCTCAGCGTTCCAGGTCGACGCTTGATCCACTGCACCACTACAGGTCAGGCAAAGCCTGATTCCTTTAAGTTAACTTAGTTCCTTAAAATTAGTCATATCTTATTCTATGCATGTCTTCTCAAATATGACAACCATTGTTTCCCATTGTGTCCTATTATAAGGAGAACAAGTTCTTATTGAAAATATTCATATAACTATATTGCCATAAAAATAAGAATATTCAATAAATTTCCAAGTTTTAGAGGGATTGGGCAAGAAGAAAAGATTAATGTTTCATTTTTGTTTACAAAAATGTAATCTAGCCTGACCAGGCGGTGGCACAGTGGATAGAGCATTGGACTGGGATGCAGAGGACCCAGGTTCGAGACCCTGAGGTCGCCAGATTGAGCACGGGCTCATCTGGTTTGAGCAGAAAGCCCACCAGCTTGAACCCAAGGTTGCTGGCTCCAGCAAGGGGTTGCTCAGTCTGCTGAAGGCCCACAGTCAAGGCACATATGAGAAAGCAATCAATGAACAACTAAGGTGTTGCAACGCGCAATGAAAAACTAATGATTGATGCTTCTCATCTCTCTTCGTTCCTGTCTGTCTGTCCCTGTCTATCCTTCTCTCTCTCTGAAAAAAAAAAAAGTAATCTACTAAATTCTGTATATATATATATAGTTTTAAGGGTAAAGGAGTTCCTTAAACCAGGAAAAGAACATTAAAGAGCCAGCAGTACCCCAAGCAAAAGTCATAGAAGAAATCATAATTATTTTTTATCAGTCTGCTTAGTCCCATGTGATAAATCCAGGTCTTTCTTAATTTTAAGTTAGCAGTTTTATGAACCCATGAGCTTGTCCATTAGTTCTGAAAATCATTACAGGGGTCTCAAACTTGCGGGCCGCATGCGGCCCACCAAACAATTTTGTGCGGCCCGCAGACTAATCCCCTAGGCTTACTTAATTTTATCCAAAATATTTTGAACTTCGTGGATTAGTCTGCGGGCTGCACAAAATTGTTCGGCGGGCCGCAGGGCCGCGAGTTTGAGACCCCTGGTAGCATATGGTCTCAAAGTTACATAAGTAGCAATGCGGTCAGAAGCCTGCACCCCAGAGTACCAGCTGATGCCCTGAGACAGCCCTTTTTGTTGCAGATGAAGCCTATAACTGATTACAAGAGTTTTCAGAGAAGTATCAAAGTAAAATATCTGTGAATGACAAAAAGTTTAAAATGTCTGTGGTTAAAGATCTGATGAGAGTTCATTATAAGACAACGGACAATGAAATTTTGTTGTTTCTGTGACATTCAATATTTTAAGACATTTTAAGATAACTGGAGTTATGACAGATCATATTATACCAAGACACGTCATGAGTAGCTATCACATTGAAAAGTTCCTAGAATTTTCATGCAATTTCTAAACTGCTTATATTAATAATATATGCCCATACAAATATAAGCTAGGGAAGGTTAAGCATCACTTATTTGACAAAGCTTGCTGTGCAATTTAACATATCAAATACACCTACTTTGTTAAGAGTGCTTTTTTTACAAGGTAAAAGAACAAATCTTTTGAGACTTTTCAGGGACCCCTCCCCCAGTAAATCTCAAAGTCAATTAGAGGTCAAAAGGAATTCATTTAGATTGTGATTTGGGGAATTGTTAAAAGGTTTGACTACTTAATTAAATAAGGTTACAGGTCATTGTGAAACAATGTAAACCATGTAACCAAAGTGATAATAATTATAGTCTCTATTAAGAACAGACCAGTAATCCAAGCAACTTTGTCCTTTTAATAGGGAATTTCAACCTCTAGTTTTGCATCCATACACTATTGAGCTCATTTTGTAAAGAAAATTATAAATAAATTCATTTAATCTTAGCCAGCTTGACCACATGAACGAGATATTCTTTCCTTCCCTCATCTTTCTCCACCTCCCTCACCTTCCCCCCAACCTGTAGACCCTTTACAACTTTCATTAGCCATCCAGGTGTTTGTCCTTCTCCCCTTTCTCATCTGGAACAACCTTTAAACAACCTCTTAGCAACTACTTTAGGACAAAATTACTCTTCTTCCTTAACAAAGCACATCTTCCATTCTTTTTGGAGCTTTCAAGATGGCTTCCTTTATTGTTTCTAGTATTTTCATTCACATATATTGAGTAGACTTCTTAACCCTTAGTAACCTTAATTTCCAGTGGAAACGAGGAAGCGGACAATTATGAAGTCATGAATCAGCAATCTGTAAATTAGCAAATGTATTAGTACACCACCTCAATTTCTAGAGGCATGTGTCTTTATAGCACTATACAATGTTTGAATGTGGTAAAAGAACATGTTTATTAGCAGATCCAAATATCTTTTGTCTCTCTGTAAAAATATGAAGTCAAACTGAGATAAGCTTATGTTTAGTAATTAATGATTCACTATTTTATTTTATTTGGAAATGACCTAGAGCCAGATATACATATTGCCTCTCTTGAAGTTCAAACTGAAGATAAAACTCTAGCTTTGGACCATACACTCTTTCCTCTGATAATGAAACCTTGACATCCCTGAGGGGAAAGTGGAAACATAAGTAACAAATCCCGTCAAACATCAGTCCTTGCTCCACAGGCAATCCCAGCAGCTAAGGAGGAGACAACACTGAAGAATTTAAACAATTATTAGCTCAGAACTTCTGCTGTTGATGCACTGTCAGCCGTTTGGAAGAAGCAGTACCGACTCCTATTTTAATACACTTCAAATATCTAGTGTTGTTTTACAAGACCTTCCTTTATCGTTAAATTCAGCAAATTACTACCTGTTTTGATTGGTAGCTAATGTGAAGATGATCACAGGAATATTTTCTAGAAAACTCTAACATCTAACTCAAGAAATTCAGTTACAGACAGGCAAGTGGCCTAACATTGCCTCGCTCTGGTTAGCAGCAGGCAATAAATATTCCGCCAGCCACCACAGGTCACACTGCTCTGCTCATGGCTCCTTTCACCCCTCATTAGCAAGACCTGCTTTATTGCTTTAAAGAGCACAATGTTGATTCCTAAACTAGATTTAGTCACTGGTAATTTAAATATTTACAAATTTGTCATAAACCTTCTAAAACTTCTGGCAGTGTCAGATCTGCAGATCATCACTTTTAAACTGAGTTCATAGAGGTTACTCTCAGGTTGCAGCAGGGCACATTTATTAGAGAAATCTTTAAGATTATATATATATATATATATATATCTTAATCAATATATAGTTCCCTACAAGTACTCATTCTGAGATCTGCACCTAAAAATAATAAAACAAGTTTGATGATATCAATTGGCTATAGAACACAGGTAGGCAAACTACAGCCCACAGGCCAAATCCAGTGTGCAGTTATAGGGGCTGCAAAGTAAGAATTCTATCTTTTTACATTCTGAAAGTGCTGTTTAAACGTGCACAAAAGAAGAGACAACCTGCAAAGCCTCAAATGTTTGCTCTCGTTCTGAGAGACCTTCAGCAAGTGAGCTCCAAGTGGAAATCCGTTAGTACTTCTTCCTGCCCTCTGTGCATGGTCATTCAGCGTGTGTTTGTCAGAATGAAATATTTTATACATTGAAGACATTTCTCACTTCCGTGTTGAATGTAATCATAAGATTTGTGTTTAAATATTTACACTATAAAATTATTTCTTCATATTGGTTCTACTAGATTGGCAACAGACTGCTGCAAAGTGCCTAAATCTTTGAAAAACATTTACATGATTTTGTGTTTGTTTGTTATAAAGGGATCTCCATTCCATATTGTAAAGTCCAAAAATGCTAGTTGCATTCATCTTTTAAGTGGCTTCCAGAAAGTTGAGCTCTTTAGACCATATTTTTCTCATGCCATATAAAATGTGACATATAGTAGTTACAAAGGAACTAATAAGCTATATCATAGTCATGTATACTTATTTTTTCAAAAGGAAAAGTTTAAAGTCTTTTCCACAATTAGTCCTTCTTTCTTTTTGGCTCTTCTTTGTAGACCTAAATTGTTTAATGCCAATTAATACATGAATCTATTTTAAGAAATAGATATCATCAATTCCTATTTAATGTACTGATTGGACCTTGTTTATTGTCAAGCAGTTCCATACTTTTAATATTTCTGAGTCATTTCTCAATGTGACCAACTGATAAACTACTCAAGTTAATATATGGTTTTCTAGTTTCATTTTGGTGTAGATGTTTGTTCTGCTAGCAGTTATTTAATAAACATAGGTGTGCTGAATCTGTACAAGAAACTAGCCGTTTTCTAGTGATCTCAAGATTTGTTTATTCACTCTTTCTTTTTGATTTGCCAATGCCACAATCACTTTCTAAAGATAGTAGAATTATGTACATTTATCTAAACTGCTATAATCTAGGCTATATTTCAGCATTAAATTATCCCTCTGTTAGTGACAGTATTAAAAGAAACTTTCAAATAAGACTTCTGGTAATGTTTTATCCCTGGTTTGTCTTTAATATATTTATACATTCAAAAACAGGCAGGGCCACCCTAGTTAGTTTTGCAGTTTGTGCGCTGCACAAGGCACTCTGCTGGGGGAGAGGGGTTAGTGCAGGCTGAAATCTAGCCTCTGCTCAGCTAGTCAAGGTATGTGCCTTAAGTGGGGTGCGTCTTAGGACACACATTATTCCAATTTCAAAGTGAAGGGATCCATATAGGCCAGAGCCATCCTGCTCGTGGGAAAGCATGTTTAATAATTACGCTAGGATTTTTTTGTCATTAGTCTTAACTATACTGCTGTACCTTTAGACTCCAAGCCTGGGTAATATACAAGGCTAAAAAACAGAGAGAAAGAAGAAGAATATTGCCTGACCTGTGGTGGCACAGTAGATAAAGTGTCAACCTGAAACACTTAGGTCACTGGTTCGAAACCCTAGGTTTCCTAGTCAAGGCACACATGAGAGTTAATGCTTCCTGCTCCTTCCTCCTTCTCTCTCCCTCTCTCTCTCTCTCTCTCTCTCTCTCTCTATCTCTATCTCTATCTCTATCTCTATCTCTCTATCTCTCTCTTCTCTAAAATGATTAAAGTCTTAAAAAGTAATTAAAAACAAAGAAAGAAAGAAGAAGAATATGCAAAAAAAGATAGATGTGACTTGCAAAGCCTCAAAGGTTCACCATCTGGTTCTGGGAGTTTACCTTCCTTCATTAGACTTTCAGGAAATGAGATCCATAGTGGAAATCTGGTAACTCTTTAAATTATTTTATTTTAGTGAGAAGAGGGGAGGCAGAGAGACAGATTCCTACTTACGCCCCAACCAGGATCCACCTGGCAAGCCAACTAGGGGGCGGTGTTCTGCCCGTCTGGGGCCCTTACTCCATTGCAACCAGAGCCATTTTTTAGTGCCTGAGGCAGAGATGAAGGAGCCATCCTCAGCACCCAGGGCCAACTCTAGTTGAGCCTTGGCTACAGAGGAGAGGAGAAGAGAGATATATAGAGAGAAAAGCGAGAGGGGAAGGGGTGGAGAAGCAGATGGGTACTTTTCCTGTGTGCCCTGACCAGGAGTTGAACCCAGGATATCCACACGCCAGGCTGACACTGTATCACTGAGCCAACTGGCGAGGGCCAAAATCTGGTAACTTTTTAATTAGACATTTATGATCTGTAAATATATATATATACACGGTGTGCTCAACTTTAGAAGCTCTTGATTAAGCACATGAACCTTCCAGCTTTACAAGATGAAGAGGGACAGATCAGGAACAGAAAAAATAGTACTGCATAAGCCACTTATGTCTGGTTTCTTTAGCAATAACCAAAGTGCAATCTATGTGATTTAGAACAAATTAGAATTTCTCATTATTCATCTAGTTTTCCAAACCACAGCTTTGTTTTTTTTCTTTTTTATTGAGATTGGGGGGTGGGGAGGGGACAACAGGAAGGGAGAAACACAAGAAACATCAACTCATAGTTGTGGCATCTTAGTTTGTTGATTGCTTTCTCATATGTGCCTTGGCAGGGGTGCGGCTGCAGTCAAGCCAGTGACCCCGCGCTCCAACTGGTGAGCCTGCACTCAAGCCGGCAACGTTGGGGTTTCAAACCTGGATCTGCAGCATCCCAAGCAGATGCTCTATTCACTGCACCACTGCCTGGTCAGGCCAAACCACAGCTTTTTTAAAAAGTTCTATGGAAGTTTATAGGAGAAAATAATCTGGGGCAATATAGTTTTCTTAGATTTTGAAAAAGATAATGAGGAACAAACTTTTTTGCCAAATTAAAGTGGCTGTTCTATTATGAAAATACTTTGTGATTATGCGACCTGTGTCTGCCTGCCCACCTGCAGTGACAACCTGAAAACCATACCCAGATAGTCTACACAAGGGGCCATGAAATCATGCAAGCAGAGTGCCAGTCCTGCTGGGCTTCTACCTGCTCCCCTGAGCCTGTCTCCCCTCTGTCCCCACTCACTTCCCCTTAGACCATCATGTAGATTTGCTTTCAGACTAAACCCTCAAGAATCCAGCCACTGCAGCCCACTCCCAGCCATCAAGAAGCTGCAGCTAATGTATGTCAACAGTGGCATTAGAATGCGCTCTGGAGCCAAGGCAGGGAGGGAAGAAAGAGCAGGAGAAAAGATTATGAGATGGTCTAGCCACTCCAAGCCTGTAAGGTCTGGTCATGCTCAACAAATAAATTATTCCCTTGGAATCCTGTTGGGGTTGGGAAGTTAGTCATGAAGTGGGGGATTGGGAAGTAAATAATCCTGAAACCTTGTATACATACATTTGTGAGATCTTGTCTTTCCCCTGCAGTGAGCACTGTAAGTGTAGATGTGGCTTAGCATCCAGCAAGTAGAAGGCTCAGGTGGGAAACTGCAAAGTGGTTCTTGTCAGATGCATCTTCCCAGGAGAGTGGCACAGTGTGTGCAGTAGAAGCTTCGATCCACTGCTTTCCCTTCCTGTGAAATGTGTAGATCCAAGACAGAGCAAAGATATCTGCAGGCAGGTTCTGGTGCAGATGCTGAATTAAAACACAACACAACAAAAGGGCAGGTGGTACGCTGTGTCTACTGGGAAGAGACAACCAGGGAGAATGTAGGAATACAAGGCAAGGGATAAAATCAGACAAGAGTAAAGCATCTCAGGTTCATGGTATCTAAAGTCCATGAGGAATTGTCTCGGCTGAGGAGAGTTACAGCAGTGCTGCTTTTAAAGGACCCGTAGTCTTGGAATGGGATGAAATTAAGTCACTGAACAACTCAACCTAAATTTAGAGAAGTTTCACATTGTTTCGCATGTAACTTTGACATTGTTTGCCAGTGCGATGTCTTTCAAGCTATTGCCAGTGTTCTTGGAACTGTCACCTTAAAACCCGTCCTTTGGTTGGTGCTTCTGGCTGCTCTTGACAGAGCCGGTGGCTGCTGGCAGGTTGGCCAGTTTCCTGTGAGATGGTCATCCAGCCACTGTCCTCTGAGTCCCGGAAGCTGAGTCCTCTGCCAGTCTTTTTTTTTTTTTTTATAAATAAATTTTTATTTTAATGGGGTGACATCAATAAATCAGGGTTCATACATTCAAAGAAAACATTTCCAGGTTATCTTGTCATTTAGTTCTGTTGCATACCCATCACCCGAAGAGAGAGCGTCCTCCGCCACCCTCCTCTGCCAGTCTTGCTTATGGCTGTGCCACTGCAGCGTCTTATAAAGCATTGTTTCTCCTGTCATTCTCTTCTCTGTCTGTGCTCAGCCCAGCAAAACTGAATAAATAAAATTGTCACCACTGGGTGTTCACTTTCAGGCCCTCTAAATGTTGATCTGTGGTTAAGAAAAGGAAGGAGATTTAGCCTCACCATGCACCCTGGGCCCCGGCGGAGGGAGGGAGGGAGGAGCTAGAGTCACATGAGAAGAGACTAGGGTTTGTGATTCTGGGGAGGCAGCTGAAGGGACAGCCCCCAGGACCCTGTGCTGAGTCACTCTCCTGCACCACAGACACCATTTTCTTGGGTGGAGCAGTCTCCTCCTTACCCAAACCACAGCTTTTAAATATTAGCTTTCCCAGCCAGGCCTGCTGCAATGGGTGGTTCCCATCCCTGCTGACCACCTGATAGATTCTTCAGCTGGCCACCAACAAGGACCTGGGATGCTGCAAATTATACTGGACAATATGATGGTAAATTTTTTTTTGTCAGTACTAAATATTTTTATTAACTTTTTTATTGAATTTGTTGGGGTGACACCATTTAACAAAATTGTACATTAAAGGTACACAATTCTATAACACATCATCTATCTGTACACTGAATTGTGTGTTCACCGCACCAAGTCCAGTTCATCACCACCTATCCCCCTTACCCCCCTTTACCTCTTCTACCTCACCCCACTCTACCCTCCCCCAACAGGCACCACACTTGTCCCGTCTGAGTGGGTATGGGTGGCCCTGTGACGGAAGGCTGTCCTGTGTACGGTTTGTTCCCGCCTTGCACCCTGAGCTGCCAGGAGAGGTTCTGGCCACCATGACCCTAAACTGGAATAAACTGGTTGGGAAAGAATTATCTTTCTTATTTTTATTCATCTTTCTTAAATGTATTTATAGCTCACTTTATTTCAGTTTTAATATTAGAAATGTTTTGGGTCTTTACTTAGAAGTTTGGTAATGTTTTTGTGACCAGAAATATGCCATAGGAACTTAAATCTTGTTTACATCAACTAGCCTATGGAAAAATTGGTTTTGTTGTGCATTGTTTCACTTAAATTCACAGTTTCTGAGAACCTTTTGTTGCTATTAATTGAAGACTCGCTGTATCTTGGTGGGGAGTTTAAGGATAATAAAAAAATGTGGATCTGGAGCTCAGCTGAGAGATATGGGCTAAAAATAAATCTGAGATGCAAATCATACATATTTGAAGCTTTGGGAGTGGGTGAGATCATGGAAGAAAAGAAGAGGATCTCAGACTGAGTCCTGGAATCCAACCATTTCGAGAATAGGTAGAGGAATTTTGAAGTAGAAGGGCACCGCCAACCAAGAAGAATACCAGTCGCTGGGATACAGCTGTGCCTGGGCAGGGCCCTTCCCGTGGTCTGAGGGGCGGAGAGCAGCAGGCTCCTGCTGGAGCCCATTGGTGTAGTCCTGACAGGTGCTGCTATGTACTTGATGTTCTTGTTGGTGTCTAAAGACCTGGCTTAGGATTCTGGTCCTCCACTGAAAAACTGTGAGTGTGGCCAAGTCACCTTAAGTATTGAATTCTACCTCTGTAAAATGTAGGACTGCCTTAAGGGTTAGCACCCTGGTGTAGTATGAATCTAATTAGATTGGGTTTTCTGAATAGGAGCCTTGCTGTAAGAATGAAAGTGCCTGCTCTGGCCTGCTAGGAGCACCTCCAAACTTCTGGACAAACCCTAGCGAGTCAAGCTTGCTTCTGGGTCCCTCTGTCACTGACTGGTTCGATCTGGAACAAGGGTCCATCCGAGTGTCCGCCCCGTCCTGGTTGTCAGGTGCTGGGCTGTGCTCACAGAACCTGGCGTCAGGTGCCTCTGCATCACCCCACCCGTTTTTCAGACCAGGGTGTGGCGGAATAAGCACTAGACCAGACCAGACTTTCTACACCAGATCAGAAAGCTGCCCGTTGTAAAGGGCAGGGCTGGAGAGGAGTGCGGATTGCTTTATTTCCGTCTCTGAACGGTACACACCTTTCAGAAGCCCCTTTCCACACCCAGCCCTACATACCTCTCTGTAAGTTCCTCCCTGGCCATTCCAGAACCTTCCCAGAGAGATCGTAGCTGTCTGTCCTAAAGTCTGTTCATGTTACTCCAGTACTCGCTCCCATTTAACTTTCTTCCAACTTCACTTCATCCCTCAACTTCCCAAAGACATTTCTGCTAAGGGTAAAAGATGAGTTTCAGGGGGCTTGACACAAAGTGAGTTCACAGCACATACACAGCAGGTTTGGCCAGCCTGGAGAGGTGCCTGCTCAGTCCAGCCTTGGGCTCTCCGCCATAGGTGGGAAGGGAGCTGCTTGGTTCGGGGGGAATATGGGCCGGTCCCTCCCTGGGCTGCACCCTGGCTCTTATTTGTCCCAGCTTTAACTGGTTCTTCCATCCTTTCAGTCCCTTATCCGACCACCACTCACCTCCCTCCTCATTCTTATTCCTCACTCTCATCCAGACATCCCCTCACCCCAGGCCTCTCTAAGGCAAGAAGGAGAAAGAGCCTGAGAGGTGAACATGCTCAGAGATTCCCCGTGAGTTACCTAGTTTCGAGGGCACCATCCCTGCCATTCTGACAGCCCTTGCCGAGTTCAGGCCTGGGCCCTGCCCCCAGCCTTGTCCTCTCCAGCGTCTGTAACCACCTGCTGTAATGAACTCTCGAAAACAGGTGTGAACCTGCCAAAACTTTCAAAGGATCAAGTTAAAACTCCAGGTATGGCATGCATGGCCCTTCTCAGGGTACCTCTAATCTTCAACTCCCAGTAGCTGCCCCTCAAACCACATTCAACCTGGAATGTGTCCTGGATGTGTCCTGTTCATTCCCAGACAGACTGTGCCTCTGCCCAGAGCGCCTCCACCCTCTCTGTACCCCTCCTTGCCTGCTGGGACAACTTACCATGTGGTAGACTACAGGTGGCCACAGGTTTTGGAGCTTCTCCTCACCTGTGCATCTGCACTGGTCTTATGACTTGCTTTGACCAACCGAATGTGGTCAAAGTGACATGATGCAAGTTCTGAGCCCCAGGACGCAAGAGGTCTTGCAGCTGCCACCTTCAGCACCTTGGACTCCGAGCCCACTGTGCCATCCAGCAGCCCAGGCTGAAGGAGCGCAGAGAGAGGAAGGCCCCTCATCCCCGCCGAGCAGCTTACACTTTAGCTGAATATAGCCGGACGTTTCAGGACCCTTGTGATCACATTGAACCCATCAAGATAACCTAGGATAATCTTCCTTCTTAAGGCCAGCTGATTGGCAACCTTTGTTCCAATCTACAATTTAAAAAAATTTGTTTTTAAAATTTATTGATTTTAGAGAGAGAAGAAGGGAGAGAGACAGAAACATCGATCTTTTTCTTTATGTGCCCTGACTAGGGATTAAACCAGCAACCTCTGCACTGTAAGGATGACACTCTAACCAACTGAGCCATCCATTCAGGGCCCATCTATAAGCTTAATTCCCATTTCCCAAGTACTGTAACCTAATGTGTTCATAAATTCCAGGGAGTATGGCGTGGATGTCTTTTGGAGGCCATTATTCTGTCTACCACAGTGTCCAATGAGTATTTGTTGAATAAATGAACAGTGATAAAAGATGAAAATTAATAAATAATTAATTTGCACAGACCACCCTGATGTGGACTCTCATCCTGACAACTGAGAATCAGTAGTCTTGAATTCCCTTTCCCCTAACTGCCATTTCTCAAGTTCTTGCAACAGACAAGGAAACAGGAATGCTGAGGACAGGAGAGGACACCTCCGTATCATCCAGAAAGTCTAAGTTCTGTGCTTTGACAACATCTTCCCACTTGACAGGCAGGAAAATTATTCCCCCACTCTATAGAAAAAGAGATTATGATTCAGGAACTTCACAGCTCAGAAAAGGTCAGAGGGGCGCAGTTATGGGCCTGCTGTGTCACTATGGGTCCTGGGCACCCCGTCGTTGAAGCCGGGCTGTTCGCCCTACCAGGCCCAGCAAAAGCGCATCACTAGCGCAGTCCTGGCACTACCCTCTGTCACCTGGCTCCGCTCACCTAGTCCAGTTCATCGGGCTGTGGCGCCATGTGGCCGCCAGAGGGCGCACCCCTCACACCGTTTCCGCGCGAAGACGAGCTGGGTCCCGGGGTTGGTGTAAATCTGGGCCCCGGGAAGCCTGCGCTCCTAATTTCCTTTTCCCGGCCAGCGTAACTGATCAGGACCTATCTCATGAGCAAAGAAAGTGATGGGTCCGTTTCACTGCAACACACATGTAAAATCCTACAGGAAATTCTAGCAGGCAGAAGACGGAATGTGGCAATATGTAAAAAGAATAATGCATCAACATCTTGGGTTATCCCAGAAATTCAAGGTGGGTTTAACATTAGAAAAGCAATCGGAATATATGAAGATCTATCAGTGTGGTATATCACTTCAAGAGAAATTTGAGTATCTCAGATGTGGGAAATCTTTTAAAAAAAATAAAATTCAACTTCCATTCCTAATTTTAAAGGAAATCTTAGAAAAAGGTGAAAGCATTTGAAAGAATTTCCCTTAAGATTTGAAACAAGACTGGATGTTCACATCTGTTCAACACCATCCAAGACTTGAGAGCACAGTAAGGCAAGGTAAAGATTCAAAAACATGACTTGAAAAAAGAAAGAAAACTATCAAAACCTCAGAAGTTTGTAACCCTGTCAGATCTAATTTCACCTTTCTGAAACAAAGTGGTTGTTAGATAATATAATATGTCTACATAAATTGTCAAAAATTAGTATAATTATTTAATTTTAATATAAAATATTAATAACAAAGATACTTTAAAATAATATGAATTGTGATTTGTAAATTCTTGGGCACAACAAAAAACTCCCTTACAAATTTCCAAGTATTTCCACTAGGGGGCAGCACACCTCACTAAGAAGCATTAGTCTACACATTCAAAACCCATCAAACATAAACACACACAAATCCTACATATAACTGATTAAATAAATTTTAAAGAATGTATCAAGTTTTCCAGGTATAATATCAATGTTCAAAAATTCAATTTAATTTCTATATAGTAGTGACAACCAGTCAGGAAAAGTCATTTTTTAAAAGTAAATCTGGTTCCCAGAAGCCTGTACTCTTAATTCCCTTTGCCTGGCTAGCATTTAAGCGTATAAAGTAAAATTTATAATAGAAATAAAAAGGTACCTAGGACTGAATCTAAAATATATGCAAGAAAATAATAAAAAGTTATTGAAAACCCTGGGTGGTAGCTCAGTTGGTTAGAGTGTTGTCCTGACAGGGCAAGGTTGGGGTTCCCTCCCTGGTCAGGGCACATGCCAGAGTCAACCAATGAGTGCATCAAGGAGGGGGGCAACAAACTGATGTTTCTTCCTCTCTCTTCCTCTCTCTTTAAAATCAATAAAAAAATTTAAAATTATTTAAAGATATTATTTTAAACATCTAAATTAATGTACACTGATATCATGTTAATGAAGCACCCCCAACCCCCTGACTGCCTTGGGTCCTCACAGGGATTATGATCATAACCACTGCCCAGATGTGGAGACTGAGGTTCAGGTAGGTGAGTGACCTGGCCAAGGTCACACAAGTCTTTTGAGCCTAGGCCTCCTGCCAGCCATTCCTGGACCCTGACCCCTGCCCTAGCCACCATGCCTAATGTCTGCCACACCCACAGTCTAGACTACAGCTGAACAAGGCCAAAGGGCTTTGGGCTCCAGAGAGAGAGGCAGGCAGCAGTTTTGGTGTAGCCAAACACACACACACACACAGACACACACACACATGCGCGTGCTTCCACCTATAGCAGGGGTCGGGAACCTATGGCTCGTGAGCCAGATATGGCTCTTTTGATGGCTGCATCTGGCTCGTAGACAAATCTTTAATAAAAAAAATAATAACATTAAAAATATAAAACATTCTCATGTATTACAATCCATTCATTTCCTACCGCTCATGTTCATGGTTGCAGGTGGCTGGAGCCAATCACAGCTGTCCTCCGGGACAACGCCAAATGTTTATTGGATAATGTGTAATGTACACAGGTCGTTGTGAGGTCAGGAAGTAAACTTCCCTCCTTTTAATCAAGCAGTCAGCTAGCTAATTGCAGAAACCCTTTTGATGAAGAAGATAGCTAAAAGAAAAACAGATGAGGAGTATCGTACTTTTCAGCAGGAATGGACAGAGGAATTCGCTTTTGTGGAGAGAGCAGGTTTTGCAATGTGTCTAATATGCAATGATAAAATTGCATCGATGAAACGGTCATATATAAAGCGGCACTTTGACACATGCCATACTATATTTGCATCGAAATATCCAGCAGGGGACAGCAGGAAGAAAGCATGTCAAGAGCTACCATGCAGAGTGCAAGCTAGTCAGCAGCAACTCCGTGTTTGGACCCAATGAGGTGACTGGAATTCGGCTAGCTTTGCTGGTGCTTTAGCAATTGTGAGAAATGGAAAGCCATTCACAGATGGGGAGTATGCCAAAACATTCATGCTTGATGTTGCCAATGAACTTTTGACGACTTTTCGGATAAAGACAAGATAATCAAACGAATAAAAGACATGCCTCTGTTGGCAAGAACTGTTCACAATCTTACCGTCATGATGGCAAATCAAATTGAAGCAACACAAGTGAAGGATATAAATGCAGCACCATTTTTTTCTCTCACTTTGGATGAGACAACAGACGTAAGCCATTTATCCCAGTTCAGCGTGATTGCAAGGTATGCTGTTGGTGACACACTACATGAGGAAAGTCTTACTGTTTTGCCTATGAAAGAGACAAGAGGGGAGGATTTATTCAAGTCTTTCACCAAGTTCTCTAAAGAAAAAAATCTACCGAAGGATAAACTTATTTCGGTGTGTACTGAAGGTGCTCCATGCATGGTGGGGAAAAACAGAGGATTCGTAGCACTTCTTTGTGAACATGAAAAAAGACCCATCCTAAGTTTTCACTGCATCCTACATCAGGAAGCACTTTGTGCTCAGATGTGTGGTGAGCAGCTTGGTGAGGTGATGTCGCTGGTCATTCAGGTGGTCAACTTTATTGTTTCCTGAGCTTTAAATGATTGCCAGTTTAAAACACTGCTGGATGAAGTTGGGAATAATTATCCTGGTCTGCTTCTGCACAGCAATGTGCGTTGGTTGTCAAGAGGGAAGGTGCTCAGCCGTTTCGCGGCTTGTCTGAGCGAAATCCGGACTTTTCTTGAAATGAAAAACATCGAGTATCCTGAGTTAGCTAACACTGAGTGGCTTCTGAAGTTCTGCTATCTCGTGGACATGACTGAACATCTGCACCAGCTCAGTGTGAAAATGCAAGGCGTTGGAAATACAGTCTTATCCCTTCAACAAGCAGTGTTTGCATTTGAAAACAAGCTGGAACTCTTCATCACCGACATTGAAACAGGTCATTTACTACACTTTGAAAAACTGGGAGAGTTTAAAGATGCATGCACAGCAGCAAGTGACCCTGCTCAACATCTTGATCTCCAGCAGCTAGCAGGCTTCTCATCTAATCTCCTGCAGTCATTCAAAGTGCACTTTGGAGAATTTTGTGAGTGAACTCATATTTTTAAATTCATCACCCATCCACACAAGTGTGCAGTGGACAGTGCCGACCTGAGTTACATCCCTGGTGTCTCCATCAGAGATTTTGAGCTACAAGCTGCTGACCTGAAGGCCTCAGACTTGTGGGTGAATAAGTTCAAGTCACTGAATGAAGATTTGGAAAGACTTGCACGACAGCAAGCAGAGTTGGCGAGCAAACACAAGTGGGGAGAAATGAAAACACTTCAACCTGCGGACCAGCTGATTTTCAAAACTTGGAACGCGCTTCCTGTCACATACCACACACTGCAGCATGTGAGTATTGCTGTACTGACAATGTTTGGCTCTACATATGCATGTGAGCAGTCTTTCTAACATCCAAAGAACATTAAGACCAACCTACGATCACGTTTAACAGATGGAAATCTCAATGCCTGCATGAAGCTTAACCTCACCACGAATCAACCAGACTATAAAGCCATCAGTAAAACCATGCAGCACCAGAAGTCGCATTAATGGTAAGAAGTTCTTTATTCATCATTGGTTAGCAACAGCATAACAACGTTATTAAAAGAAATTCAGAGCATGACCAGGTGGTGGCGCAGTGGATAGAGCGTCAGACTGGGATGCTGAGGACCCAGGTTCGAGACCCTGAGGTCACCACCTTGAGCATGGACTCATCTGGTTTGAGCAAAAGCTCACCAGCTTGGACCCAAGGTCACTGGCTCGAGCAAGGGGTTACTCAGTCTGCTGAAGGCCCGGGGTCAAGGCAGATATGAGAAAGCAATCAATGAACAACTAAGGTGTCGCAATGCGCAACGAAAAACTAATGATTGATGCTTCTCATCTCTCCATTAAAAAAAAAAAGAATTCAGAGACTTATTGTACTTTAAAAGGGTTGGTCTTACATAAAATGCACACATTTACTTGTATTTAGTGTTAAATACATCGTATGGCTCTCACGGAATTACATTTTAAAATATGTGGCGTTCATGGTTCTCTCAGCCAAAAAGGTTCCCGACCGACCCCTGACCTATAGCAATATTCTTGCCTTCAGCTCCGCCCATCACAGGGGCAAATGGGAGCAGCAGGCAGTAGCCCTCGGAGGCAGCAAGTGAGGACGACACTAAAGGTAAGGCCCCACTTCAGTATTTCCCACCTCAACGCCTAGCTGCCGACTCCCTCAAACCTGGAAAGAAGAGTAAATAATGACTATGAAGAGACAAGAGGCCTGAGCATAAAGAGCCCTGAGAGGGGCCCTCCTGTCTACCCCGGTGAATGGGAGAGGGGCTCAGAGAGAAACAGTGACCAGCCCAGCATTGCACAGCAGGTGTGTGGCAGAGTGAGGAGGCCAGGCCTGAAGCCAGCTCAGCATCCAGTCTGGGAGGGGACTCACTGGGGTTCAAATGAAAAACACTGTGAGTGTTTGCCTGCCCCTGGACCCCTGAGTTCAGTCAGGTAGGGCTACATTCACCTGTGCCAGGAGTGACGCTGGGGTCTGATGAGGGCCCGTACTGTGGGGCCACAGAGGAGGGGTCGCCAGCCCGGTCTGGGGCCGCAGTCTTCAAATCACAAACGAGACTCATAAGTGGGTCATGAAACCAATTCAGAGTCTGAAACCCATGTTTTAAAAAATTTCAAGAGAACAAAATAGAAATATCAAGTGAATCACACAGAGTAAAGATAGAGGAGCATGATATAAAATGAGAGGTTAATTGTGATTGTGGTTTTTAAATGCCAGCAGCCTTTATAACAACAGAGTTGCCAGATGTAAAATTGACACACAAAAACCAACAGCATTTCTCTACACCAGGCACTACCAGCTAGAAAATATTATTTTCACAAAAGGTGGAACTTAAAAAAATTTTTTTTTAATTTATTGAGTTTTAGAAAGAAAGAGGAGAGAGTTGTTGCTTCACTTTAGTTCATTGATTGCTTCTCTTATGTGCCTTGACTCAGTGGGCCCGGGGTTTCAAACCGGTGACCTCAGCATTCTGGATCGACGCGTTATAGTGTGGAACATTTTTTTTTTTTACATTTTATTTTTTTTAATTTTTTAATTTTTATTTTATTTATTCATTTTTAGAGAGGAGAGAGACAGAGGAGAGAGAGACAGAGAGAAGGGGGAGGAGCTGGAAGCATCAACTCCCATATGTGCCTTGACCAGGCAAGCCCAGGGTTTCGAACCGGCGACCTCAGCATTTCCAGGTCGACACTTTATCTCCTGCGCCACCACAGGTCAGGCAGTGTGGAACATTTTTGTATGATAGCTGGAACTTCCTTTCCAGCGGTTCAGAAAAAGTGTGTATGTGTGAACGTACAGGAAAGAGAAAAGTCACCAATATTAAATGTTGGTAAATTTAAATAAAAGGTTCATCATTATTTCCACTCCACTTTTCTATTGGTTTGACATTTAAAAAAATAAGAAGTTGGGAGAAAATACCAGTTACAATAGCAACAAATATAATGAAGTGCCCAGAAATTACGAGTGTCCAAGGCCTTCATGAAGAAAAAACTTAAACTCTAATAAGGACATAGGCAATGATCTGAGTAGAAAATTCATGTTCTTGTACAGAACTACATAATGTTATAAAGATGTCAATTCTTCCCAAATTAATCTTTAAATTCAGTGCAGCCCTAATCAAAATTCCATTTGTTTTTTTTTTTAGGAATGCAACAAGCTTACTCTAAAACAGGTGTCCCCAAACTACAGCCTGCAGGCGGCATGCAGCCCCCTGAGGCCATTTATCCGCCTCCCCCGCCCCTTGCACTTCCGGAAGGGGTACCTCTTTCACTGGTGGTCAGTGAGAGGAGCACTGTATGTGGCGGCCCTCCACGGTCCGAGGGACAGTGAACTGGCCCCCTGTGTAAAAAATTTGGGGACCCTTGCTCTAAAATATGAACAAGTAGCTAAGTCACTTTTAAAAATTAAGAGTTAGTGGTGACACTTTCCTTACTATAGGTGACCACAGAGCAACCCAAACAGCATGGTGCTGATGCCAGAACAGACTGATTGAGAGGCGACAGTTCTGAGGCAGCCTGTGCAGGCGGGAGCCTAACGTGTGGGATGGAGGTAGATATGGAGCCGATGGTGTGGCTCACTCTATGGGCCAGCCAACTGGGTCTCTACCTAGTGCTGCATTTAAGAACGAACTCGCACCTGACCTGTGGTGGCGCAGGGGATAGAACATCGACCTGGAATGCTGAGGTCACCGGTCTGAAACTGGGGATTTGCCCCGTCAAGGCACATACGAGAAGCAACAACTACAAGTTGATGCTTCCCACTCCTCACCTCCTCTTTTCTCTCTCTCTCCACCCCTACTCTTAAAAAAAAAAAATCAGTAAATAAAATCTTTAAAAAAAAAAAAGAATGAACTCTGTGGTTAGAACCCTAAATGTGAAATGTACAACTATAAAAATAACAGAAGAAAATATAGGAGAATATCTTTGTGACCTAGGAGTGGGGAAGAACTTTTCAAACAAACTTCAGATTCATAAGTAGTAAGAGTTTTAAAAGCTTAAATTTAGATGCAAGAAGCTTAACGATTTCTGTTCAGTGAAGAACAGAGATGATGGAGGCGAACGGGGGGAGAGACATTTACACGGTCCAAAGCCAACAGCGGGTTAACATCTGGAATACACAAACCAGACTAGCAGAAAAGTGGGTGAAGAAGGCAACATCCAGGTTCAGAAGAGGAAACTCCAAAATTTAACAGCACGTGAGGAGGTCCTCTAAAATCATTAATGATTACCACAGAAAAATTAAAACAAAGAGATAGCTATATGTATAGTTAAGTATAAGTTCGAAAGCTTGGGAGTCCAATGTGGCCCTCCCATTTCTAAACTCTCAGGAGAATGGCATTAGCAGCCATTCCTAACCTGAAAGTCCTGTGTGTCTGACTTGACCTCTCTGGATGGAGTAGGGGAACTGGTTAACATGGTTACCTTAATGTTCCCCCCAAGATACCAGGCCTTATGAGCCTCCACCTGGAGCCAGTTCTCCTGCCAACGGGTTTTCTTTAGGGTTCTCAAACAAGAGCTGGAAAATTAGATCTGCTGGGGTTTTTAAAAGAAATTATTATTATTATTATTATTATTATTATTATAAGAGTTCACCTGGGAAAGCCTGTTACAAACAGGTGCAGTGGAGAAAGGGGTTTTCTGGCCTGGAGAAGAGTCCGTCTCCTGCAGCTCTGGGAGGAGGAAGGTAGAGCAGCTCTAGGCCACAAAAACCTCTCCTGAGTGAAGGGGAAAGGGCTGCCCTGTGAAGGAATGAGCTCCCAGTTACAGGGGGATGCAAGCAGAGGTTGGACAGCCAGTTGCAAAGCCTATAGAGGTGTCTTTTCCTGGGAGAGAGAAGAGGAGGAGGGAGGGAAGGAGACAAGTGTGGAATCAGATAGGGCAGTTGTGGATCCCAGTGCTGCTGCTTCCTAATTGTGTGACCGAGCCAACTCCCTAAGGCTCAGTTCTGTTATCTACAAAATAGGGCTGATAGAGGCTCCTGCAGAGGCCAGAAAAAGCACCCGCCCGTGAGGGCACCAGTAGAGGACTCCGTTTATGACAATAACCAGCATGGTCTGGGGGCCAGAGCTTCGCTGGAGCCTCACCCCTTCCTGACTTGTCTGGAATCCTTCCCTGGACCCTGCAACAGGGGCAGGGCCAATGCCTCCCTCACCCTACCAGGCTGGGTGCCTTGGACAGGTCACTGTCTCTCTCTTAGGCCTCTTTTCTCATCTGCCAGGGATGGGTTCTGGGTGGGGACCTTTCAATTCGAACATCCTGGGATGTCTGGGCACGAGTAGCCACATGTACATGTCTCTGCTCCTGCGGCCCCGCTGTCTTCACTAAGTGAGGGGGTTGGGCTAGAATAACATAACATCAGCTAAGCCATGCTGTGTGCTTAGTCAGAGCCGGGGACCACTCTAGGGCTTTACATG
Source organism: Saccopteryx bilineata (assembly GCF_036850765.1). Taxonomy (NCBI): domain Eukaryota; kingdom Metazoa; phylum Chordata; class Mammalia; order Chiroptera; family Emballonuridae; genus Saccopteryx; species Saccopteryx bilineata. The sequence continues at coordinate 344,132,612 of NC_089490.1, read as the reverse complement.
ATCAGTGCGCTCAGTCCCCACCACAACCTCATGGCGTGGTGCTGTAATACCGATTTTATAGGTGAGGTGACTGGGGCTCAGAGAGGTTGGGTCACTTGCCCAAGTCACACAGCTAACAGGAGCCCAGGCAATGAGTCTGGAGAATCAATGCTTGCAATCACCACATGACACCCCTCCTGAGGCTCCAATACTCTGAAATACGAAAGGGGCCTGTGAGGCCAGGTGCCATGGCCATGCAGATTCACATAGAATTTGGGCAGAAGGTAGAGGAACTGTAGACCCATTCCAGTTTATTGGAGGCTCACAAAGACAGGTAAGCCAAAAGAAGAAAGAAAATGAAAAAATACATAGGGAAAGGAAAACTGCTTTTCGCAGTGGAGGGCAAGGAGTCAAGAAACAAACCGTGCCTCTCAGTGGCAGGGCTTGATGTCATCCCATTGGCCCTGAAGGGAAGCACTTATATCCTTACAATGGTGCTGCCATGTGCTCCTGCACTAAGTGCATAAGGGGCTTGCAGCCTGTAAACCTGTGAGCAAGCCTAACCCAGCCACTTTCCCCACAGGGCCTGAGCACCCTCTGAACTCCACCATTCAGAGGTGGATTTTGTGGGCTGAGGCACACACATTTTCTCAGACGTGAGCCCAGCTCCACTTGGAACACATGAGTTGCCTAGCCTAGACTCTAGGCCCCAGAGGCAATGCTGCCCAACACACTATATAATGGGGCCTCCTGGGCCCCACGACTTGCCTGTACCTATCATCACACAGTTCTGCTAGAAGCCCATTTTACAGACAGGAAAATGAGGTTTGGAAAGGACAGAGGACTGGCCGGGATTACACAGCCAGTAACTGGCAGAGTGAGGCCTGGAGCCCAGAGTTGCCTGGCTTCCCCAGAAAGAGCCTCAGCCTGGCCCACTAGGAGACTGCCACTAACTCCCAGAGGCAGCTTGAGTTTAGGACCCTGGAGAGACACAGACAACCAGGTGCAAATGCTGAAGAAGGTGTGTTGGGGCCCCAGCTCCACCATGGTGGAGCTATCAGCGAAAGTCTGATATCAGGACATGTGTGAGAGGGAAAGAACAGCTTTTGGGATGGGGTGATCACATCAACAAGGCCTGAGGGTGGGCAGCAGAGCGCGCTGGAGAGCAGCACTGAGGGCCGGGGGTGGGGGTGGGGGTGGGGGGGGGCAGGGGGTGGGGGGGGTGGGGCTAAGCCCAGGGCACAGGCAGTGGGGTAGCCCCGAGATTCAGACAGGGGCACTGACTTGGACCCTTGTCCTGAGGGTAGTGGATCGTGGCTGCATATTTGAGTCTTCCCTGGCTGAGTAAGAGGTTCCTGAGGGGCTGGAGCTACACCCAGGGGAGAAACATCTGGGAAAGCCTGGGACAGAGGCTGCCAGGTGGTGGAAGAGGCCTGGTTGGTCTGAGTGAGTGGCAGATGAAATCATTAGCCGAGACTGGGAGCACTGGGCGGGTTGAGGCGTGCGGCTCAGTTTCTCCGTCTGCGAAGCGGGGGAACACAGGCCTCTGATGAGCAGGTCACAGCGTGTCTGCCCTGCAGTTTCAGATCAGTGAGGAGAAAGCCCTGAGCCGCTACTCGGTGCCAGTACGGGTCGCTCGGAAACCTCCTCAGCCTTCTTCTGAAACGCGCCCCTCCTACTGACGGCCTATCACAGCACCATAAGTGTTCAAGGTGGGCCTGCAGCCAGCTCTCCCCATCTGACAAGGTCCCTCTTGGTGCCTCCAGGGGTCTGGGTCTCCCCTTCTCCACCCCGAGCCTTGGGGATGGATATGAACATGGAGATGGGAAGAGAGGGGCGCTCGCCTCTTTATGTCCTCCTTTCCCCAGCACCCGCCGTGTTCCTCGGGGAGCTCACTGTACAAGAGGCGTGCCCGGAGCTCGGCGGCCTGCAAGCCTCCTGCCGGGCTCGCCCGGAACCCTCGCGCACCTGCCGACCTGGGCTCAGCCCTCGGCTCGGCCGAGCTCTCGAAGATGCTCCACAGCAGACAGAGCGAGGTTGGAAGGGAGGACAGGAGAACGGGAGCCTGATCGAGCCCGGAGGGGTTGGGCTGAGCCCCACGGGCCCCGAAACCCCTTTCTATTCCCCAGCGAGAACTCGGAAGCCACCTCCCTGCGGGTTCGTCCCATAGCGCGGCGCCAGTTCGCATGCGCGGCAATCCTGGTCCTCCCGCCCCACTGGAGACCACGCCTCTGTCCCCAAATGGGCGGAGGCCGCGGGGCGGGGCGGGGTGGGACGCAGGCAGGGAGTCCTAGCTGATTCCCCCGCCCAAGCTAGAGGCTGCTGCCCCGGGCCCGTCCAGCCTCCGCTCCAGTGCCCGCGAGGTGCTTGCATCCCGGCGTCCTGCTGGACGAGTGGCGGCGCGGCAGGTAGGAGGCGCTGCGCAGAGGGAGGCGTGTGCGAGCGCGCGGGTTCGTGTGTGCTTCAGGGTTGTGTGTGTGCGGTGCAGCGCTGGCCAGTGCGTGCCCTGTGAGAATCGATCGGTGTATGGGGGGCTGCACATCCTGCACGCCCGAGAGGAAGGGGGTGAGCTCTGGCTTTCAGCCCCGGGGTGCAGGAGCCGGGAGGATCCGCCGGGGCCCCCACGGTTCGTCTCCACCCAACCCTCCACCCGGCAGCTAGGGACCTCCCCGGCTCCCCCACCCCCCGCCTCCCGGAGTTCCGGAGCAAGTTTCCTAGTTCAAACACTCTGGGGTTGAAGCCCCGGGGTTTGACCATTTCTTCCTCCCAATTTCCCTTTCCAGCCCCCCACCCGTCAATTCCACAATCCCTCCTGGGTGCCCTCCCTCCCTCCCTCCCATCCCCTGTCCCGAGAGCCTTGGGAAGGGAGCAAAGTAGATTTTCTTCCTGACCCTCCACTGTTGTCGAATAGGGGCCCTTTTCCTGGGCTGCTGGGCTTGGGTGTGGTGGTGGGCGGAGTGGGGGGTGGGGAATCTGGGAGAGAGTACTTCCTCTGATCTTACCGCTGCCCTCCAGAATTGGGGTCCAGAGGTGAAGAAGGACAGGTGCCAGTTCTCTCCGGGCGTTGTTTCTATGGTGGATCCCCCAGAGGCCCCACAGGAATGAAGAGAGTAGGCACAGAGGGGTGAAGTGAGCTACTCTTAGGGGTGCTGAGCCAGAATTTGAAACTAGATCACCTGACTCCCAAGCCAGAATCTTCTCTCTGCTCCTGCCATGGAGAGGGAAGTGCTGGGCAACTCCTTGCAGGATTCCAGGGATGGAGAAAAATATGAGTAGACTTCCTGGAGGAGAGGGTTTTGAGGGTGGGCTTCAGCCTCCCCTGGGGTGTGATGCCTCCTGGGGAAACCACTCAGACACTGGTTGTTCAGTGCAAAGATTGATAACCCCAGGGTCTTTGGGCCTGGTCCTTGCCCCAGTCCCCAAAGTCCTGGTGTAGAGGTGGGAGGCCTGGCTGCTGTCCCTGGCTGAGGGACTGGGCAGGGTGGGGTGGGCCCAGCTGCCAGCTGCTGCTGCTTCTGGTGAGGCCAGGGTTGGGTGCCAGGACAAAGAGGTGCTCCGGTGGGGTTATGCCCTGACGAGCAGTTCTACTGACTGATAAGGCAGGTGGGGCAGCAAATAAGCCATTGCCCAGGGTTACGTCCCATGCTGGAAGCCAAGGCGGGAAGGGGGAGAGCAGTTCTTGCCTGGGAGCTGGGAGAGATTTCACTTTGGATACTTGTGTGCTGGGTGTCCAGGGAAGAAAAGTTTCACCAAACAGAAAAGAAGACAGGGCCCTGCAGGCCCAGGGAACAGACCGGGAAAGGCCTGGAGGTGTGAAACTGAATGATAGTCTGTGGGGAGTGGCATAATAATCAGATGCAGGTCTGAGAAAGGGCATCTTTGGCTGCTGTAGTGAGGAGGAGGAGGGGCCAGCTCCTCACTTCCCCACCAGAGGGGATCTGATAAGGGTTCCCAGAATAGGAGTGGGGGTGAATGGGGGTACTAAGGGATTATATATGACTTCAGCATGGAGAAGGGTAGGTGGGGGAGCCCTATCTGAGATGGGGCCACTGTTGGAGATGGAGTAGGTTTGGGAGCCGGTTTGACAAGGTAGGGGTCAGACACTGGTTGTGAGAGGCCTGTGGGCTTTTGAGGGTGACATCCAGGACATTGCTCCTAGGCCAGTGCTGTCTCTGGCTGCTTCTGTCTCTGCTTTTCCCGTGGGCTTTTAGCATAGCCCTGAAGCTCCGGCCCCTGAGCAGGAGGCCTTCCTGGAGCCCCAGTGGGCACAGGGAAGCCTCTCTGCATGTCCCCCCCTACCTGTGTCTAAGTTTCTTCCTTTTTGAAACTGGCATGACCTTGAGGCAGGGAACTTCCCCTGTGAGTCTCAGTTTCTTCATGTGCAAATGGGGATAAATGCTGCCTAGGTGCAGGGATCTGGGGAGTGATGATTAGTTAAATAGTGTCACGAAAGTGCTTTACTAGTACATGGTGTTTGGTAGCCATATACAGTACTAGTAATTACTTAGTCTCTTCTTTTCTGTGGGAGAGGTGGGGGACAACCCAGAAGAAGGAGGGGCCAACTTTGGAAGAAGAAGGGTGAAAGGAAACGGGGTCTTCCACTGAAGTAAAAGCTCCTCTTCTCTTGGTGTCGGTGGGTGTGACCTTCTTAGACCCCTCGAGTGGATGGTCTCTCTACCTGACCAAGTCCCAGACCTCCCAAAGGCTCCTGACTCCTAAATGTCATAATAACAAGCTCAGCAGCAGGCCCCAGGCTCTCCCAGCTGCAGGGGGCCGGTCTGCCAACCTCACCGCCCCATGCAGCTCCCCAGCCGGCTGGGGCCTGGGCAGATGTAGAAGTCTGTCTGTCTATAGCTAGTTGTCTTACCTAGCCCCCTGCCTTTCTCTGCCCCCGTGTCCTCCAGAGTTGTGAGTGCCTTTAGAGCCCCCTACCCTCTCCGCTGCCCCTCAGGCTGTTCCAGAGACCTCTCTTCATTATGCGTTGCCTTTCCTGCTCAAAACATTCCCTGGCTGGCCTGGTCCCTCCAGCCTCTCCTCTTCTCTGGCTTGATGTGACACCCTGGCCTTGTCTTGCTTCAGTTTAGGCCAAGCTGATGACTTCCCTTGGGTCTCAGGCCTTGCCTTTCTGGGCTCACTAGAGGCAAAATGGGCCAAGTCCCTTTGGGGTTCTAACCCAGGACGTTTGGGGAAGCCAGGCTCAGGTCTGGACTTGGGAAGTTGTGGCATATGAGCATTTGCTCACTGTTGTGACCTGAGTTACTGCTTTACATTGTAATTGTTCAGAGATATATTTCTAGGGGTCACTTTTCTGGGGCTGAGGCTGTGGTGGCCTGTGGGTGTGGGCTGTGGTTTTCTGCCACAATGAGGCATATGGTCATTTATGGGAGGAGGGGCTGGTGGCCAGGGCAGAGAAGACCAATCCCAGCCACTGTTACCCAGTTGATCATCACTGGTGAGATGTTGGGGTGTGCCTAGTGATGGCCACAGGACTTTGAGGCCTGAAAGACGCAAAGCAGAGAGCTACTGGCCGCTCCGCCTGCCTGTGCCCAGCCAGCCCCTGCCCAGGACACCCTTCCCCCCACTGTAACTCCTGCCTGTCAGGTGAGGTGGGACCCAACTGATAAGACACTGAAGTTTGGGGTGACGTGGTTTTACATCGGAGCAATTCAAGGTGTAATGACTTCCTCCCCCGTGGCACACTCACTCTCCTGAGCAGGAGAGGGGCGTGAAGCCACATGCCCACCCTCATGCTCTTCATGTCAGTAGTTCCCTGTTGCTGCTGTGACACATTAACACCACCTGGGCAGCTTAGAACACCACAGATTTATACTCTTACGGTTTTGGAGGTCAGAGTCTAAAATGATGTTTGTGGGGCTAAAGTCAAGGTGTCGGCGTGGTGGTCCATCTGGAGGAGGCTCCAGGGAGGCATTCGTCCCTTGTCTCTTCCTGCTTCTGGTGCTGCCGGCATTCCTGGGACCTCCCCACCCCAACCCCTCTCCTTTCCTCCGTGGAGTCACACCTCCCTCTACCTCCTTCTCATAAGAACACTTGTGACCACATGGAGGACCCACCTGGATAATCCAGGATTATCTCCCATCTCAAAATCCTTAATGACATCTGCAAAGTCCCTTTTGCCATACAAGGTAACACGCACTATTCCAGGGACGAGATGTTGCTATCTTTGGGGATACCACGGAACTCACTGCAGTGCCATTGCAAGCATCTTCCTCAAGAACCCCCTCCTGTGTGCCCACAGCTGCTGGCTTCTTCCCCCATGAGGTCATTCTCAGTGTCATCTTCCCCCAGCCCGGGAACTGTGGTGGGCAGGGCTTGGGCCTGCTGCACCTCTGGCCCCAGAGCCCGGCCTGAGGCCATGGTAGCCAGAGCTCAGGCACATGTAGAAGAGAGAGGAATGTCCCCATGGATTGCCCCCGTGACTAGACCCAGTCTTGCATTGACAGTATGTTAGGCCTTTAAGAATGGAGCACAGCTCATTTCAGACATTCATTCAGTAAACCCAGTGCTGTGCAGGGAGAGCGCTTGATCCCCGCCATCACCCTATAAGGGCTGGGGCTGGCCAGGAGCCCATTTTGTAGATTGAAGGCTAGTTGAAGCTAAGTTCTGCCTGGAGCAGAGGAGCATGAGCAGAGCAAGGGGAGGCAGGCTGGGCAAGTCGAGTGGAAAGACCTTCATTTTACAGTTGAGAAATCTGAGGCACAAAGAAGGTTACTGTTTTCCCTCCCCCTTCCCCATGAGGGTGAGGATGTGGATGGGGCATGCTGAAGCTCTGATTCTGCCTCGGCACGGGAAGGAGGAAGCACTGGCATCCAAGACCACCATGGGCAGAAGAAGACATGATGCCCAGAGCTCGGAAGTTCTGCCATCACACCACTTGTGCAGAGACGTGGTTGCCACGCTTGCAGGTGGCGAGCCTCCTGAGGTCTCCGAGGAAGAACCCCAGCCAAACTTGCAGAGACCCCTTGCCTGTGTACAGCCGACCCTGCCTCAGTGTGGATCTCCATTACATTCCCACGGCCAAGGCCGTGCCATATGGAGCCCTGCTTCTCTCTCAGGGGCTGTTTCACAGCCTGGTCTCTCTGCCTGTACCCTGGCCCCTCTCTATTCCACCTGCCTGTGCACTGTCCATCAGCGCAGTTCACACTCCTGCACACTCCTGAGTCCCGAGCCCAGCTCTCGGGGCTGCCGGAACCAGCTGTGGTGGTGTTTGAGTGCCGGCCGCGTCTTCCTTCTTCTCTCCCCCCTGCACCCTGTTCCCCAGCCTTGCTGAAATGGTTTTTTCCTCCTAGAATGTTCTGTCCTCCCCCAAACCTTCCACTTTCCTCTCCTGAAATTGCAGTCCCCCCTTTGAGATCCCGCTTACATGCCATCTCCTCCCTGCAACCTCTCCTGCCCCATCTGAACGAATCACTCCCCTCTGAGAGCAGATCTGTCAACCTGGCACCAACATGGCTCTCTTTCCTCTATCCGGCCAACCTCCAGGGCAGAGCCCTGTCTGACTCCTCGCTGCCCCCTTGTCCATGCCCAGAGCAGGCATGGGTGAAGGAACAGGACTCCCGAGGGCTGAGGAATGCATCACTGTCTTTGCATGAGTGGTGGGCCAGGCAGAGCAGAGGTTTGGCTTGAGATAAGCGCCTGGCTCTACCCTTAATGAGCCTTTTCCCTCTGAGCCTCCGGACCTCACCTGTGCAGTGAGAACAGCACAGCTCATTTCTGAGGTTGTACAGGGGCTTGACCTAGGAATCAAGCCTCAGAGTCTCAGTCTGAAAGATGGGTACCCTTTCACTAGGTTTCCAGTCTTGAGACTGAGAGGCAGGGGGACCAGGGCAGAGACTGCCTATGCAGAAAGCAGGAAAAGAGGCTGTTCTGGTGGCAAAACTTGCAGATTGGAAAAGAGCAAGCAGTGTCCCCTTCCTCTCCATTTGATGGTGAGAATCTACAGGACAGAGAGGGTAGAAGGTTGCCTGGGGTCACACAGCACAAGGGAGCAGAGATGGCTTCAGTGACCTGATCAAGTCCCCTTTGGCCAGGTTGTTTACCTGTGGGGAGAACAACACCTGTGACCTGAAGCTCCAGTCCTCCTTCCACTACCCGTAGGACAGAGGACAGCTCCTGCTCCAGGCACTCAGCTGCACCTGCCCCTCCCTCTGCACCTTCTCAGCAGGATGTGGTGCTGGACTGGGAGCCCTGCGGCAGGGTGATCACTGCCCTGGTTTCTGTGACACAGGACTTTTAGTGCCCACACCAGCCTTCAGGGACCACACCAGCTGGGCAGCTCGCCTGGCTGAGGCTGAGCCTTACCTACTCCCTGCCCAGGGAAGCCCCAGCCTCCAGGAATGCAGCCAAGTTCCCCGCTTTTTCCTGTCCCTGCCCTTGCTGGAGCCCTCACTGGAGCGTGTTTTGGGAGGTTTCTCTCCCAGGTATGCCCCCGCTAACCCAGCCCCCCACTCCGCAACATTTTGGGGTGGGACCCAAATCCCAATGAAGAACAGCTGTGGGGCGGAGGCCTTAGGATGCAGCCCGGCCACACAGCAACTGACCTGGGGGCTGGATTTTCCCTCAAAATGCTGTGAGGGGGGCATGAGTGCCTCAGGACCACTGTCCCCCAGGACCAGTGAGCGGCCCTGCACCCCCAAGCCCTGGCCCTGCCCTCCAGGCCCTTTGTGTCTCCTGGCAGGGAAGCTGCCTGGCGGGTTTATGTGCCAGAAAGATCACTCCAGCTGGGTGGAGACTGCATTGGACACTGACAGAAGCGATAAGGGGAGGGGAGTGTAGAAGAAAGACAGGATTTCCCAGCCCCGGTGCCAGCCTGCCTGGCGTGGCTGGACTGACTCACTGGGGCTGGCCCCTGGCTCTGCTCGTGGCCCGGAGTCCCACCCACTCTCCCTCCACATTCTCCTCCCCCACCCTGCGGTCCCTTCCTCACACAGTCCGTGGGGGCCCTGGGGTCCTGGGAGGTCAAAATGCACCTACCACAGGACAGATCGCATCAAGCCTGTTAGTGAAGTAGTGGCTTGTGAAGCTGGAGGAGGGTGGGATAAAGGAGGACGAATACATCGACAAAAACACAAACACCCAGATAACCAGGAAGTCACCAAATTGAGGCTCTGCCCTCTCCAGGCCCCCGCCCCTGGCATCTGGTCTTCCTGCCTGGCCCAGTGCCTCAGCCCCACTGCAGAGCATCCGACCCTTTGTCTAGCCCCCCCATCCTCCCCCACCCCCAGCTCCTGGGGGCCTCGCAGCTCTCCCCAGTCAGAGCTCTGCCCCGGCTGCCCCTGCCTCCACCTCAGTGCATCCTGCCTGCTGCACTCAGGCTCCACTTTGAAGAGCCCCTGCCAGTCCTCCACCACTGCATCCCTATGGGCCACATGCCTTACTCCTCAGGGCACTGATCCCTGTGTCTGCTCTTGGTCTGTGTCTATCACCCTGGGCCCCTTCCCTGGGACTGCCTTCAAGCTCTGACCCCTCTCTGTCAGCTCAGAGCCAGCCCAGAATGGGGATCAGAGAAGATGTGCACGTGGTTCATTGACTGTGCCCCTGAATGATCAGACACGGCTATCCAGCCCTTTCCTTATTATGGGGCAAAGGGGAGGGGGTCCTGTTCCCTTGAGTGGGATGTAGTGGGAGGTCAAGGAAGGGAGGGGAGGGAGAGAGGGGCTTTATTGTCAGGCTGTGGGTGTGGGGCTTCACTGGCTCTTCGACTTCACTGGATGATACACACTCTGCTGGCCCCGTGCTGTACAGTGGGGATCCCCTGTGGGTATGGGGAGTTGGGGTGCAGAAGAGGGACCCCCGGCAGGCCTTCCTTCATTCTCCCTTTTACCTCCACAACCAGCTGGCCACAGATAGACTTGAGTCTCCCGCCTACACAGCTCTAGAGCCTATCTGCTTACCATTCACACCTGAGCCTTGAGTCTACTGATTCAAGTTCAATGGCCTTCTTTATGGCCTTTCTACTCTAGTCTTGTCCTTTTCTAGTGCGTTCTCCACGTGGCAGCCAGAGGCATCTCAGGTCCCTCCCCAGCTCTCTGTCACCTCAGGAGGAAGCCTGATTCTTGCGCCTGGCCCTCCAGGGCCTCTGACTGGGGTCCTGTGCACCCGCCCCCTCAGTTCCTCTCAGGGCTGAGAATGTCTCCTGGCGATGGTTCCTGGCTGGCTGGCACCTCCTCTCAGAGGCAGAGGAAACCTTGGAAGTAGGCTTGTGCCTGGTTGGGGTAAGGTGGCACCCCCTTCACCTTGTGAGATCCTGCCTTGGACTTAAGCACTCCCAGTGTGAAAGCCACAGTGTCTGAGAGATGGAAGAGACTTGCAGAAGGCCACACAGCCTGTGTGTGACAAGGTCAGGCCAGTGCTCTGACCCAGTCTGGGGCTTCTTCCCTCCAGGTCTGTAGTGTCCAGCCTGACAGGGTTAGAGCTGTGAGGGGCCTAGGACTGGTGGGGTCAGGTCCCCAAATTCAGCCAATTTTTCTGCCCAGGGCCACTGCACTGGCTTTTAAAAAAACTTTTTACTTAAGCATAAGGAACAGTGCATAAATCATCAGTGCACAGCTCAGCGACCACACCCGGGGGCCAGCACCTAGACCCAGGAGCGTGTTACCAGAACCCCAGAAGCCCTCTCATTCCCCTTTTTTTCCACCCCAAAGGCAGCTACTCTCCTGCCTCCTCTTTACCGCACAAGGGGTATGCCTGAGTTTCAATTTTGTTTCAATTCGGTTTTGCTTTTCTTGTTACTATGCTTGTGAGATCCATCCATGGAGTTTCATACAATAGTTTGTTCATTTTCGTTATTGTATCATATTTCATTGTATCATATTTCATTATGGCCAGGTATTTATCCTTTCTTCTCTTGCACTTTTGGGTTGTTTCTCATTTTCCACTATAACAAATACTACAGTGATAAAATTCTTGTAATGCTCTTTTGGTGAATACGTGCATGGATTTCTGTTCAGCATATACTTAGGAGTAGAATCCCTGAATAACAGAGTATGTGTTTGTTCAGTTTTAGAAGATATGGTCAAATGATTTTGCAAAGTGGTTGTAGCAACATACACTCTTACTACCAGTGTAGAAGATCTCCGTGGGAGTGTGTGTGTTTTTCACTTTAACCATTCTAGGTGGGGAATGTAATAGTATTCCATTATTCTTTTTTCTTTTTTTTAAGGTTTTATTTATTGATTTTACAGGGGGTGGGGTAACGAGATGTAATCAACTCAGAGTTGCTTCACTCTACCTGTTCCTTAGTTGCTTATCCTACGTGCCTTAACCAGGCAAACCCAGGTTTTGAACTGGTGACAGCGTTCCAGGTCAATGCTCTATCCACTGCGCCACCACAGGTCTGGCTCATTGTGTTTTTGATGTGCAATTATTTCCTTGATGATTAGAGAAGTCAAACATGTTTTCTTTTTATTTATTGGCCATTTGAACATGCTCTTTTCTTCAGAAAGCTTTTTTGTTTTCCTTTTCAGTTGGTTCCCACTTTATATGGAATTGTTTTTGTGTACAGTGGGAGGTAGGGGTCAAGGTGAAGCTTTTCCCATACGGATAGCCAGTTGACCCAGCTTGATTCATTGAAAAGCCCATCCTTTCCTCAATGCCCTGTGGTGACTGTCATAAATCGAGTGTCCATCTGCTTGTGGCCTCTGTCTGGGCTTTCTGTTCTGCTGCATTGGGCTGTTGGTTATCCCGGCCAATCCCATATTGTGTGAATTACCAGAGCATTGTGTGCTCTTGGTAACTGTTAGTGTGAATCCTCTAGCTGGATTCAAATGGTCTTGGCTCCTCATGGCCCTCTGTGTGCTGGCTCCATTATCCCACCTCTTAGAGGAGAGTGTCAAGGCACAGAGAGGTCAAGGAACTCGCCCCTGCCACTCCACCCTTACTGCTGTAGCACCCTGCCCTCTGACACTGGGTATAATGCTAAGATTCCTGCCTACACCACTAGGAACTTCATAGTTTTTTTTAAAATCAGCTTTCTTTTTCCTTATTTATTAAAGGAAACTGTATGTCTACAGTAAATGGAAAGTCAGTATTAATCTCCATAACACCAGGTCACACTGGAAGAATCTTAAAAATCAAGTGAAAACAACAGAAAAATCCATTCTGTTCCAGCCAGGTGCTGTGGCTCTGAGCCGAAGGTTCACTTTTCACCTTATTAGGTAGATGGGCAAGGGCTGCTGGACCAAAGTGAGTTCCCCTTGAGAAAACGGCCAGGAAACAGCTTTCTTACTGACGTCTTTATTGCCATTCAGAGTGTACCTGAAATGATAACAGCGTTGACTCAGCGCCCTGCTTTGGGAAGCCCTCGTGTGATTCGAAGTCTGGGAGCTCAGGATCCAGTTAACAAGGCACAGATGTGTGTGTGTGTGTGTGTGTGTGTCTGTGTGTCTGTGTGTGTGTATGTGCTGATTTAAAGCTTTAATAATAAAATAAGACCTGACCAGGCAGTGGCGCAGTGGATAGAGCATTGGACTGGGATGCAGAGGACCCAGGTTTGAAACCCCAAGGTTGCTGGCTTGAGTGTAGGCTCACCAGCTTGAGCGCAAGGTCGCTGGCTTGAGCATGGGATCATGGTCACTGGCTTGAGCCCAGAAATCACTGGTTCGAAGCCCAGGATTGCTGGCTTTTGAGCCTAAGGTCGCAGGCTTGAGCAAGGGGTCACTCGCTCTGCTGTAGCCCCCCTGTCAAGGCATGTATGAGAAATCAATCAATGAACAACTAAGGAGCCACAACGAAAGAATTGATGCTTCTCGTTTCTCCCTTCTTGTCTGTCTGTCCCTATCTGTCCCTCTCTGTCTCTTCCACAAAAATAAAATAAAAAGAGTAGAAAATAGGGTTTATGGTATAACAAAATATGTTTTAAGATATCATGTGCTTCCTTACCTGGTGGTGGCACAGTGGATAGAGCATTGACCTGGGATGCTGAGGACCCAGGTTCAAAATTCAGAGGTCACCAGCTTGAGTGTGAGGTCATAGACATGACCCCATGATCGCTGGCTTGAGCCCAAGGTCGCTGGCTTGAGCAAGGGGTCACTTGAGCCCCCTGGTCAAGGCATGTAAGAGAAGCAATCAACGAACAACTAAAGTGCTGCAACTGAGTTGATGCATCTTTCTCCCTTCTGGTTTATCTCTGTCTTTCTGTCTCTGTCTCTGTTTCTCTCTCTCTCTCTCTCTCTCTCTCTCTCTCGCTAAAAAAAAAAAAAAAAAAAGATTTTGTGTGCCAATAATGCACTTAAACTAAATACTTCAAAGCATTCTGCACAAAGAACTTATAGATCATATTTACTCAGTAACAAAATGCCTGGTTCTTTAAGAAAATGTTTTTAAGAACTTACCTGCAATAGAATTTTTAAAACCAAAGAGCAAAAATATTAAACAAATTACTTTATGGTAAACCTTACTTATATAACACAGCAGGAAGATTTTGTGCTAGGGTGGAGGGGCTAAATTAACAAAAAATTCAGGGAGTGGATGGTCATACATTTCTGGTTAACTGAGGGTTCATATTGTTAAGGGAATCTTTGAGCATCAAATTTTGTTTATAAAAAAAAAACTACCCCAAACATTGGAAGTATACTTTTCTACCTCAACAAAAATTTTTTTTTCTTTTTACCATTTAGCATTCTGCTGTTCATTTACCAAATACATGAACAATATCTGGTTAGTTTCTTAAACTTAACTACCAGTGCCACCCTTCAGAGTATTTTATTGCATTTCCTTAACTTTTTTTTCCCCCAGTGAACCTAGGGCCTATGATAAAGAAGATATTGAAACACGCTTAGATAAAAATTGGTCTTAGAGATACTTTGTTCATAAAAAATTCAGCAAGTATTTTTTGAAAGCCTGCTGCATTTCCAGGTCTAGAAAGAGCAGAAGGACACAGCCTGCCCCGAGAGCTCGCCGTCTAGAACACAGCGTGTGGAGCCTGTGAGCCTTCATTTCATTTTTAAAGATTTGCATAGATATTGATTTCCTCTGTAAGAGCAAATAAAACGTCCCTGGTGGGTATCATTCTTTAGATTCTCATAAAGGGAATTTTGAAATCTGCATGTTGACAAGGCCTATGCTTTGCTTTCTCCAGTTGCCTTATGACAAGCCTCTTCTGCTCCTTGTGACACTCAAGTGTCCCCATCAGTTCTCCCACCACAACCTCTGCACCAGTGCCTATCCAGCTGGCTTTTTCTCTGACATTTTACTACAGCTTTCTGTCCCCTTTGCTGTTTTTTGTTTCTTTCCTCCTTATGAGGAGCCTGGTCACCTGGGCTTCCCCATCTCCCTTTCTTGGCTTTCTATGCGCTTGACTAATCTTAACGCTACCTTCAATGTTGGGTCTTCAGTGAGTATAATTAAGCAGCATTCCTCCTTAGCATTTTCCTGAGCTTTGTTTTGAACTTCAGGTCTTCTTCTTCTTCTTTTTTTTTTTTTTTTTTTTGTATTTTTCTGAAGCTAGAAACCGGGAGAGACCATCAGACAGACTCCCGCATGCTCCCGGCCAGGATCCACTCGGCACGCTCACCAGGGGGCGACGCTCTGCCCACCAGGGGGCGATGCTCTGCCCCTCCAGGGCGTCGCTCTGTTGTGACCAGAGCCACTCTAGTGCCTGGGGCAGAGGCCAAGGAGCCATCCCCAGCGCCCGGGTCATCTTTGCTCCAATGGAGCCTCGGCTGTGGGAGGGGAAGAGAGAGACAGAGAGGAAGGAGAGGGGGAGGGGTGGAGAAGCAGATGGGCGCTTCTCTTGTGTGCCCTGGCTGGGAATCGAACCCGGGACTTCTACACGCCAGGCCGACGCTCTACCACTGAGCCAACCGGCCAGGGCCCAGATCTTCTTTGCCACAGTCTCTTCTGAATGCAATTTAGAAATATTATCCTCAGGAAGACAATGTTTCTTGAGGGTCCCTGTTTTAAAGTCTGTATTAAAAGAGACTGATAGAGGAATGCATAACTCAGCAAAGGATGCTTCTACTTTATTTTTAATTCTTACCATTACAGATATTGCATTCTGCAAGATCATAGTTAGAACTCTTTGGTGTGGGATATCAATTTTATACATAAGCGCTAATCAAAAATTTTTATTTTTGGTTTTCTGATATTAAATTAAAATTTATATGACTATGTGAAGCTTGAAACTTAAAAAAAGTATGTGATAAAAAGTTAAGACGGTTAAATATTCATTGATATATCTATAGTCTTTATCATAAACAGTATATAATAGCCTGACCTGTGGTGGCACAGTGGATAAAGTGTTGACCCGGAACACTGAGGTCGCCAGTTCAAGGCCCCGGGCTTGCTTGGTTAAGGCACATACAAGAAGAAGCTATGAGTTGATGCTTCCTGCTCCTGCCTCCCCCTTCTCATTCTCTCCTTTCTCTAAAGTCAATAAATAAAATCTTTAAAAATAAAATAAAATAAATCATATATAATTAAGACCAACTATTTTTTAGTCTTCAAGTCAGATCTTCAGATGCTGTTTAGCAAACTGCCATGTATGATCTACAGTCTTTTTCTTTTTCCCTCCCTCCCTCCCTCCCTCCCTCCCTCCCTCCCTCCCTCCCTCCCTCCCTCCCTCCCTCCCTTCCTTCCTTCCTTCCTTCCTTTTTCTGAGAGAGTGAGAGAAAAGAAGGGAGAGAGAGGGGGAGGAGAGAGATGAGAAGCATCAACTTATACTTGCGTCACTTTAGTTGTTCATGGATTGCTTCTCATATGTGCCTTGACAGAGCAGGGAGGTGGCTGAGCCAGAGACCCCTTGCTCAAGCCAGCAAGCTTGGGCTTCAAGCCAGCAACATTTGGGCTCAAGCCAGTGACCTTGGCATCATGTTGATGATCCTGCACTCAAGCCGGCAGCCTTAGGGTTTTGAATCTGGGATCTCAGCGTCCCACCAAATCCCATTTGGTCAGGCTACAATCTTTTATTGTTTTTACTTAAAGACATATAGGAAGATTCAATACATTTTATATTCCACATGTTTTCAGAAAGGATTTCAGAAGCATCCTGCAGTAATAAACCACAATTGGATAATTCATTTACTCCAGATGAACTAGCTGTGTGTGCTGCAAGGTAGCAATGAAAAGCTAGATCTTCTGTGGAGGTGGCACATGCCTTCAGTGCGTAAGCATGAATAACATGTGGGAATGAATAACACAGGAATAACAAGAAGGGATGGAGAGTCGCCTTTCATCATTTCATCAACCATTCGTGTTTTCATTGTATTTTAAATGCCTGATTTTAGTCTTACTACAACAATACCAACATTTATTTTGAAAGGTAACCCTGCCTTCCAAGTAGCAGAAATCAGCAACCTCCAACACGATCTCTAGGAATAATCCACAGTTCTGAACCATGCTTTAGACAAACATTTCCAGCAGTCTGTGCAGGGTTTATTCCTATTCCATCATTGGTAATAATTGCAGTTGTGGCTGCAGAAACTTTAAATTCTTCTCCTGCAAACTTTAAGGCTGCAGGGATTGGTGTACTTTCAGGAACACCGAGCACTTTGTATGCAGCCGTGGGTTGGACGTCAGCGTGGTCTTAAAGGAAACCTCTGACATAGTGGAGCTGGTGTGGGCAGAAACCAACCAGCCGCAGATTTGGGACATGTTCCTTGATGTTCTCATCCACAAAATGGGGACTAAAACTCTCCCGTCTCTTCCTGGCTTTGGTGGTTGCAATGTCCTGGCAAGACTTACTAGCGTCAGCTCCCTCCTGTAGCTGGCTTGGCGTGGCCCACTGCACGGTGAGTCCTTTCCCTGCCCAGCCCATCTGCACGGCCTCCAGCAGATCCAGGGAGCAGAAGACCAGGCCACAGGCCCCTGGAAGGGGGTTCACACGTTTCCAAGGAGAGGACAGACTTCTGTAGGGGAGGCCCAGGACATATGCCACTTTCTTACTCTGCCATCTTAGAAGCTGGAACCAGGTTAAGCTGATAGTAGCTCAAAGGGGTTCGTGACTTGGCCAAGGACACACTGCTCTAAGTGGTGCGGCTGGGACCCGAACTTGGGTCTGACTAACCTGCTGGAAGACTGTATTCTCAGCTCCTTGGCAAGGACTTGTTTTGACCCAGCTCTCAGTCCGCAGGGCCCCACTGTGCTCAGCTGGGTTTGAATTGCTCTGCACTTTCCTGCCCTGAGCCTTTTCTCAAGCTGTTCCCACTGCCTGGAGAGGGTCGTCCCTCCTAAAGGACATCTGACTGCTGGGCCAGGCCTTTGTGTCCTTCTTGCTCAAAACTTTGAAGTGACACATTTTTTTCATTTTGCCTTGTATTCATGAAGTTCGTTGGGGCCTCAAACCCTGAATTTTTGTAACCTTCCTGGCTGGAGCCTGGAAGCTTTGTAGATGTACCCAGGCGTAGATAATTGACAGCCCCCAGGGACACTGCACATTAACGTGTACAAAGTGCTGTTCCTCGATTGATTCTCCCAGAGGCCCTGGCACATTATCTCTTCCTTCCAGACAAGCACCCTACAGGCCAGAGAGGTGACTCGGCTTGTCCAAGACCGCACAGCTTATAGGGACATTAGGGAACTAGAGCCAACTCTCCATCAGAAGCTGGAGAAAGGCTGGGCTGCAGTAGAGAGCACCAGGGCTGCAGCAGCGCCTCCTCCTGGACAACTGGAGTGTGGACACCAGCTGGCACCCCGCCAGCAGGAGGGAGTGGGAAGGAGAGAGAGGCCTGATCTTGGGGGGGGGGCCGGTCCTTGGAACTGGGATCTGGTGCTGCGCTGAGATGGAAAGCTGATCCCCTGTGGGAGTCCCTGCCACTCTTTGGGCCTGCTTCCCCATTCAGGAAGGAATTCCTCCCGTATCACCTGTGTTGGTTCATTCAACACAGATTTATTAACTATGCCCTGCCGATGTTGGACTCTGGGGATACAGAGAGGACAGGGGCCCTGGCGAGGAGGGGCGTAGGCTGGGCTGGGGAGATGGACAAGTCACTCAAAGATGGGATACAATGCAATGAGCCTTGTCACAGGGCTCCAGGATGGCGGAGGGAGGAGCAGTGTTTGGTGGGGGGCAGGTGGGAGGTCCTTGTGCTGAGTCTTTAAGGTGACCTGGGGTTCTCCAGGAGTGCACACGTGGCAGGGACAGTGCGTGCGGAAGCCCTGAGCAAACAGCTCGCAGTACTGGAACTTGGGCCCAGGGTGGCGAATGGCAGGGGGTGGGTGAGGTTGGCAGGGACAGAGGGATGAGGGCAGGGTGAAGGGCAGCTGGGAAGCTTGGGCTGCCCTGTTAGTGCGTGGCTCACACGCAGAGGAAAAACGTTTGGAAGACAGGCGGTGCCACGGCTCCAAGCTCAGGTCAGGCAAAGGAGGCCTGGCTTTCCTGACTCTGAGTTTACCCATGGCTTTCTGTGCTTCTCCCTGAAACTACAGGGAGAGAGCAAAGCTCCGAGGTTGGCGCCTGTGACCCCTGGGGGGTACTGACTCAATGCACGGAATGGGAGATGACTCTGGGGCAAATGGAGGGTGCAGGAGGGTACTTGGCACGAGGTGCAGCCTGTGCAGAGGCCAGGGCCAGAAGAGCCTGGGGTAAGTAGGCCAGGGTCAGCCATGGGGTGAGGCAGGAGAGGTGGCTCGACGAGGTCAGACCCTCAGCCAGCAGACGTGACCCAGGTTCTCCCAGGCCCTGGCCCAGCTGAGCTTTCCCTCTCCGACCCCTCCTCCCTCTGTCCTCCCCAGGAGCAAACCTTCCCAGCAGCGCTGGCTGCTGTGTCGCCTGGAGAGCCGCCAGAACCCCATTTTCCAGCAGCCTGGCTGCAGGCTCAGCCAGCTCATGCCTCATCCCTGGGCCCTTTGGGCTCTGAATGCTGGAATTGCTAGAGCTGATTTCTGGGCTCCTGCTTTCAGCTTCTTTGATCTAATTCTTACAGCTTAAATTACTTCCTGAGAGGCCCTGCAGAAACCGGAAGCCATGGTGCTAATGACTCTCCTGGGCGGCTCTGTGCCAGCAGCCCGGGCGGGCTCCCCAGGCACCCCGCTCTTTCTTTGGGCCTGCTGGGGTGGTGGGTGGGAGGGGGCAGGGTTATTGGCCTTCCTGGACAGAGAAGTGGCCAGAGAGGTTCAGAGGCCTGAGGTCACATGGCAGTGGAGCAAGCAGGCCCAGTGGGATGTGGGGGCAGAAGGTGAAGTGGCTGTGGGTGCGGCACACAGGACCAACCAGCTCTCAGCCCCTCGGCAGGACAGCAGCGACCCTGGGCTCTCCTTACTGTCCACCGGGTTCCACACTCACTGCCCATTCTTACCTCCTTTCTTTCCTGCTTCTCTCTTCCCTGTGGATCCCCGTTACTTCTTCCTGAGGGGCTGGCTCAGCCAGGTGTGTGTGGGGTGAGCCCTGCCCTGCCTGGCACCCAGCCCTTCCTCCTGCTTCACGGGGTCACCAGGCCAAGCTGGCGGCACCATGTCAGAGGATATGGCTTTGAGTCGGACTCTGCCATGGAAGGTGGGCACATCACCGCCCCTGCCTGAGCCTCAGTTCTCTTGTCTGAAAATTGGCAACCACAAAAGGCCTCCCCGGCACTGTTGGCAAACCCTGTACCCAGAGCTCTGCAGGTGGCGTGCACGCAGCAGGTGCCAGCGGAATGGAGGCTCTCCCTCGGAAACGAGAGGTGGCTTGTCCACTTCCCTTCTCGTTCCCTTCCCTCTGGCCCACTAAGCAGTCTCCTTGGCCTTCGGTTAATTATAATACCTTCCAATTATTGAAGCAATTATTATTGTTTTTATTGTGGAGATAAAAATGAGGATGCAGAGAGGCTGAGTGACCTGTGTAAGGCCACACAGCAGTTGTTATACAACTTGCATTGGCTCCCATATCAGTCTTGCTCTCAAACTCGTGTTTGCCCCAGAAGCCAGCCTACCTTGCTCAGTTTCCCTCAGCTTCATTGGGAAATCAGAAGCTGCGCCTCGGTGGCTGCCGGGTTACTCTGGGCAGGCCCCAGAGTGAGGAGACTAGGGGAGTGTGGACCTCTGCCAGCAGCCCAGATGGAGTCTGAGCTACGGGGACACAGCGGGGGTGTCAGCTGTGCGCCTGGCTGTCCACACAGCTGTCAGGGCACCTGAGGTGTCAGGCCTGCGAGCTGCTGCTCCTCACCCCCGCCCTCCAGAGGCCTTCCTCGCTGTGTCAGTCCAGTCCTTGTCTCTTGTGTTTGGTTGGCACATGGCTACAAGGTTCAGGGTGCTGGGCTGGGCCCACCTGGACTCGTGGGGGCTGAAGGGAGGACGATGTGTAGAGAGCCACCTTTTGCATCTCATAGGATGTTCCTGGGGCTGGGGAGCTTGGGGGAAATGTGGGGGCAGATGAGTTAAGTTTGGGATTGGTACCTGTAAGGGGCCTATCGTTCTCATAGGGAGTGGGCCGGTCAGGGGCCCAGATGAGGGTCCGGGCTGAACACAGAGGTCATTATCTGGAGGGGAGGAAGTGAGCAGACCGACCACTGGGGTTCCCAGTGGGGGAAGGGAGTTAAGAGATGCGGGAGGGATCAGAATCCACTCCAGAGGCCCTGGCAGGCCAGGAGGAGGCGCCTATTCAGGAGTTTGAGACACCATGAGGTTGGAAGGCTGTCCTGGGAGAGTCTGACTTCAGGGATTGGGAGATCATGTGATGGGGTGGGGGGGGGTCTTCAGGGGAATTAGGTCATTGGGATTAAGGAGCAATGAGAGTGCTGCCTACAGAACTGGAGACGTTTATTCCAGAAGTGCTGGAGGGAGGGGGCCAGAGAGAATGCCTGTGAATGGTGGTGGTGTGGGGGGGCTGGCTCAAGGTATTTCTTGTCCTACACAGGGCAGAATGGTGCTTCTCTAGTAGACTGAGGGTGAGCCTCCAGAGAAGAGAGACTTGGAGATAATGCAGCTGCTTTCCTGTGGTGTCACACCAGTCAGGGAAGTCTAGGGAAGGCTGCTGAAACGAAGGAAGTGGGGGTGGACGCATCGGGCAGCCTGGAGCACTACGTGGCTGTGCCCTTGGTCCGCTGGCCTGGCAGCGCCTCCAAGCATCAGAAATAAGAGAATTCAGGCTATGGAGTCAGGTCAGCCGGCTCCTGTTCCTGCTCTGGATGTGCCAGCTGTGTGACCCTGGGCAGATTTCTCCCTTTCTCTCAGCCTTCATTCCTGGCCAGTGGGAGTGAGGATGCCCCCTTCACAGGGCTGCAGGGAGGGAGCAGGTGGGGGTCACCTGACTCAGGGCCTCTAGTCCTCAGAGGAGTGATCTTCTTGTCTTCTGTCCCCCCAGGTGCCCCTGGAGCCGCCCCTGCGCCCACACAGGCCCTGCTGACTCCTCTCGGCCTTCCCGCCGTGGGCAGTAGCCGCCATGTTCTCGTGCGTGAAGCCCTACGGAGACCAGAACTACTCCTCCCTGAAGCGGGCCTGTCTGCGCAGGAAGGTGCTCTTTGAAGACCCCAGCTTCCCGGCCACCGATGACTCGCTGTACTATAAGGGCGCTCCAGGGCCTGCTGTCAGGTGGAAGCGGCCCCAGGTCAGTGTCTAGTCTGAGCTGGACCTGAGGCAAGCAGGCGCAGACCAACCCAGTCTGCAGGGCACAGTGGCGTGGTGGCAGGGGTCATCCTCCCGTCCCGGCAGCTGAGGACGCAGAGGGGCTGATGTTGGGCTCTTCTGGACAGGGAGCCAGGAGGGCGGTCTTGTTCCCCTGGCCAGCGCTGGCAGCCTCTCTGGGCCTCAGCTTCCTCATAGGGAAAGTGGGGCCCTCTGCCCTGTCACCCTCCTCCCAGGGTCGTGGTTGGGATAAAAACGAGCTGATGTGGATGTGACCTTTTCTTAGTAAAATTCAAGCATAAGTGACATTAAGTACCATTTAGTGACGATTAAGTGCAAGGAATTTACTTTGCTCAATATTATAACAATGAGTTTGAAATAGTTGTTTGCTGTAAATGGAAAGTACTTATTATTATGATTAATCCATAACAATAATAGTAGTAGTAAAAAATAATAGCGCTGCATAGGGTTGTTGTGAGCAGTAAAAGCGATGAGGCGTGGGAGAGTCTGGCGTGGAGCCTGGTGTCCAGTCCAGGCAGCTGTTCCCATCACTCTTGAGAATGGCAAATTCTGTCGCATCTGGCTGGCTGCTCCCCCTGTCCTGGCCTTCATTGCTGAGGCTAAAATGTATTTAATAGAAGTATTTGGCCTTGTGGCTTGATTTCATCCTTTTTTTTTTTTTTTTTTTTTTTGACAGAGACAGTCAGAAAGAAAGACAGATAGGGACAGACAGACAGGAAGGGAGAGAGATGAGAGGCATCAATTCTTTGTTGCGGCACCTTAGTTGTTCATTGTTGCTTTTTCATATATGCCTTGATAGGGGAGAAGGCTGCAGCAGAGCAAGTGACCCCTTGCTCAAGCCAGCGACCTTGGGCTCAAGCTAGTGACCATGGGTCATGTCTATGATCCCACACTCAAGCCAGCAACCCTGCGCTCAAGCTGGTGAGCCTGCACTCAAGCCAGCAACCTTGGAGTTTCGAACCTGGGTTCTCCGTGTCCCAGTCCGAAGCTCTATCCACTATGCCACCGTCTGGTCAGGCTTGATTTCATTCTCTTTAACCTCAATTTCTGAGTCTTGAGAGTGGATGCCTCTGGGTACCTAGGTGATAGGGAGGCTGCTGGAGGTCACCGTCCAAGTGACACTGTGAGAGTTGATCACACAGCACAGAAGGGACGTTACTGTAGGAGACTGTGCTATATTGGAGTGTGTGGGGCCCGGAGGACACTCCCGCTGTCCAAACACCATAATCAAAGAAGATGTTTGCCAAGGAGGGCTGTGCAGGCAGGAGGCACAGCATGAAGAAGACGCAAAAGTTTCAAACCCTCTGGCTTATCCAGGACCTGGCCGTGCCGCTGGAGCACAGGGCTTGTGGGGGGCAGTGAGGAGGAAGGAGGCAGGGGTCCGGGGTGGGCAGGGCGGGTGCACTGTGCAGCGGCGGGGCCATCGAAAGGGAGGCTTTCAGAAGAGTGTGGCAGGATCACAGTAGCATTAGAAAGTTCATGCTGGCCACCTGGACATTTGGGGAAAATAAAATTTAGTTTTCATGTTCTTCTCTTAGACTGTACTTTCAAATCCATTGTAACTAAAAAAATTCTGTGTATTTTCTTGGACTGGATAAGGAAGAGAAACTGAGGCTGAGAGGGGAAGGTGGGTGCCGGGACTGCCCAGTGAGTCAGCAGAGCTGGGCAGGGACCAAGGAGTCCTGCCTCCTCGGCCCCCCTCCCTGACAGCAAACAAAGGGTTCCTGCTGCCTTTGACCTCAGCCCCCAGGAGCCATTCAGTCTCTGACCTCTGCCTGGGCTCTTCAGAACTTCCAGCAGGCTCCTGGCCGGGCCATGGGGTTGCTGCCTCCTGGGCGTCCCCCCCCCCCCTCCCATGCCTGTGGCCCTCCTTTGTCTGGTGCGTGAGGGAGGAGACCAGTCTCAAAGGCCCTTTGTGAAGCCACTGGTGAGAGAAGGAGAAGGAGACACTTGAGCCTCTGGGCTCCTCTCACTGCATCCATCCCCCGCCCCATTCTGACCCTGTCCTGCCCTCCTGCCATCGCAGGGACATTTTAGGTCCATGACTGTGAAGGAGGCTGCTCAGGCCTGGCTGGGGAAGTTTGGGCTCGGTGCCCTGAGAGGAGGAATTGCTGGGCTGACCAGGCTCAGCATCCCCCTGCTGTGTGACCCCGGGCGAGTCATCTGCCCTTTCTGGGCCCTTCCTTCCCTGCCAGACTGCCTTCTCCTTCACTACCTCCCTCACTGGGCTTGCTGCCTGGTCCTTTCTAGACACTGAAAGAGAGGGAGCGGAGCTGCCTTGCCCCGGACGTGCAGGCTGCTGGCGGAGGGCAGGTGGTGGTGGGTGCTGAGAGTGATGTCTGAGTGGGGCCCAGGGGTGGCGCGGGGGGATCCGTTTCTGGGGGGGGGCAGCTCAAGGCCAGGTGTGGCTGAATGGTGTTGCATGAGGAGGTGAGACCATGTGGACCAGGGTATGATGGACCGTCTGTGAGTCAGCAGAGCCCGCTGGGTGGTGGCAGGGCCAGTGTGACGGGCAGGCCCTCCCTCCACTGACAGGATGGGGCTGGGGGAGCAGGAAGTTAGGCCGGGCTTGCCTCAGGGTGGGGTGAGACCGACCCAGCAGGGTGACCATTCTCTCACCTGCTTGGGCCTTGGCCAGTGAAATGGGACTTTGACCTGTAGGCAGCTGCACTTCCCAGGAATCCCACTTCCTGGGTCCTGTGACCTGTTTATACATAGAGTAAAAAGGCCAACGTTCTCAACGGCCCGGGGGAGGCCCTTCTTCACTCCCACCCTCCTCCAGCTCCTTCTCTTTAGGTTGTGGGTATGGGGCCTCTGTGTTCTTGGAGGAGCTCCCTCTTTCTTTCTCCCAAAATGAGATGAAGAGGCTGGTTTTCAGCCAGTTAGAGTTGGCCTTATGAGAGATGTGACCTTGAGCAAGTCACTTCCCCTCCCTGAGCCTCAGTTGCCTCATCTATATATGGGGAGAATAAGTCTCAGAGGTCATGATTTCTGGAGGATGAAGTGACTTGAGGTATCTGTGGTGTCACACATGGCAGGCAGGTGACAACTGGCTCCCTCTCTCACCCACCTGCCAGTTCTGTGTTGGGGACCCAGAGCTGGCCCTGCCTGGAAGGACCCATCTCTAATGAGCTATACAGGGGAGCCAGGCCTCATCCCCCTCAGTCCCCATCGGGGCGCCTCCACCCAGGGCACCTACCTTGGGCCACATCCTCCCCCTCCCCCACATTCATTGTTTCTTTGTTCTTTCCAGTTCAGTAAACACTTGCTGGCCTCCCTCACTGGCCAGGGCAGGGAGATAAACTTGTGACTCAGGGGAATCCCAGTGCAAAGGGGTGTGTGTATACTTCCTTCTCTCTCAGGCCCAGAGCCTTTAGTGGGGCCCCCTCTCATCCCTTAGGAGGCAGAGTGCCTCCCACCCTCTAGCCAGCTCTCTGCTTCCCCCTCCCCCATCACTGGAGGTAAGCCTGCAGGTCCCTTGATGGGACCAAGAAAGGAACCAGTAGGTGCTCTACAAACAGATGTTTGTTTGGAACCTCTCAGAGTTCTTCCAAGGAGGCCTGCTGGTCCCCAGCCCCATGCCTGGGGCTCATGCTCATTATACCAGCACCTGGAAAAGGCCCCACTCCTTGGCTGTGCTGAACAGTAGCCCCTTTATGCCACGAAACAAGCAGTTTACACCAAGGCCAGCCACCTGGGCCTCTGCCCTGCCGGGAATGTCTCTTTCATGGCATATGCTCATGGGATTGCCAAGGAGAGCGTGGGGTGGGGTGGGGAGGCAGTCGGCTGCTGGAGTTGGGGGAATAAGCTCTAACCCCTGAGCACACTGCCCTGGTTTCCTGCCCCAGGCAGAGGTCCTGTTTCCTTCCTCAGCCTTTTGCTCCACTTGTCTGATTGATTCCTGCTGTGACTTTAGATCATAGGAGGGAGGTGACTGGGGCGAAGGTGAATGGATTGGACGGGGAGAGGCGGAAGGGGCCCTTGATCCGCTGTCTGCCACATTCCTGTGTGCACACCGGTCCTGGAGACCTGAAATTCTTGTAATGCCACTGAGGGAGGTGGGTATACGGGGAGTGGCCTGTGTCAGGTGAAACTGGTCTAACATGCTGGGAGGGGCTGAGAGATAACCACAGGTGTGGAAGGCTGTGCCTCAGAGAGAGCTATGCTGACCAGAGCAGCCAGCGGGGATAGCCTGGCCCAGGACTCACAGCACGTGCCTGTCCAGTCCAGTCCTACATGCCACTTTGCCCTGCCTCCCAGAGCTCCTGTCTGAGCCACAGCAATGCACGGGAACACAGGTGGCCAGGAGCCTGGGGGAGGGGTGACAAAGGTGGGAGCTGTCTTAAGGCTGTGGGACGGTTGTGTCTTAGGGGAATTTGGAAACCTCAGTCCCCTTTGGAGCCTCCCTGCTTACCAGTGCTTTCCATGTCTGCTCTGCTGGGGTTATGTGAAGCCAGTATCTGCGGCCACCATCACAGCCGCCTGGCCCATGCAGGTTCGCATTAGATTCGGACAGACGGTAATGAAACAATGGAGCCAAGAACTGGTGGACTGTTACATTTAATCCTAGCTTGCACTCGGCGGCAAGTAAAAACACACACTGGGCTCCAAAACTCATTCAGTGCTCACAAAGCTACTGACTTATCCAAGTTTCCTAGAATCAAAGGTTTCTAGATCACCAGCCTTATTCACCTCTGTTCCCCATCTCCTTCTCTCTGCACAAACTCTGCACAAGCTGGCTTCTCCTTCAGCACTCCGCCATCTTGGCTGCTTCTCCTCTTCTCCAGAGTAATGCTGGCCTTACTCTGCTCTCCTCTCTAATACTAATCTCAGGAACCGTGAGAGCAAGCTCCTGGTCTGCCCCACTTTATAGAAATCAAAACCTTTAATCCAATATACAAACTAGGAAGTCTCTGATACAAAGTCACTTATCTGAGGTGTAATGGGATTCTTCATGAGAGTGCACCACCCTACATCAAAAAGGGTGGGAAAAGTTTAGTCTTAAAACTAAGCGTTAGGCTATAAGGATCCTGCCTGCTTACAGCCTGTCCCCCGACATCCAGTACAAACTATAAGCGAGCAAACATATATATCATATTTAAAAACTTATTTGACCGACAGGTTACCACCTCCAGGCAGCCTCCTCTGATCTCTCTGGGTTCTCCTGTCATAACTGTGCTCACAGCCAGGTTCCTCCTCTTCGAGGGCCCTGCCTGTGGCTGGGAGCCTCCCTGTCTGTATTGGTGCTCTGTGCCCAGCTGATGGGCCAGGACAGGTGGAAGGACAAACAATTGTCCTTGAGAAGCCTGACCCTATGGTGGCAAAGGATTCCCCCAGCTGGGCTAAGGACAGGTACAGGGGGACGAGTGAAAGAAGGGTGGCTTTGTCACTTTTAAATCTTAGCCTACCTGAAGGCTCTGGAGCTGCCTAAATTTGAATCTCAGTTCACCTCTTCCTGTGTGGCCCTGAACAAGTGACTTGACCTCTCTGTGCCTTGGTTTCCTCATCTGTAAAGTGGGGATGCTAACAGGGTTGTTTTGCACAGTGTGGGGCACACTAAGCAGGTGCCCAGTCATTGTGAGCTCTTTCTGTGATTATTCCCTTCAGGGTGTCCCCAGACGGCCTCTGGGCTCCGTGACAGACTCTAAGTGGCACCATCCTCAGGTGGTTTCTCTATGTTAGAGCTTGCAAACCTGAAGCTCTCCCGGCAGTGGGAACATGCCAGACTGCCGCCTCCTCCCTGCTCCCTCCCAGACTAGTGGATTTGCTTCAGGTCCTTTTCCTGCTACAGCAAGTCAGGGCACTGCTGGGCCTCCTGACACCTTAAGCGCAGGCGCTCTCTCTCTCTCTCTCTCTCTCTCTCTCTCTCTCTCTTTCTCTCTCTGAGGCTAGAGAAATGTCTGAGGCCAGAGCCCTGTTCTGGGGTAGCAGAGCCAGCAGAGACTGTTACTCTGTGGGGAGGATAACAGTTCAGCGGGGACAGACAAATCCCCAGGTGGGGAGCCCAGCAGACCTGGGTTCTGTCCTATCAGTCCACTTACTTGGCTCATAACCTTGAGCATCATTGTCTCCTCCTGGGCCTCAGTGTCCCCCTCGGTGGAATGGGCAGTTGTGTCTCTGTCCAGGGCCCTGACTGGGAGGGTCTGACAGGAGGAGCTCCTTGTGTTCCTCTCTGCTGCAGACCCTGGTTGATGCCAGGCTGTAGCTGTCTTGCTGTGGCTCGGTTCCTCCAGATATGAAGCCTTCCTCCACCCCCCATCCTGTTTGTCCTTCTGG
This sequence comes from Saccopteryx bilineata, assembly GCF_036850765.1. NCBI lineage: Eukaryota > Metazoa > Chordata > Mammalia > Chiroptera > Emballonuridae > Saccopteryx > Saccopteryx bilineata. The sequence goes on along the minus strand of NC_089490.1, from coordinate 344,104,844 downwards.
ACCCCAGGGAGGCAGATGCTAAGTCATGGCTCTGTCTGGCTCAGAATGCTGGCCTGGGAGGTAAGATAAGAAGAGCACCAGGGCCCAGGCTAGGCTTCCAGATAGCTGCCTCACTGGGCTCTATGACCTGGGGCATTATATTCCTGCAGTCTGGGCTCTGGGGAAGTTGCCTTGCAGCTTGACCCTGATCTTGTCACTCTGAAGTCCCATCTGGAACCACTCATATCCTCAGGGGAGTTATGGCCTTCAATCTGGCTTTCCAAAACACCGGTTTTCCCGGCAGAGGTGGCAACAGAGGTCCCAGACACCTTAGTGAGAAGGAGTAGCCCTTTGCCCCTTTCCCCCTGCAAGTGCTATGCCTCCATGACGTGTAGAGTCCTTACACAGCCTTCTAAGGATAGTAATCTGCCTCCTTTGCACAGGACAGCAGATGGAGGCTCAGAGAGGTTGAGCCAGTGGTCCAAAGTTGCACAGCCAGTAAGTGACTTCCTGACGTTGGACCTCTGCTGGCTGCTTGTGGTAAGACCTCAGTAGCTCTGCTGCGACTGAACTAGCTCCGAGCACCAGCTGACATGGAAGCAGGCCCGTGCTGTGTGCGGGGGCATGTTATTCTACCTCTGTGGGCCTCAGTTTGCTCATCTGTAAAATTAGCACAGCGCCCACCTCTGAGGACCATGGTGAGGATTGCTCGCAGTGCCAGCAGGATGCCTGGCAGTGGGAAGGCATCTCAGCATTTACCTCCCCCACTGCCCACTGTAGCTGGCCCCCGTGGCGAGCATGCACGCCCTTTCAGCTCTGTGGGGTGAAGATGCTGATGGGCGAGGAGAATGGGCCTGGGGGGGGCACTCTGGGAGCCATGTGGGTGTCTGCTCAGCTCTGTTCGCATTTGCTGGCTGTGTGCCCTTGACAAGTCATTGACAATGTCCCACTCTCAAGTGGAGTAGGGTCAGATCAAACAGCCTGCGGATGTGCCCATGGGGCATGGTGTGTTGGCTCCCCGCTTCTCCCGCCCTCTGTACTCATCACATGTACTTTTGGTGTTTGTCCCCCTGCACCCTCACCCCGCTGCGGGCACCAGATGACTGTGGGCACCAGAGCCAGCTGGGGGGAGGGACACTGATGGGCTGCTGCTGCTGGAGGAGGATGTGCTGGTCAGGGAGGACACAGGGCAGGAGGAAGGTGGTGGCCCAATGTCCAGTCTCCCCAAGTCCTTTCATAGTATTTGTTCACCGTGGAATTTTTGACAGAAGAGCAGTGTTCCTCAGCCAGGGGAAGGGAGAAGGGCCTTCCAGGGGGAACCTGGGGGAAGCTGGTGTGGGGAAACAGACTGGCCATGGGGGCCCCCGGTCTTCAAGGGGGACAGACAAATCTCCATGCTGACAGTGAGGTCTCCTCCCGGCTTCTCCACAGGACATCTGCGAGGACCCCCGCCTCTTTGTGGACGGCATCAGCTCTCACGACCTGCACCAGGGCCAGGTGGGCAACTGCTGGTTTGTGGCAGCCTGTTCATCGCTGGCCTCCCGAGAGTCTCTGTGGCAAAAGGTGAGGCTGGGGTGGGGTGGTGGTTGCTGGGCAATGTGAGCTCCGCTGGCGGCCCTCACTGCCTAACAGGGGAGGTGCAGCCAAACAGGGGTGGGGTGGGGGTGACAGCGGGGCTCCCCAGCATCGGCTGAGTGTTAGAGTCACCTTCCCCTCACCTGCCAGTCTAGCATCTCTGGGGCAGCTGCTGGGAATCTGTGTAGCTCCCACGAGGATTCTGATGTGTTTCCTCCCCACTCTGGGGGCCTGCAGTGTCCCTGGAGCCTTCTGGCTGATACGGGAGAAATGTGGAAGCTGCCTGAATCATGTGCAGTGTGGAGAGACCATTAACTGGGGTTTGGGAGACCTCTGGCCAGTACCTGCTATGTGGCCTGGCCAGTCCTTGCCTTTCTCTGAGTCTTAATTTTCCCACTAGTTCAGAGGGAGTGATCCATGATTCAGGGTTCCCAGCTGTTGATGTTCCAGTCCAGCATCCAAGGGTTTAGGTTGGAAAGAATGTGCTCTGGCCCTGACACTTCGCTCTCTTGTGGCAGCAGCCGGCAGTGCAGCCCTTAAATCAGACACTGGGCCTCCTGCTGGAGAGGCGGGGAGGCTGGAGTAGAGGCTGGACTTGGGTTCTCTAAAGAAATAGCAACAGGGATTGCATCCTGGGTTTCCATGCTGGCAAATACTAATCATTGCCCTTTCTCTTCCCTGCCCTTCCTGCCCTTCCAGTAGGGGTGAGCAGCTGGGCTTCAGAGCACTGTCAGACTGGGCATCTCGGTTGGACAGGCCAAGGTGCAAGCCCCAGCTCACCATTTGGTAGCTTTATAAATATCCTCACCTGAAAAATCAGGATGCCAGGGTAGCTCCTTCTCGGAGAGTTGTGAGGGTGAAAGGAGACTGTACTTAAAGGGCCTCGCGCAGTGCTCTGTGAATGGTGGCCACGTTACAGTGTTACGGTAATTCATATTTATAGATTGTATGGCTGTTCTCATGTAAGCAGGACACAAGGAGCAGAGTGAGTTTGTTTTCATTCTCTGAGATGGAGCTGTGCCTTCAGAGGGAGCTGTGCCTGCAGCTGAGGCCGGGACTGTGGTAGGGCCCTGCTGTCCTGTCTTCTGAATGGAGTGTGACTTCTCAAAGCCACCCTTGAGTGGGCCTCCCTGGGACCTGGCCCCTAATGATCCTGTGGGGATAGAGCAGCTGTGGGCTGTAAGGGCCTCTGCTGGGACCTGCGGACTTGGGCAGTCTTGAGGTGTCAGAGGTGGGAGGGCCTCAGAGAGCCACAGGTGGGATCGTTGCATTCACTGGTCTCGAGGCCCAGAGAGTGTTGGTGCCTGGCCCTGTCCTCCTGGCTCCACCCACCTTTTCTGAGCCCAGAACAAGGTCCCCCTGCCTCTGAGCCCCACCCTCAGGACTCGATCTGAGGTTAGAGGTGGCACACAGGAATCCTGTAGTGCTGACCCCACACCTCTCAGCCTGCCCCGTAATTGCGTGTTTACCTGTGGTCTCCCTTCTCAACGTGAGCTCCCCATGGGTAGAGCTAGGCCGCCTGATAGCTCCCTGTTGAGCCCAGTCAGAGCCTGCCAAAGAGCAGACTCAAAGTTTTGAGAATTGTCAGACCCAGCTACTGGCCAGTAACCGTCCTTGCTGCTATAACTGACCTGGGGCCTTCAGTGGGGTCGGAGCCTGACCTGCTGTGACCCCACCTGGGAAGATTCTGTCTGGTTGTTTATAGGGAGCGGCCTTAGCTTGCTCCTGCCCTGGGCCCTGGTGCGGCTGTTCATCTAATGAGTTGATAAAGGGGCCCAGAACCTGCAGCGGAGGCCTGTCATTGGTGTTGTGTGACCATGGCAGACCTATGTGTGTCTGGGCCAAGGTTCCTCTCGCAGGGTGTTAGGGCACCTCACTTGGCTGGAGGCTTCGAGAGCCAGGAGGCTGATCTCCAGGAGCCTGTGTCCCCAGGAGGCTGCGGCAGGGTGGGGTGCTCTGGACTAATTGCACTCTGCTGCCTGTGCTGCTGTGGTGACAGTCCCTGGGTCCTGGAGGGAGAGACGGAGCCCTGGGGAGCTCATTACTGTGCCTTCCCTCCCTTGCTGTCCCTTCTGACTGGGCCCTGTTTGTTGTCACCCTTAGCTTCTGGGCCTGTTGCCCTGCAGGGCCTCCCCTCCCCACCCTTTTTTTTTTTCCGTGGAATGGGGTTGGTGCTCAGGCTGACCTGCACCCATGCTTCCCCCACCCACCTCACTCTGGGGGTGCTGAGCCTCGGATGCAGGCATATCACACCCTCCACGCACATGCTCTCTTCTCTAGGAGGCCAGGCCTTTACCTCAGTTCTTGCTGCAGCCTGGGGCTGATGATTTGAAGCCAGCGAGACCTGGGTTTCATTCTGTCTGGGTTCCTTGCTAGTCCACCTCAGGCAGGCCACTTTCCTTCTCTTGGCCTCAGGGTAAACCTGACCTTTCCAGTGCACAGGGTTGTGGGAGAATGAAAGGAGCCGGGGAGGTGTGGGGAGAGAAGCCCCTGGCATAAGGGGCAATATGCATGCATTAAACCAGGGGTCCCCAAACTTTTTACACAGGGGGCCAGTTCACTGTCCCTCAGACCGTTGGAGGGCCGGACTATAAAAATAACTATGAACAAATCCCTATGCACACTGCACATATCTTATTTTAAAGTAAAAAAAAACAAAACAGGAACAAATACAATATTTAAAATAAAGAACAAGTAAATTTAAATTAACAAACTGACCAGTATTCCAATGGGAACTATGCTCCTCTCACTGACCACCAATGAAAGAGATGCCCCTTCCAGAAGTGCGGAGGGGGCTGGATAAATGGCCTCAGGGGGCCTCATGTGGCCCTCGGGCCGTAGTTTGGGGACCCCTGCATTAAACCCTCCTCCCTGCCCCTCTGAGTTCCCACCTGCAGCAGGCCTCTGCCATTATGGGATCTCTGGTGGGGGCATCATGTTCTCCCCAACTGGACTGTACCTTTCCTGAGCACAGGACTTCAGGTGGACCAGAAATCAGGATGTGTCAGTGGGGTGGAGCATTTGCCAGGAGGCCTGTCCTGGTCCAGGCTGAGGGAGTTTACCTCCCCCAGAGCCTGGAGAAGTGCCAAGCATGAGGCAGGCCTGCTGGTGGAGCCATGGGGTGCCCCAGGCCGCAGGAAGCAGAGTGAGAGCGCAGTCCCGGCGGAGTGGGCGGAGTGCCGGGTGTCTGAGAGTGAGTGCTGGGGGCGGGCAGTCCCGGCGGAGTACTGGGTGTCTGAGAGTGAGTGCTGGGGCAGTCCTGGTGGAGTGCCCGGTGTCTGAGAGTGAGTGCTGGGGGCGGGCAGTCCCGGCGGAGTACTGGGTGTCTGAGAGTGAGTGCTGGGGGCGGGCAGTCCCGGCAAAGTACTGGGTGTCTGAGAGTGAGTGCTGGGGGCGGGCAGTCCTAGGGTAGAGCACCTGGTAGCGGGGCTGGGCTATTTTTTGGTTCCATTTAAATGTTTCCTATCCCGCCCTCACTGTGAGCGGTTCATGCCCTTGAGCTGTGTAGCAGTTCACTCACCACATGTTACTTGAGCACCGGCTCTGCCCCAGCAACACTCTAGGTTCCAGGGACAGAAGATTTGAGGAAATATATACAAAGCTACTGAAGGTTTTCTTTACCTAGAAACAACCAGTGCTAAGGGTTTTCTGTATTTCCTTCTAGTCTTTTTTTTTTTCTATTTGGGATTAAAAGAGGTGTTTATTAATTTCTTTTGTTTTTAAATACACATTTTTGCAATTACATATGTGCGTTTGGAGCTTCTTTTCTCCCCCATCCAACCTTTGGTGGGTCCGCTCAAGGCTGAGCAGAGGCCTGTGGACAGTCATGGGCCCGTGGACAGTCATGGGCCCAGCCCTACCTGCATCTTCAGCCCTCCCTCCCTTCCCTCCCTTCCCCTGGCTCTCTCTGCCCCCTCCATTCTTCCCTATCTGTCTGTCTTTGAGGTCCAAATCCTGGTGACAACTTCTGCCTCAGCCTTTTCCTGCAGGTCTTTAACTCTCTGCCCAGGCTGAGGTCAGGTTCTCCCCAGGGTCATGTGGCTTCTGGGTCCCCATCAGTAAAAGCTGAATACCTCCCCCTGTCTTGAAGGTTCAGAGATGGGGTGGGCATTCTCTGCCCTCAGTGCTATTGCCAGACTATACCCTCCCCATGTAAACCCCTACAGGCTCATGCCATTTGCCCTCCCCTCTGCCCACCCCACCTAGTCGCCATCCCCTGCCAACCAGCTGCAATGGCCTACCACCCAGGCACCGAAGCCTTGGACATCCGATTTCCTAGCCTTTCCCATTCTATCCGTCCACAGTACTACCATGCTGCCGGGATTACTATGTCCCTGTGCTGATACTGTGTCCTCATCATCCTGGGCTCAGTTCTTGATTACATCTCCATCAGCCCTCACCATCAGTTGCCTTGAACTCCTGTTCCCATGGCAGCCACAGCCTGCACCAGGCCCTGTTCTCCCTGCAAGTCTTCAGTTGAAGGATTAATTTCTCTGGCTTCACCTTCTAGGCATTTTGCTTATTCCTCCACCCTGACACACACCTGTCCCTAAACCACATCTTTGACCATGTGCTCTCTCCCCATCTTCCCATCTTCTTTTTGTTGTCCTTGGTTTAGGGCCCCATGGTCCATCATATCAGCTGTTCATTCATTCATTCGTTCATTCATTCATTCATTCACCTATCTAACAAGCATTTTCTGAGGGCCTCTTCTGTGGCAGGCCCTGTTCTAGGTGTTGGCTTAGAGCAGTGATTCTCAAACTTTTTGAAGTCGCGGTGCACTTAAAATCTTACAAATAATTGTAGGCACACTATATACAAATTCCTGAGAAATATGTTATAATAATTAAGTCAAATATTAAAGAAAAATATTAAGTCCAAACGTGCTTTTATGGTAATTAAACAAAATAAATGACAAAATTAAATTTATTCTGACATTGAAAAAACATTTTTATGTTATATTTTTTGAGTTACGCTTTTTAGAATTCATAAAAAAGGAGGGTTAAAAATTTAAAAAATGACAAAAAAGTTATCTTTTTATATATAGATACATTCTTAGTAAGATTTTGTAAATTTGGCAGGTCCCGGTGTGAATGTGTTAAGTTTTTCATTCTTGTGTTGATGAGAAACATGAACATGATGTGTCCTAGCGATTTCTTCAATGTTTGGGCATATATTTGAAAGGCAAACTTCATTTCCTCGTCAATACATTGAAGAATTCCTCTCTTTTTACTCTTAATTGTTTTGAGTGCAGAAAACCCCCACTATACAGATCATCTTAACTTTACACCAAACAAAGGATAGAAGAAACTTGCCTCCAGTCTTTAGGGGAACATGGGGGGTAGTGTAAACAACCCAACACCACAGCTTAACAGCCTTTTGCAACCTAATCAGGCAAGTGAGGTGGGGGGTTGGGCAGACTGTCAGTTTACAGCCAATTCCTCAGACCGCTGTCCCCAAAATCTAAATTCCAAAAACCCTGTTGGTGTTTTGGTCCCCAACAGGCACATATTTCTCTGGAATACCATAGGGCACACCTGGAAATCTTCTAGGGCACACCAGTGTGCCCTGGCGCACACTTTGAGAACCACTGGCTTAGAGTAATGAACAAGACAGATGGGGTCCCTGCTCTGTCAGGGCTTATGGTCTAGCGGGGAGGCATCACAGACAAAAAGCAGCAAATGTACAAATAAAAAGTCAAGTTTAGTGCTGGGAAGGAGAGAAGCAGCTCCTCTTTGTGAAGGAAAGGAAGTCCCTCCCACCATAGTAACTCCTGGGCCACACTGATCCTTTCTCTGCCCCTCCAGCTACAAAGTATACAGTTCTGTGAGGCTTAGGCAACTTCACACCTTTATATGGTTCTCTCAGATGCTCTTGGGGAATTGCAACCGGCAATGCCCAGAACTGACCCCAGGGCTTCACAGGACCAGGTGCTCTTTTCCTCTCTGGGCCTTCCTGCTGTTCGGTAGCCCAAGATCCCACTGACTTATATAGCCTTGTCTGGCTAGTGACTGTGCTTGTGGTCCACTAGACCCCCCTCCCCAGATTGTTTTCAAGTGTTACAGTTTGGAATGAGCCGCTGTCCCTTTCTGTGTGTGACATGTCACGGAAGCTCCTGTCTGCCCCACCCCCAGCTACGCTCGCATACTCCAGCTCTCCCATTTTCCCACATGTAATAGCCCTGGTTGCACCGCAGGTTCTGGGAATGTAAATGTTTGTCAGATTCTTCCTCTGCCTCAGGCCTTCTGGGGGAAAGTGGGGATTGCTACAGGTGGAACAAGAGGTGAGGTCAGAGTAGGAGAAAAGCCTGGGCAGGTGGCTGCCGCATGGTGCAGGGCTGAGGCGGGCCAGCAGACAAGAATCATGTAGGTGAGAGATTCTGCAAGCACAGCCCCTGGACCAGCAGCAGCTGCATCGCCTGGGGAGATGCAAGTTCCCAGGCCTCATCAACGATTTCTTAAATCAGAAACTGGGGTGGGGCCCAGCAGTTTGTGTTTTATGTTCTACTGGTGGTCCTGATGCTCACCGAAGTCTGAGAACTGGGGTCTAGGTGAGAGACGATGGTGGCTGGGCTGGGGCCCTGGCAGTGTGTTCGGGAGGCAGAATCATCAGGCCTTGGTAACTGGGTGTGGAGGGGTATGCTCTGGCAAGGACAGCTTCTGATGTGGCTCTGCTGACTTCAAATCTCGTATCAGCGGGCCCCTCTGGTACTTGTTCCCCCTACCCTCCTGCCTGGGGAGGCGGTGGTCTTCCAGGCTCTTCTTGCATGCCTCCATGAGCACCTGCTCCCCACCACACTCCCGGTCCTACCGCCCTGATTCACAAACAAGCCAGCTCCCAGCCCATCCGTGGTAGTCAGGGTGGTTGCCACAGCAATTGACATCAGCCATCTGGTCCCTGAGGAGCCTGTCACCCTCCTGCCTGCCCTAAGTGCCTCCATTACCGCTTCAGCGAGGAGCAGAGAGGAAGCATTTGGGGACTCCACCCTCATACACAGCCCATTTTGAGAACTGGGTGGACCTGGAGAGGGCAAGCGGCCAAGAGGGTAGGGGAGGAGCTGGGGTTGGGGCGTAGGAGGGTAGGCGGGGCCTCCCTCTTGTGATCTCTTGCCTTGGCGGTGCGGACCCAGCCCACTCGGCTCCTGGACCTCGGCAGAGGCGGCAGCAGCCCTTGGGCCATGGCAGAGCAAGGGCCGAAGCAGCCACAGCTCAGCATGCCGCTGGTTCTGGACAAGGACCTGACCAGGCAGATGCGGCTGCGCGTGGAGAGCCTGAAACAGCGCGGGGAGAAGCGCCAGGACGGCGAGAAGCTGCTGCGGCCGGCCGAGTCCGTGTACCGCCTCGACTTCACCCAGCAGCAGAAGCTGCAGTTTGAGCGCTGGGACGTCGTGCTGGACACTCCGGGCAAGGTCACCATCACGGGCACCTCCCAGAATTGGACGCCTGACCTCACCAACCTCATGACACGCCAGCTGCTGGACCCTGCTGCCATCTTCTGGCGCAAGGAGGACTCAGAGGCCATGGATTGGAACGAGGCCGACGCCTTGGAGTTTGGGGAGCGCCTGTCGGAACTGGCCAAGATCCGCAAGGTGATGTACTTCCTCATCACCTTCGGCGATGGCGTGGAGCCCACCAACCTCAAGGCCTCCGTGGTCTTTAACCAGCTCTGACCACAACAGCTCCCTGCTGCCCCCTTCTCTTGCCCACCCACCCTGTCCCCTTCCCCAGGGACGTTTTGGGACATTTTTCTAGTTGCTGGCTTATCTCAGCTTGAGCAGGACCCCCCAAGCCTGTGTCCTCCCTCCTCTCTTTTCCCTGGCGCTGGCTTTCCTGTTCAGGGAGGAAGACACAGGGATCTGTAGTCTAGACGCTGAACTAGCTGCCAATGCTTCTCTGTGGACTGGAGAGGCCAGGTCAGGCCCGTGCAGGAAGACGGAGGACCCGTGGGCATGCGCCTTCTTTATGCCTCACGGTGGGAAGAGAGAGACTGAAGGAGACCAAGATAGAGACAGATGCAGACAGAGAGAGAAAGAGACATCCAAAGAAGCAGCCTTGGTCTCCTCTGGAGGTGGAGACACGGACTCCACAGAGCAGCCTCCTTGGAGAATCCAGCAAACAGCCATTTGCCATCCGTCCGGCCACATCCTGGAAGGCACTGCTCCTGGCATGGGCCTTGCGTGGTCCACAGTGCCTCAGGGGCCCTCGGGACATCGGGCAGGTTGGCTTGGGCACTGAAGAATGGCTGTCAGGCTGGAAGCTATGCAGGCCAACTCTTGCTCTTCTGAAAATGACTTCAGGAGAGGAGAAATGAAGGGGGACATAAAAGAATAACATAGATATCTATACACATACATATATATTGAGGGAGAGCACGCTCTATTCTTATGAAAATACTGTATTCTAGAGTCTATGCCCCCTCTGTGGACAGATATGAGTTTAGATGATCTATTATATAATTGCCAGCTGGTTTGTAAGTGGCCCTTAGCAGGGGCTTGGTCAGAATGACCTTGATGAGGTGGGCTTCCTGAGCCGGGAGGCTCTGAGGTTCATATAGTGAATCGGAACAGTGCAGTATAGTAGGGGTCTCCCTCTGCCGGGGGAAGCTGGTTGGAGGTGTCCAAAGCCCCGGAGCTGGGATAGGAGGTTCTCTGGGGCCTCAGGTGGCCCCTGCTGGGAATTCAGATTTCTAGCTTACTGGTGAGAGAAGGTGAGTGTTTCATCTGTTGTGGCATCCCTGGCATCTTTAGTGGAGCAGAGGGGCTTGGGGTGGCCTGTCAGGGCAGTTGTGACAGCTGATGGTCACTAGTGGACTGGAGGTGGCAGTGTGCTGTGATGGGAGAGTACCCACTCGCCAAACAGGGAAACTGAGACATGATTATCAGCAGATTCAGTTCTGCTCCCCAAGCCTTACTCCCCTTCATACAATAGGCCCAGTGAGCCCCTTTGAAGGAGGGGCCTGACTTGCCTGTCTTCAGCTGAGGGCACTTCAGGAACGAGGCCAACACCCTGTCTCAAGGGCAGCCCTGGTTTTTGTCAGGGAAGTGCCATGATGTTTCCCTCACAAAGCAGAGCCATGGTGGGGGTGGGGTGGGGGACACAGGCTATGGACCCCGGGAACAAATGCACTGAGAGATGGAGCTCAGAGCCATTCCCACTGGCCGAGGCTGCTGGGGGGCGGGGCCCACTTCCGAGGTTTGCAAACAGGAGTGGGAATCTGGATTCCTTAGGTGGGAGATTGGCTGTGGTGTGGGTGATGGTCCTTTCTAACTTGCATCTCTGGCCTGTTGCGGGATGTGCTTAAAGTCCTGGCGTTGCCTGCCTTGCTTCTCCACTGACTATTGGGGGAGGCCAGGCCCCTGGGGATGGCCCCGCCCTCTGCCTCTTTCCTTGACCTCTCCCTGCAGCTGTGGGGACCCTCTTGTGCAGACTGACTGCCTGTACCCCCACCAGCCCACATCTGCTCTGGGTGGGCATGTGAGTGCTTCTGCTGTGCCCACTGTGTAGCCTCAATAAAGCCTATGTGCCCCTTCCTCGGTGGTGTGCAATCTCTCACCGTGAGCTAACTCTCCCCATCAGCAGCTCCCAGTTAGCCCCGTCCCCTCACAGCCCAGCGTACCCCTCCCCAGCTTTCTCCCACACTCCCAACTCCTCCCCCTGCTGCTTTCTGGGATGAGGCCAGAAGTGAGCAGGTGACTAGCCCAAGGTCAGACAGCAGGAAGGAGTTTAGAACCAGGTCACCTGACACCCATCTAGGAACCAACACCCCTGACAGTTTTTTCTCCAGTGGCCCCCAGACCAGCCTCTGTACCCGCATTGCAGAAAGCCATGCTGAGGCCGTGGGGAAGCATAATCTGGTCTCCGGTAGGTGGCTATGCTCAACCTTGCAGGCTGGCTGGCGGATACAGACTAGACAGAGGAGTAGCCAAGGGGTGGGGTCAGGCCTGTGCCCAAGTTTCATCTGGCCTCGGTCACCAGTTTGCTGCTCCTGACCCTCTCCCAGCCTCAGACTCTAGAGGAAGCCACCTGCTCCTGTGAAGTCCTTTCCAGCCCTGTCTAGATAAGACTGATGCTGCCACTTCACCGTAGTGCCCCTCTCGACCCTTCTTCAGAGCTCTGTCCCCTTGTTTTTTTTAAATTTTTTTATTTTTTTAATTTTGTTTTTTTTTTTACTTTTATTTATTCACTTTAGAGAGGAGAGAGAGAGAGAGACAGAGAGAGAGAGGAGAGAGAAACAGGGGGGAGGAGCTGGAAGCATCAACTCCCATATGTGCCTTGACCAGGCAAGCCCAGGGTTTCAAACCGGTGACCTCAGCATTTCCAGATTGACGGTTTATCCACTGCGCCACCACAGGTCAGGCATCTGTCCCCTTGTCATCTCTAGCTTGCTCAGTTTTTGAGCAGAGACAGTGGCCCAAAGGAGGAAGCAGCCTTCCCCAAATCACAGAGGGTGTGGAGGGGCCAGAGGGTGTGTGTAAGGACCAGGCTCTGGGTCTATGGACTTTGGCTCCATGACACTGACTCCCTGGGATGGGCAGAGCCATGCCTCCCCTCTACCTGAGGGCCCAGTTTCAGGCGAACCTAGCTTCCTCCCGGAGGCCGAGGTCAGGCCCTGCTTCAGAGCCCACTCTTGGGGTTTTGCTTGAGAACAACCCCTGCTTCGAAATAGGTTCCCTTCGCCAGGTCTCACATCACTGTTCTCCACTCCAGAGCCCTCCCAGAGCTCTTTCATGTGCCAGGGAGAGCTCGGGTCAGCCCCTGCCTGCTGCCCCAGCAGGATTTGAGCCCAGCCCCTCGGGTCTGGGTGGGCGTCCCTCAGGGAAAATCCCGGGAGCACTCCAGTGGCAGCGGCACCAGGGAGCCCCATGGTGCACCCGTTAGTGGGGTCCAGAGGTTTCTGGTTCTGCAGAGAGTGCTGGTTAACGGGGTCCCCTGGGTGTGAGAGGAGCTCCAAATCCCACACAGTCCTTACCTTGCTGCCTGGTCAGCCCAAGGAAGTGCCTCAACCCCTCAGACCTCGCTTTTTCCATCTGCAGAGGGGGCTGCTGTAGAGGTTTCTTCTTCTCTTGGGAGAGAGTTTGACTGGGTCATCTCAACCCCCTCCCAACCCTGAGATTTGCGAGTTGTTGTGTGAGTGCACCGTACACTTCATACACCACTCATGACCCCTCATGTGTGCACAACCCTCCACAGTTTACGCGGTACCTCCAAAGCCATGATCCACCTTAGTTCTCACCAGAGTCCTGGAGGAAGGGTAGGCAGATGCAGGCCCTGAGGCTTGGAAAGTAGAATTTAAGTCTCTGTCATGCGCATGCGCTGCAACTGGTGATGTGGTGATCACTAGTGTGTACAGGTCACCAGTCAGCCAGGGCCTCGCTGAAGCCAGGGCCCGGGGTTGCCCTCTCAGCAGGCTCAGCCAGCTCTGAGCTGGGCCAGGCTCCGTGCTGGGCGCTGGGGGTCTGGGCTCAGGTGAAACATGGCCCTGCCCTCCAGGGGCTCCCCGCAGTGAGCAGGGAAAGAGCCGGAGGAAGAGCAGCCCGGTGGTGCCCAAGCGGAGTGGGGTCAGGAGGCCCGTGCAAGCTGCTGCTCAGCTACTCCTTGAGGGATAAGGAACAGGACGGGTGCCTGCAAGGGGAGCCACTCAGGCATAGATAGCAGAGGTGGCCAAATGCATCACAGGGTGTGAGTTCTGTGGGACCTGAGGGAGGCAGTGTTTCTGGGTGAGGCTGAGAGTCAGTACCACATCCCACAGGGCTTGGCTTCCCGGCCAGGGAGCAGCCAGGGAGCTGCGGTGTCCCTGGTGATGGGGCCTCAGCTGCAGACCACAGAAGAGAGGGACGCTGAGTGAGTTGCCTGGACCCATCCCTCTACTTCAGCAGCTGTCGCTCGATCCCTCTCCGCCCCAACCCCGCGTACCGTGTCCTTCTATTTCTGGGTGAATTTCTGAATGACTCGTTCAGAACAAATAAAGACTCTAACCATAATACCGTAACAAATAAAGAGAAAGACTGGTTCAGAACAAAACAAAAGACCCTAACCATAACACCGTAACACAGTGATTTTCAACCGGTGGGTGTACCACAGGAATTTTTAAAACATACAGTTCCTGACTATTTAGTCAGGGGCACTGACCTCTTTTCCCTTAGACTGTCAAATAAAAAAAAATGACAGCAGCCAACACAGTAGCCATTCAGTGTGAATAAATAGAAATTATACCTATTTTTTGTCAGATTGGCAAAAAATATATTTTTTGGTGTGCTGCAGAAGTTTAGTAATTAGTTTATGTGTGCCCTGAGAGGAAGATGGTTGGAAATTGCTACCATCACACAACTAAAATAATTTTAGACTAACTTTTTTAGTATTATCAAATACCCAGTAAATATTTGGGTTTGCAATTTGTGCCCTAAACGTGTGTGTTTTACAGTTTGTTTGAAAACGATCCAAACCAAGGTCTCTAACTAATTAGTTGGTTCCACACCACCTATTAATTTTCCTTATTTCCTTGCAATGTATTTGCTGAAGAAACTGGCTGTCCTGTGGAGTTTCTGACTGCTGCGGGCCCCCCTAATCTGCAGTTTTGCTTTCTGTGGTTTCAGTTACCTATGGGCAGCTGTGGTCCAAAAATATTAAATGGGAAAATCCAGAAATAAACAATTTACAAGTTTTAAATTGTGTGTTGATCCGTGTAACGTGATGAAATCTTGTGCTGTCCTGCTCCATCCCGCCCGGATGTGAACCTCCCTCTGTCCAGTGTGTCCGCACTGTGGGGGCTACCCGTCTGTTAGTCACTCAGTAGCCGTCTCGGGTATCAGACCCACTGTCCCGCTGTCAAAATGCTTGCCTCTTCTTGTGCCTAAATTGGACTTTATCGTGCCTATGCATGCATAGACAAAAATTAGATAGGGAAAATACAGTTTATATTTACTACTTTAAACTTTTACTAAATTAATATTTTTTTGTGTCTGATTTATAAATTAAACTTTATCATAGGTATGTACATATGGGGAAATACAATTTATATAGGGTTTGATACTAAACCGCAATTTCAGATGTCCACTGAGGGTCTTGGTATTAATATATCCCGTGAGGATAAAGGTGGTGGGGTGGCTGCTGTATCTGGATATTGCTGGCTGTGTTTTCATGGTGTCGTGAACGTGTTCTTGGTGCCCTGTGTTTCCTGTAAGCTAAGGCTTAGCTCTAGAGGCTTGACAAGATTCAGGCATAAATCTTATTTGGCACAGCTACATTTTATGGGCGATGTTCTCTCTGGAGGCATATAATGTTTGTTTCTCTTCTTTGTGATGTTAGGAGACATGAATTTCATAAATCCATTATTCGTCAGCGGTTGCACAATAGTGGGAGTCTAATACTCTTAGTTTCTTCCTCAATTTCTTAGCTGGAGTTCATCTCCAGTTACAAGCCTCCCTCATCTGCTATTGGTTACCCTCTGGTACAGTTTGTGTAGAAAAGGCAGGGTAAATCTTCCATTCTTTCCCTTAATTTTCCAGTTTCAAAAATATGAGTTGATTCCCTGCCATCCTCCAGTAGTGACTAATTGTGTATCAGCATGATCTCATGGATGTGAGTGTATTCAATGTGTTTTCATCCATTGAAGTTGTTATTGTTCTTGCTGCTCAGATGGGATCATCTGCCATTGGGAGCCTCTTCAAGCTGGTTCTGAATCCTCTGATGTGGCCCCAGGGGCTCTGGTTGCTTCCTTGATTTCCGGTGTACAGAAGGGAGTTGAGTTTGTCCAAGGAGCACTCCTTCCCTGGCAGGGTTATCCCCCTTGCTTGGTGCCCCAGCGAGCAGCAGGCAGCAGAGGGGCCGGCCACAGAGGGGCCTGGCCTGGGGCCCACCTCCTGCCCAGTCCCATGGCTGTGATGTAGGAAGTGCAGCCCGTGGGGATCCCTGACTCTGTATCTCTAGGCCCTGGAGCCTTATTAGATGCTTCTTAAGCCACTGAGGGCTCAGAGCCAAGCCTTGAGTTCGGCTAATGATCCTCCCGCTGCCCCAGCAGGCTCTCCCAGTGCACTGTGAAGGCTCGCTCTTCCTCCCCTCTCAGTCCCTCGCCCCAGTCTTCCCCCTTCTCCTCCCCCCCCCCCCCCCGTTCCCACACAGTCCAGAGCTTTCAGACCAGGGAGAAGCTGAGGTGTGTGTAGTGGCCAGGCCAGTGTTCTCAGCTGCAGACTCCCCATCACTCTGTGCACCTTGGGCAGCTCCTCGTTCCTCTGTGGGCCTCAGCCTTCCCATCTGTGTAGTGGGGATGATACCCTCACCCTGCATGTGCCCCATTTTTGATACAACTTTCTGTCCTGAGAGCAAAGCAGGAGAGAGCGCTGGGGTTCACAGCAGAGGCCCATGGGGAGTTTTTACTTCAAAAGGACACGAAGCTGACTGAAAGGTAGGTAAGGGGGCAGGGGAAAGGGACCAGCCAGAATCAAGCCTTTTCTGGGCCCTAGACACCGTGCCAGGCTGCGAAGCCCAGAGTGTGAATCCTGCCTCCCTCACTGTGCCCTGGGTGGTCTCAGCCAGCGATTTCTGTAGTTTTGCCCCAAAGAACAGCAGTGATGGTCAGGGCAATGGAGTAAACAAGCCGGTCCTGCGCCTGGCCCCTAGCAGGGCTGGTACCGGGCGGGCCTGGCCCCTAGCAGGGCTGGTACCGGGCGGGCCTGGCCCCTAGCAGGGCTGGCACCGGGCGGGCCTGACACCTAGCAGGGCTGGCACCGGGCGGGCCTGGCCCCTAGCAGGCTCCGTCAGTGGCTGCCGTGCCTCTCACTGTGCTTAGCATTTTCATTTTCTTGGTCTTGAACGTTCCACTAGGGAGCATTTCCCTTTGCCAACATCCCTCTTGATGGTATGAGGCGTGTAAACAAAAACATCTTTAATGAGCGTGGGGGCTGGGGAATGGCTTTTGGCTGAGGTCTCTGCGCTCAGGCTGGCCTGGGCCCTGAGGTTTATTTACAACCCCTGATAGGAGTCTGGGTTCCTCCTGCGTGTCCAGCCCCCATACCCGGGAGTGGTTTTCTTCTAGAAGGAGCTGCCCATGGTCCCCACGGTGCTTGGCCCCTATGGTCCCACGTTTAGCGGGGCCAGCAGGTTCCCCTGACTTGGCCAGGGGAAGGGTTTTCCCTTCCCTGCTCACCTCCTGCTGTGTAGATTGCCTCTGTTCCACCTTGTCTGCTTAGGGGACACTCCCTGCCAGCTCTCAGGACACCTGCTCAGAAGCAGGTCGGGAGCCCCAGGTCGGGCCCTCTGCTCCCTTCTCTCCAACGCCCAACTGTACCCTGTGTGCCTGCCTCTCTTACCAGACCTGAGCCTCCTGAGGCAGGGCCATGTCTGGTTTGTCTGGGTCCTCTGTGCTAGCACAGGGCTGGGCAAAGAGTGGTCCCTGCTGATGAAGAATGTGTGTATTGTCTAGCTCTGTGACCCTGGACACATTACGATTTTTTTTAATCCTCCTGCTGCCCCAGTAAAGTACGGATGGGTAATAGTAATCTACTCATGGGGTTATTGTGCGAATTAAACTGACATAACCCATGGAATCACAGGCTGGCTGCTGGACATTTCCAGTATGCTCCATAACAATAATTGTTGTAAGAGTCCTATGTGATGCCTGTGGATTTATTCATTCAGTCAACACATGTTTATTAAGCATCCTCTCTGGGCCAGAGCTGGCCTAGGTGCTGGGGGATAGCAGTGACCAGTACTGATGTGTCCCTGCCTTCAGAGCTGACATTCCAGTGATAGTATCAGAATTGTTCATAACATCACATACTTGTTTAATTATTACTAGAATGAGTATCTCAGAGGAGAAATACCAGAGGTCGTGAGACAAGGGTCTTGGCCTAGTCTGAAGAATCAAGAAGGGCTTCCTGAAGGAGGAGGGTGGACCCTAAAAGACAAGTGAGAGTCAGCTGAAGAACAGATGTGGAGTTCCTAACCAGAGACAGAGCCTGGAGCAGGGAGAAAGTGAGGGTTAGGGATTAGGTAGAGAAACCAGCCTGGGAGGTGGTGGAAGGGGCAGAACACCTTAGGTGTCTGGACCTTATTTTCCAGGGAAGTGACATGATCAGAAAGATCACTCTGACCCTGCTGCTGTATGGGGTGAAGGCAGATGTGGCTGTTTACGCTGCGGTGGTGTCCCAGGATGAGATGGGGAACTGGCCAGGGAGGTGCCAGGGAGGGACAGGAGGAAATAGATTTGGGCAGAATGTAGGAGCTAGGATTGGCCTGATTGGATGGACACAGGGAGGAGGCCAGCGTGGTTGCCACCTTCTGTCTCAGGCTAGGGGTGGGGGCTTGTGGTGCCTGCATTCACCAGGCAGGAACTGGATGGAGAGGATATATTTCTGAGGGGGAGGAAGCAGAGGGGAGTAGGAGGAGAGGGCGAAGCTCGTAGGATCTGAGAATCACAGAGTTGGAACGAGACTAGGGGAGCCCCAAGCTCTGCAGGGATGGGGAAACTGAGGCCTGGAGATGAGAAGGACTTGCCCAAGTCCCACATTGTTCATGGCAGAGATGGGAATCAAACCCCCTTCTTTCCTCAGGAAGCCAGATTGTGACCTCAATGTGTCCCCGTCCTGTCCCCCCATCCAGGTCATCCCAGACTGGAAGGAGCAGGAGTGGGACCCCGAGAAGCCTGATGCCTATGCAGGCATCTTCCACTTCCACTTCTGGCGCTTTGGGGAGTGGGTGGACGTGGTCATCGACGACCGGCTGCCCACAGTCAACAACCAGCTCATCTACTGCCACTCCAACTCCCGCAATGAGTTCTGGTGTGCCCTGGTGGAGAAGGCCTATGCCAAGTAGGTGCTGGCAGTAGACAGGTGGCCAGGCTGGGGTGACATTGCTGAGCGGCTCCGCATGGGTGTTTCTGTAGCCAGGGCTCCCAGTACAGAGGTCAGGGGCTGGTTCAAAGTCAAGAAGTGTGCTCAGAGCCTAGGCCCCTAGGGCATGACCAGCTGAGACTATGCTGGGAGGGGAGGAGGCCTGGGCTGAGGTCCTCTGGGTACCTGGTTGTCAATTCCCCACCACCAACCCATGTAAGAAGCAATAGTGACTCCCTCTTGTACTGGAGAAGACGGGCCAGGAAGGCTTCCTACTGGCAGCAGGGGCAGTGCCAGCACTCACATTTGGGTCAGTAGTTTTTTTTTAAACCAAAGATCCAAGCTACTGAGCCCTCCCTCGAGGTCTTGTTGGGGATGTGGCATCCTTGAGTCTGGGCTGGCTGTGGCTGCTCATTGTCCCCTCGCCCCTCACTGTCCATCCGTCTGCCTGACTGTCCATCCATTCTAGCATTGCTGACCACCTCCTCCTGCTCTGTGCCTGGCCTTGGGTCCCCAGCATGGGCACGAGCATGGGTTTGTTAAGCTGTTGGGGCAGTGTAACCTGCCCTGGCCCCTGGAGGACAGGAGTACGCTTGAGGGAGGGGGGCTAGAGGGTCAGAGGCCAGCCACTAGCTGGGTTTCTCCTCCTAGGCCCATTTGTCAGTCTGCTTGGACTGTGTGTGTGTGTGTGTGTGTGTGTGTGTGTGTGTGTGTGAGAGAGAGAGAGAGAGAGAGAGAGAGGATCAGAGAGACAGAGAGACAGAAACAGAAACTCTCAACATGGAAAACAAGCCCTAGAAAACAGCCTTCAGCTGATTTCATTTTTAATCCTAAGAGAGCAAAGGCTGCCCCCTGGTGGTTACTAAGTCTCCATGGTCCTTGGTACAGACACTTCTATCACCTGGGAGTTCACTCAGTGGGCTTGCTCATATTTGTTTTACTTTGTTTTTAAATAAATTTTATTTTTTTATTGTGGTAATATAATATGTGTAATTTTAACCATCTTTCAGGGTATGATTTAGTGGCATTAATTACTTTTCACAGTGCTATGTATCCATCACCACTATCTATACCCAATCTTTCCATCATCCCTAACTGAAATCCTGTTCCCACTAAATAGCACCTCCCCTTTTACTCTTCCCCCAGCCCCTGGGAACCTCTGTTCTGCTTTCTGTCTCCATGAATTGCCTATGCCAGGTAGTTCACGTAACTGGAATCATATAGCATTTGTCCTTTTGCATCTGGCTTATGTACCTTAGCATGTTTTCAAGGTCCAGCCATGTATCAGAATTTCATTTCTCTTTGTGGCTGAATAGTGTTCCGTTGCATGTATTTGCCACATTTTGCTTATTCATTTATCTGTTGATGGACACTTGGGCGGTTCTCACCAGTCGGCTGTTGTGAGTAGGGCCGCTGTGAACACTGGTGGGCGAGTATCTGCTTGGCCTCTGCTTTCAGTTCTTTGGACTCTATACCTAGCAGTGAATTGCTGGGCCATATGGTTCTATGATTACATTTTTGAGTAGATGCTTTTCACAGTGGCTGCACCATTTATGTTTCCCTGTTTTTTATTGATTTACTTTTTAAATTATAAAATAAGTGTGTGTCTGGCCCTGGCCGGTTGGCTCAGCGGTAGAGCGTCGGCCTAGCGTGCAGAGGACCTGGGTTCGATTCCGGCCAGGGCACACAGGAGAAGCGCCCATTTGCTTCTCCACTCCTCCGCCGCACCTTCCTCTCTGTCTCTCTCTTCCCCTCCCGCAGCCAAGGCTCCATTGGAGCAAAGATGGCCCGGGCGCTGGGGATGGCTCTGTGACCTCTGCCTCAGGCGCTAGAGTGGCTCTGGTCGCAACATGGCGATGCCCAGGATGGGCAGAGCATCGCCCCCTGGTGGGCAGAGCGTCGCCCCTGGTGGGCGTGCCGGGTGGATTCCGGTCGGGTGCATGCGGGAGTCTGTCTGACTGTCTCTCCCTGTTTCCAGCTTCAGAAAAAAAAAAAAAAAATGAGTGTGTGTCTGTTATAGCAAATCCGGAAAATATAAGAAAATCATGTAGGAGATAAGAAAAGTGTCCTGTCCTCCTGTGTATTCTTCCATCCCCAGCTCTCCCCTTTTCTGTTCTGGGTCATCTGAGATCGTCGGGCCCCTC
This sequence comes from Saccopteryx bilineata, assembly GCF_036850765.1. NCBI lineage: Eukaryota > Metazoa > Chordata > Mammalia > Chiroptera > Emballonuridae > Saccopteryx > Saccopteryx bilineata. Next base: position 344,084,321 of record NC_089490.1, on the reverse strand, counting down.
CACTCTTCAAGGACCATCCATGGCCATTGTCCCCTCCAGGCCTTGCCTCTGCCTACTCCAGTCTCCACGTCCTCTCTTTACTCTTTCACACCCTCCCCCACCAGCGGCAACTCTTTTAACATCTTTGATGTGTTTTTGTTGTGGTCATTTGTAGGTTACCTTGCAAAACCATTGCTATTTCAATGTACATAAATAGTATTTTGTTATATATCCCATTCACTTCTTATAGTCACACCCAGTGACTAGAAATAAAGAGCCATAGCTGTATCTTAAAACACCTGGTATGTTGCACGTAGTAGATGCTTAATATTTTTTTAAATGAATGTATTTAAACATAGCTGGAACCCAGCTGTACTGCTATCCCGACGCAGAGAGCCAGCGCTCGCTGCGGCCACAGGAGCCCTCTCACATGCCTTTGTTCTGCGGCTGCTCAATGTTCCAGAGTACAGGCGCAGCGTTCGTTTTTAAAATTCAGTTCCCTGTTGTTAGACATTTAGGTGCTTTCTTATCCAGAATTGATGTGTCCAAAGATATATGAGCTTTTAATTCTTTTGAAAAGAATTGATAGGTTTCTGGACAGCTAATTTTTTGAAGATGGGGCTGCCAAGGCTAAGGGGAATTTGAGTGATGAAACAGTGTGGCTCAGTGGGACAAATGCTGGTTCTGCGGGGCCTGCTGTGTGACTGTAGCAGTATGCTTGACCTCTCTGAGTCTCAAAACCCTATAATGTGAAGGATGGGGAGCATGAGCTGGGAATCCTTTCCATGTTGCCCCCCAGGCTGGCGGGCTGTTACCAGGCCCTGGATGGAGGCAACACGGCAGATGCACTGGTGGACTTCACAGGTGGCGTGTCCGAGCCCATTGACCTGACTGAGGGTGACTTCGCCAACGACGAGGCCAAGAGGAATGCACTCTTTGAGCGTGTGTTGAAGGTGCATAGCCGGGGAGGTCTCATCAGTGCCTCTATCAAGGTAAGACACAGAGCCAGACCCCAGAGGTGACCCTTCACCTTTATTAACCCTAGTAGGGGTGGGAGGTGGCTGTGGTGTCCCAGGCAGAGCCCCTGCCCAAGGTTGGCTCATAAATCCAGACCCTCAGCCTCTTGGGGAAAGGGAGCAGCTGAGGCTGCAAAGCCCTCCCCAGGGCTGGGCAGTACAAGCCACAGCCCCCTGCCCTAGCCCTCTACACAATGAATGTTTTGCCCACATTGTTTGACCAACATCCCCCCTTTCTGGCCTTCTTATATTGGGGTGGTGGGTGTCTATGCATCTGAAGGTCCCTCAGTCAAGGTTTGAGGCATCACAAGCTATAAAGTGACTGGGAGAGGGGAGGGAGCCCCTACTGCCTGCTGGCTCAGGCCTGGGTGCTTCAAGAGTTCTATTTCATTGACTGCTATGTTTCTGTTGGGAAAGCCAGGGCTCAGTGAAGGCAGAATTTGCACCCAGGTTTGGCTGACCCAGTGGTGTGTTGATAACTGGCTCTCTGGGAAAATAAAAAGCCTTGATTTGTAGCATTTGCTGATTTCCATGGTGTAATTATTCCTACTATGGTTGATTTTAAGGTAACATTTTAACACCCAGTTTGCAATATTGAGCCATTGTTGATGGACTCCAGCACACTGCTGGGCCAGCCTCACTGCAGTTCCCTTTCTTACTCCACAAGGCTGCTCCCCAGAGGCTTTGTAAAGGCTGTGAACCTCAGAGCTCAGTCCCTAGCCAGAGGGTCCATGTCTCCCCCTGCGTGGGGCTGCCATCCCCTCCCCGTCCTGTTGGGGGCGCTGTGGTCCCTGGCTCCAGGTGGAGCCTGATACAGCCCTGCTTCTGAGCAACGTGTCCTCTGCAGGCTGTGACAGCGGCAGACATGGAGGCCCGCCTGGCGTGCGGGCTGGTGAAAGGCCACGCGTATGCCATCACCGATGTGCGGAAGGTGCGACTGGGCCACGGCCTGCTGGCCTTTTTCAAGTCCGAGAAGCTGGACATGATCCGCCTGCGGAATCCCTGGGGCGAGAGAGAGTGGAACGGGCCCTGGAGTGACACGTGAGGCCTGGAATGGGGATGTGGCCCAGGGCAGACCTCAGGCAATTGGGGCGGGGGCTTGGTAGAGGACTTTGGCAAAGATGAGGGTGGACTTCCCGGGGGAGGTTGGTACCTGGCCTGGGTCTTGAAGGATTTGGGGGCTGGATTACATTAGGAGAAGACTTACTTTGGAGTGGGCACACAGGGTGGATTCAGCAAGGGCAAAGGCCTTGAGATAGGGGTCACCTGCTTCCTGGGGGACATAGAGAGCAGTCTGGTGAGGGAGGGGGGAGGAGAGCAGGCAGGGAAGACACCAGGGGTGAGAAGTGGGGTAGCTGCTCTGTGCTGGGTGAATGGAGACCAGGTCCCAGTGAAGAAGCCCCTCCATTGAGGGTCGTGTCCCCCAGCCCCAGCCTGCAGCTTCGCTCCCCGACCCCCAGGCCCTGGCATGATGACATCCCATGGTTACCCATGGGAGTGGGCAGACCGGGCTTCTTAAAGAGGGGCTGGGCATGGCCTCAGGTATTCCCCACCACACCACACTGATGGAGGGCTGGTGCTGCCTCATCCTCCTTGCCCTTCCAGGGTGGGCCTGGTGGGGTCCCTCCACTCATTCTCTTCTTTCCCTCCCCTCCCCTCCCCACCCCCACTCACATCCCAGCTCAGAGGAGTGGCAGAAGGTGAGCAAGAGCGAACGGGAGAAGATGGGTGTGACTGTGCAGGATGACGGCGAGTTCTGGTGAGTGCTCTTGCCCCAGGTGGACGTCTGGGGCTGGGGGAGGACCTCCTATGTGCTGGGCAGGGATCACTGATGGGGAGTGGGAGCCATGGTTCTAGCAAATGCCCTCGCTGTGTGGCCTCGGGTAAGTTATGCCATTTCTCTGAGCCTGTGTCCTGCTCTTTAAGATGAGTTGGCAGCCCTTTCATCTCCATAGTCCCCTTTTCCCGCCTCGGGGACCCTAGGCTGCCGGCACTCCCAGGCTGAATCCTTTGGCAACTCGGCCAGCACGGCATGCTGGCAGCCTGATGGCGCAGAGCAGATAGGGAAGAAGAGAGGCTTCATGGGGGGGCTGCCTCCTAAGCTGAGACTTGGGGTACAGAGGAGCCTTTGGTGGTCAGGGAGAGAGACCCAGCCCAGAGGCAAGAGTGCACACTTGGGATTTGGAAGAATAAGTTTAGGGAGGCACATTGGTGGGCGTGAGCTGAGAGATGGCCTCAGCATCACTCAAAGAGCCCAATGATTCCTGCATTCATTCATCCAGCATTCATCTTGTATTCTTTAATTTCTGCATTCATTCATTCTGCATCCATTCATCCCTGCTTTCATTCATCCTGCACTCACTCGCTCCTGCATTCACTCCTGCATTCACTCATTCCTGCATTCATTCATCCAGCATTCATTTTGTATTCTTTAATTTCTGCATTCATTCATTCTGCATCCATTCATCCCTGCTTTCGTTCATCCTGCACTCACTCACTCCTGCATTCACTCATTCCTGCATTCATTTGCTTCTATATTCATTTAGCCCGCATTTAGTCCTGACAGTGTGCCAGGCTGTGTCATTCTTCAGCAGGACACTTGATTGAGAGACTCAGACACTTCTTGAAGAGGTACTGGGCACCCTGTGTGTGGTGGATGCTGCGAGGGCCTTAGGAAGACCCCAAGGCAGAGATGACAGTGACCTTGGTACCCCAGTGAGAACCCCTACTGCAGGTATCAGGGGATCCCCTGCAGGAGGTCTCCCCTAGTGGATAAGATCCACTGTGCCCAGTCTGGTTCAAGGCTCAATTAAATTAAAACAGTACTAGAAAGCCCTCACCTAAAGCTTTTCTCATATACACTCACATATGCTGCATATATATGCATATTCTCATGTGTGCACACTTGAAGGGGAATGGGCACTTTCTCCCCCACCCAGGCTCCTCGAGTTTTGCAGCACACCGTGTCCATGGCAACATCCTGGCTGCTGCAGCATGCTTACCAAGGGGTTCCTGCCACCAGTTTATCCAGGCTTCACAACAGCCGTGGAAGATAATGAATGGAAACATGCTTTATAAACTGTAGAGGGCTGTACATATTAGTTCTTCATCTATTAACTGTAACAGCCAGCCTTTGCAACTACTTCTGTCTGCCAGAAGTTGTACACATGCTTTTATTGAATTAGTTAATTCCTACACTAGCTCTGAGATGGGCGGCCATTGTTAGATCTATTCCCAACTTACAAGTCAGGAAACTGAGGCTGAAAGAGACATGAAGGGTCCATGTGGTGCCACGTCCATGCTCAGTGTTGCGTGAGTCGTGGTTCAGAGCATGCAGGGAGAGCAGATGGTGGGCTGGCGAGGGGGACCTGCCTGGCTCAGCCCCTCGCCACGCCCAGGATGACCTTCGAGGATGTGTGCCGCTACTTCACCGACATCATCAAGTGCCGCCTGATCAACACGTCTTACCTGAGCATCCACAAGACGTGGGAGGAGGCCCGCCTGCGTGGGGCCTGGACGCGGCACGAGGACCCGGGGCAGAACCGCAGCGGGGGCTGCATCAACCACAAGGACACCTTCTTCCAGAACCCGCAGGTGAGCGTTCTTGGGGACCCAGACCTGCCCTTCAAGCAGCTGCAGGGACCCTCACCACTGTCCTGCCATGGACTCCCCCACAACCTCGGGTACGTCCTCGTCCCTCTGTGGGCCTTTGTGCACCTGGGCCTACAGTTGGGGTTGGATGGCATGTCTGGGAGGTCATGCAGATCCCAACCTCACAGTCTGACCCACAGGCGGTAAGACTGAGGGGTCGGGCTCTGAAGATTGAGTGTCTTGTCCAGAGTTACAGGGACATTTAAAGGCAGAAGAGGTGGCTCAAAAGCCTTTGTTTATACACACACAATGCTGCTCCTTCTGGAGGAGCTTGGTCTGGCTTCCTCTTCTACAGGGACCTCTCCCCTGCAGCCTTCTCGGCCATTCCCCTGCCAACTGCTTCATCTTCATGCTCGGCATGTCTGTACTGAGCATCGACTGCATGCAGAGTCTGAGCTGGCATACATGATCTCATCAAGTCCTCCCACACCTCACGCAGAGGAATTCTAGGCCCATCTTGCAGATGAGGGACTGAGGCTCAGAGAGGTGATGCGGCTCGCCCAAGCTCACACAGCTGAGCTGGGGCCTGGCTGTGGGCTGCGCTTCCAGGAGCCAGCAAGCCCATTATCAGCATGGTCTCACTGTGGTGACTCTCTTCCTTGGCCATCCCTGCAGTACATCTTTGATGTCAAGAAGCCAGAAGATGAAGTGCTGATCTGCATCCAGCAGCGGCCAAAACAGTCCACCCGTCGAGATGGCAAGGGTGAAAACCTGGCCATTGGCTTCGACATCTACAAGGTGAGGTCTGCTCTGGGTGAGGAGAGGGAGGGAGCTGCCGTCTGGGCTGCTGGCACCAGGGGAAGAACAGCGTCATCACCAACCTCATCCCTGCCACCCTGGAGGCACTGAGTGATGCCATGGGCATGCTGTTCATGGGCCATATTTACAACATCCACAGAGGGCCCAGCCTGCCAGGGATTGGCTCTCCTGGGAGCACTCAGCCCAATTCCTTCCTGTCTTAGACCCACAGGACTGGACTATTTGGTGGGTGGGGAGGGGGAAGATTGTTGGTGGGTGGGACCTGCTCTGGGAGCCCCCTGTGGCTCCACCCTTGGGGCTCTGAATTGGATGCTTTACTAGGCATGGGGAGGAGGCATCCTGGGCAGAGCCAGGCAGGCTCACCAATGGCCACTCCTCCTGGCCTGGGACCTGGGTATCCTCCACATGTTGTGACGCCCAGTGTGTGATGACAGAAACCACATGGATGTGCCAGGCGCATGGTCTGAGTTGAGTCCCTGGCATTTGGCATGCTTGGTCATGTCATGACAATTGGTTATATCATGGTGTTGGTCCATTCATCATGTCCTGATGTGTTGTGACTTCGACGTGACGTGTTTGACTTTCGCTGATATGACTGTAACTTAAAATGGTACTTATTCCAGCAATTGTCTAGCATGTCCCACCAGCTAGCGATGTCATTCCATGGACACATGCTGTGGCCTGGGCAGACAGTGATACCTGCTTTTGTTCTGATGGTCAGAAACCCCACAGACATTGTTCTCAGGGGAATTTCTACTGCCCCTCCCCTTTAACAAGCTTTATTGAGATATACATAATTCACATAACATACAATTCATTAAAGTGTACAGTGATTCTTAGTGTGTGTGTAGAGTTGTGTAACCACCACAATCATTTTAGAACATTTTCATCCCCTTAAAAGAAACCACATACCCTTTAGCCATCATCACCCTGTTCCGTGTACCCCCCAGCCCCCCACCCCAGCCCCCGGCCTGGGCAAACACCCATCTACTGTCTCTATAGATTTGCCTCTTCTGGGCATTTCATGCCAGTGGGTTTTGTCGCTTTCTTTCACGGTGGTGAGGGACAGATGTGGGATGTGGGGTGGGTGGAGCTGGGGGGCCCTGTGACCCGCCCTGCTCTGCCCACAGGTGGAGGAGAACCGCCAGTACCGCATGCACAGCCTGCAGCACAGGGTCGCCAGCTCCATCTACATCAACTCGCGCAGCGTCTTCCTGCGGACTGACCAGCCTGCGGGACGCTACGTCATCATCCCCACCACCTTCGAGCCAGGCCACACTGGCGAGTTCCTGCTCCGAGTCTTCACTGACGTGCCCTCCAGCTGCCGGTGTGCAGGGGCTGGCGGGCCCAGGGTGGCTGGGGCCGAGGCCCGCAGCAGGCTGACCCGGGATCTGAGGCCCAGAGGTGCTCACAGTCTGCCCCCAGCGTAGAGCACAGGCCTCCAGCACTTCCGTGCCTGTCCCCTTCCTCTCCCTGACCCTGGTCCCTTGTCCCAGCCTCTCTCTCGGTAACATAATGGGACAGCCTCTCATATGTACATAGTACTTCACAGTTTACAAGGAAGCTTTTACTCATCTCATTTGCTTTTCTCAAACCTGGACTAGGAGGCCTGACTCCTCCATTTTTATGGATCAGAATTGGGGGTTGAGGTTGGGGATGTTTTCCCAGATCTTGCAACCAGTGTAGAGTTGGGCTTGGGCTAGGCGGACTGCTAAAGCCATCCCATCGCTGCTGGGGTGCAGACCCTGTGGGCCCCACCTGAGTGGGCGGCCCAGATTCGGTGCTGCATGCCCACCTCCCAGCCTGGGGAGGCAGCTTGTGTGGTAGAACCAGTGGACCTTGGTCCTGCCAGCCTCAGTTCCACCAGCTGTGTGGGCGGGTCCCTTCTCCTGCTGAGCCTGGTGCTTCCTAATCTGTACAATGGCATAGTATTCACCTTCCTTCCGGAGCTTTGTGAGGATTAGAAATAATTTCTGTAACATCCCAACAGGGGGCTTGGCACACAGTAGGTGTTCAGTAAATTGCTTTTCCCTTGGGGGAGGATGGGGCACCCTTGGGTGGGCATAGAGCAGCAGGAAACCCAGGGGGTTTGCCCAGGATGAGCAACATCAGGACTGAATACTGCTCCTCGCCCCCTACCCTCTTCTTGAACTCCCTCATTCCATCTTCCTGACCACCCTTGGTGACCTCCTCCTTTCTCTGCCCTGACTAGGGAGCTGTGCCTGGATGAGCCGCCCCGTTCTTGCTGGAGCTCCCTGTGCGGCTACCCCCAGCTGGTGACCCAGGTGCATGTCCTGGGGGCTGCTGGTCTCAAGGACTCCCCAGCAGGTATGCTTGCTGAGGAATGCCCGCCACTCTCCTCCCCTGGGACGTCGCCCCTTGTCTTCTCCCCCGCCCCCGCTGCAGACAGCCAGCCTCCAGAGCTAGCCCGCTCTCCATCATGAGCAAACCTTTCCTGATGTCCCTTTGGGCCCAGCCCTGGGATGAAGCTGGGTGCATAGATAGGAACACCCTGCCTCCTGCTCTCGGGAGGCTTCTAGTGAGGTGGACGGTAAAGCACAGGGACAGGCAGCTGGGGCGAGCGTTCAGGGAGGGCTTCTTGAGGAGAGTGGCCTTCCTCTAGGCTGAGGAGGTATTCAGGGAATGGAGTCTGGTGAAATGGAGTAGGACAGAAGGATGCGCTGGGCAGGGGAAACATGGGTAAAGGCATGGAGAGCAGAGATTACCAGTGTCCCTCCTGTCTCCGTTTGCCTTCCCCTGAACACAGGCCCCCAGTCTTCTGCTCTGGGGAGAGGACCTCACCTCCCAGACATCTGTCCCATCCAGGCCCTTCTCTAGCCCCCATCCTAACCCCATCACCCTCACCATCTCTCCAGGGGCTAATTCTTACGTGATCATCAAATGTGAGGGGGACAAAGTTCGCTCGGCCGTGCAGAAGGGCACCTCAACGCCCGAGTACAATGTGAAAGGCATCTTCTACCGCAAAAGGCTGGGCCAGCCCGTCACTGTCCAGGTGAGCCACTCGCCCTGGGGCCACTCCCGGGCCCCTCGTTTCACTTTTCCCCATTCAGAGGGGCTGGGCCCGGGGGGTAGAGCTTTTGGGACCCAGGAACGCTTGGTTCTGGTTCCTCCTCTGTCCCTAACATTGTGTGGCCTTGGGAGTTTTCTTGCTTGCCCCTCCTAGTGCCCCAGAGTCCCCTTTGTGGGGTGGGTGAGTTAATTAGCTAGAGTGATTCCGAGACCAAGCAGGCTCAGTCTTCTGGCCAGAGAAAGTGGTCATCTCTGCCAACTTTGCCTCACAGTCTTGGGGGTTATTCCTTAACTTTCCCTGTGGGTGCGTTCACCTGGAAAAGTTGCACGGAGATGGCATGTGGTGGAGTGGCTGGGGTCAGGGCTCAGAAAGCCCGGTCCCTGTGCCTGGAGTTCCATTTTCTCTCAGGCCAAGGTGGCCAGAGGATGACAATTGTGAGCTCATTAGTAGGAAGCCCTCTGTCCTTGGGGCCCAGGTCTGGGTGAGAACCCATCTGTAAATAAACATCTAGGTACCCTCAGGGGAGACACTGCAGATTTTCCAAATTTTCTAACACTAGGTCCCACTAGATCCAATCACAGACCCCTAGATGTGTGGATAGGATCCTTAGGGGCTATTGATACTCTCATATTAAAGATGGGGAAAATAGGCCCTAGCTGGTTGGCTCAGCAGTAGAGCGTCGACTCATCATGTGGAAGTTCTGGGTTCGATTCCCAGTCAGGGCACACAGGAAAAGCAACCATCTGCTTCTCTGCCCCTCCCACAGCCATGGCTTGATTGGTGATTTGAGTGCATCACCCCAGGCACTGAGGATGGCTCTGTTGAACCTCCGCCTCAGGTGCTAAAAATAGCTCAGTTGCTAGTGGCCCCAGATGGGCAGAGCAATAGCCCCAGATGGGGTTGCCGGGTGGATCCTGGTAAGGATGCATGCGGGAGTCTGTCTCTCTATCTCCCCTCCTTTCATTTAAAAAAAAAAAAAAAAAGATGGGGAAAATGGGGCAGGGAGTGTATTACTTTTCAAGGTCACCCAAGGTCAACAGCAGAGCTAATAGTAACAGACTTAACTCTATACGTGAAAGGGAGCTTTGACAGAGCAGGGGCAGCGTGAAGCCCCGGAAGGGGCATGGCCTTGCCCAAGGGCATGGTGAGTCAGAGGCTACGCAGGAAGGGGAGTCACAGCCCTGCCTCCACTGCCAGCACCCCCCACACACCATACTTGGAGACGACCCCCTTCTGTTCTCTGTATCCTCCCAGATCTGGAACCACCGAGTCCTGAAGGATGAGTTCCTGGGCCAGGTGCTCCTGAAGGCCGACCCGGATGACCTCCAGGCCCTGCACACCCTCCATCTCCGAGACCGAAACAGCCGACAGCCCAGCGACCTGCCAGGCACCATTGCTGTGCATGTCCTCAGCAGTGCCTCCCTCACGGCCATCTGATGCCCGACAACTTACCTGGCTCCATAGTTCTTACCATTGTCTGCATGTCCCCAACCAGGGACTAGTGTGGGAGCCAGGACACTGGGGTCCTTTTCCTAACTTTTCCACTGACTTGCTGTGTGACCATGGGAGGTCTCTGCCCCTTTCTGGGCCTAAGTGTCCTGAGGACCCCAGCCATTTCTTTCTTGGGGAGGGAGGAGTCTTCTTGCCTGAGATTTAAAATAGCCCTCCTTACCCCAACTGTCACCTCTGCTAAGGGACTCTACCTGTTGAACATGTTTTCCCAAGGCCCTGCTGTCTGCTGACAGAGTGCCAAGATGTCACTTGTTTACACACAAACTGCCGCCTCCTGGAGCCCCACTCTTACCCTCCCTCCTGCATCCACCCGTGTCCCAGACCTCGCTTTCTCTGTCACCACGCCTGGTTTTCTAGCCACCTTGAAAGGACTCTGGGCTCTCTCTGGGTTCCTGCTCAGGCTGGAATTTGGGAAATGTGCAGGTAACCTGTGTTCATCTCGAATCCCGTCCACCTGCCCATCCATTTAGTTATTCAACAGAGATTTGCCAAGTAAATAAATGATGCCCATGAGACCCCAGGTGGAGCTGGGCACCTGCCACAGTGCTGGGAGACCTGGCGTCCATCCTAAGCTCACCTCTGCTCTGAGGTCCTCTCGGGCGCATGTCCGGGTGCCCAGAGGAGTTGCCGCTACCTTCTCCCTCCAGGTTCTGATTTCATCCCCAGACTCTGGTTGAAGGTCCCTGGAGGAGTTTGGGCAATGATGGGGAGGAAGGGCATCTTCCCATCTCTCGGCCCTGGTGCCAGGGGAGCGTGTGCCAGTTTAGTGGCCAGGGGCCAGGCAGTTGGGGAGGACATGTTCTCAGGACCCCCTCTGCTGCTAGACTTGGACTTTTCTCGGGGAAGGGGCCCTGAGGTGTTGGTGTCAGGCCTGCCAGGGTCAGGTCACCCTCTGGGCTGGGCAGGAGATTGGTAAATCCATTGCCTGACCAATATTTCCCCAAAAAGCAGGCGAGGAGGCCACAGCTCTCTTCCACTGCCCGGACAAAAATGTTCCTTTTTGTCCTCAACATTTTATATTCTTTCTGTTTTAAAACTCTCAATTTTAACCACGGAGTTCTAAAGGAAAACTGAAGCCTATGAACCCCTTTTTTTCTTCTTAAACTCCAGGTCGTGTGGTCCTCTGATTTTATTTTGATTCCACGTGGGGAGGGATAAGAAGTCATACCTCCTCAGAAGAGGGCTGGAGGTGGGTAAAGAAGAGGGTGTTTTGTACTTTGATGTTTTATAAGTTGGCACCAACCATGCATGCTGTCAATGAAGGTTGGCACTGTGACCTGCTGAGGGTCTCTGTGCCCCTCTCGGGCGCCAGACCAGCACTGTAAATGTTCAGCTGTTCAAGACCAGGACTTCCCACGGTCTTACTGGAAATTGCTATGGAAACCTGAACTTTCAGCTCCAGGTCCGTCTCGTTAGTCCAGTGTCCTGGCTGGAGGTGCTGGATTCTTGACTTTGCCTCCTCACCCTGTGGCCAGTCCTGCTCCTGTGTCCTGACCCGGGCCACGTGAAGGTTAGGAACTGAACAATATAGAGGACAAGAGGACTCTCGAGAACCTGGGCCTGGGCCAGGACTCTGCCGATGACCAGGAGCAAGTCATTCAAACCTCCTGTGCCTCGATGGCCCCCTTCTGCACAGTGGGGCCAGTGGTTCCTGTTTGTCAGCACTCTCACTAACAAGTGCTGAATAAGGGCAAAACTGTACCCTTTCTCTATGTATCTCTGTATGCGTGCACGCTGTACACACTCATGTAATCACTTTTCAATATCTCTTTCAGATGAACACTCGGGTTGGGGTGGAGAGGTGAGTGCCCGATTAGCCAACTTGGGGCTTCTGGGGCCGACATGTGGGTCTTTGCTCAGCCACATCCACCTGGGCCTTGGAGTGATCCAGGACCAACTGGCAGACCTGCGGGCTTCAGCCCTGGGGGTTTGGCCCTGCCCAGACCTCCACAGCAGAACTTGTTTTGCAGCCTTTGCTTGGGCCAGGCTGGCTCCTGGATGTGCAGAGGTCCCTGGTTCCCAGGAGGGCCTGGGGATGGGGCAGGTGAGGTTGGAGTTCTTCCAGGCTGGGACTGGAGGGTGGGTGGGGAGAACAGTTGCTCTGCGTGCCTGGTGCACCCTTCATTCCACAGGGTCCCAGTTCCTCTTTGCAGAGGGACAGGCCTCCAGTCCACACCACCGCGTCTGGGCTTCACTCCCCTCAGGGCACACTGTGGGGTCGGGGGACTCTTACTGTTCTCAGAATAAACACTACTACAATCCAGAAAGACCTTCCTGTGTTTGTCTGTCCCTCAGATGGTTAGGGATAATGGAAGGAGTATTTCCTAGGTCCTAGTGACAGTCCTCTGGTCAGAGAAATAATGTGAAGGAAGACTTGGGTGTTCTAGCTGAGGCTGGACCCTGCTGCATACCCGTTGTGTCCATGAAATGAGATCATTGGGATTGTTCAGTTATTCCCTCAACTGGCCTTGTCTCAAGCCCATCCTAGGCACTAGGGATGCAGGGGACCAGCCACAGTCCCTGCTTTGGGGCAGTCTATTGTGGGAAGAACAATAGAAATAATCTGATTTGAACAAATACCTCAAAGAGAATAGCTGGTAAGGCAGTGTGGGAGTTCCTAGGACTGCTTGAGCCTGCTGGGAAAGGAAGGCATAGCCCTGATCCACTCATGAGACAGGGAACAGCCGTGTGAGGGGCAAAAGACAATGGGCTCCTGCAGGAGCAGGTGTACGTGGGAGACCACAGCTGGCAGCCTGAGCCACGAGGCTAAGGGCAACAGTGGGGGAAGCGGGATAGATCTTAGAGGCAGAGTGGACGGAGCTTGAAGACTGGGTTGGGGTGGAGAGCGAGAAAAACGTAATTTAAAGCCAATTCCTAGGTTTCCCCATCAGACCAGGAGAAAAGGACATTATGAGCTCTGTGCTCACCTCAGTGCAGAGCCCGGCCCCTAGCCTGTGCTCACCTCAGTGCAGAGCCTGGCCCCTAGCCTGTGCTGAGTAATAGCACCACCACATACCCCCCAGCTCCCAACCATTTCTCGCTCAGCCCTCACAGCTCGGACCTGCATTCTACCTGAGGCATCACGTGCTTCTCCAGGGCTCAGTTTTACCATCTGTAGAGCTGATGCCACTTGCCTGCCCAGCCTGGCTCAGCAAGAGGTCATTGGAGCAATGGTAGGTTCCGGAGCAGCTCCTGTGGGGGCCATCTGGCCAAGCACACTCCAGCAGCCAGGGGCCTTCAGGGGTCAGAATCGGCTCAGAGGGAGCCCTGGCCTCTGCCGAGGCTGAGTCCCCCCTCTGTCACTTCTCTAGGCAGAACTGGGTGCTCCACCTTGCTCCCAAAGCAGTGTGCACAGCAGGTGGCGCACTAGGGTGGCTGGGTCCTGGGGGATGGGTGCCCCAGCCTTTGAAGTGGTCCCTTCGCTGCAGACCTGCCCCAGTTACAGAGGCTGGGGATCCAAAGAACACCTCCCTCTGCCCAGGCCTAGAGCTGCCCCTGAAGAGGTCGGGCACTGATGGGGCAGCTGTCAGGGTGGCTGTAGGCAAAGGGTAGTGATGAGGAAGTGCCAGGACTCAGCCAGAAGTCCTCAATGTTGCTGTCTGCCAGTGCTGGTAACAAACATCTCGTTGCTCCTCCTTGTTTATCACACCCCTCCCCCAAAGTCACACATTTCACTTTATTTTGTATGTGTCCCTGCTAAATGCAGGGTTGCTCCAAGTCAGCTGGTCTGAGTTTCCTGGATGATTATAGACAGGACTGAGCCCCCTCCCTGCAGCAGGCTGTGGGGCAGTGGTGAACTGAGGCGCTCCAGGCGGACACATCCGAGGGGCACCTTCAGGGAGTGGCCTGGGGCGAGGGCGGCGTGTCCACAGGGGTAGGGGAGAAAGGCCTAGAACGCAGGCTTGCAGCATCCTGCCCTGCCTGGCCCTTTCCTCTCAGTCTCAAACAGCCATTTATAGAGGAGAAAAGAGGCTTCGTGGAAGGCAGGCAGGGGCCAGGGCTCAGCAAATCAGTGACCAAGTCAGGATCAGGACGCCCTTTCCCACCAGGTGCTGAGAGGGCAGGTGGTGTAACTGCAAACGAACGGAGGCAGCTGAGGCCAGGATGGGTGGCCCCAGCCCGGTCCCGCACTGCTCACAGCACAGCCGAGAGAGACCCCAACGCCCTACCTCCCTCTGGGCTGCCAGCGCTCGGCACAGAGCCCTGGGCAGCACCGCCCGCCCCCACGCTGATGTCATGGCACCCAGACCTTGGAGGCCCCTCCGACTCCGCCCCCAGGGGGAAGGCTCTGGAGTGGGGAGGAAAGGGTAGCAGTGCCGGCTGGACAGCTGACCTGGGCAGGAAAAAAAGGGAGAGATTGAGAGGGAGAGAGAGTCACATAGTGCAAAACAGAAAGAACCAGAGAGACCCCCAGAGTGAGCTTTGGAGCAAGACAGAGGAAGAGAGGACGAGTATCTGCAGATTACCCCAGACCCTTGGCCCCAGCTTCCCGAGCCCTCCGTGCGGGTGACAGCTGCACCCAGGCTGGTGGCCTGCTGGGACCCAGGTCAGTATGGGCTGCCCCTGTCCTGGGCACTGGGAGAAGGGTTTGCTAAGCTTTGGGGTGTGCCATGGTCTTGGGCCTCCCGGAGCCCCTGGAGCCACAGCCATCTGCTCCTGCCCTGGGCCTCCTGCCACCTTCGGGGGCTCAGCCACAGCGGCCATCAGATGAAACTGTCCTGAGCCTGGGAAGAGGGGGGCTTGTACCCTGAAAAAGGGAAGAGCCAAGGCTAGGATGTTCATTGAATTGTCTCTGACCAGGGCAGGGAGCAGCCAGGCTGGGGGTGACAGGGAAAGTCCACTGTCGCTGCCTTTGTCTCCTGTGGCCTTTCTTCGACACTTTATTTCTCTTTCTCCTCAGATAAGTCACTTCCTTCCTCTGTGCTTCAGAGTCCCGATCTGTGAAATGGGACTGTGAAGCCTCCCCAGCCCGGGCTGTTGTGGGGTGAAATAAATCAGGGCTGGGATGGCACAGAGATAGAAACACAGTTCTGTGTTCCCAGTTCTCAATTTGTGAAGCAGTTACCTTGAACATGGACTAGTTCTTTTTCTTAGGAAAAACACATGTTGATCTTAGTTTTTCCTTTTGGGTAGCTCTTAAATTCTACGTCCTCACCCAAGGCCCCAAATCTTAATGAAAACCCTGGTTCTGCCCCCTGGCTCTCAGGGCTCACGCGGGCACAGGATGCCAGCACGTTGCAGGGCTTCCTCTTCAGACATAGCTCCCTGAGGCAGCTGCCTGATAGCTCTGTTGAATTTCCTTCCCCACCAGACACCCAAGCCCGGTGCAGCTCTCTGGGAGGCTGTGTGCCTGCTGTGTCCCAGAGCTCCAGGGCAGGGGTCAGGGCTCGGGTGTCAGGCAGTGTCATGGGCAGGGGATCAAATGCCCCAGTGCCTCTGAATGGGCCTTGTGAAAAATTGATGCTCATCCTGGGGGGCTGGTGGGGGGCTGGAGCAGCCTCACGCCAGGGCCTGTGGGCTGGGGCCACCTCGAATCACCTTACTCAGTCCCACAAGTCCTTCTTGAGTTGTCTTTAGGCCTGGCCCTGTGCTGTGTGAGGTGATGGCTGAACCCCACACCCTTGCCCTGGATCAACTCCCCAACTTTGGGGTCAGAGGTAGAGATAGACCCTGACCAGACAACATAATGCATACAATCAGGGCTGGATAGAGGGAAATATCAGGACTCTTGGCAGCCTGGCAGTGGTCAGGGAAGGCTTCCTAGAAGAAGTACCATCTGAACTGAGCATGAGTGGGAATTTACTACTCAGAATTCCAGGTGGAGGAGCCAGCATAAGCAAAGGCCAGAAGGTATGAAAAGGGTTGGCACATTTCGGGAATAGTAAATGCTGAGCATGGTCCGAGTGCAGGGGTGGGGAAGGAAGAAAGCACTGAGAGGCAAGACTGAGACACCAGCGGGAGCCACACAGTGCTGGGCCTAAGAAGCCAGACAGGGGACTTAGTGACTCCATCCTGGTGGCAATGGGTACTCTGGAAGAGTGTAGGCAGGCTCAGGCCATGACCCTCCCCTTGGGCCTGTCACCCACATTCCTGGAGCAGCCCTTAGCTGGAAGGCCCAAGACCAAGTCCTTGTCCTGAACTTGCCTGTCCTGCTGTGTAACGTTGGGCAAATCTTAGTCCCTCTCTGGGACCCTTTGCCCATATATCCAAACTTGCTACTTCCTAGGAGCCCTTTGGAATCTCTGAGCAGCAGTGATTCAGAGAAGAGTTCAGCTGAGGCTCAGGCCACACAAGCTGAGCTGCAACCAGAGGGAGAGAAGCCAGGGAGGGTTTCCCAGAGGCAAGAGGGGCTTGACATGGTCTCTCCCCCTGCAGAACCGTGCCTGGCCAAGTGGGCAGCAGGGCATCTGACAAAGAACAATGGTGATTCTTCAGCAGGTGAGTGCTCTCTGCACCCCATGGGCCTTCACCTTTCTATGCCAGGAACAACCCTCTTGGCTATTCTACCCCATCCCGTATTCTCTCATCCATATGCTTAACTGTGGAATACCCTCTCCAATCCTTTCTTTCAGAAAACTCCTATCTGTGCTTCAAAACTCAGCTGTGAAACTTTCCCTGACTGTCCCAGGCTCAGTCTAGAGCTACTCCCTCTGCTGTGTCTGTTGGGACTTCCTTTTCTCAGTGAACTCACTCCACTGGGTCGAAGTTATTTATTGACACACATCTCTGAATCCTCAGGCATTCCAAGCAGTGGAATAGCATGTGCAAAGGCCCAAATGCGGGAAAGGCATTGGGGAAAGGGAAGAGGAACTTGATAAGTTTACTGATGCCAAACTCGAAAGGATCTTGAGCCTGACTGGGGAGTGAGTTGGGGATGCCATGGCCTGAGCAGGTGCGCCCTGGGAAATTATGGGGAGGAAGAAGAGGTGCTGTCTCTGGCTGAGTCCTCCAGTCCAGCTTCCTTCCCAGGGCTACAGTGGCCCCTGACCCTTAGCCCTTCCCCGTGATCGGCCTGAGGCTCTAATGAGCTCCTGGTCTCCAGAGCCAGGAATGTGGGCCCTGAGCCAGGTGGGCCTGGCACCAGGCCTTAGGGCTGGTGGGGGTGTGTCCTCTGAGACCGTCAGAGGCCAATGGGCAGCTCGTTCTGAGGTTGTCTGTTCCTGTGAGCATGTGAGCCGTGTGGGTGGGAAGGCCAGCACCAGGGCAGAATCAGAAAGACAATCTTGTTCTAGAACTAAGGAAGACCCTTTCTGAAGCTCCTTGAGTATCCCAGCCTATCAGAGACAGCTAGGACCAATCAGAAGGACAGTCACTATAACTGGGTGTTTGCTGTGTGGCAGGCTTGTGCTCACACCCAGGGAGGGCCTCTGAAGCAGACCTCTGGCTGACTGTCCCCTCTGAACACTGGCCCACCTGACCCTGCAGGCAGCCTCTGCTGGGAGCAGGTGTCTAGGTGAATGCTGGCTTGACCTACCCCTCACACAGAAAGTGCATTTCTGTTACTTCTTTGGTTCTGGAAACAGTCTCAACTCTGGGGAGCTGGCCAGCTATGCAGCGCCACAGGCAGAGCCCACACACCTGGGCTCCATCTTGGGCGAATTTCAGGCATGTTCTTCAGCCTTCCTGAGTCTCAGTCTCCTCATCTGCAAAACAAGGATAAAACCTTCCTTTCCCTGGAAGGTTGTTGTGAAGATAAAATGCCATGAGGGATTCAGTCAAAGTGCTGCTTCTTTCCCCTGCCTCCTGGGTCTGCCCTCTTCCCCACCTCCTGCCCCAGAGGGCTCTGTCTCCCCTTCTCTTAGCTGACCTGCCGACTCACTACTCCCTTAGGGAGCCTTTCCTGCTCTGCTCCTGTTAGAATCCATCACTCCACCTTCTTCCCCTGCTTACTGGGGCCTCCTGGGGAGCCTGGAAATGGGGGACAACCTTTGTCCTGCTCCCCACTGTCTCCTCAGCCCCAGCACCAGCCCACTCAGAGCTCTGCACTGAATGAATGAACAATTGTCACTACACCCTCATTTGGTCCGAGCGGCTAGGGCAGACAGTGTTACCTACGTTAAAGGGAGGTTGAGAATGGAATGGCATTGTGCATACACACTGCTTAGCCCAGTGCCAGACACAGCTCACAAAAGGTTAGCTGCCATGACAATGACTACTAATAAAATCATAGTAGTGGTGTTCCTGTGTGAGAATTCTCCAGTCTTTTCTCTCTGTCACTTTATTTAGGATAAAAATCTTAGGAAACCTCAAGGGATATGATGGTTCTTTCCCATGTGTTGAGTGTGCCTATGTGGGACATATCCGTGATAGAAATTCAATCCTTCCCTGCCTCTCCCCCTCCCGGCAGGATACCAAGCACAAGAAACAGTTTCACAAAGAGGGACTAAGATTCGAAAATATGAATTTATTTTTTCATTTGTTGAGTTCTAATTCTTCAAAAGTAGCATCCATATTGGTCCTTAGGTACTCTCTATACATGATCTTATTTTGTTGCCAAGGGGCTAGGACAGGCGTGGCCAACAGTTTTTGCCCCCGGGCCAGATTAGAAAGAAAACTTTTTTCACGGGCTGGACGAAATATTAAAATTAAAAAATGTTAAATACAAAAACCGATTCGTTTAAGTAAATAAAATTTTATTATGTAATTTGTTTATGAATAACTGTGAATGAAAAAATTTAATATACAATATTATTTTATTTATTTATTTATTTTCATTTTTCCGAAGCTGGAAATGGGGAAGCAGTCAGACAGACTCCCACATGCGTCTGACCGGGATCCACCAGGCACTCCCACCAGGGGGTGATGCTCTGCCCCTCTGAGTGTGTTGCTCTGTTGCATCCAGAGCCATTCTAGCGCCTGGGGCAGAGGCCACAGAGCCATCCCCAGCGCCCTGGCCATCTTTGCTCCAATGGAGCCTTGGCTGCAGGAGGGGAAGAGAGAGACAGAGAGGAAGGAGAGGGGGAGGGGTGGAGAAGCAGATGGGCACTTCTCCTGTGTGCCCTGGCCAGGAACGAACCTGGGACTCCTGCACACCAGGCCAATGCTCTACCACTGAGCCAACAGGCTAGGGCCAATATACAATATTATTTTAATAAAAATATATTTTAATAAAAATATAATTACATACTGTATAAATATTCAAACTGTATTGCAATCAATCGAAATAATATTTAATTAATAGAATGAGCTTGAAGGGGTTATATTGCAAATAAAACAATTATTTCATTTTACAAACAGCCTGGACACTTTTTCGGTTAACAACTGCAGCTATTGTCTATGCTACAATGCCACTTGATTCAGCACACTTGACCACAAAAATAACGAATTGTTTGACCTTGGGTGTGTATTGGCAAACTCTGCCTAAAAGAATGTGGGTTTCACATTGCCGCTAAACGTCAAACAGTTCATATTGAGTACAGACGAGTACAAAAGTTGTAAACCTTTATAATGGAATTTAAAAAATATATAAGTATGATGAATCCATTCTACCAATTATTGGAATTCTCTTCTGCATATCACTACCTTCTTAAATATCTTGATTTCCAACAATCAAAGATGCTTCCACTTCTGAGTAGCTGAGATTTTAAAGTAGCAAAGAATATTAAAAATTTAATTACGGGCTGCATAAACTCATTATGTGGGCCAGATTTGGCCGGCGGGCCGGATGTTGGCCATGCCTGTGCTAGGAGGTAGGGATCTTCATGCCTCATCACAGGTGAAGAAACTGAAGCCCAGATAAAGTAATTCAGACATAAATTGGCAGGTCCACACAGGCTAGGAAGCCATGATTGTGAGGGGGTCCCCAGATAGGGAAAAGAGACCTTGGGAGGGAACTGTTGCACAGGGCACAGAGCTACGACCTGGGAGCAGGTACAGGGGGGAGGTCAGACTCTTCCTGCTAGGTTACATTTGCAGAACATGTGTTCTTTCCTAGGGACTCTGTGGCGATCTGGGAAGATTGTGTTGACAGCTTCAGGAGTTGGGTGGGGTGCCTAGAGATTCCTATTGTGCCAGATGTTACCTCCGCTAGCCAAGTTCTCACTCACCCACCCAGCAACGTGGCACTGAACCCCTTCTCTGTACCAGGCTGAGCACAAAGGATGCAGAGATAAATTGACTGCTCCCTGTCCTAGAGGAGTTACCAGACTAAAGTAGAAGGAGGCTCAGAAACACGACAAGGGTACCAGTGGGTGGAACTGTGATAGCAGGAGTCCCTCTGGGTAGAGTGGTTTGGGAGGGAGCCTGGGGAGAGGGAGGCTTCTGCCCTGCCTCTAGTGGTAGTAGGGTGTCAGGGAAGGCTCTGAGGCTTTTGTGATAGTCCCTCGCATACAGACAGGGGACTGAGGTCTCAGGAGAAAGACCTTGCCCTAGGTTGCAAGGCCAGCTGGTGCTTGCGAGAACCCAGAGATCTGTGGTGCACATTACCCGCTTCTGGTAGGATCTCAATGAAGGCTGCTGTGGTTTAGCGTGATGATATTTCTGGCTTTGTGGTAGGGCCATAGTAGGGACTGGATGTACTTTGCCCAGATTCATGGGCAAAGTGGAGTTTGAAGATAAATTTGTGGGCTGTTGATAACAGTTAGATTGATCCTTTTATTAAAACATAATGTCTCTGTCTCTTGTAATAACTTTTGGCTTAAAGTACATTTTGCCTGATATTAGTATAGCCATCACAGCTATTCTTTGGTTATTATTTGCATGAAATATATTTTTCTATTGTTTCACTTTCAACCCATTTGTATATTTGGAGCTAGAGTGAACCTCTTGTAGATACCACATACATGGATCATTTTAAACTATTCTGCTAACCTCTAACGTTTAATTGAAGAATTTAATTCATTTCCATTGAAAGACTTCTGCCGTTTTGCTATTTTTAATATGTCATATCTTTCCCCCCTTCAGTTCCTCTATTATTGCCTTTCTTTGTGTTAATTGATCCCCACCCTTGCAGTGGACTGTTTTGATTCTCTTCTCATTTCCTCTTCTGTATGTATACACTTTTCTGGCGATTACCCTAGTGTTTGCAGTTAACATCTTACATTACAATCTAGTGGAACTTCATACCAACTTAGCTTCAATAGCATATAAAAACTTTGTTCCTTTACAGCTCCATTCCTTTCTTTATATTATTATCAGGAATTATATATTTCTACCCTGTATGTTCATTAACATAGATTTGTAATTGTTTGATGCATTTGTCCTTTAAATAATATATGTAGAAAAGAAGGCTGAGGAAGAGGAGGTACAAACTAAAACTAACAATAATCAGACTTATAATTACCTATGTGGTCCCCTTTCCCAAGCTTCTTTATTTTTTGTATGGCTTTGAGTTACCATCTAGTGCCTTTTAATTTTAGTTGACTATGTTTAACATTTCTTTTTTTTTTTTTTTGTATTTTTCTGAAGTTGGAAATGGGGAGGCAGTCAGACAGACTCCCACGTGCGCCCGACCGGGATCCACCTGGCATGCCCACCAGGGGGCGATGCTCCGCCCATCTGGGGCATCACTTTGTTGCACCCAGAGCCATTCTAGCACCTGAGGCAGAGGCCATAGAGCCATTCTCAGTGCCTGGGACAACTTTGCTCCAATGGAGCCTTGGCTGCGGGAGGGGAAGAGAGAGACAGAGAGGAAGGAGAGGGGGAGGGGTGGAGCAGATGGGTGCTTCTCCTGTGTGCCCTGGCTGGGAATCGAACCTGGGACTCCCGCACACCAGGCCGACGCTCTACCACTGAGCCAACCAGCCAGGGCCAGATTTCTCTTTTGTTTTTGAAGGATGGTTTTGCCAGATATAGAATTCTAGTTTATCAGGGTTTTTTTTTTTTCTTTCACCACTTTAAATATACCACCCTTAGCTTTCATAGTTTCTGATGAGAAATTGGCTATTAATCATACTGAAGATCCTTTGTATAGAAAATCGAATTCTCTCTCATGCTTTTAAGATTCTCTTTTTGTCTTTTGACAGTTTGATTATAATGTGTCTCAATATGGATCTTTTTGAATTTATCCTACTTGAAATTTATTGAACTTTTTGTATGTATAGGTTCATATCTTTCATCAAGTTTGGGGAATTTTTGGCCAGTATTTCTTCAAATATTCTTTCTGCTCCCCTCTCTCTCCTCTCCTTTGGGGTTCCCATTATGCATACATTGGTCTATTTGATGGTGTCTCACAGGTTTGTTAGTCTCTGTTCATTTTTTAAATTCTTTCTTTCTTTTTGCTCTGCAGACTGGACAGTCTCAATCTATTTTCAAGTTTGCTGATTCTTCATTTTGCCTCATCATACCTGCTATTGAACCCTTCTAGTGAATTTTTCATATCAGTCATTATTCTTTTCAACTCCAGAATTTCTATTTGCTCCCTTTTTATAATTTCTGTCTCTTTATTGATATTCTTTTTTTTGGTGAGATGTTGTCCTCATTTCCTTCAGTTCTTTGAGCATATTTAAGACAGTTGATTAAAGTCTTTGTCTATTCAGTCCAAAGTCTGGGCTTCCTCAGGGAAAGTTTTTATTAATTCCAAATTTTTTCCCCTGTGAATAGGCCATAATTTCTTGTCTCTTTATGTGCATATATATATCACATTTGTAAACTGGACATTTTGAATATTATAATGTGACAACTCTGGAAGTCAGATTCTCTCCTTTTCCCAGGGTTTGTTGTTGCTGCTTGTTTTGAGTTATAGTTTTGTTTAGTGACTTTTCTAAACTATTTTTGTGGAGACTGTATTCTTTGATGTGTGTGGTCACCACAGTCTAACATACCTGGACCAAAGCAAAACAAATCAAAACTCTTGGTCTTTGCAAATGGGCTCTCTGTGTGGGTTGAGACATGCCTTCAATGCTCAGCCAACTCTGCCTAAGCCTTCACTTCTTATCTGCATAGAACTTGAAGGTAAGTTGGATGTGAGAGCTAGGGACCCTCTTGGGCTTTTTCTGAACATTTGTCCAACCCTGGGCATGTATGTGGTCTTTTAGATTCCCAGATATATGCAGGAGCTTTTCAAAGCCCATGTTCCCTGAAGCATCTCATTCCCTACTTTTTTCCCAGGCTTTCTAGAGTGTCCACTGTTTGTTTCAACTGATTACTTATTTTCCTCAGGCAGCAGTAGGCAGTTCACTTGCCTTTCGATATTTTTGACCATTGCTCTCCATAGCTCTTGTCTTCCCTGGGGGAGTTCCAAGTTAAGGAAATAAAGGCAAACCCTTTACATTATTCCTTCAGTGAACCCCCAGACAGGTTAAAATAATAGTGATCCTTTAATAACCCAAGAACCCACACCAGGGATGCATGCTGCCATCTTTAAGATCACCACCAGGGTGTAGGTGGGTGGGGGATGGTTAGATTAAAACACCACAAAGCTCTTCTGCTGAGTTACAGTCACTTTTCTCTCCATTAAATGCTCATTTTGTTACTGTAAACCTTTGAATATTTTTCTACAGTTCCAATAAAGTTGATTCTGATAGTTGTTGCCATGTTTTTTGGTGTTTCTGTAAGGGGATTGGTTCTTGGAGTTCCCTACTCTGCCATCTTCACTGACACTACTTGTTGATGGCAGTTGGCACAGTTATTTCCCACAAGCTTTTTGTCCCAACTTACTATATATTCTTGGGTAAGTCCTTGAACCTCCTCTGAGCCTCAGGCTCCCCATCTATAAGATGGGTGGCCAGAATTGAACTGGATGGTGGTGTGATGCGGTGAGGGTAGCACCATGGGTCTGTGTGAGGCACTAAAGGAGTACAGAAAGAAAGTTAGTGGGGAGGCGGGGGGCTGCATGGACCAGGGGTCACATGATGCAGTGGAGCCTTGTGGGTAGGTGGGGGCAGGAAGAAGATAATGGGGTGAAGCAACCCTGGCAGAAGGCACAGCATGTGCAAAGGTGGAGGCCCTATCCTGGGTGGTCAGGGTAGCAGAAGGTGAACCTGGAGTAGCAGTGAGCCCTAGTGCTGGGAGAGGATCTGATGTGATGCCAGAGTGGGTCACAGAGGCATTAGACTTGCCTCCCAGACTTGGTACACAAGCCACCAGAGGGAGAAATCCTATTTTCAGGCTGCAACTCAGGGTGGCCTGGGTGCTGGGTGTGAGGGGTTGACCAGTGGGCCTGGGTCTGGCAAGTGCCAGGCTTTCACCATGTTGCTGGGTCTCTTCCAGGGGGCCTCTGTCCACCCACCAGACCTGCTTTACCATCTCTTCCTTCCGCTTCTTTGTGCTTTGCTGTTCTCTCTTCTGAACGCCATACTCCTCATGTCTGCCTAAAAATATCACAACATCCAGTTTTCACCTCATACCATGACTTGCTCAGTTAGTAATAACCAACATTCACAGAGCACATCTGTTATAACAGGCACGAATCTGAGTGAGTCACACGTGTTAACCTACTAAACTCTGTCATTCCACAGATGAGGCAACAAAGGCACACAGAGGTTGAGGAACTTTCTCAAGGTCACACAGCTTGTGAGAAGCCTAGCCTGGATTGAACCTAAGCTATCTCCAGAGTCCAACCTCTTGGTGGCATGCTATCCTGTCTCTCTAGGGCTAATCTGTCCCTTATCTGGTGGTACCATTCTTATCTGTGTCTGGGTCTGTCTACCCCTTATCCCTGGGCTGGTAGCTCTGAGGACAGTGTCCCCAAGCTTTAGTCTGAGTCTGTGAAGGGTGGTTAAATGGATAGATGAAAGGACACCTGGAAGCCCACCACCAGCACCTCCCTGCATCTGAGGGTCTGATTCCTGTTCCCATGGGTTTCTGGAGGGTGGGGTGAGCAGGCAATAGGTATGTGTGTTCAGGGCTTAAATGTGAGAAATAGCCTGCCGGAAGGTAGGGTCCCTGAAAAGGCACAAGGAGTGGGCGGGGATCATGGCAGTCAGTCTAATTTGTGCTAGGTGGCAATGCACTGTGTCCCTGGGGCTGTGACACGGTTTTGGGGTAGAAGGCAGCCTGGGTCCAGCCAAGAAGCTCTGAGTTCTGTGTGAGGCATCACTGTCTCCTTCCCAGCTACCCCGCCCCCCCTGCTCCCTGCCTGTTTGCTTGTTTATGGTGGGAGCAGTTGGGCTTCTAGAATTTCAGACAATGTTGGGGACCAAAACTGGGAACAAGAGACCTTGAAGAGAGAAAAGAATAGCGAAAGAAGGGAGGAAGCTAAAGATAAGAAGGGAGAAGATAAGGGTGTACGGAAAGTCATAGGGTTAAGGCCTTTGATGAGAAACTGGGCACCCCACACCCTCTGGGGGAGACAGTGGCCACTGTGGCTCAGAACCCAGCACAGATCAGAGCCTGTGTGGCTGCCAGGACACAGGAGCAGAGCTTGGTATCCACTGTAGGGTGACCTCTGAGCCGTTAAGTGTTGCTTGAGGTACTCAGGAACCAGGGATTGCCGTAACCTGGGCCTCAGTGCCTCCTCTACAGGCTGGAGGTCACGAGCTGGCTGGCCTCAGAGGCTGACCAAGGGCCAGAGGCACTCCAGGGGCTTTGCCTGCAAAACCCGGCCCCCAACAGCCCCAGATTTTATCTGCCCTCACCTCCCACTTGCAGCTAGTGAGCTAGGAAGATCTTTGATGCACCTTCTCTTTAGTCTTAAAAATTCATGAAGTTTATTGTGTTCTACTCCATAACATTTCCACGTTTCTTTTCACAAAAACACACTGATTTTCTCTAAAACTGCAGTCAAGGTGAGTTTCCAAGCGCCCCATTTATGCTGAGGCCTCGCAGCTCGGTTGCCACCTGCTGCGGTCCTGGTGAACCCAGCTGGGAATTCCCGAGGATATTGGGGTGCTGGGGGTCCCCGCCGAGATGAGAGTGCGGGGGCGCCCCCTCCCCGTTCCCGCCCGCGGGCGTCACCTAAGCCGCCGTTGCCATGGGCCCGCGGCAGATGGCCGGGTTTAGGGTTCCCCGAGGGCGGCGCGCACCGGATTAGGTGAATTAGGGAGCCCGAGCCGTGCTACAGCCAGAGCTGCCGCCAGACCCTCGGCGTCATGGAGCCCCCCGCCCACCCCGAAGACCCCGCGGACTCTGCCGACCCCGCAGACCCTGGCGACCCCGTCACCCCCGCCGAGGCGCGCGCCAAGCCCGGCAAGTGGGCGCTGGTGCGCAGCCTGAACCAGGCGTTGAAGACCTACGCGGTCATGCCGGTGAGGCCCGGCCGGGAGGGGAAGGGTGCGCCCCGGGGACCCCGTCCGGACCTCAGTTTCCCTGCCTGTCAGGCTCCAGAAGGACCATAGAGTCGCGAAGCGTCAGGTTGCATCCAGACGGGATCGTGGTGAGGGGGCTTGCGGTGCTGCATTCAGTCTGACCCACAGCGTGCGTTGGCCCTCGCTGCCCCTCCCTGGGTTTAGAGGTTTGCATTCACCCAGGGGGGATGGGCCAGGGCCCAGAAGGGGTTTTCCTGCCTTCACCAGGGTCCAGAGCAAGGAGCCCTCCAGGTGCTCCAGGGGCCTGACTGGCCGCTGAGTCTCCTTTATCACCTAAGGTTAGCAACTGGACACTTCTTTGCACAGGCGCCCCTGGCAAGTCCGTTGGCTCACCTTTCCCACCCGTGAAAGGGGGCTCATAAAACCAGCATACTAGAGTGATTCTGAGAGAGTGTGTGTGTGTATGTGTTGAAACAGACTCTTTTTCATTCCACAAACCGACCGACCCTGAGCCCCAGGCCTGTCCCAGAGGAGGGAAGGGGCATAAAGGGCTAAGGCCTTTGATGGCAAACTGGGCTCGTGCCTGGGCAGAAGCTGGGAGACATCCAGGAAAACTTGCATTTGCGTGGCTCTCTCCTCTTCACGGGCGCTGACTTCTTCCATTTTAATTAGGGCCGGTGAACACTGAGGCCCAGAGAGCCAGAAAGACTTACCCAAAGTCACACAGTTTAGTAGCAGAACTGGGACCTGAACCCAGATCTTTTAACTATGTATTCACTGTGGATGTTCGCCCACTTCCCGTGGGGGGCACCAGGGTTTTGGTGTAACCTTGAGAACTTTTAGACAGATCCGTTCTAAGAAATCACCACTCTGGGGCTGGGAGACTTTCTGCTCCAGCAACTTATGTGATAGCAGAGAAGCTGGAACTTGCCCCAAGCTACACAGCCACACTGAGACATGTGTCACACCACTCATGGGGTTGTTGATTTAAGGTAAAGTCTCTAGTGGGGCGCCTTTCCTGGTAGGGTGGTAGGAGTGGGGCCAGGTGCAGTCAGGGCTGCCTGGAGTCTAGCCATGGAATGGGAGGGTCTGGTGGGGTTAACCTGGGGCTCAGGGTCCCTTTGCTCTCACCCTTCTTCCTGCCCCTCAAAAAACGTTCATATTCTTTTACATCTTCCTTCCCTCACCCACCCAGCAACTCCTGACTCATGCCGTTTTTGGTTCAGACTCTGCAGAGACTCACAGCTTTATTGGTCAGTGATTTGATGAGTGACTGTGGCCAAGTTCCTTTCTCTCTTTGGACCTTAGTTTCATCATCTGTAAAATGAAAACCCTTACCACCTGGCTCCACTCTGTTGCTCCAAGGACTTTCCCTGGGACCATGGGAACTTCCCCCTCAGGGTTCTCAGGACCTGGAATTTGCCCTGAAACCTCTTAGCTGTCATTTTAGCCTCTTTTCTCATGTTCCGACCTAGAGCAGAGACAGCTAAGTCACCGCCCTCCTGGTATCAGTCCTTGGTTGGGAGAGTTCTAGCTACTTCTGTTTGTTATGTCCCCAAGTTCCTCGTTTAGCTTTTCTCAGCCTCCATCTCCTGCTGACATGAGGTCTTTGATTTTGGTTCTTTTGTTCCCTGAGTGGGATGCCTTTTCTCACCTGTACTTTCTGACTCAGCCTGTTAGCCTTTGTCCTCTAGCCTCCCTCAGCCCAAGCTTCCAGCGTTCATTTTGGGCCCATGAGTCATCTATGTGCAGAGACCCTAGCAGTGCTCCCCAGTCTGCTCACAGAGCTGAGTTCAGGGCTGAGCCCAGGGCATGTGGGAAAAAAGCACTGGATTTGGAATTTGCTGGGCTTGGCTTCATTTCTGGCTCTACCACAAAACAGCTGTGTGAACTTGGGCACGTTTCTTGACTCCTAGAGGAAATAAGTGGAGATAGAATCTTCTGCTTACGGGTTATCACGAGGTCCAATGAAATAGTTAAATACAAGGAAGCATCTAACTCCCTACAGGGACCATAATGGGGATAATGGGGCATTAGCACAGAGTAATGTCCTGGTACCACGGCCCCCGTGTCTGGCCTCTGGGAGTCAGTCAGTTTCTCTTCTCTTTCTCACACACATGTACACATACGACACATTCTCCTCTCTCATACATACTCTCTTCCATGCTCTCTTTCTTACACACTCATATCCACACTCTCACATGCTTGCTCATGTTCTCTCTCTCTCTCTCTCTCTCTCTCTGAGAGAACAATTCTGCTTTTCTGTGTTTGACTTTAGGGAGTTACGAATCAAAGACTCAGACCCAGCCCCACCCACCCTCAGAGGGCTGCCAGCTAGTGGGGACCCAGCACGGGTGGTGGTGGCCCCGCCTGGTTGGTGCTGGCTGTACTGAAGGACGCCTTCCTGTTCCACAGAGCAGCCAGGGTGAAGTTTTGAAAATCCCTCCATTCTTCTGCTTAAAACCTCCCAATGGGTTCTTGTTATACTTAACAGAAAGTCCAGCTCCTGTTCATGACTTTCATGGCCTGGGTGACATGGTGCCTGCCCACATCCCCCTCATCTGGTTCCAGCCAGGGGCTGCCGTTACTGCTCCAGGCACTGCCCGTTTGCTGCTCTGCCCCAAAGCCTGGAACAGGACCGGCCCACAGCTGGCTCTCCACAAATATGTGTTGAATGAAAGAATAAACTCTTCAGGAGCGTGGAAGGTGGGGAAGGAGGAAAGTAGGAAGGTGGGGAGTGGCCAGGGAGAGTTGCTATTTGTTCTGGGTCTGGACAGACATGTGAGCAGCCACTCTTTGGAACGGTGGAGCGGGGGCAGGTGGAGAAAGACAGACTGAGCAGGGGTGTGTCTGGTGGTCCGATGATGGCTGGCACTCAAATAGGGTAAGGCGTGCAGCAGGAAGCGCGGCTTGGGTTTTGGGCGAAAGCAGTCGTGAGGCTTACATGGGGCAGTTTATGGAAGCAGCATTGCAGCCCGGACACACAGTAGATGCTCAGTAAACACCAGAGTTCTCCTCCCTTCCAGATGCTCTCCAATCAATTTTAGTTTTTATGGGAAAATGCTTGGTTTTGAAGTAAGTCTGTCTCTAACATGCGCTAACCTCCCATGAAGCGAAGGCTCCCAGTGGCGGCTGTGGCTAAAAAAATTGTTGTTTCTGGTAGGAATAGGGAGGGAGCTGAATGCTGATGATCTGACCTTGGGACTCACTGAGCCCACCTCTCACTGAGACGTATGGAAACTGAGGCTCCAAGTTGTCCAAGGCCAAGCAAGTCTTATAACCCAGTCTCCTGACTCGTAGCCCAGAGCTGTTTCTACTGGGCTATTCCCATGGACTTATTTCATTGTGACTCAGTTTTATCAGCTGTTAGATTTCAAACTGCTGTTTGATAGTAACATATTTTTATTAAGATGTCTACATTCTCTTGCCTTCCTGGGGAATTTAGGAACCACCAAAAAGAATATTCTTATTAGGATTAGAATAAAAACCAAACTTTGAGAGCCTTTGTTTTCTAGCCTTTGTGTTGCCCACCCTTACGACCAACCTCTCTCATCAAGTCCTGATACAATAGCTTCCTTGCTGTTCCTTCTTGCCTCAGGGCCTTTGCACTTCTCATTTTCTTTGCCCAGTTTTCTACCCTTTTCTTTCCTTGTCTGGCTG